>NC_071983.1:3560154-4306418 GCF_026283585.1 Hylaeus volcanicus | reverse complement strand
CTACTACTACTACTACTACTACTACTACTACTACTACTACTACTACTGTTACTATTACTACCGCTGCAACTACTACTACTATTACTACTACTACTACAACTACTATTACTACGATTACTGTTACTAATAGTATTATTATTACTACTTTTACTAACGCTATAATTACCGAAACATTTGATTAAAGATTACAACCATCGCTACTACTGTTGTTACTACCACTGTAATTATACGGTTAAGATGTACGAATCACTCATCGAAACCGACCGGAGAAACATCGATCAATCGTACACGCGTACACGAGCACAGACACGCAAATAAATACACGCGCGCACGCGCATAAGACAGAGACAGGCAAAATTTTCATTCGGATTAAAATTTCGAGCAACGAATCGAACATATATTACTTTTTTTATCCGTTACGAGTTGAATAAAAATTGAAATTCGAATTATAGAATGTAATGTTTGAGATACGAATAAATGAAAAATGATCCGTTCGATCAAATTTTATTATCGAAATAAAATTCTGCCCGTCTCTTGTACGAAATGTAAAAGGACCGTGCAACGGGCGCGCGCACAGCCAAGTCGGATTCGCGTAATTATAGAAAAGACGGACGACGTGAAGAAAAAAAGGAAAGGAAAAAAAAGAAATACGTGTAACATACTGCCAATCATAAGAAGATGTTTCAAGGGAAGTACGCGCGAGATACATAAATCGGATACATGAAACAGAAACCATAGTTCTTTTTACGCATTGCGTATACACAGTACACACACACACACACACACACACACACACACACACACACATCTATACGTAGGTAGATGTAAATAAATAGATGGAAGAGGCGAAGATGGAAGCGCGATTGAGGACGATGAACGAACGAGCGTGAATGCGTAGGAAAGCCGATCGAAACGATCCCTTAAATGATTAACGAACTTAACGATTTTTCGATACCATTTCGCGCTTGCCTGCGTAATCTGCATGCATGAATACAGTTAATCGATGGAACATATTATCCGAAAACGAAGGAGAAACGATTAGATACACTCGCCGACAATACACCACGCGGATATTCCTCGCGGCTCGAGGATTCGAGGTTCGAGGTTCTCGCGTATCGTAATGCATTTCTTATTTTTTTTCCCCCCATTGGCTGTAAAGTTTTCATTCTCGTACGCCCGTACGGTATCGTTCGGAGATTGGCATGGTAGTTTTTATTAGTCGTCGATCGGTCGAATAAAATTGTACCCATCGGTGGCGTAGTTGCACGAGATCGGATTCGCGAATCGAAACGAACGCGTCGAAAAAAAAGTGAAGCGCCGAAAAAAGTGCCGTTACGGTAAAGTAAAAACAGATAAAACAATAAATAAATAAATAAAGTAAACACGGGTAAGAGTACCGAGAATCTTACGAACGCGCGTTTCGCCAAGTGTGATCGGTGTCGAGAGTGGTTTATGTCCCTTAAGTGCTTTATAAACTCAATCGTATTTCGTATCGTCGCGTTTAAACGTCACTGTAAAAGGAGTACACAAGTAAAAGTATAATAAACAAAAACTTTTTAAAAAAAAAATAACGAAAATGAAAAAGAAAAGTGCGAATGTGCGAACGCGAGGTGCTTGGACACGCCATGATTTACGGCGTTTCGAGGAGGGTTCGAACGGACGGTGAAACGAATGATCATTCCAACGCCTTCGCTTTGTTGTTAATAATTTATCGTAAAAATTCTTCTATTGTTTCATTCTTCTGGCCGATATATAATCGTTGTTTCTACGATCGAAGTTTCGTCGTCAAAAGTTTACGTTTAAATGTCATCGAATATTATTAAAAATGTTTTTCTCTGTGATAAATCTAAAGAATCTAGGTTTGACGATCGCTATCGTCGCATCGACGGATCGTTTCGTAGCCCCGAAATGCGTTTACACGAAAAATGGACGAGGAGGAGGAGAAAAGATCGAACGTTTATCTTAGCGTGCAAGCGTGCGTCTGTGTGCGAGCGAGCAGCGAAAGTCGAAATTTTCAAATTTACAAAAACTGTTTTAGCATCGCGAAAGCAAGCATACGACCAAGCTCTTAACGATCGCTTAGCGTAATATAGTTGTAACGGAGGAATATAGTCTAACCGAAAGCATACGTATAAATGTAATTATAACTCTACGTATAGGTAATTAACGCGTACACTCGACATGCGGTAACGTAACGCGAGGATCTACGATCAGATCGATAATCGCAGCTGTAGAAAAACTAAAAGGAGCTAGGAGAACGATCGATCGTGGTAACAACGATGACACTCGAAACGAAGAAGAAGAAGACGAAGAGAAAGAAGACGCGTGGTCAAGTTTCGAATTCTCGTCGCCGCGCCGTGGGGTACGAAGAGAGTTGAATGATCAAAGAAATTTCGTCTCGATTGTATTCGGTAACGAGACAAGGGAGGAGCATGCGCCAACAACGACGCCGATTGGTCCAGGGCAAATCGATGGAACGATATTTCAGAGACTAGCGAGCATTTCGAGAAATAAAGACAGTTGTCGAGAACAACGATCGCGACGATTCGAGCGATGCCGATGTCTCGGCGCTTTGCAGCGTCGACAGGAAATCGGCCGATGAATCGTCGTCTTCGGTTTCGAATAGACGTTGTAACAGTTTCGCGAGAAATCTTTCCAGTTTGCTACATCTTTCTACTAGGATTTCGTGATTTCTTTGCACGCGCAGTTGATCGAGAGTCGTCTCTTCGAAGAGTTTAGCTGCAAAGCGTCGAGGCAACTTTCCACGGATCGTCCACCGACGCTTGGCAGCGAACCGTGATCTACTCTCGAGACTGAGAGGCACAGTCTCAGTCTAACGAATAACGAACCAAGCACGAAGGTACGAAGACAACGAGGACGAGGAAAAGTAGAGAAACGTGGTAATACGAATAATCGAGGAAATGTGAAAAAGTGGTGATGACGAAGAAGAGTCTAAGGACTGTCGGCTCGATAGACGCGTGTCTGCATCGTGTAACAAAAGCCTCGATCTAAACGCGTTGCATACAGGTGCGCCGCGTTGCAGCTGGTAACGTAGCTGGAAAACCAAAAATATGCTTCTCGGCTCGTTCGTAGAAAGTACATTTAATTAAAAATAAACAGCGGATATCGACCCGAGCCTCGCGAACCTCGTGGATTCGATTCCCATCGGTTCTAGGCAGAAGAGACTTCGGAGGATCATTTTAGTCGATCGTCGAACACAATCCCATCTACGATTTCATTACTTGCATTTAATTATAATAACGATAAGCGAACAAAAATAAAAGAAAGATCTAACGAGGATGAAACCGTGGGGAGGGGGAGAGCGTAAATGGTGTAACACGTAAATACCTACGATTAAGAGTTTTTCTACTTATCTATACATACATACATACATACATATAACATACATACCTATATATATGTACACGTACGTACACATACCTAAATATATGTACATATATATAAATATGTACACGTAAAAGATACACCGGTAATATGCACTTTATATCTATGTATTTATATATAAGTACGTGTATGTATATATAAATATATACATATAAATAGTACGAGCGAGTAACGAAACCGTATATTGACGCTAAATGCCCTGTCGATAATAATAATCACGACGCAACAGACAAACAAACAAACAAACAAACAAACAAACAAACAAACAAACAAACACACAAACAATTAAACAAAAAAAAAATGAAATAAACTTCGTCGCTAGATCTCTCGGCTCTTCGGCGAGCCAGAGCTCCGTAGAGTTTCATACTTTTGCAAATAATCGAGAAATCTCGTCGATACACTATTATACCAATCTCTCTCTCACTCTCTCTCTCTCTCTCTCTCTCCCTCCCTCCTTCCCTCCCTCTCTCTCTCTCTCTCTCCTTTCTCCTCTCTCCTCTCTCCTCTCTCTCTACATATATATCCGCGTATAAATATAGTTGAAAGATCGAAACGAGAGAACATTGATCTTGATTCGAGACTGAATGTTCGAACGATGATCGGATGATTAGGCGAGAAATGCGCGATCGAAGAAACGATTAACCTTAATTGCTTTCGAGTTGTATTCGAACATATGCTTTTCCTTTGCTTGAACACGATATTCTGTACAGAAAGAGCGTAAATTTATTTTCGAGAGAGCGGGAGTACATAGGGCGTACGGCCGTGCTGGGATACACGGAAAGCTGATCGTTTCTGTTCCGAAGAATCGTTAAATGTGCACAAGACGAGCGTAACAGAGGAAATATCGTAACGCGACGAATCATTGAATAGTTACAAAAGTTGCCTTAATATTACACGTTTGGTAAACTAACGATAAGATACGCAAACGAACGGCGAAGCAAACGAGAAACGACTCGAGAACTTGGATTACGATTACCGAATAATCAAAATTGACGCAGAACAATTGTTAATTAACCTGCGCGCGACATACAGTGGTCTTACGATCTGAACAATTTGGTGAAAATGAAAGAGCTCGCGCAACGAAAATCTCATCGTCTCGCTGCTCGTTTGCCTCGTGTTTATTTACACCTTGACACGGACGGTGAATATACTAACGATTAGTAAATAATCGATAACGTATACATACTCGGTCATCGGTAAAACTTAACGAATAATCAAACACGATTAGTTGGAAAAGATGCGAAACTACTCGTTTACGATTGCAGATCGATCTAGCAATTGTAAGCGACGATTAAAAAGTTAACGTGAAATTAATCGCAAAGTAATTACCAACCAACTCCGTGGTGTACCTTCCGATTCGTCCGATTCACTTTTTTTCCAAACGGATTTCCCGCGATCGCAATCGTATACAACGATGCTCGCGAGCGAACGCTATTCTTCGTGAATGATGAAATCGCGTATTACGAACTTGCTCTACTCGTGTCTCCTTTCGCGTTCGCTTATTCGCGATCCAAGAATGCGATTGCGATCACTTCGAGACCCTTCGAATCCACGGACAGGGTAAAAAGAAACGAAAGCGGCGAGACGCGTTAAAACTACCCGATGATAATCAGTCTGTACCTATATTCGCAAAAATACTCTCTAAAAAGTCGTTACGACGTTCTTAAACCGAGCCTTTTCGAATTCTTTTCGGTCTCTAACGCGATGGTATTCTCCCTTAACGCTCTTCTGGCGAATCTCGAGTCGTATCGTCGCGGTTCTTGCTCGAGGATCGGCGTTGGCTCATCATTCACGAAAGTAGCGTGCCGAGTCGGCGTTGTACGCACGTAAGAAATCAAAAAGAGGGTGAGAAAGAGAGAACGGTAGAGAATAAGAAGAGGGACGAAGAACCGAACGATGTTTGGCTGCGTGTATTATGCGCCGCGTAAAGTCACGTTCTCGCGGGAACCAACGTTTAAAAAGTGCGCCATTCGCCAACGGTTACTCGGTTAGCGCGATCAGATATCGAAGACAAATCGGACCAGATCGACTCGGAAATATTTCACCGAGAACGTGACTCGATAACGCGTGCTCCGTTCTAGGCGTACGAACGTGGTTCAGCGTTCTTTATTCCATCGGTTATCGACTACGAGAATCTGGCTACGAATGACAATGGCCGAATAAACGAGAAAGAGAGAGGGTGAGAAAACGAGTAGAAATGCGCGAGTGTGTACAAGTAAGAGTGAGAACGCGAAAATGAGAAAAAGCGAAAAAATGAAATGGAGAAAATTCCGTAGACCCGTTTAATAGTCGCGTGTACCATTGTTATAAACATTGTGTAAAGAGGGAGAGAAAAGAAGTGGAAAAAAAAACCCATTGAAAGCTTTAACTTTGACTAAACTAACTTTAAAAGGGTATATAGCGATCTAGCGCAAGCGAGTGTTGCTGCCAGTCGCGTGAATGGCGGACGATTGGCGGTCGATTCTGCGCGACGTTCTTACTAACGGTCGATGAAACGCGTGCGTATATTACACAAGTATCGATATAGTTTATTCCACCCGCGATGTACACGATCTTTAATGTCGTTGTTACAGTCTCGTACCCATGAAGTATATCGTTCGCGCAATATCTCGCCAATCTTCGCGTTACTGTACACTTACTGTATATTACTTATACATATATACATATATACATATACATAGATGTATGCATACGTGAAAATGCAAAAGAACACTTGTTTTTCTCGGAGAGAACAGATCGAGTGCAGATTGTACCTTTATACGTATTTCATTGTTCGCGTCGCGTCCAGAACGCAAACGATGGAAATTGAACCGAAACGAGGAAACGGAATCGGCGTTCGTCGAGTGAGATGCGAGTCGAGTCCCTTTTCGTTCTCGATCCGAGGATAGATCGTTTGTTGTCATCGTTGACAAGACATTTACTAATTTCGTTTTCGCGCGAGTCGAGTCCTTCAAACGCGAAAGGGATCGACGATCGACGACCCAACACCCGCTACCCCCTAACGTTCACCGTAAATCGACGAAATCTCTCATTTCAATTTCGCGTGCTCGTCGTGACGCGAACGTTCGGTTGTATCGTTTCTCTTCTTTAATGGAAAATAAGTATTCTATACGCGTGGCTCGCATCTGCCATTGGGAAATTGCCACGCGTTAAAGATACAGAAAACGAAAAAAAAGAATAAAAATAATGGAAAAGGATAACCTCGATTATTCTTCGAATCTACGAAAACGACTGGTTCGGTGTCTAGAATGAATGAACGAACGAACGAACGAAAGCGAGACGCGAGAAAGAGAGAGAATACGAAGACGCAAACATGCATTATTACTTATGTATTATGCGGTAAACGAGAGAGAAGATACCTACCTTACATATATAAATATTATATATACATATATGTGTATATATATAACATGTATGTATATATACATATATACATAGCTAGTTCAATTTGCAAATTAGTGTGTATTGTCGCTTCGAAATGCCCAGTCATTACTCGCCAGGATCCAAAAACCCAACAACCAATTTCAAGTTCATTCTTTTTTTAAGGAAAAAACCAATAAAATAATGTGTTAAAATATTTCAAGACACTCGTGTTTTTCACTTAAACTTAAGCCACCGCGAACATTCGCTAAAAGTCAGCGCGTGCGGGATTTTACAATTTCTACTTCAACGAATATCTTTTCGATTAACTTTGCCACGAATCGCCTCGAAATGTTCTCGAACGGCGACACGCTTAACAGCAACAAGTATCGTTTTACGTCAAAATATACATGGTTACAAACAGAAATAGAATACATTTTATCGCTATCAGTATTTTCGAAATTTATCTCCTGCACTCGATAGAAAATAACTTGTTTTCTATACAAAAAAAAAAAAAAAAAAATGAGAAAAAAAGAAAAACAGAACAATAATAATAATAATAATAATAATAATAATAATAATATCTGTAATCTTCAAAATACAAGTTTTTACTCCGTTCCGAGTTTATTAGCCCTAAATGATTTCCTCGCTAATGTTCCTTACGATTCGATCAACGATTAGAACAAATACGAAAGCTTAAGGAAACTTTACAGTTCATAAATGAAAAACTAAAGATTCCGTAAGATTCAAAACGTATTTAATTATATTCTTCTTCTTCTTCTACTTCTTCCAATGTCTAGCTTGGATCAACAGCGATTTTATTAAGAAACTTATCGGAAAAAATGGAAATATAGAAATAGCATTTTTTCTCTTTATCAGTACAACTGTTTCCGTTATCGAGACCAGTTCATTCTTTACGTTATCGTTGGAAATTTACAAATTTTCCGCTCTAGAGCATGACGACCGCTATATTATATGAATATATATATAGATATGTACCAGAGATCCGATTCATGGACCCTAAAACGGTATCGCCATCTCGCGGTCAGAAGGACGAACTAATTTTGGAACCTCCGAATGGCATTCTCGGCTTAAAAGCGCCCAAATTTGTATTGAATAGTCATAAATGCATACAGAATCGCATAATTAATACGATTCTGTGTTTTATGACACCGCAATATCTGAGAAGCTTGGATCAGAACCCTTAGCAGTTTAGTACTAGTGGCGCCATCGGTGGCAAGACGCCCAAGTTTGTAGTGAAAATAGTTCCCACTGATTCTGTAAGATGGCACCACAGATACCATTTAATTAATAATTTTTTATATTATTATAATAATTCTTTGCTTCATAACACAACAATATAAAAATTAATATGTCTGATTTATCATTTTTATCTGCAGTTATTTAGTTATTTAATGCAGGAATAGTTAGCAACCTTTAATTTTAGCGCCATCTATGTGGAACTGTAGGAACTATTTTCACTACAAACTTGGGCGTCTTGCCGCCGATGGCGCCACTAGTAGTAAACTGCTAAGGGTTCTGATCCGAGCTTCCAAAATTAATAGAAATGAAAATTTAACATATTAACTCATATATTCCGGTGTAATAAAACAAAGAATCGTATTAATTATGCATTTATGACTATTCACTACAAATTTGGGCGCTTTGAGCCGAGGGTTCTATTCGGAAGTTCCAAAATTAGTTCGTCCTTCTGACCGCGAGATGGCGATACCGTTTTAGGGTCCATGAATCGGATGGTTGGTGAATATCTGTATATATTCATATAACATAGCGGTCGCCGTGCTCGAAAGCGGAAAATTTGTAAATTTCCAACGATAACGTAAAGAATAAACAGATGTTGATAATGGGAAAGGTTTTATTAATAAATAGAAGACGTTATTTTTGAGCGATTTTATTAAGTTTACCATGATTTTAATCGATACAGTGATGCCTGTTGTATACTGTCGCGCGCATCGAAACGCGACTTCGACTTTCTTTCCGTCTTTCGAGGAATACTTGATTCTTTGCTAGTATCTTTTATGAAACATAGTGATCGGAGTAAAATGGCAATCACGATTGCTCGTTCGAATTTCAGTTGAATTCCAGCTGCGTTTGATAAGGCGTTCTCGTCTCGAATATACGGATAAGCAAGTTGAAATCTCGTCCAATGGTGGAAAACATAAATGCAGTAATAAGAACCAGCGTCGGCGTGCGCCTCGTGTAAATTTCGTGATTGATTTTCGGATATCTCGTGTTGGTTATCTTAAAGGAAACTGGACGATCGGAGAAAAAGGATCGAGCGGAGGGGTGAGCGAGGAATATGAATATATAATATCTTATATCGTGTATCCATAAATGTTAAACGTTATTTCTTATTTTTTTTTTTCTTTTCGTCGTCTTATCGACACCTCGTATTATTCTCGACTCGTTTTCATTTTTCTTTTTATTAAATGTTAGGTAGAGCTTATAAGGGACGCCTAAAGTCGCGCTCACAGGCGAACTTCCGGCGCTCTTTTGTCGTATACTAGCTGTGCCGAACGCACTTGTACTGGTCGCACGAATAGCGAAACGATCAGCTGAAGAGCGGCTTCCGAGATCGAAAAGAAGTCTCCTATTTCACAGGGATGTATATCTCAGAACCATGCGGGTTTAACGACAGATACATTCAACTGTATCAACTAAAAACGGAAAAACGATCGATTTAGTGTGCCGCGTAAAAAATTAAACGAATACATATCCGAAGAAAATGATCGTTCTCGGTAGTCGATCGTCAGCCAACCGTTTCCCTCGCGACATATTATTTAACAACAGAATTCAACCACCTAATCTTCCGGAGGATACTCGTAATTCTCACCTTCGCTTCGCCTTCGACTATACACAATAAATGGATATCTTTTTCTTTTCGTCTACATGCTAAGTAATAAATCGTCGAACCGCAAGTTATCGATAATCCATAATAAATCGATAGAAATCGCCTAGCATTCGATCGACCTTCGTCTGCCTTTAAAAAAAACCCGTGCCCAAACGATAAGAGCACAATCATAAATTTTAATAATTAATAATATTTCAAATCGCCGTCAATCTGATAATAATTCAATTGCAATTGCGATCACCATAACGCAAGAATCGCAAATATCAATAATAATAATAATAATAATAATAATAATAATAATAATAATAGTCATAACGGCAATATTAATAATAATAATAATAAAATAAATTTTCATCCTACTAATTAGCATCGTCGTTACAATGATGTGTACTTAGCCGTTACAGTCTGCCTATGTACTATTCTCTTTTATATACTTCTATATGTATAGCTACAATATATAATATTTCCATGTTGAAAAATCGTATACATTAGTGTTGTGTCGCAGGACCATTGCTTCGTTTCTGTTCTGTTTCCCGTTCGTACATACGCTTCTCTCGCTTAATATCAATTTCTTTCTTTCTTTCTTTTTTTGTTTTCTTCTAATACGCTCGTTAACTCTGTCGTTTCGTTTCTTTCGGCTATCTTTCGGCATCGATGTGGACGCTGAGAGGGGAAAAGGTGGCGTCGATGCACAGAGGCGTTTACGCTTCGTTATCGAACAACAGCGTGGAAGAAAAATGGAAAGGAACGAACAACGATGGAAAGATTGAAAGCGACCGGGGGTACGGGTTATCCGTCGTCGTTTCCCAATCGCCTTTTCCTCTTCGCTTGTTCGATCGGCGAACAGAACTGGACAAAACTCTCGCTTAGATAACAAATTTTGAATAACGAACAAAAAGAACAGCTTTCAATCCGTCGTTTATTTAGCCTAAATTATGTAATTAAACGATATTTCACGTTAACCATTCGATGGAATAAACGTCGAGAGTAATAGTTGGTTTAATTCGTCGTTGATTGGCCGAATAAAGTTTTGCCCACCTCTGTGGCTAAGTCAAAGTTCTTCACCGAAGCGTTACAATTGCACTCGTCGCTCGAGAACGTGAACGCATCTCGTTTCGAGAATATCTATTACATAACGTTAATAGCTTAATATCGATTTTTTTTTCTTTTTTTTTTTTTAGTTCGTATTACCCGCCCGGTAAGGGCGAGCCTCGGATCACAGATAGTGAGGTGATCGGATTGCGCGAGCATTTTCACGATACATCGTCTTACATATATGCGTTTTTTCCTACATCGTACAGATTCTCGTAATTGTCTGTTTTGCGTTTCTTCTTGCGATTCCTCTAAGTATTTCAAGGCGACAGCTCCTGAAAGCAAACAGCACCGGCCGTGTACGCGAGTGTGAATCACAATCGCGCGAAGAAATTCCCCCAATCATTCCAACCGATTTTTAGTTCATATGTATATACGATCGTGGCTCCAGAGTCGTCGACAAGTTTCGTCGTACCGACGATATCTGGAATTCTCTTATTCCGCTGACCGTTTGTCGGAGATGGGCAAACTTCTCGTTTAAGAAAACAATTTTCGAATGACGAACGAAAGATGAACGTTCGCACACTTTCTCATCCGCTGCTCATTGAATAAAAATTGGAATTTCGATCATAGAACGAATAGACAAAGACCGAGTCGTCTTGTAAAGTAAATCGCTACGCGTTGGTCTTGTTCGTCCGTTCGTTATTCGAAGAAAATTTTGCTCGTCTCCGACGTTCGCGCACGTAGCACGCTCGAAAGGAAACTCGATCGAAACGCAATCCTTGCGTCTTTGTTCAATTCATGGTAAAAAGTTGTCATCGTAACGATCACACGGATTATACACATACGAAAGTATAGAATATATATTTTTATACACTTGTATACACAATACATATGTACCTACGTACGTACGACCAACTAAGGGTAGACAGGCGCAATCGTATATTTCAAGCGTCGAATCCAGTCGAATCGCGTGTTTGCGCGATCCCATCGAATGCTGTGTTTTCGTTCGTCCGTAAGGAAGTTCGATATCGATAAACTTCGATACTAGGTTCGTTGCACCACGACGATTCTACTTCTATTCGAAACATCTTTTTTCTCCCGAAGACCAAAATGCATTCGAAACCGCGAATGGACGACTTTCCGATCTACGCGAAACTTTATATACCTAGAAATAAAAGATGGTGCTTATTCCGTCGAGATAAATCAAAAGGACGGAGTTCGTTATCCTGGATTCGGCGCAAGGTGTGTCGGGTGATGAAATTAACAGAAACAGAAAACGGCATAGTAAAGGGGAACGAATTTTAATAAAATCTCGTGCTGAATCACTGCTATACAAATACGAAAAAGTAAAAGTGGGATATATCGATTTCGATCTTTCGGTTCGCTCGTGGGTACAATCATGCACACAGTTTTTCAACGTAACAAAGAATACGATGATACTCGCTTTCTGCAGCGAGGACACTCGCGAATCGAGATTCGAGCATTTCACGTTTACAGAAACAAATAAATAATAATTCGGGAAAACATCGAAAGAACTGCTCGATTGTACATTAACGCGACGCAACGATCGGCTCCATTTGTTTTCCATGGAAGAAGCGAATGGTGTCCTCGCGTCGAAACGAAAGGGAACAAATCAGCACGCAAACATCGTCCGCGTGTCGCTGCAAAGTATAACTCGGAAGCTAAATTTAAAACTCGGAACTTAAACCACAAGTGAACGTAGGAAACATTCGCTAGCATTACACGATACACCCGTGCTGGGCTCAGATTTAAAAAGAATCAACGAAAATTGTTAAACCCGCGACGCGAAAATACAAGCTGCCGGTGGCGTATCTCTCACCGAGAGATGAAGGACCATCGTGATGTATTCACGACCGTCTGGATTCTTCTTCTTTTAAATCCGTACCCAGCAATCAAAATTACGCTACGCAAGAATATATAGTGGAAGGATACATAATACGACGTTAAAAGAGGTTGCAAAACGAGGTCAAGTGTTTAAAAACAAAATCGTGAAAAGAACTCCAAGTAAATATGGTGGAGGAGGGGAGGAAGAATAAAAATATCTTGTACTAGCTAAATCTATCTAGTTATGTACGTGTACGTGTCCGTGTCTGCGTGTGTACGTGTAGCATATGTAAAATTAAAAACTAGTCGATTCGCGTACGTTCTCTCCCTTTCTCTCCTTAGCTAAGCGTCTGTACGCCGTCATATTGTCTTAAGAGCAACGAATTTCGTCCGTTCTCGGGAGCACATTGGCTTACGAGCTCTGATCGTTCGCCGTCCTTTCCACTCTCTCGTTTTCTTTTTTCCTCCCTACACCCGTTTCTATTGTTCGCTCTTCGAGCCTTTCGTAAATACGTGAAGCGTACGCTCTCGCTCACGGTCGCTCGATAAGGCAAATATCAAGTAACAAGATCGAAGGACGCGCAATGGAGATACAACGGCGAGTACAAAAATCGTTCAATTCTCGCGAAACCGTTTCACCGATTCCGCGATCTATTCGTCATCTTTCGAACGGTCGATTTCCGTTCGAAAATCGGAGGCGAGCACAACGGGCGCGATGGCTGGCCACGAACGGGTTGCGTGGCGCGCTCTACTACGAGGAACAACCGCCTCGCATCTTCGTATACGTGTCCTTCTTCCTCGAGAGGAAAAAGAGAAAAAGTGTTCGAAAACCGGAAACTAGAGTTACTATTTATAGTAGGAACACCAACGAACATCATTTTCTCGTGTATGGCTCGGAGGTGCGCGCAAATCGCGCGTGTTAGTGTCGACGAGAGTGTGTGCGTGTTCGGTGGATAAGTGGCGAGTGACGGTGTGGTGGTTCTTGTTGTCTGACGGTGGTGTACTTTTGTTTTTCCTCGTCCTCTAACATACACTCTGCTTCGTTTCTCCTCTTACTCGTTTCTTTTTTTCTTTTTTTTTTTTTATACTGTCTTTTTATTAGGTTCGTTACCATACTAGTCTCGCACATTCCAAAAGTAACTTTAGACGCGCGGTCGTTTTTCATTCTCCCGGTCGGAATCAGAGTCCGCTGAATCGTGGAGTGGCGGAAATTCCGGCACCGCCTCGCGTTGTTGCATCCATCCCGCCGCGCCTGGCCCCCCAGCCAATGCCTTGCCCTGCGTCATTTTTTTCGATTTTTTTTTGTTTCAATTGATTTTTAGCCTTCTGTCTTTATCCCCTGCAGGTGGCGACAAAATAGCGTGTCATTGGTCGCTAAAGCCTCGCCTTCGTTTCGGAGCTTTTACGCGCTTTTTTCTCAGCACGGACAGATTTCTTTCGAATAACGCCTAATGCATGTACATACATGCACGGAGTGGCCCACCTACCTTCACGAGCTTGCAACTCTCGAAAGTTTTCAACGACAGGAAGAAACGTCGCGGAAAGCATTATTTATTCGAAAGGGCCGATTATTTCTTAAATGGAAAGTCCTGTTTAAAAATCTATTCAATTTAACGGAGATTATTTTTAATAACGCGAGGGAATAAGACGCCCCTTACTTCGATTGCGATCGAATTTATTCTTTGGTTACGAGCCACGCCGATGCATCGATGAAAATACATCGATTACTTGGAGATCTCGTACCTTCGCTTCCGAGCAAATAATGTTTTCCGCTGCCATTCTTTTTAATCGAAAAACAAGCGAGAGGAGATAGTCAATTTAGGTGGCACACTATTTCTATACACGTATCGAATCGTATAAAAAGCGCGGGCTACATGAATTGGCCGCTTGTACCAGGACATCGACTTTGTTTCTCTGACGCTTCCCGACAGTTTATCTTTCGAGAAGCTAATTTACTTTAGCTTAACGACGATAAAAAGGCGCGTCGACTCCCGGTTACGAGCATGAAAGGATTTCTGGCTACACGATTCTAGCCGAAAATACTCGAAGACAGGGGAACAATCAAACTAATGATACTAAAAATCCTTTCACGCTGATCTGCCAATGCAACGAACCGGCACCTATTCTCTACTCTCTACGCGGAAAGATTTATTAGAACTCTGCACAACGAACTAAATAATGATGAAATTTCTATCATTCGTGCTCATTCTCTCTCTATCTTTCTCTCTCTTTCTCTCTCTCTCTCGTGCACTCACACACATACACACACGCATGCGCGCACACTTCCTTTCCTATTTGATCTATTCATCCAGAAAATCCCCAGCCATACAATCCGCCAAACGAAATAGAAAAAAAAAATATATATATATATATGAACAAATGAAATAAAAGGTAACGATAAACGCTAACACGTACTACTGCGTAGAATCAGTATACATGTAAACTTAAATTCTACGTGCAGCCATGCATGTCGCGAAGATGTTTCGAATATTTATCCATCCGTAAACACTTTTCGATCTGCATAAATTCTTGATGCATCATGATTCTGTATCACGAACGTCTAGGTCTCAGCGAATGACTCCGCGCACACGCGCGCGTGTATATGTGTGCGAATATGTTGCAGTGTGTTATGAAACTATCCGTGAAAAGTGTTCAAAGAATTAAGTATCGAAAGCCATACGAGATCGGTAAGAAACCGCAGGGTGTGTTTGTCGAGGATGTATCGGCGTAGCGTAAATAACGTATAGATAGCCATAACTCGAATAGGGATAGTATATGTCCGATTGCATACCATTATGTACAACAAGGAGATACGGTTCCCTATGTATATGTATGTATGTATATATCTATATATATATATGTATATATATCCTTAAAATAATCGGATCTAACGATGCCATCATCTCGATCTTCTAAAACTCGCACCGCAATGTTGCGTAACGATATGTTTCCAATGCGCTTCCTAGCGTTTCCAGGACTTCGTAAGTTGCCTAAAACCCTTAAACACTGACTCGTTAACCCCTTCGTAATCGTCGTTACCAGACACACACTTACACATTCATTTAGCGAAATAAAATCCGACACGGTATTTCATTTTGTTTTTGTTCCCATCGGTCCAGAACAGTCAACTGGATTTTATGGGTCGGTTTTAAATTGCAAATATCGTCTCTAATTATATCTGCCTATAAACGAGCTACCTAAACGTTACTCGCGCTTTAAAATTGCTTTAAAGAAACCCCATTGTCCGCTCGGCGAGATCTAGCCCTACAGGTAAACTCGAAGACGAGAACGCCGAAATCACCTCGGTTGGACGACGATCGAATGACATTTTAGAAAAATCACATCTCTTCGACGATACTTAGGTCCGTTCAGGGTATGTACACGTCGATTCCCGCCTTCGAGCGACACAGCTAAAAACGGCACGATACGCGAAAAAGATTCCGACCGTTTCTGTATATATTGCACTACGCGCTATGCGCTATCGACGAATCAAAGTCGCCGCGCATATGAAAATCGAAGTGGGTGGAGTTCGCGAAATTTTTCTCGAAATTGAAAAACCGATCGATACTTGTCGTAATTACTCGCTTCGACCAAGGGAAAAAGACCTGTGCTTGTTGCAACGAAATAGATATACCCTGGTCGGCTCCACGACTTCTAATTCGGGCTGGAACTGATCGGATAATTTAAAAAAAAAAAATCTAATCGGATAATTTGAAATTTGACAAACGGGAATATTACGCGCGCGAAAGAAAATCGCTTTCAGCCGAAATATGTAAATACGAGTATCCGCAGCCCTGCTTCTAATCCGAACTATCGTTCGCGACTCTATCTCACAGACACACTCTCAGTCTTCCGCGAAACCGGAAAGGAATTCTTACGCGCGTACAAAAATTCCCAGCGCGTGAAACTCGCAGACGAATGCTATATCATTGGCGAGGATCGGTCGGCACAGCACGTCACCGAAAACACAAAAGGAATCGCTAAAGGCCCAGAGATCGGTGTGTACGCGCACCAGTCTAGGCTTTTGTCTTTTTCTTTAGTTTACCCAGTTTTCGTGATTTCCATCTGACCGTCTATCGTTCTCTCCTCGCTTCCGTTCTCTGTTCACTTTGACATTCTTTAATTGCGTGTCTTTGCGTGGAGTCTGATTCGATGTCTCTCTCACTCTCTGTCGCCTTCTAAGAATTTCGTTTCATCTGCACCAAGAGAAAAGAAAAAAAAAAAGCTCAAGTGAATTCAACGGGACTACGTGATTCAGCTTCGACGTTCGAGAACATAAAGCCGATCGAACCGTTCGCCATGCTCCGTGCGTTGCAACTTCCAAGGGTGCTCTCCACGATTTGGTTCAGAGTTTTGGCCAAATTTTATTCGAATAACGGATAACGAACAAGAAGCATCGTTCGACGCGAAACGCAATTTCGTCTTTTTACAAGAATTTTGCCTACGAGTACGCGAACTCCGATGCATACTTTCGATCGGCGGATTTCATTTCGTACCATTTCGCGAGAATTTCGAATCGGACTCGGGACCTTTTTTTCAGACGTCGCACGAAGATGGACGGTTCGTCGATTAAATCGTGTTCCAGTCGAATCGTTAGGTGATGGAGAGAGTAGAAGAGACCAAGGAACAGACGACCAATCATAGAGAATCAATCGTATGACGTTATCGTACAGGTGCCATACCGTGAGAACTGTGCTTGTAACAATACGCTGAATACAGCGGCGATCGTCGGCGTCGGTGCGTTTTTGCGAATCGATCTTCTCTTCTGGGTCGCATTACCTTTCCTCGAGGCACGAGAACCACTCTTTATTACCTTTCTTTTATTTTTTTAAAAAAAAAGAAAAAAAAAGAAGAAGAAGAAAAAGAAAGAAATAAAAGCCTGAGGGCAACGATTAGTTTTAAATTCATATCGTAAACCGTGCGAGTACTCGTTAGAGTCTAAATTGGACACTCCGCGCCCCAATTTCTGTTGCAACAAACACAGTTCTTTGCTTATCGTTTTGTTAGATTCGGGGTAGGTACCAACCAGCAGCGATTAGAAAATAAAAAATTATGGAAAAAAAGGGAGAATAAATGAAACCAGAATCAAGACAGTGGTAAGGGGAAAACGGATTATGGTTGGGCGTCGTGTTAAGTCGACCGATGCGTAAGAAGGGTCTTGGTGCTCGTATAATTGTGTGCAAGCGATTGCTTTCTTGTTATATATGCGATTACGGAAACGTTAGTGCCAGCTGTAGCAGCAAGAGCGTTGTTCGTCATTACCAGCGGAACTATTTCATCTTCCTCTATTTTATCCACTCGTTTAACCTGTCGAATCGTAACGCTTTTACCTGGCCTTCGAATTTCTTGGCAGAGCGACGATATCGAAAGAACTATCCGCTCGTCCTAGCGAAACTCGATTGTTGTCCGCGCTCGTTTGCGAGAATTCGAGGCAAAATACGAGGAGGAGCGAGGCTACTCGAATCGTGGAAACAGCTCGGAGGTTTACGGATAACGAGAAAGAAGTGAAGAATAGACGAGTTTCGATGTAGCCGAACGGAACGAAGGCGGAAAGCGAAACGAGAGTCGGAAAGGCGATTCAAAAACGCGGCGAGCTAGGTGGGAGCATGCATTTTAGTCGCTTCATTTCTGCCCGGGGCTTTCCACCGACCCCTCCGGACCAGGAACCGTGGCCGAAACGGATGAACCGCGAAATTAATTTTCTTGCGAGAACTTCTACCAGCTTTTCCCGACCGATTCGAATCTCAGCAAACGCAACGGTAACGAGATACCGAGACGAGATCGAGAAGAATGGTTCTGGATGCGGATTACTCGAGCGACAAGCTTTCTTAGCCGTTCTTAGCCAACCGCAAACAATTGTTTAATTAAAACGCGAATGTTTGGAAAAGAATTCAGGGAATACGTTCGGTCTAGCGTTTTGTAAAAATCTTTTTTTAACATCGATACATCGAAACGTCCTCCCCGCACCGCGTTTCAAAATATATCTCGCGATGATCGGCCGACGTTGCAGCGTAACATTTGTAACGAAGTCTATCGACAACCGGTTGGCGCATCGTCGAAAGGGACCTTTAAATTCACCGATCGTGAATATCTACAAATTTCCACGCTGCGTGGAAATATAACCATGTCGCCTGTTTGCGCGCGAATTTAATTCAACGTCACTCTTTATCACATGACACCGTAGAAATTGCACGTCAAAAAGATTTGTTGGATTCCCGGCACCGGTCACGGTATCGCATTGATTCGTACCGTACTCCATAATCTTTTCTTGCAAATGGCATTTGACAAAAAAAAAAAGTGGAGTAATAATTGGGAACACATCGTTTTAACGATGCGTAACGTATGAAGCACGATTTGAATTCAATGAAAGTGTTTCAGGAAAGTTTGTTAACTCCAGCACGAGTAAGCAGCTGAGTCTTCTCTCTATGTATATTCCGAACAAGAATGATTGGAACCAGCTCGTTAGCGTTGGTGAACTGAATAGTCGAAAACGAAGATTCGAACGATACGCGAGAGCTTCGAAAATCCCGATACTTTGGCTCGTCTGTCGGATACATGGGAATAAGATCTCCGAATGTATAGTTTTGTTGCTTAGAGGTAGCTCGTTAGAAACACGTCAGCGCGGGCGCGTTCACGTATACCTATTCGAGTCCATTAATATGTGAGCGAGCAGCCCTGCCTAAAAAGTGACTTAGCAACTCCAATGCATACTAAGCAACCCTTATGTTACCGGCCCTGTGTGCGCGAACCCGACGCTCCTCCTCTTCTAACCCATCGCGCCTCCTACCACCGCTATCGGATCCCTCTAAGCCCATCTTTATGGACCAGCAACAGCGTATCCAACCCAACTCTATATATTCAAACAACACGCATCTACTTGCATCCAGAGACGCCGCTCTAGTATCCTTGAAAAGCACACGCAACACCCACTCCTGTGCACCACTCTATAAAGGGGTATTCGCACCGACTTGAACTTGTCACGTGTCAAACGTTGGTTTAAAGAACAAAATTGTACAAAGTTTTGCGTTATCGTCGAAAAAGATTTGAAAAAATAGTAGATGAATAATCGCGATCACGTGTCCAGTATTTTAAATAACTTTCCGAATACCAGGAAATTAAAAAATGTCACGTTCTTCTTCGTCGTTAACCCTATGGTAAAGATAAAATGTTTTTTTTCTTTCTTTTTTTTTTCGGAGAACCAACGGCCGACGTATAGCAAATCTAAGACGGTTCAGCGGCACTTTTCACGCGTCGCGACGTTCTACCCTTTAACGTAAAATATTCGGCATAGACCACCACCGTTATCCATTCGTTTCGTTCTTTCTCAACTTTCTTTCTCGCTCGCTTTCTCACTCTCGCAGGTTTCCATTCTCGCAATATGTGTGAATATGCGGTGAGGTGCACATGCGTTTACGGAGTCACAATGCCGTGGCTTAAAAATGGATGGAAATCGAGAGTTGCGGCAGAGTTCTAGTAATTGTCGCTGCGTAGAAACTTGATCGCTGGTAAATATAGGTAGCGAGCGAAAAAATAAACCCCGGCATCTTTTTCCATTCATTCGAGCCTTGGAATGTCCCTCGAAATCGAAGGGTATGGGAATAGGGGGGGGTGGCGTGAAGCGTTTTACTCGAGGGAGTCTAGCACATGCTCGGAGAATGCAAGTTGAGGTGGCAGCATCGAAGAAAGCGAGGCAATAATGATCGCTGACTACAGGGAGATTTATCTTACGTGGAAAAAGAAGGTTTGACGATTACCTGGTGCATAGGGTCGTAGCCCATGGAGCCGTCGTTGTACGGTTGCGAGCCATAGTCGCTACCGTTTATGCCCATCGCGTATCCGGCCATGTCTTGCGGACCACCGGGAGGCGCCGGCGACATCATCGGGGTCGGAGTGCCTTGGCTGGCACCACCCATACTGTACGGCGACGCTCCTGCAAAAGCTGCTGTAGAAACAATCGCGGTGCATACAAAATTCGAGGGTGCGTCTTTTAAGTTCTTCCGCCTCAGCGATACATTTTGACTACGATAAAGCGCGAGCTCGTTTCTAATTCGTCTTTTCTGTGTCTCTCTCTCTCACTCTCTCTATTTACGTAATCAGTGGCGTCGATCGACGCTCGCGGGGCGTCTCGTGGTAAAGTTGTTTTCCTTGGAACCTGATTGTCGCTGGACTCAGCGGATCAAATTCTAGAAAATTTTTCAGTCGTGTCAAGTGAACGCCACTGATTAATTAGACTGGCAAATGTATCGTCGCGATTACGTTCGATGTTTGGCAAGAAATCGATCGATCATTGATCCATGCACGGATGAAAGCGAATGGACTCATGGTATCGTGAAAACGCGCGACTTGGAAAAGTTCCGACGGTAGTCGAGTAGCAACGGTAATCGACCCTTTCGCTGTTTAATCCGTACCACGTAAAACATTCGATGTTTGCTTTAGTCCAAGTGCGCGAAAATGTTTAATCTCGTGCTTGGTATCAAAATTGAATTAAATAATTTACCGAGGAGGAAAAAAACAACAACATTGATTATAAATATTTTGTTAAATATTACACTTGACGATATAGAAACATATATCTAAGATGGATTCGTCTCTCTTTTCGAAATACGATTGAATCGAGTCAACGGAAAAGTGGAACATTTTTTTTTATTACATTTAATTCGATCAGCGAACAGCGGAAGGGTTATATCTTCGATGGCAGCAACGCGAGCAATTTTTATTTCGAAACGCGAAAACGTTTGCGCCATCCAGCAGGAAAACGCGCTGGCTTCGCAGTCCTGGCGCCGGTATCGCTCGAGAATTCCGTTTCTTTAATTACGAGAGAGGACTGCAGCCCGTTAACCGGAAGCGTGGCTGAGGAAAGACAAACACGCGAAGGGCGTCGAAAGAAACGCGAGAACGCCGGCATCTCATCGCACCCTCCCCTTGCTACATCCCCCGTCCCCGCCGCTCGTCTTCCCTTTCCCCTTTCTTCGTCTAATTGGTAAGTTAAAAATATCTCGCCGTGCTCTCGAAAATAAAGTGACGCCTTGGTAGTTAAGGAAAATGCGCGTAATTGCGACCAGCAAGTCCCGCGAATGCGAGGAATTTCCCCGAGAAAACAACTCGGAATTTTTCCCCTAATTTCCGTGAGAATGCGAGAAGCTAAATACGGAGCCGAACCAACGGAAGATAACGATACGCGTTTAAACGTAATACGTGTGTACTCTTTGAAATTCGTTTGAGATTTTCAGGAATTTGATTACCGACCAAAAAAAAAAAAAAGATATGGAGTCCGATCGATAGTTTACCGTTTTTACCCGGGTAATTTATTAACCAGCCGTGATAATACTGGCACAGCCACACCGAACAACGAGCGTTAATCGAGTCGCGTAATGATTTACGGTAACGAGGAACCAGTTGCCAGGACGCGTAATTTCTCCTCTAACGTAGCTTCGACGCGTAAATAATCGCAGCAGAAAAAATGCCAGCAACTATCATCGTGTTAACTAACGCGGACGAAAGGAAGCTGGGCCACGACCAATTACGCGTTGTTTCCTCAGCAACGACCTGCGATATCAACGTTCACGATCGTATGTCAAAAGTCTTTCAGCCGTTCGGAATCAATTAAAAACTTTTCATCGTATTTACTGTATTTCTTTTCTTTTCTTTTTTTTAAGTTATCGAAACGAACTCTTCAAGGAACACCCGTCGCTCGTTTGCCGAAGGACGGAACTTACCAGCTGCCTTTTTGGCTGCGTACAAGTTCGCCTCCTCCTGTGCTTTACCTATGTTTTTCTTGTAGCGTATCCTCTTGTTGCCGAACCAATTGGAAACCTGCAAGAGCGCAACAACGCGAGATCACCAACAGAAAATTTTGGTGCTCGAATATCGCCTAAGACCCCGGCCAGATTATTTCATTTTCCGTTCGAAATATCAAACCGAAGGCTATGAAAAATATGTCGTCCTCGATGGGATAGAATAAAATTCTACTTTTCTGTCGATGTCGAAGTGTCCCGAACTGAAAGTTACTCGAACAACGTTACAGCGAAATATTTGAAACGGACCCAACTAATCGCGTAACTGTTGTTGGCAATTAATCGCGAAGAAACGACGGGCGAATACCTGGTTGCGTTTTACCTGACTCACGGTGATGCCGCATTTTCGCGCGAGCTCTTCCTTGGCCTCTTCGCTCGGATAAGGATTACTGAGATGCGAATAAAAGTATTCGTTTAGGATTTCTGAGGCCTGTTTACTGAAGTTTCGTCTTTTACGCCTGCAACAAAAAAAAAAAAACATTTCCCTTCCCTTTTCACATCGAAACCGTTCCATGTCAACGATCTACGATCGTTCTCACACCGAGTCGAAAACAACTTGAAAAATGGGAAATTTCATACACGAGAGTTGTGTCCAGCAGATATTTTAACCGTTCAGGAGAAACCTACCCAAAGTTAATACCTTGACTGTTGAGCGAAATTTTTTCTTTCTTCTTCTGAATTCGTCCAAAATAAGAAAATTGGAAAGAAATGATTCATCGAAATATACACACCTCGCGTCGAGGAATCTACTCCTCAGGATCATGACGGCCTCGCAGGTAGACTGTTTTAGCTGCATCTGGATGCTCGAAAACTTCTTGTGAATGATCTGTACCATCCTCTCGATCTCCTTCGGCGTGATCGGCCTGGTACGACTTTGTTCCCTCAGTAAATTCATTACGTGAGTCGTGAACTCGTTGCACGCCTGAAACCAAACGTAAATCCAGTTTTGCAATCGATCTATCGAGAAAGGGAGAACCATCGGCTGGTGCGAAGAGATCGAAGAGGCTCCTCTACCAATCGTTGACGTTTTCGGAGTGAAAGAAAATCGCGAAAAAAAGGGCCTGAAAAAAAGACGTCACGGCGAAGCAGCGCAAAAAAAAAAGCGAAAAAGAGGGCGGCCTGAGGATGGAGAGGAGAGCATCGAGAAGAAAGACGCCGTACGTATAATGCATTATTCCTGGTGGTTGGTCGGTTTAAGGGAAAAAGGACTTTGCTCGATATCAGTATTCGAGGCGAGCACGCTACCTTCCTAAGGGAGCGAAGGAGAGACGCGAGTGCACGAGAGAAAAGTAGAGGTGGTGGAGACCGGAGGTGGAGGTGGGATGGATTTTCCTGAGGGAAGGCGCTAGGAGGAAGAGAGGTCGAACAGGGTGGTTCGCAATTTCGAAATGGATTCCACTCTGCCGGCGTACACCCGGCAACTCTCCTCGTCTTTCTTCCATCCACCTCCGTTTCTCTTCCTTCTCTTCTTCCATTCTGTTCTGCTCTCTTCGCATGAGCGTGTACCAGCTCGACGGGGGTGGATCAGCTTCGTTGCTACCTCGCTAGGAGCCGGGCCGAGGGGCTGAAGACGATCTCGAGTAGGTGGATTGGATGGAAAACCCGTAAGGAATTATGCCGTCGCTCCCTCTCCTCCACTCTCCCGGCCTCCCGCCAGTATCGATGTTTCCTCCAATTTTTAAATTATCGTCGGAATAAAAATGATACTTGGCCCGGAGCTCGCGAGACCTCAGCCCTGATAAATTTGTTAAAAATTGTACCGTACGTACCGAGAGATTTCTGACTCGCGAGCATTATCGGAATTCTAACCTACCCTTCGTTAAATATATCTAGCCGCGGTTACGATTTCTGCGGTTACTGTAATCCCTCTTTCTTATGCAATCGAGGTTAACACTGACGACGATTTTCACGACCTACGAAATATCGCCAAAGTATTTGCAAACCGATCCTGTCAGGTCAGACATCTTCGTTACCCTTTCCAAGGTCTGCGATTAACAAACGCGTATCGCGTTATCGTTAACCCGGGATTCGCACAGTCTCGATGCAAGGTGATGCTGCGAGCAAACTCAGAAACGTGCAAACACAAATAGTTGTTCGAACAGATTGAAATCTGGAGTGAAAATCGGAGAAAATAAAGGCGGGTATGCATGCACCGGTAAAATTCATGCCAGACGATGTTTGCTGGCGGTGATCACGCGATCTCGTAAAACTCGGTGCGCCGTTCTATTCTCGTACTTGTCACGCCATTTTGCATAGCCAGGCAGACGTTCACCCTAATGCAGTGACTCGGCCGGTCCGTGAGTTTGAATAGTAAATTTCGGTTATGATAAAACTTTTGGCCGCGACGCGATATCAACGGCAGTAACGTTACTTTTAAGCGCGGCAATACATTCGACGACGGAACACGAAACATAGTATTATCTGCGTTCGCCAAAACTGCGCCGGCCAGCTCGACCAACGTCGAGAGCGATGCGTTTATTTAAATAACAATCGTGCGCGATGCGAATAGATATCGAGGGTAAGGGAAAAGAAAGGATTCTCGCGGATAGACGTTTTGCGCGCCACGTCGCGTCTAGTTCGATGATCGATACTTTATTAATTAAAAAATGGTGTAAATTCTAGTTTCTATCAGGAAGGCGGTGTAAAAGAAAGTAATCGAGAATCAAACATCGCGGTTGCTATTCCACGGTCTTCGAGACACGGAGAGAAAAAAAGGAACGGGGTTATAGTTTGTTAATGGCCCGGTTTATCGATAGGGCGTCAACTACCCTTGGTAATTGGAGTTACATCGACGCGTGCACGCGAGCGCATACATCTCTCGGCACGAGTTACCTCCATATTGTTGTGCCTACAAAGAATTTCGCACGCATCCATGCACGCACACATCGACGGATCTCAAAGGAAGGGTGTGTGTATTTACTGCGAGGAAACATCAAGACCGCTGACACAAGGTGAAATATGGGGTCGAAACGGGTGTGGCAATTAAAGCACGGTTCTCTCCTCCCCCTCGCCGCTCTTGTTTTCCTCTCGCTTGTTCTCGTAACTCGTGCACGAGTGATTTAGTATTTGTGTACGCGCGAATACACAAGTCGCGACGAGCCACGATTATTTTCAAAGTGTGCGAAAGGGAGAAAACGCGACGAAATATCATAAAGAATCACGATTTTATCGCCGATCAGAGCTGCACGTTGGAGACTTTGTTTAGTTTAAATCGCGCGAAAAAGAGACGGCGATTCGAGGTTTGAGAAATCCGTCGAATTTTTCTAACATAACCGATGTTTGAAAGATCCGCAGTTGGCGATACAGCCGACGCGGGTTGCACGACACGCGAGATTTTACTTAGCGCGAACGAGTCGGTTCATTAGCACGCAAATTGTCCAACAGAGACGAGCCCCGTTTCGTGTCGGAGCCGGTACAACCTAACTGGCCTCTTATCGGGTTGCTCGAGGGTAGAAAAAATTCGACGCGAGAACTGCACACGGACCAACCCTTCGATTCCATTACACCCCGTCGTCTGGATAACGGAATGCAACGTTTTAACGAAAAACGATACGAGACTCGACGAACCTGTTCGTATTTCTCCAACTCCTGATGGTAGATCTGCCTAATTTGAGCGAGTTTGGCTCTGTAGTCCGAATGTTCGATGGCGTTGTCAGGTTGTCCAGGTGGTCCAGCCGCTGCAGCCGCCGATGCCGATGCTGCAGCTCCCGCTCCACCGCCTTTCTCTGGACCGGCAACTCCCTCCGCGATCAACATGTTGTCCAACCTCATTAACTGCGGGTCGGGTGGCTCCTCTTCTTGGGTGTTTCGTAACGAAAGCACTGAAACGATCAAAAGTTAAACACATATTATTATCGTGCAAGATTTTACTAACGCGAATGTAAGAATTTTCTGATGCTTTGTCCGTCCATCGGGGCGGCGTAGATGCCGGTTTATAAAAAATCGTGTTGACCAACGAGGCGGTTAACTTTACTATCGCGTCAATTTTTCTCCGCGATCGAGACAGAGTTCCGTTCCGTTACCGTGGGAATCGTGTATCGAGTGCACGGACTTGGGAAAAGTCACGCGTTTACCGATCGTAAAAGAATCAATTTTGCCGCGGCATTCCCTCCCGGATCACCATCCTCGTCCCAGGCTCTTCCTCTTTGTCTTAAGGGCCGAGGCACGCAGTGCTTTAGAACGGGGCGGTTTTCCGCGGTGTAACAGTGGTTTTATTGTACTTTTACGGTACATGATGGAGCTGGACGACCCATAAAACCAGCAGAGAGCGAGGAAGCTGCTCCTCTCTTTTCTCTTCTCCCTTCTTTCACCCCGTGTCTGTGACAGTTCTTCTAGAAAGATGCAACCCCGTCTTCGACGCTTTTCACCCTGTTCGCGTAGTAAAACCAACACGTGCACGCGCGAGTAACCGCGCGTCGCGTCGAGGGGATCAACGACTGCGAGGCAAACTCGTGCAAACTACCGCGGGATATACTTCTATTCGGTTTACCGATCATTCTTCCGGTGATTTTAAATACCGAGCAAGAAGTTGTTTGTAGAACGGAAAGTTAGCCGAACATCTTTACGCGATAACTTAAAAAAGGAAACACGTAATCAAACATCTCGCGAGCACAGGTATGCCTCGATGCTTAGTCATACGCGCGATACGAATTCCTTTACCGAGAGCTGTACGTTCGAGTTGTAATTTAAATTCGTTAAGACTTTTTTCCCGCTACGTTCTATGCTTTCTCGCCAACGAGAAAAAAAGTCTCTGGAGACCTCCGCGAAGCGAAGAAGGGGTTGAAAGTTCGTTGGGATTCGCGGGAGCGTGAAACGAATGCGCGGAACTAATGCATTTATACGAAGTGTAACAATTAGGGCCGCAGCCCCGACAAAGGGGTTGGGGTTTGAAATTCCTCCCGAGGCTCGAACGAAAAGGGCGAAGACGTAAAGTCGATCACTGGGGAACCGTTTCTTTGAGAAAGATGTTACGGTAACTCTGTCAGAGCTTTCGTGATCGTTTAACGAATCTTACCTCACGCGAGGGAATCGTCTCGAAACTTTTCGCCGATCCCTGCGGTACTTGATTTACTATTGTCTTCGGTCAACGAACGTTGCGCCGTGTCGCACGCGCCTAGGTACTTGTGATAATAACAATTACTATTATTATTTCGTGTCTGACTTAGAAGCGGGCAAAGTTACCGACGATAAAAGCGGCTTTACTTTTGAGAAAAATAATGTTCTCGAAACGCACGGTATTTAAATGTACAAAAACGACCGAGGAAGGTTAACACCAGTCAGAGGGGTGTCGTTAAAACTTGGTTGCTTTGAACTTTTAAAGCTACCGTTGGCAATTAAAAATGAAAAACCTTCGGCCTCCGCACCGTGCCGCGCTGCGTCGTTCGGTCGGAACGGGGTGAAATAAAACGAAAGTTTACGGCGAAGCCGTAAGGAAGAAGTTGTTCCATCGAAAGTTAAGAGCCCATGAGCGATCGACGGTAGGTACTTTCGTTTATTCGTTAGGGGTGTCACGGTCTATCGAGAAGAAGAAATTGCGCTTCAAATGGTAATATTCAAAATTACGACAACCAATCGTTGATATACAGATCACGAGTTGAGAAATTCTCGGAACGAGTCCATCGAGATTTGATCGATATTCGAGACGTTAGGTCTTCCCACTCTGGAGGCAAGAAATCCGTACAATTCTCAGACACGAGACTAGAAATGATGAAAAGCTACGGATCGTTGATCCATCGTGCTTCGCGAAGCAGTAAAAGCGCGAAACGGAGGTGCGTGCCGCGCGCGGAAAATTAAGCGGTCGAACGAAATTATTTTCGGGTATCGAGCGGGAAGAAAGTAATCGGGGGTGGCTTACGGGCAATAATCTGGCCATTACGGGGTGTAAGGGGCGGCCCTTGATACCACGTCGCCAAGGCACGGGGACTACTAACCTCCTGCGGGGGTCCTTACAAGCACGTAAACTCAGTTTTACTAGCAGTTAACATTTTACGACTCAGACGGTCTGCCCGACTCTGTAAACTTTGTTTCTTCGTCGCTCTTGCGAGGGTGAACAGTGCGTGTTTCTTCCTGTTTCTATTCATTTCTCTCCCTCTCTCTCGCTCTCTCTCGTTTAGCTTCTCGTCGGCCAACTTGCGGGTATTCGTCACGATACACGGATTCGCGTGTAACGTTGGCTCTACAACAACGTACGCGTCGCGGCGACAGCGTAACGCGCGTCGTTTTCGAGGGTCGTTAGCGAGCGAACCACGTTAATATGACACTCCGTTGAAGATCGAGCTAATTACCCGACTAAGTCGTTGTACCTGCTATTCGCGCGGGCACGCGGGACAAAATTTCTGCCGTTTGGAAGAATTGCCGCGTCATATGTAAACTTGATAGCGGCGAGTCGGGATAAGAACGAATTAAACTGACTACCGAATATACTACTCGATTCAAGTCTGTACTATGCTCACTTCAATAAATAAATAAATAAATAAAGGTTCGTATATTCGTGCATCGCAAAGTTCTCTCTCTCTCTCTCACTCACTCACTCACTCTCGACCTGTGCTCCTACAAATATGCAAGGGCTGCATGTAGAGAGGCGTGGAGAAAATCGAAAATCCCTGTTCGAAACAACCCCTGGGATAATTTAGATTCGCGAAGCGAAGTAGTACAGGTACGGCAACAGCAGCGGCGGCAGTGAGCGGCGGTGGAACGCCGCTGGTGTGTATTGATCTAAACGGGAACCCGTGAAAGCAATTAAGATAAGGCACGGTAACAAAGGGTTGTCGGCTGCTACCCGCTTTTCACCGTAGGAAAACAGAAAAGAGAGAGAGGAAGGGGGAAATGGAAAGAGCCACGAACTAGATGGAAGCAGATACGCGACGAAGAAAGGCCTAAAGCCTGAATAGCACCGAGGGGTGGAAAGCATATGGGGCGCGTTTTCCTAACGCCTTAAATCCTCGAGTACGATACGAACGTATGTAAAACACTCCCTTCTATCCCTTTAATCTATACTTATCAGAGTGTTCCCAAGTGTTGGTTTATTCGACTTAAGAAGTGTCGCCAAATATTAGAAAAGAAATATTTCCAAATAATATAGCGAGTATATTATCGGTCTGTAACAGTTTAGGTGCCTCGCCCTGTATAAAGCAATTTCACCATCATTTTCATTTCGGCTAGATTTGAATCCTGACCCAGTTCAGTGATACTTTTGAGTGTCTCTCAGGACAACCGAGGGAATCGATTCCCAAAATCCATTCAATTTTTTTCCATCTTTCTTTTGCACCCTCGAGCTTTTCTTCCGAACCCCGCGATAATCCGCGCAGACCCGATCCAAATGTAAGACGAAGGGAACGGGAAAAGATTAGGCGAGGAAAGGAAAGCAAGGGAAGGCAGGGCAGGGCAACCCGGAATGGCTGCTCATTTAATTCGAGGGTGAATCCTGTCGACAGGGACGACGGCACGCACGAAGTGCGAAAGGGAAGCAAGGCAAAAGAAGATGGTAGAGCGTTACCCTCCAGGATCCGATATCGACACCGAGCTGTAAAAATATCCGAACCTCTTCTGATTTACGAAAGAAATCGAGACACGAAGAGACCTGCGTTGTTGATATCGCGTTTCGCCCCGTCACGAGCTCCGTTTCTGCTCGAGTGCTTTCGGAAAGGTAAGATCGTCGCGTGTCAGGTATTATTGCATCGGAGGAACGGAATGGAAAAAATCGGATCCTGAGAAAGGCGATCGTTGTTCCCAGAGTCCTTGAGCCATTTATCTTACCTTCGCAGCGATAACGGTCTCGTTTCCGCTATCGTCCAAAAGACGCAAACTTATCGTTAACGCGTTATTTCTTAAAAACTCGTAAGAAAATTTCACTTGAAACGTACTCGCGTTGAAATCGGTAGGACTCGTTGCTGGCGGTGAAAAATAAAACTACAATTTGAACGCGGCACCCTTTGATGTTCGAGATGCGTTTCGATGGCGCAAAAATGCATGAAAGTTGTAAATAAAAAAAGGATTAATACAACGGGCAGGGCGACGTTCGGTCGAAACAGGTTTTTAAAAATTGCATACCGCGAGTTGCATCGCTCGCGACGCTATAACGTCGAGCGATACGCTATCTCGAATTGCTCGACGTAATCCGCCGGAAAAAAAGTACGACCGCCGGAGTGAAACATTTATTTTAATCCGACGGCTGTTACGCGCGTTATAATGCGCGCGTACGTTTCGAGCGTGTAAAAGTTATCAGGCGGCCGCTGTCGCGTCGCCGCGAGCAGATATCGGGATTTCTCTCCGCGGATAATAACGTTTGGAACGTCGCAGACAGCGGGGTGCGCTCGCTGTGCTTCCGGCCTGGACGCCGACTCCGCTTCGTCGTTTCCCGTCTCTCCTGTCGAGTCAGAACTTTTCCACGATTTCTTTCGCGCTTTGGCAATTCCGCGCTTCCGTTTTCCTGAAAAGATTCCTACGCGAACGGTTTCTCGCGTCGATATTTTTCCAACGTCGACACGGAAAGCGGTTACTTTCCTCTCGCTCTCGCCGCCTTTTCCACTCACGCTTCGTATCTCCGGTCTAGGACTGAGGCTACGCGTCCAATGGTTTCTATTTTTGAATATTCGAATATTCGAACGGATCGGTGGTCTGGAGACTCGACGAATTCGTTATAATTTGCCTCCCAACATTCTTTTCCGACAAAATAAGAAATTGTATAAGCAAAGAGAAAAAAATTCGAAAATTACTTCTTACACAAAGCAATACTTGGAATGATATACGTTTTCTATACATATACATATATAATATACGTTTGTTGAAGCCGTACCCAGGCATCGTACCTTCGCCAACTTCTGCTCGTCGAATTTGCTCGACCGTGTCTTCGAGCATGCTTCCACTCGTTCTCCTCTTTTCCACTTTTATTATTTTCTTCCTTTCCCGGAGCCACTTCCGGCGGGAACCGGTGCTCGTCTGCTTTCCGTTCGCCGCGGCGTGACTTTTCCAACCATCGTAAATCAAAACTCGACGCGAAAACGCGACCGAACGTACGGCGTATGCGCGAAACCATACGTACCGGGTGTCCCGAACGACCATTGAACCCACCTGATTCTCGCCAGTGCGAATGGAACGCCAACGAAGAAATATCGCCGGGGTCATACTTTTCGGCGCGATACGAAACAACTCGGAGACTTTGATATTTTTCGAGAACGGTCTCTTCGAAAATTAAGCCGTGCCACGATCAAACGGTCAAGTCCACGTGCCTCTCGTGGGAGGAAGAAGCAATGCTCTGATCGCTTTTGTTCATCCTGGTTTGTTTCACGTTCTTCGCGTCAAATCGAGACACAAATCCTTCGCGATGCTGTCCTCTTCATCCTCATCTGGCGTTACATCGTGCCCAGAAAAATATATCGTATCGCAGCGAAGGAGAACGACGAAGCAGGGCGAGAAAGTGGGGAACGCGTTCAAGAACCGTGCAACATCCCCTCCTCGGATCGGAGAAGAAAAGAGGGTTGAAGCGTCGGTGGCCGTGGGGGTCGAATAAAATTTTACGGCCGCGAAATCGTCCAATAATTGTTACGGCTCGCTTTGATCGCGTAAAACACATCGTAAACGTCGAAAGGGACGACCCCCTGGCCGACAGGAATTACTCTTAACCCCCTTACGAGGTATTATGCCGTATTACCAACGGTGCTGCGTTTGCGTCTGCACGCTTCCACCGTCTTCTGCCGTTCTTTGGCCTTAATCTCCGACGTTTCTCCTTCGAAAATCTTATCCGTTCACTGAGTGTGATAGACTAGTTCGCACCCCATAAAGTCGCTCGTAGGGGCGAAGCTTCGAGAATTCCGCGCATTAATCGAACAACGTTAACGTTTCAACGATGTGCCGTTAAGTGTACGATGACAGCAAATCAACGAAAGATGCGACCACGCGACGCATTGACTTTCTATCTTTAAAGCACCGTCGCTGAAAATTCTTTTCCTCCGAACAAAGTTCGCGAATACAGCCGAGACGTCGTACATAAATTTTTAACTCGAGTGCTTCTTTTCAGCCTCGCTTGGAGCAATCTCGCGGGCCAAAAAAAAACCCCACCGTTAATATATTCAAGCAAAAAGATTACACGGTGCAAAAATATCTCGAGTGGGAGTCCGCGCTCTTGCGTAGTTTCTCCTCTTCGCTTCTCGCTTCGTCTTCTTTAAGGTACTCGCACACGGCCAACATTATTACGCGGTATCGCGTATCGACGATTACATCGACCGTACAAGATTGATATGTAGATCTTACCACGTCGTTCCTCGAGACTTCTAGTCAGAGTTCGATTATTTTCTATCCTTGGTTAAACGGTGCGCAAACGTAAATGTACCCATCGTGTGTGGTTACCTTTATATCGAGATAGTCAGGGCGAGCACGAGTGTGCTAGAGAGCGTTCGTGTGCTACGCCAAGAGAACCGGCAAGATCTTTTAATGAAACGCGGATGTTAGAATGGCAGGAATGCTGCAAAATGGTCTAGGCGTGCTATGTACTCTACGTGGAACGTACACGCGGCCGTCCCACCTTAGACTCCGATGCTTCGTATACGCGCGAGCAGGAAAAGCATCCACCGTGTAAAATATATGTATGTACGGGGGAGCGCTAGGGAGGAATGTACATGGCGGGCGTCTCGAGGCAAATTAAGCCTCTCGACTCCGCTTCGGCTTCGTTATTCAAGTGGCATTCCTGCTCGGGTACCCTCGAGAACTTGTCTCTCTCTCCTGTATACGCCGCGGAACGATAACTAGACTTTTTAATAGCTCGACAACGACCAAAGATATTCGGGACGAGCTAAGGAAAGTCCCGCGGATCGCGCGCGGTTCCACCCTTTCCCTCGTTACGACCTTCACAAATTTCTCGGCTCGATTTGCTGACCGTTACGCATTTTTTCGTACGAACGTTTGATACGATGTCAAAGTATCGAAACGTGACTTTATTTCTCCAAATAACGAAGTGTGTCCATCGAGTAATTCCAGCGGAAGCTCGAGAGAAAGGAGTAGAATGGTCGTGAGTGCGACGAGAACGATAAAGCGGAAGAATAGAAGGAAGGAGTATTAATAAAACGTTGCGAGACTAAAGAGAATAGAAGGGGAGAGAAGAGGGAGAGAGAACGCGCAAGAGGATCGAGAAAGAAATTCTTATTGCCTGGCAAGTCCGGCTTTTCCGCAATATACAGCACAGGTGTACCGAATGTGTACACCCCGACCCACCCTTCGTCGTACACGTTCTCGTCCGTAAGGGTAGAAACAGCTCCGTGCACGCATGGTCAGGATCGTATTCTGTCTAGCGGAGACCATTACTCTTTGCTCTTGTTTCGTTTCTCTCGACCGTAACATCCACCTCTTCTGTTTAATGTGATACAGGCTGGATGTATCGTTCATAGGGAGAGAAGAAAACCAAGTAAAGTACAGTTACCGTTTTCCAGACCATTGCCGCGTTTTTCCGCTAGGAGACGGCTCGAACGTGTAACTTAGCGTTAAAACGGGCGACAAACACGATTTCGCTAGTCATCGACCCCGTCGATATAGTGGGACGAGTCTGGAATGGCCTCAACGCGAAGACGCGTTCTTACCAAAAGCGAAACAAACCGCAACGTATAAAAATAGCTGATCGAATTTATACTTAAACCCGATGTAAATTTCAACGGTAATCGATTAAACGGACCCGACAAAACGCGGCCGGTGTACACCGCGGAAACTCGAGTCTACAAGCATTGCGGTCTATAACGCCTAATGACTCTATAACCTGGTTTATACCCTCGACGACGGAGCCGTCCGAGAGAAACCGGTAAACCAGTTTTCGCGAGACACCGTTCCGCCGCCTGTAAATCATCGGAAGCTTTCCGTTTCCGACAATCCGGCGCGAAAATCGAACAGAGGCTACGGAACTTTCATCCAAGGGTCAGCGCGGATTAATATAAACGCAACAATCTCAAACGACAAGGGAAGCTCGTTTCGATAGATTTTCAAATGCCGTGGAACGCGAGAAACGACGAGAAACAGCGCAGGATGTTTACGTATACGTCAGTGTTTCTCATTTAAAAACGAAGCAGTCACGAAAGAATCGGACCGTTTTAATAGGATCGATTCCGTAGATTAAATCCGACGAATCGAATACATGTTTCTCCCTCCATTATTATAAATCCACGTCTCCGTTAAAATCTGCTCGTCTCTTTCACGAGTGTGTGTATTTGTTATTTCCTGGCTGGAAAAATCCTGCTGAGCTGCGGAGTATTTCCTTTGGAGTCCTCGTCCAGAGGACGAGAGAGAGGAGGAGGTGGTTTCCTTCTCCGTCGTTCCTTTTCCGGAGGGGTGGGCGAACAGTACAGCAAGCAGAAGGAAGACGGGGTGAGGAGAGAGGACTAGCTGGCTGGTGGAAAAGAGAAGAGGGCGAGAGGCGACAGAGGGTAGACCGACGTTCCTGGGGGTGGAGGCGCAGGAGGCAACGTGGCGTATTGATCGAGTGGCTCTCGCGTCGACCGCCGCCGCTTTCAAGCCACCCGGTATAGGTTAGCGTCTGCATTCGTGTTCCTAGACGAGGATTCGCGCGTGTGTAGCAACGTCATTCAAATATATGCCCGCCACCGCACCGACGGGCCTGGATACCGTTCGTGTATCCACAGCTCTGCGACCATAGGGTGATTCAAAAATAGGATTTAGTTGAACTTCGATCGGAAACATTTCGCGAAATATCCACGAGAAAGTCCTCGCCGATGTACGATTGAGGGATACGCGATGCGAGTTACGATCTTCTCGCTGAACGCGCGTACCTCCAACGAAACATTTCACCCCTTTTACGCTCGGCGTATTTCTGCGCGACATTCATAGCCTACTCGACCCGTCATTCCAGCTTGTATAGGTTCGCGTAACATCCGATGCGTAATCTATTCCAACCGATGCTGAAACGGGAAAAAGCTGACAACGTTGGGGTAGAATTTTTCCGAAATCCGTCAATTTGATTTCGGATGAAATCGAGCACTCCTTCGAGAGGGCTGTTCGCTATCCCTCTACATATTTGTCCTTGATGTTTGTCAACTGCTGAATCAGCCTGTATACGCTTCCTGGCCGTATATACATGGCGGATAGAGTGGAACCGCGCGTGTATGTGCGGTGCGGCGAACTGTATGCGAGTGGTTCGCGTAGGGAGAACAAGAGGCAATGGTCAGAAAATAACTCAGTCGGCGCGTTCCCATGTGCACGGTATGTGCGTGTGCGTGGGCGTTGAAAACACCGTGATCTATGGTATGCGCATCCCACGAATAACGCGGTGACACTTGGCCTGGAAAATCACCGGGATCGTACTCGCGCGGAAGTACAGTTTTCCAGGTACGTCTGTCCGCGAAAACGCATAAACATCGATAAAAAGAGTTCGCGGATTCGTCTCGCATCCCAAGTTGAAATGAAAATTTTGGCGAAACGACTGTAGGATAGAATATGAATGGCGGAATGTATCGCGGAATGAATCGCTACTTTTTAAAATTATATACTTAAACTGAGAGGAACGATCGTACAGTTGAATAGAATCGCATCTAGAGCTGCCGTGAACGGACCGCGACATTTTTGTAAACTTGTTCACGTAGCAACCGATATCTTTTTTCGCGGATAGACGGAGACTTTTACGCGTTTCATTTTCGTGCCGGTAGCTCTCGGGGGCGTCGTAAACGCACGCCTCGCATCGGTGCATCACCATTGGAAAAACTACGCCCTCGCCTTTACGTCTCGCTCCGATTCGGTTTCCAACTAACGAGACGAAACCCTCACGGTTCGTGCCGTACGCCAAACACCGGACAGATAAGCTAAACGTGTCGCCAATACTATGCAAACGTAATCCTGGAATGGTGAATTTGCAATGATTTGGAACGACAAGCACGTTCTTTTTCGCAAAAGCGGGAAGGAATCGGATGATAGGGCCGTTCGGAAAGATTATAACGGAGCCGTGGAGATGGGACACGACTTCTGGCGAATCTAGAGAGGGTAATCCGTCCCCGAGAAAGGGTGGACCGACGCCACCGTCGGCTCGGCTTCATCCCCGCCAGTCTCTCGTCGAAGGGGAGGGCAAGACGCTCGATATCAAATCGTCGAAAAACCAACGTGGAAATATCGTGGATAGAACCGTCGACGTCGATAAGAAATACATCGATCCGTAGAATCTAACGACGGAACAATTCTTTAACGTCCATTGTCGCGTAATCGCGAAATTGCGATAGATGGTATGCAGCACGTTCGTCATTGTAAAGGCGTAGCAACGGTATTAAAAATTTCTGATTCGCGTTAAAGTACGCGCACGTACGCAAGCAGAAGCGTTCCGCACGTAAACGCAACCCTTTTTCGCGACTGCGGAGAGACATTTTTCTCGTGTATGCATCGCTATGTATGCATAATGCATACCTGCAGGATGCAGCGGACTCTTTACGCGGTGAGAATTTTGAATCGTTCGTGGCGAAAAGACGTTCCTCGTGACCGTTAACTCTTCCGTTGGATCAACGAAACAGTGCGTCGAATATTTTCATTCTAATTTGTCTACCTCTTCGTCAGCTTGTTTAAAAAAAAAAAGGGAATACATAATGGTATTAAGACGCGAAAGGGTTGAATCAATGAGTAAACGAAGCGTCTATAAAAGTCGGCGAGCGTAACAATTTCGTTAGCCTATCGTAATTTTTAGACAACGCGCGGAGAGAAAAGCAAAACTCGGATAGATGGCGTGGAATTGGAGCAGGACCGAGGTACGAGGATGAGGTGCCCCGGGCACTCGAAATGTCATATTCGAGCGCGGGTACAGTTTCTGTACCAGACACACGGAACCTGTTGCTGTCGAGTTTACGGTGTTTTTACGAGCGACGTTACAGCCACCCCTGAGTGCGGGGGCTGAGCACACTCTCCCCGCGGAAACGATATCCCTCTTCTCATTGCCAGCACCTATGCGAACACTGGCACGAGAAAAAGAGAGGAATAGAAACCGAAACTACTATCCGTTTATTTCTTCCCTTCCCATCCCAACCCCACTCCACCCCTTCTCGTTTTAGTTGGAAATAAAACGACCGTACGAGTAATGACTCCGATCATCGCTCGACGATGAAATCTGAATTCCGAGTACAAGCGTCGAACACGCTTTGTCGGAAACACGGAGCGAGACATTTAGCCAGTCGCTCGAACGCTTTACGAATCGATCGAAATACACGATATCGTGATAGGGTAAAGTTCCAGTTATGGATTATCGTTCTACCGCGAAACCTGTGCGCGCGATAACTCCGGCGCAGCCGTGTATCTGTGCATGGCAAGGAGGTAAAATACGAGAATAAAATCCTAGTTCGAATCTTTGTTTCAGCCCGAAGTTTCGTCCATCTACGAACTGCTTTTCGACGATGATCGACCGCGAGTAACCGACCCGAATCGCTAGGAGCTTCAACCGAGCACGCAAAGGCGCTCGCGGCAAAAGTCGAAGAGAAGATTCTGCACGGGCTGACTTCCGGCGAGACAGCGACGTGTACACGGAAGAGGGTCGGTGGAAACAAGCGGTAAGTTTAGGTAGAGTCGAGAAAGTTTCTGCTCGTCTGCGTCGCCGGCGCTGGCTACGAAACTTTCCAACTACCGAGTTTTGTCTCGCGCAATTAGAAGTTCCCTGTATTATTCATAGCTAACGTTGCTCTCCCTCGCTTCGTGCTTCGTACCTCCAGCCTCCCCAACCACTCGGCTTCTTCTGGTTGTTCGGTACCCTCTCGCACCTCTTCGGCACGCTGGATGCGCCGCGCCGCGATGGCCCGCTTCTTCGTAAAGCGCAAAACTCAAAGACCACCACGGAGTAGAGGCGCGAGTCGTGCACGGTTCATGAATTTTAATGAAATCTTCAGCCAGAGATGGAGGCTTTCCTTCGTGTTTCATCCTATGCTTCCACGTCCGTCCTTTTTCTCTTTCGTTCTAGCGCAAACACGCGCGTCTATTGCGCTTTCATCGTCCCTATGTATGCTCTTCACCACGCTCTTTGATATTCGAAGCAAACCACCACGGCTACGAATCATAAATTATTTACAATTCGACAGCCTCGACGCAACTGTTGTTTATTAGAAGTATTATTGTAGAAGTCTAAACGAAAAATAAGGCACGAAGATTCAAACTCACGATCCTCCGATCGACCTACGTTTCGTGTTCTCGTTTGACTCCTTATTCTTGGGTATGAGGGTATCGCGATAGTAGATTATTATTACAACCAATGATATATTTAAAAATTACAACGTTCGATATATAAGAGAGTACTGTTACAGTGACAAGTCAAAGATAAAACATGTAACTCGATAGAACGTACATACGCACTCGCGGGTAATTCGTACACGATAAAATTGCCCTGATACGCTCGGTTCCAATGACAGACGTACGACATAAGCCTCAAGGACGAGCTGTCGCTGTCTCGTCATTTTCTGCAACGACGGAATTGAAACGGAATTAAATTAACGATAACGACTGGGAGCATATATACGGCACGTAATAACGGGTGTGTAGAATCGCTATAGGCGCGTCGGGTAGAGAATGGTAGCTCGTCGCGTGGCCCGACGTTTTCTAACGTGAGAAACAAGACACGATGATACTTATTTCATGCCGGGAAGCACGCGGTTATTGTTATCCCCGAGGGTGGCATGCCATTCAACCGTCACCTCGAATCTAACCCCTCGAAGAAGCAGTCGGACCGATGCTGCGGAAAGCGACGATTCCACGGTCGCGCTACGAGACCGTGAATTTCCCATAGTCTCGGGTTTCACCTAACATTCGTCATCTCGCTTTCTCCAACTGCGATCGAGAAATACAGCCACGGTAACAGCTTCTAACAAATTCGTTTCTCTCGTTAAACATTTGCCGACAAATTGAACGTGCAAAAATGTTCCTTGAAAATTGTATTTAAATCGTAAAAAAATCGCCAAAGCCGCTCTCTTTCAACTATTTGAATAACATTTTCAAAAATAGCCTTTTTTTCAGCCCGTGACCGGTGAATCGAAGGGTAGGTCGACCGAGGAAGACGCGACAGGTGAAGAGAAACTGATTAGAATCTGAACGGAAGACGGGTGGCGAATCGAAGAAAAAAAGGGAGAAGGTTAGATTCCATCGGGAACGAAAAGGACTTAACGATCCACGGTACGAGCTTCTCCTCGCCCCATGCAATCTCCATAGAATTACCATACGATTAAGAGAATACCGGCCCCCGGTGTATGTACACTGGAGCCAACGTTGGCCCTCGAGAGTCTTCCAATTAGCCTCTCGAAAGATCGTTCTTCTCTCGTCTATATAGATCCCGGCCGAGTTACCGGAGAGGACATAAGATCTCGGATATACATAAGCAAGTCGGATAGTTGGGATAAACGTAAACGGAGGTTTACGTAAAAAGTAGATGTCCCGACGCTCGTGACGCATTTTCTCTCAACCGAGACGATCCTATTCTCTCCTCTCTTAAACCAATGTTTACCGCGATCCAAAGAAATTGTCGACGATTGTTCGCGACGTATCGGGTGCCATAGAGCGACTTTCGAAATACATCGTAATCCGCGAATTAATTATAGGAAAGTTACGAAAACTCTGGAATAAATATCATTTGTTGTTAGTTGATTTGGACGTTTCGCGGGATTTGTACGCACGAGCGGAAGGAGTATATCGCGCGTCCATCGCTGGTACTCTCGTTCTTCTTCCATCTTCTTCCGACATTTTCTCTGTCTTCGGTTTACGAGCTTATTTTACTGGATTTTTATGATATAACGTACCCGCACCTAGCTTCGGCTCCGAAGTTTATAGGTTTGCGAGATTTTATCGTGGCGTAACGTATGGTTTGTTAAATCGACCCCTTGCGCCCACACGCACGCGCTCACCGATTCACGTACAACCGATACTTGCTCGAACACGCACCGCGAATTCCGTAAAGGGACCTCTCGCTGTTGGTAGATATTTATCGCACGGCACGACGACCCATCGTGGATCTCGCTTCTTTATTTTTCGTAATCCTTCGCGCTTTTCGTACGATCACGGCACCTTCGAACCGACGCTGCGAAATCTCGACTCCGAACTACGATCTACGATTAAGTTCACCTTTTTTACGCGATATTTTCCCGCGCTTACTCGTCAGATAGTTCAACGCCATACTTGTTCTTGCAGAACCGTGGTACGAGATCGAAATCGATACCGATCCGAACGCAAAGGGTAAAGTGTAAAGGGAGATCCTTCTGCGAGAGCGATGACCATAACGACCACTTCCGGTCGCTAACTCCAGACAATTAAAGCGACTTAAGTGCAATTCTGTTAACGGGACACCAGTGTAACTGTCGTGTACGACTTGACAACACAATGCCTCCTCGGTCTCTTGGATTTTCTTTTGTCTGCCGTATCATTACTCCACTCGCTACGCGTCCTCCATTTTCGATTATGCGATGCGAATGTTATACACTGACCGGAGCTTTCGTTCGAGAACGATTCTACGAAACGTTGTTCCACGAGTATTTCAACGGAGCAAAATTACTTGCCGCGCGCCTGTAGTGTCGGATTTTGCTATTTCACCGGTACGATTGATTTTTCGAAATGCGACTCTCTACGTCGATCCTTGTCGACGAATGCAACGTGTATCCTATCTGCGACCAGACATTACGGTAATGATATTATCCGATAATCGTGTCTAAGCTTTTATCTTCGCCTATAAATATACAACGCATCGCAACAGGAATATCGGGACTACATTTACGTAGTTACGAGTTTCATGACCGTAAATATCGTTTCCCTATACGTATTTATTCTCAAGTTAACCCCTTCGTGCTTTTGAACAATTTTTACAGCTAGGTGGTTGCTTTGTTAGCGATCGGTGCGGTTTTTTGGTAACGTTATGAAATCTTGGTGTTTCTTCGCCAAAGTTTCTACCCACCCAGTATAGTTTCTTTAGCGAACAAAGTTGCCGTGGAAGCTTCCATCGCGACAGAAATTGCTGAGAAATGCTAGCGCGACGAGCAAAAGCTCCCACGTCTACTCGATATTTGCGAGTGAATTCACCAAGACTCTGTGCAACCTTAAAAACTTTTCATAATAAATCAGTGCACAATACGACAAGCTGGAATCGGACAAATCTCGTTAGTCGAGTCGAAGAAGTTTGAGGCTCCCTCTTGAGAGCGAGCAGAAGGCTGGTTCACCTTGGTTGCTGGAACCCATCTGCATGCGGTGACCGCGGTTGAACAAGAGAGAGAAGAAAACACGAAACGAAAAATGAACGGAGAGACGAACAAGCAGGAGAAGCAGGAGAAGCCGGAGAAGAAGAAGAAGAAGAAGAAGAAAAGAAAATCGAAGCTAGGGGAACGACATTCCAACTGGGGTTGGAATGAGAAGCGTCATCTCGTGAAAACCCGACGCTACCTTTGTAACTTCGCCAGCGATACGACCAACGCTGAATCGTAATAATGTTCGATTCTTATAAAAACAATTGTTGAAAAGTCGATTCGATAAATTGTCTTCCTAGTGTTCGTTATATCTGCATATTTAAATTTCAACATTTTGTGTTTTGCAACGACACAGTTTCCAAACTAATTAAAACTAAAATCGATCGATAAGGGTATACGTTTCTCGGTCGAGAGAAAAATCGCGAACGGGCAGAATCGATGGAAATAATTAGAGATTCGATCCCTGGAAAATTTCTCCTCGCGGATCATAAAACGGATCGCGATCGGATAAGGGAATCGCACCAATGGGTAGGGGTGGGTATTTCAATCCCAATTCGCGATACAACTTCCGTAAATTAGATTACAGGAAGTAGCGCGTTAAATCATGCTGCGCGAGGCGTGTAGCGTCAAGCGAGTAAATTACATTATTCATTCTTTCAATCGTTATGCGAACCTCGGTAATTACGATTGATCCTTGCGAGCTTATTTATTAATTAGAAGGGAAAACGGAATTTCAGCTATAAACCTACCGCAAATTACTAAACGTAAACGGATACATTATGGTTGAATCGCTATATAGCATATCGTGTGACTCGTGGATACAATCGCGTGAGACAAACAAACACGCGGAACATTGCGCAAGCCTTAATTAAAGCGAGCGCCAATTAACGTAGAATACACAGTTTACTCTTACGAAAACAATGTTCGTTAAAAGAACTGTATAATGACTTGTTAATTATTTTTCGAATCAAACACGTTAAACAGCGTTGCGTTACTCTAACTTTGGATTAAAAAATTAAGACTACAAAAAAAAAAAATCGGCAACCAAGAATGGCGAAGGCGAAGGGTTTCGCCCGCGGAAACACTTACGGCGTGGATGTGCGAAAGTAAAAGAGAATCACCGTTTGGACACCGTCCAAATTGGGTATGGATTTTTAATTGTTACGCCAGAACGCGACCGCGGCGACGTCGTTTCAAAAGTACGGAATCGAGAGTAACGCGATGTCTGGCTGTCGGTTTAATTGAATGACGATATATCGAAAGGGATGAAGAAAGAGTTGATGGAGGAGTGGGAGGATGCATAACCGATCGACTCGCATTTCAAAGCTCGCGTACGGTACACGCGCCGACAGACGATAAATAAAGTCGACCGCCAATCGGACGGCCGAGCTAGCAATCGATAGCGACCAGTTTTTGATTAATTACAGAGTCACGCTACGCCGTTCATTTCGAATTAAGTGTTCGATGTGTTTTGAAATTTTGTCCAACGATAGGACCGACAATTCTTTGACATTCCAATACTCACATTTTGAGTTCACTTCGATAGCGATGAGAATATTTTTAGAAAAACGCGATATCTAGCGACGGCGCTTTATTTATACACGCCACCGCTGCGAAGGACTGTTCGAAGAAAAAAGATCTCAGGATGCTGAAGAAGAAAAAAAAAAACGGATTAGGGGTTAGACGGAAGGCGGGTTCGAGAAATCCCGCGGATTTCGAGCTCTCTCTCGTCCCTTTTTGGTTCTCTATCGCGCTGGGCTGGGTTACCCTTCGGGATCCTCGCGCATCTCATGGGAAATCGACCTAAACGGGGTTGTCCAAAACAGGTTTTCGAAGATGATCGTGTTTCGAAAAGTAGCTGGCTTCGAATGACCGTGACAAATCGTCACCGCCTGGGGACTAACGCTGCGAGACTATCAATCACGATGCAAGATATTCAAATGGGAGGCAAGTCCATTAAAAGTAGATCTTTCGCGTAGTGGACGAGGAAAGCAATGCATTTATCAGCTAGGTATATTCGATACGATGCGACTTTGTCGCGATCGCTTTGTTTTAAGTTGATTCGAGTAGATATGTTCTTAAATTATTTGTTGAAGATGTAACGCTCGTTGCCGTAATACAATTAGAGCACAGAATTCGTAACGACGCGACGGCGGGTTCAAACCGTAGCTGCGTCTATCGATAACGAACAAAGGGAATGGAAAAAGTGTCGAATGGGGAGAAATCTGACTCGGTACAGCCCTGGAGTCGAAGCTATCCGAGCTCCGCGAGAGAGCCGATTATATTAAATGGCTGGTAAAACGGTCTGCTTAACATAGCGTTTATCTGCTCCTCTTGGTTTTAGTACTTTTTCACTGCCTCGTCAGCCATTGCCCATAAACTCTACTACAAGCCTTGCCTGCCTCTTTTTCTCTCTCCATCCCCTCGTCGCCTGTTCTCCACTACCCTATACATTTTTCTCTGTACCTTCGTCCGACCTACGCGCGCGCACATGACGCCCAGTCACCCATGTATGCATCTGTCTGCGCGCGCGTGTATATACTTAGCGCAACTCATAAAGAATACGGAACCATTAAAACGACTCATCCTCTCGAGTGCGCTCATCATACTTGGACCCCTTTTTCTGTAGGTAAATCCTCTTCACGTTCCCGACTCTGTTTCACTTTCTTTGTATCGGAGAAATCGCCAGAAGAACGACTACTCATGCTCGAGTAAACTTAAGCAAACCAGTTAAAAGGTTGATTACGCGACTAAGGAACAACGGAGACGCGCGAATCTCCTACCGTTTTATCAACGATCATGACTCGACCATCAGTCTTTCTTGTTACGTTATTATCCCTAACGAGGAATATCAAAAATGGATTATCAATCTTTGCATCGAATCAGCTGTAATCAACGTTTTGTCTACGTTCGGTTGAAAAAGTACAAGTTCCCAGCTTTTAGAATCATCCTGCAGGAAAAAGAGCATCGTTTCGCGACGATGTGACCAGTAGTCTCCCTTTCGAATTTTTATCGGAGATACATATACAACGGACGCTGTACGTGGAATGTCGTCGACGTCGAACCCTCGACCAGCACAATACCACCCTCGTCGCGAGAAAGAAGACTAGCTGGCTACCGAAGGGGGAGGGTAGCCAGGGTTGGAACAAGAGAGAAAGAGAAAAATGTGTGTAGGATATACACATATACTTACGACGGAACGACGTGAAAGAGGGTGGCTTAGCATGAGGGGCGTGGTGGCCCCACCACCCCCATCAAACGACCAAGCAGAAACTACTTTTGGGGTAGCCGACCCACACACCTCCTGCTCTTCTCCCTTCTTCACCCCTTGTCGGTTCGGGCCAAGCCAACCAGCCAGCCATCCAGCTATCCAGCCATCCAGCCAGCCACCCCTCGCACCCGAAAAATAATTGCGCGTTTCGTGGTCTCTTGATCCGCGCGTAAAAGTAATCCAAACATCGCATAAAAATTATGTTTACGAGTTTCGAATGGGCGCAGGGGTCGAGCCTGCACCGCGCGTCCGAAACGTATCAACAGTCTCTCTCCTCTCGCCTGGAGTCAAGATAGGGATCTCTCGTTGTAGGAATTTCTCGGATTGTTTAGAACTGCTCGCATGCGAGAGGCGGACCGGTGCATGCGAGTTACGAGGTGATCGTCCGTACTTTTATGGAGTGTTCTCTCTTATCTCGTCGGCGTCTATTTAATCGGTAGTCGTTTATCGTGAGTTTCGAGAGATGGTGACTAGCGATACAAGAATCGAATAACCACAGATAACTTGGAACGAATACCGCGAATAACGATAACGTAACGAATCGTAGTCGACGTCTATGGAAGCGCGTTCGATAAACAGAGTGAAATGCGATCGAGAAAATTGTATTCGAAATCTAAATTATAAAGACTACTTCGCATTGTTCGATACTCTTTCGTCGATTTTTATGAAAATTTGAACAATTTCGTTAATACTCGATCACCTACTGAATAAACCGCAGATTTTCCGGTCGACTGACGTATTTTAATTTATGGGATACGGTCGCGACACACCGGTAAATATTGGATCACGATTTGTGACGCACGGTCACATGAGCAGCTTCGACATATGTAACTCGACCGGATTGAATTAAATAAGAGAGTAAAAACCAACGAAGCTTACCTGTTTTTTCCTTGATCTCGCACAAAACCGAAAACAGGGCCGGCTTCATTCTGTGGCAATTCAGTGTGTGTTTCCTGGGCAAACGAACGAACAAACCGTAAATCATACGTCGAGCTGAAAATCCTAGCGCGCTGTAGCATTTACGATAACGAAACACGAATCCGAAAATAAAGGTAATTCGAGTGCGGCCTATTTGAACGTAAGAAAGAAGCGAGACGTTTTCGCAAAAGTTCCACGATCGTGGACCAATAATGATGTGAAGATAAACCGAGTCTTATCGCGCGTTCTACGCAACCTGCATTACAGCTTGTCATTACCAATACAAGTATTATACTTGTCATTTAACGGTTCACCGGGTACTATAAAATCTTAAAAAGGATCGTAAATATAACCTTTACTTTTCCCGAGAACGAAATCGCGCCGTGAAATACTTGAAAGCGATCAACATAACCTGTTTTCATTGCCGTTTCGATATACTAATAGACTTAACGCGACCAGACGATACGAGTGTGTTCTCGAGTAATAATTTTAACGAAAACAACGCGATAAACTATCGTAGAAGGAAATATTTCAACAAAATAGAAAGATACGTAAAATGTCGCGTAAAAAACTCTACCAGCAAATGATACGTCTTGGCGATATTAAAAAATGGCGGCTGATGGGATGTTTAATGAGACTTACCTTGCTTGCGCTTCGTCCAAACTCTGATCAGTGATATTCATAATTTGTTGGAGAATATCACCGATATCCTGTTTTCTAGCCTCGGCTGCTTGATCCGGACCCTGCGTCGCAGTTCCATCGACAGGACCCATGCTTCCATAGCCAGCGGTGTTTTGGGCCCCCTGGCCCTGATTCCCTCCCATTAGACCAACACCTGATCCACCGTGTTGCAGCATCCTGCTAGTTTCATCCATCAACGATGGACTGCACACTCAGAATATTATCTGCCGCCTCTCAACTATTCCTGTTTTTTCTCGGTTGCTTTGTGCCGTCGGAAGAATGAATTTGTTCACACAGCAGACAACACTCGCGCGGGCTATGGTCTATCGTATACTAGGTGTCGCGGAAAAACACGACCGTACAAACAACAGTCCCGCTCTTTCACTTGACGACGACGTCGACGTCGACGACCACGACGACGACTCCTCTTTTACTTGGAGGAAAATAAGTTCCATACACGTGCTCTTTTTCTTTCTCTCTATCTCACTCGTGCGACACTTCATATATGGAAGCCCAGACAGCAGGCATGCATTTGTAAAAATATAATCTCTCGCAAATAATGTATACCGAATGTTCCTTCTAGGCGATCCACAAAGCAGGGTATCCTCCTCTTAATGCGCGGCACGATCGGATCGCTTGGAGGTTATGCCGCCGTGGCCTTTGTCTCTTACGTATCTTGTTTGGCGTTTTACTCGCTCTCGCTTCTCTTGGTCACTTTCCGTCCCTCGCTTGTTCGCTCGGGCTTTCACTCTATCTCTACCTTTCCGGATGCTCCGTTACCCTTTTTTTACTTCTGTTTCGTCTTCGTATCTTGTCTTCTAACCATCAGGGATATTTCACGTTGAGCCGTTGGGTGTCTAATAATCTGTTTCTAGACTGGTATACACGCTACGAGGATAATGAAAACGGAGCAGCTTTCGGCAGCTTTAAACTTGACGGATTGTCGAATTTTACGTATACGCGATTGTGTCGAGGGTCGGCGTCGCGCCCGGCTCGCATGCACTCTCCTTTCACTCGCTCCTTCCTCCGCTTGGCGAGGATACGTTGTAGAAGCTGAGGAAAATCGGCGTTCTTCGAGCCATCCGCGCACGGACGTCACACACCAACTCTCCCTCCGCCTTACAAGGCAACGCGCGGACCGACCGTTTCTGTCGCTCTTTTCACTCTTCTCGGCCGCGAGCGACTGCTACGCTCCTGATCCACGCTCGTGTTCGTGCGTCCGTGTGGGTATCGAATACCTGGTGTTCGTGCGTGCGTGCGCCAATCGGCGGCCATTATAGCCGCCTCGACCAATCAGAGCGTTCGACTCATATCCTTCCTTCTTTAACCAAAGCGTTGCCTCGCTCGCTCTCGCGTGTTATTGTCCGCGTGCGCATCCACTTTATTTACGACGCAACCTCGCCGCTTCTCTCAATCCGTTCTTCTTAACCTGTACCACGTTCCTTCCAAATTTCTCCAAATCTCGATAAAGAAATGTCGGAGCTGATCCTTTCACGCACCATTCGTAAATCCGTTGGAAAATTGTTGGTTATCTTATTCAAACAAGTTGACGTATTTTACCTTGGATCCCGACAAGCGCAAACTCCGCCCATTCCTTCGACTTCTTTTTTTTCATCACCACTAACATTTAATCGTAAGAGTTTACGTCATTACTGTATACAGTTTTGTCGAAAAATTAATGATCAAAAACAAAAGTATGTGTAATGATAATCTAGCCTTAACGAATACCGTGCGAATAAAATGAAGGAACTTCGTGCTCGAGAAATGTAAATTACGAGACCGGTAATGCGCAAGTTCATCGCAAAAACATGGCTACGCATTCAACCATTTTTCTAACGCGGGAAAACATAAATTCCAATCGGAATTTTGAATCATTTTCAAATTTAATTGCTCTGTAACTCGATATTTAAATTACTTTATATTTGGAATTTTAATCGTTTCAATGATTGCTTATTTTTTCAGAATAACAAGTTAAGGTCTTATTACTTTTTCTTGGAATATTCTCGTCGAGTCATAGCCAAGTAACTGATGTACGATAAAAAAGAGATTCGATCGAAAATGAACTTTAACATTTGTTTTTAACAATTTCTTCACTGTTGTCTATCACTTGTTCGATACAACACTACGCTTTTGTTCAATATGTATTCTGGACCTGGTTTAAACCTCACCGAATCTAACCTCGCTTCAAAGTTACCATCGTGTTGTTTATACGTTGTGTCCCTACTTCAAGTTTGAGGGTTCACATTTATATTTTTACAATGTCGATTTTATGACGTATTTATTGATAACTTGTACATTGAAATTTGCTGAATACCTTGATATATTCAAATCTTCATCGTGTTCACAGTAATATAACCAATAACTGTAATATAAAGACTGCAAACAAAACTACACAAAAAAATAAAGAAACTCCGTATTGTGATATATTTGAAATACTTTATTCGAATATGAATATAGAACAATATTATGATAAAAAATCGGATGGTTCTTATGTTATACATTTTCCTAATGACAAAGGAATATCGTTAAGGGAACTTGACCAAATATTTTCTGCTTATGGTTTTGTTCTGTCTTTAGATAATCGTAGAAACACTCATGGATTGTGTTTTATAAGATATGGAAATTTAGAAGAGGTTAAACTTTGCATCGAAGGTCTAAAAAATCATAAGTTCATAAGAATTTTACCACATAAGAATAAAATACTTAAACAACAGCCAGCAAAGAAAACCATACATAAACAGAATAAAGAGAGGAATGATCAAAATCATTCTGTATGTGAGTCCAACAAACAATTACAATATGGAAACGAACATAAATTTAGAAACAAAATGGAACATAAGGAAGGAAGCAGTACAACCGATTCCTCTGATATTAGCATTAGTTCGATGAGAAGCATTGTCAATAGCAAATGTTCCCACAAGTATGCATTATCTCGGAATCATAAAGTTTCAAAGGGTGTTGAGTCGTATGAAGAAGATGAAATTCCACAGCTGATTTGTAACAATCAAAAACATACAACGTATAATAATGAAGGTTTCTTGTCCAACAATGAGACAACTATACCTGCCCAAGAAGTAGTTGTTGCTAATATCCATCCAAATTTAGGAATACATTATATATTACATCTTTTTGAAAAATATAATCCAATATCTGTGTCGCTTATGTTGATGATACCAAAAACGAGCATAAGATATTGCCATGTTTATTTCAAATCAAACGAAGAAGCATTAGCAACTGAGAAAGAATTTGATAGAAAAGTCCTGCTTGGAAAGAATCTTATCGTTTTAAGAGCACAAAAATTACTATTGGAGTCTCTTGTAATGTAATGTTGTAATGCTGTAATGCTTAATGTAAACTATGTTTCTATAGTATACAGTAGCACCGTTTTAATTATCTCTATATTCTGTAACATATATGTTTTAAGAATTTGTAATACTCGTAAGAAATACTTGTAAGAATTATTGTTAAATAACATATTAGGGATACTCTGTAATAGTGGTATCCGTCGAGAAAATTGATAATTAAAACATTTTTAACGTCTATTTATAATTAAAGTTTAGCCGTTAACTACGTATGAATAATATGAAATAATAAAAATGACCTTTGTAACAAATAAAAAACTACACTTCGAAATTATTATAGTCTTGAACACTTTCCTTTACGAGTTTGCGCAGCAGAAAACAATTTCTAACCTGTACGTAAAAGTAACTAATTTTTGAAGTTTGAAAACGTGTTCGTGGTCTGCTGTTTCGTGACTCGCGACGCTGTGTTTTATTTACATTTGTATATCGTACACGTGTGTTGTAAGGAATATGCAGTTGAAAATGTCAAAACCATTTGACAAGAGTTTTGTCAAGCAATTACTACAAAAAGAAAACGAATTTATTGTACAAATATTTTCAAAAACCCCTTTGCCTGTATCTAAATTGGGTAAAATATAATAGAATACCTAACCTTAGAAATATTTATGATATTTTCAATAATGATAAAAGTTGAAATCTTATTAGTTTCAGACGAACAAGATAAGTTAGCAACGCAGAATGTAACAGCTACGTCAAAAGGTTTATATTCGTTGATAATTACATATACTATAAATATAAACATATCTGTTTAGGGTTAGTTTCGTCATTTTTATTGTTTTACAGCTGAAGTTTTCACAAATTCGAGTACAAAAGCGAAACGAGCGAACACCTTTGAAGAACTACATGCTAAACTTGAAGGATTAAAAAATGTAAAAAGGCTAGGTTATAAAGGCAAACAGTTAAAGAAAAATTTGAAAAACAAAATGAAAAAGATGTCTAAGAGAGAAGAGCGTTTATTGCGAAAGAAATTAATTAAAACAGAACAAAATGCAACAGGTTTATCTAAAATTAAAAAAGAAGACGGGGAAATGCCAAAAATTCCGAGACCAAAGCCCATATTTAATTCAGAAGGCAAAATGGTATTCAGCAAGTTTGACTTTTCTGAAATTGGAACTAAAAAGAAACCACCCAAGTCTGAAAAAGATCCCAAAAAAGTTTTACTTCAGTTGAAACAGAAAAAAGAAAAATTGAAGATAATGGAGCAATCAGGTGAAAAAGAAAAAGTTGAAGAAATTAAAGAAAAAGAAGCATGGAAATCGGTTTTAGCAAAAGCCAGTGGTAACAAAGTAAGCAAAGAAATATTTAAATTCATTTGTTGTATCGTTTATAACTTTAACAGTATGTTTAAAATCTTGTATTGTTATTCTGTTATAGGTGAAAGACGATCCTGACTTATTGAAACGAACGATAAACAGAAGTGAACAAAAAAAGAAACATAGCGCTAAGAAATGGGAGTCTAGGTTAGAAAATGTGCAGAAAGGTATTCGAGAAAGACAAGAAAAACGTCAAGAAAATATAATGAAACGAAAAAAAGATAAGAAATTAAATAAATTAAAAAAAGCTACTAAAAAGGGGCGGGTGATGCCTGGGTTTTAAATGTAATATATCAAATATTACGGAGTAGAGTCATTTACCATATAAAACTTGCGTGTATATCGTGCATCGTCTACTCTGTTGCATTAAAAACAACGAAAGCCGGATGCCAACGGGATAATTATGAATTGCGATTTGTAGCTGTTAAACATAGATGAAATTATACAAAGTGATATTCCATTGCATACCTTCGAGGAACTTATTGTGCTTCGTTATTAATATTTTAACAAATTCTAAAAGACACATCGATCATTATGAACATTTCATACCTGATATGTATTTACAGACTACTTTTTACTATCAATATTGCGCAAATTAGTTGTAAGATACATAAAAATATGAGTTGTTTTTTCAAAATAGGATAGTTTGTTGCATATCCAACACGATGGTTTATATGCTTTATTTATACATTTTGATTTTTATTTGTACACGATGTTAACAAATTTTTATTTACACTGGTACATCCTTCGCATATACGTGCGTTGTTCTGTTAAATAATTGTCATGTAAAAAGCAGTATGTTCATATAACGTGCTATACAATTATGTCAGTAAAAAATTTAGTAGACGTTAATTTCTGTTACGCGTGCGAAATTTGTTTATAAAGTTTTGTATCTCCGTTTGTAATGTCTATATCATTTATAATCAGTTTTTATTATGGCACTTTTTGCGATCGTCAAGTTGATTGCGATAAATCTTGTATGTCGACTTCTCGTAATAGATGTCGTCATTCGAAGATTTTTAGTAGATGATTGGCAAGTCGAGGACGAGAGATTCTATATAACCGCCCTCTGCAACCTCCTGCTAGGTATCTTCCAGAGCAGAAGTCATGGCGTTAGCGTATGTCAAAGTCGTCCAAAGTGGATTGTGGTCTACCGGTAATGGTACCGCCGTCGTCGATGGTCGAGAAGACCTTTGAAATAAAATTATAGGTTAATATAAAATCTAAACCTCGTCTGTGATTTTCCGTATAGTTCTTTGCTAATATTTTCCAGCCAGAAGAATAAAGAAAAAGATTCTTTATCGAATCTAGTTTGTGGCATAGCTTCTGACAATGAGATGGAGAGGACGAACAGAAATCCGACCTTGGCGGTACCAGAGTTAGATGTTAATCTGGACTACTGAGTTCCAGTGCGGTGCTCTGTTCAGGATCCGACCTCTCTTCAACCACGGTGTCTAGATCCAGCGATGAGAAGGCTCTAGATCCTCGATCGCTCCGGAATGATACCGCTCTCGTCGAACGATCGATCCCAGCTGTTGCAGACAAACAAAATTTGATTACACCACGAAACTAACGTCTAATTACTTCAAAGAAAATCGAGTAATAAGCGTTCCGTTCGATAAATGTCCACTAGCAAGTCTGCGAATCAAAGTGTGCAATAGAATAGTGTGATCGACTAAATGCATTCTAATGATACCATTACGCGTTTCAAACTTTATCCTTCAATCGGATAATCGTTAAAATACAGTTGTTGTATGCAAGATCCGTTTCAATGCATCGCTACGCTACGTTTACAGAACAAGTGCTCGAAGATCGGTTACATGCGAATTACGAATTATTAAATAATGTATTCATGCTTCCGCATCGAGAGCCATATCAAGATGTAGCAAAGTTTCACGATACGTTTGGCGTAAAATTATAATACTTAAATATCTGTGGCGAGGCTATATACCAGCGAGGAAATGTCTCATAAATGCGTTTCTGCACAGCTTACAAATACCCAAAATTTTGCGGTACTGCGACAAGTTCTTCTCGTCCTTGTTAATTCATTTCACGCATTCAAATGGCGCGTCTTTATCAGCTTTCGACGAAACTTGAATAAAATTGTATTTCAGCTATACGGCATAAGCGGCAACAGCGAGTAATTGCGCATTAAAGAACCGCAGCGATTACGATAAACTCCTAACGTCTCTAGAGACGAAATCAGGCAATAATCAAACTGATAAAAAGTTTTACCTAAATCCTCTTTAGGCGCTGCGCTTGACGGGATGATAAAATAATGGATATATTGTATATTTCAGTTTGTACACTTTTTCAGCGAAATTGATTAATTTTCGGAGTACAAATGCACATCGATACTAGAATTTACCACCGACCAAAGGGACGCTATTCGTCAAGTTTCGTGGCCCGTAAATCTAGGCTCGGTGTACACAGTTTCTCTATATAGTACCGTCCTTAACCAGCAGTGCATCATGCCAGAAATTGGTAAATTCTTACCTAGATGAAATTACTTAGATACCAAGTAAAAGGGAAACAACTGTTTATTAACAGTTATTCGTTGAATAAAAGTTAAATGTGTGACACTCTGTATATCGATGTCTGTTCTCAGTGAGTTTGAAAACGTAAGCGTAAATGTATGTTTCATTTGCTACAGTGCAAGGACTGTATAGGTGTGCGCGTGCATTCGATGTTTCTAGGTAGAAAAGCGACCACGGAAGCTACGATATAGCTGTAAAGAGGCTGGCTGGAGGAGGGCGGTTCTAAAATACAAATGTTTCGTGACCTCGTTCCATTTTCGTTATATGATGTGTGTGCACATGAAAACATTTCACTTCAAGATCCGTACGATTTAATTACGAATTTAACAATAGCACTGCACCGCGATGAACTCTATCTTTTTCAACGGAAGAACGAAACGAGCCTTTTAATATTTGCTGAATGCAATAGAAACAAATCTGCCGAGAAACTCCTCTCAACATTTTTCTAACGCGGATTAAATACAGTGGACAACGAGTACCGAAGAAGTGCATCCATTTTTCGTTAAATCCAAGTTTCAGTGTGCCTTCGTGACGCGTTGAAGAACGGAAGTGGAAAGTAGATTTAAAGGATAGGAGTACGGAGGACGGTCGAATTTTTCGATGAAACTCACCTAAACGATGAACAGGGCTGAAACGAACGAGACTGAGGGCACCGTGATCCAAATCACAATTTCTTCTTCTGGCTCGTTCTCTTGCGAGCTTCGCTCTTCTTCTTAAGCAACAGATGACCATCAATGCCAATAATGGGAAACCGAGAATGCACGATACTATTGGAATGATGATGCTCTCCGGAGTCACTGAGAAAATAGACTGATTTTTATAAAATGATAATGGATTTGATCAATTAAGGAAAACTTTGAAAATTGTTCGTCAGACTTTTGGAACTTCGAACTTCAAACTTGTTCGATTAATCTCGACTATACCTGTATCGATCGAACAGTATACGCGAACGTAGTATGGTCTATTATTTCTCTAGGTTGCGTTGGATAGACGCCAAATTCGCCCGATTTGTAACTAGGCTCTTAACGAAGCAGTATTATTCTCGTCCTCGAGACGATTTCTGCGAGCTTAACTTGTTAAACAAACTAGCCGAAACGGCGAATAAGTGACGTGGTTAGCTGTCACTTCGTGCAGCCAACAAGTTTCAGCGTTGAATAACAATACCGAATCTTGGAGCGAACAAACAAGCGAACATTTACGCATTTAAAAGTACAATTAGAGCATATATTACACTCCAACGCAGACAATAGCTGCTGCTGAATTAAGTTGATACGCGAGCTCAACTTGTTATTAGCGTAACGATAAGCAGCACGAGGTTTTAATGAGACTCGCGTTTCAGTTATCGCGCAGTAGCGTCTATTGAATCAAGATTTACACCGTAACATCGGATCCAAGCTGGATCGTAATTTATATTTCGCGCACACATAGTGTACAACGTTGAATCACCGTAGTTTATTTTCGAGGTTTCGTTCTCAGAAACAGCGAGCTATAATCAGCGTTTTATGTTTACCGATATTAAAAGGAAGATGTCCGAGAAGCGGAAACTACACTGTAATAAACTAATGCTCGTTTCATATCACTTTACGGAGTCAATTTGCCCGATGTCGATGTCGGTGCGGGCTTGAATAGAATGTTAATTGCAAATTATGCATAAACGTATACGAAACAAGCAAGACGTGTAATCTCACCTGTTGGATACACTAAAATCGTTCTCCTTGTCTGCGGAATCGTCGGCATCGTTGGGCGTCCTGCCCTCACGTCGGCCGACATACTTCTCCTGATCTGGAACAGAAGAGGAATCGCAAATTCTAGACTTTTGCTTTGAAATCACCTTCGATGGTAATTTAACTTCTCGGCCTGTCTTTCGCGGGCTGGTGACTTTTGTTTGCTTTATACCGAAATCAAATATCGTGTAACACAGATCTTGAAGCATTCTTTTCACTCGCGATCCCCTTTCACAAGAAGGAAGTATAAGCGTATTAGCGGAAAGCTCGCAGACCTACAATACGTCGGGAGAATTGACTTTTCAACTGCTCGAAACGAAAACTGTCCTTTATCTCTGCGACACTTGTTCCGCAGCCTCCATTCTCCTTTCCCTTTCTCTTTTTCGCTGTTAGAAAAGCAATAATGACACGCTCGCGCTGGTGCGAATATCGAGAAAGGGTGGAAACGTTTGTCTCCGCGGAAACTCGTACGATTTTCTCTCTCTATTCTCCGCGGAGGATTATTTTAATTTTGGTAAATAGACAAATATCTGATATTCTAAGTACTTTGAGATCATGTATTTATTATATACGACAAAAATTCTAATTTTATTTTATTTTATTTTAGTCGAGAAACAGTTGGAAACATTGGCGTATTGGCAGCTAAAAAGAAAGACAATTGAAACGCAATCTAATAATTTCATTCGAATCGAGGGTAATACCGGTAACGATAAGTAAAGGTATTTAATCTCCAGTCAACGAAACGGAGGTTTCTCGTTAGCCTTCGATGCTACTCGGAGGAACCGAACGTTTCGTTTCCGAGACGCGTCAAATATCCGTACTTTCACCTTCCATTTAGCCCTCGTCTACTTTTTGTGCTACCAGCTCGCCGAATATTGCCTCTATAAATTGTCCTACATACGTGTCCTCGCTCGACACGGGCAGAGCCTGGTCGAACACGAGCCCCTTGGGAAGCTGAACTCCGATGGAGAGAAGCTGTTACCGTACCTCAAAGAGGCAGCTCCGAAGCAGCAAACAATTTTCTCTATTCGAGACCTACCCTGTCTCGTTCCTGTTACGATTACTTTACCTATAGAGAGACGGATAGGTAAAAATGGAAATAGCTTGAGGATCATACCGCAAATTGGGAAGGAATTAATGGAGAAGTTGAAAGGGAATTAATACAAATCCCGTACGAAGAACGATCGGAATCCTCGAGTATCGATCGGGTGAGTGTAATACCTTAAACTGTCTTAAAGAAAATTGTCGACCGGACGAAGATTAATCGAATCATTTCTCCCCAAACGAGGCGTACGCGAGCAGACTGGGGTAATCGAGGGATTATCGAAGGCGGCCATAAAACGAAGTTAACGATTGAGGTGTTTCGATAACGATATCACGGATCAACGGTGTCGTCCCAAATGGAGCGCGGTGGCGGTAAGTTTTCAATCTTTTTGGACGATTAATCGAACGAAAGTTTTTAATTAAACAAGCGGTCGTTACGGTGAACATTGTTCGTAGTGAAATTAAAGGAACGCTCTACGATGTAATCAAAGACGTTTACGGAACGTGATGTAAAACATGAAAGGAATTACTTAATCTCGCTCTGAATGCGATTGATATTCGAGCCGTGTATCACGTTGCGTTCTCGTTGCGTCGTTGTCGATATCCTTGTCATTACCTCGTTAATTAACCATTTTATTCCTCCGTTGGTTGATGAGCAAAACCTCCAAATGCTATCGGCACGCACATACGTTGACACTATGCGACACGATCGAAAAGTAGAATTAGAGTTTCCTTATTATTCACCTCGAACAGTAAAAACAGTAAACTCGGTAAGAATATCAGCGTGCGTAAAACGTTTGGCAATTTCGATAGGTATTCGCGAATGACGTAAATTAAAAGAGTCAAATGCTATCGATCCACGGCGAGGAACAACAACCGCAGGCACGTTTTCGATCATAGTCGGTGTATACAGACGTGGGATTGGCGTATCGTATCCGTGCCAACGAGATCATCCTTTGTCTCTGTCTTGTCAGATTCACCTGCAGCCATGGCGCTCGAGCCGCAAACGTCATGGTCGGCTCGGATCCCGGTGTGAATACTCGAGTAAGGTAATCGCGATAAGCTTTTCGCGGTGCTTGGCCACTAATGGCGAGCTTTCGTAGAGTAAACGACGTCTCGGCACGACGCGCTCGTATTTCTCACGAGAGCCTTAGCGAGCTATAGGTCCTGCAGGAAGTATTCGTCTTATTCGAGGAGCGAAACATTTTTCAATTGTCGGCGAATCGTGATTTCGAGAGACATCATCGAAAAAATTCTGTCTTTGAATTTCTGCCGCGCTTAACTATTTCTAAGAAGAAGGAACTTCATTGGCAGTCCGTGTTCGTGTTGTTAAAGGTTTCCTACTCGGGAGAAAGCTGGAAATCGAATCCTTCTTTTTTGCATGGACGTTGCTGGTGTCTCGTGAAATGTAGTCGACATTGCTGACAACGCTGGAACTGGATCGATCTCTCGGTAAAGAGAATCGTCCTTGTCTCGGCGCATTTTCCGTTCGTTCACGAAAGAAATCACAGTTAGGTATTACGGTCGCGTTCGATCGCGTTCGAAATATCGAGGGATAGAGATACGGAAACAGCCTAATTTTAAGTATCCGGGTTTAGGTATATTTTCGTATTATAACGAAAAAACGAAAGAAAAGAAGCAGGAATATTTCTAATAATATTTCATCCATGTATCGGGGTTTCCCGGAAAAGCGAAGGGGACTCTAAAAGGCAAATGGTCAGAATCTATTTGGATATCCGATAGAGTCTGATCCTGCATATGCAGCATCTTGTATAGGACAACGTGATATATCTGTTCGGAATTCCATTACACAAATCCGTGTCCATGAATCACACACGCCGATCTTGGGGACGTAATTTGAACGCTGGGACTAGCGTACACAAGCCTCCAACTCTGTCGGAACTCCAACTCGGATTTAGCACGGAGTAGTTCCGAGTCGCGTCTTAACCAATAAACAGAAAGCACGAAACAAACCATACTCTCGCTAGACGGTAAACGATATTTACCACTTGTATCTACGCGTGCGATCGTGCGCGATTGAACTCTGGGAACGCGTCTGACCATTGCTCGTTAATTCTACTCGCGCTGATGTTTTTCGACAAAGGCGATGATGGGTGTATATTTTTTGTTTTCTTTTGTATCCACTCGCGTAACGAACACCGTTCCGTAAATGTTGAAGATCGTATCCTTTCTAGCGTGGTAAACATCATGCTGTCAGCGTCGATGTCGGTGTCGGAAGCAAATTTATTCCAGACAGGAAAATAAAATGCAGAACAAAGGGTTCTCGGCATCCCTCGATCGGTTTTTTCTCCTCGAAAGTCACCGCGACACTCGTTTAATAATGCATAACGCCTGTTACGTTGTCTCTGTGGTCAAATGCGGATCGGAGGTTTCGGTGGACTTCTCGTTGATCCAAAGGATAACGCCGCGATCCTTTTCGAGCACGATCGAAGATTACGCGAGGAAGCTGTCGAAAGGATCGCTATAATCACTTGGAATATGTTTTTCGAGTTCGTCAAGCCACAGCTTTTCGAAACAGTGGTATTTTCCACCGGGAGTGTTACAGCGATGAGTTGGATATTTTTTGGGGAAAATTCCAACGAGTATTTCGTTCCAGCTTTCGAATGTTTGCGGTAAAAATGGCTTTACGGAGGAGTCTAGAACTGTTTTGCTTGTTTCGTGCTTGATATACGTCTCCTAACGTGATATGTAGACGCAATTTTCTCGGCAGTGTGCACTGTACAATGTAGCGTGTCCACAACGCGTCTCACGTGTACGGTCGTAATTTTCGGAGACTGTCCATAAACCTTGGATCCGTTAGGTGACCTCGTGGAAAGTGGAAACCTTCCCGTAACCATTAGGGTGTTAATGGTTTTAATAGCTCTCCGCTCAGTCTTTCGAGCTTACGTAATTTTCAGTTTGCGCCCTTTGTTTAACGAATTTCGATCAATTTTTTCGTCGCTTCTTTGATCATCTTTCGGTACCATGAGAAAATGATTAAATAGGATAACGTATTAAATTGTACATAGAACTAAATCGAACGAAAATGTGTAGAAATAGAAACTGGGCTGGCCTGATCGATCGTATGCGCATTCAGTTCGAGAACTTTATTCATTTGATCGTAAATAGCGTTATATTCTAAACTACTAGCACGTGAAAAGTAGAACGGCAGTTTACGAAGAACGCGTTTCGAATATCGATGCTCGGTCATAAAACTTTATTAATTTTGAATAGAACCTCGGCCGCTACGTGCTTTCAATGCAACCGGTATTATTGCCTGATCATCGTATCGGATTGTTCATCCACTGAATAATCCAGCGAGTATGCGGATAATTATCTCCGATTATCGACCCATCGATTGGTGATTGAACGCGTTAGTTGAATAATGCTCGCAGCTCTGACGAAATGAATCGACGATAGCACACGCTACAAGGTATACTTCATTTCGGAATGGAACTAGGCATCTTTCCTTTTACGACTAGCGCTTAGCAGTATATTCTCGACCATTAGTCGATCGATTTTTTCGTAAATTTCTGAACGAGATGCATCATTTCATCTCCGATAGCGGTGTGCCGTTTCCAAAATTCTCTCAAATCGTATCACGTTTCCAATCGTAATCATAATATTTAATTCTCCATGGTCAGTGAATGCTGATGTAACTCCCAATCATTGGAATTCCAATTTCCGTTTAATCCCTTCTATTTCAGACACGACTCGCATTCGAAATCAAATATTCGGTTCGTGGACCAAAACATCCCGCTCCCGTCGTTCTCGTCAACGAGTCGCGAGTCGTGCAAAACTTACAATCTACATACCTGCTGTATAGGATGAAATATAAATATAAGCACGCGAGTAAAAAACACATCAATGTTTCCAAGATGTTTCCATTGAAATCTGTCGAGCAGTATTTCCGTCCGAGAGCTGGGACCGTAATATTCTTTCCAGTTATTCTCAGACTCGAAATAAAGTTGCCGGGAGAAATATCGTTAGGGTGGAATGCATTTGTCGAGAGTATTAAATTCCGAGACAGTCGAGAGAACGAAATTAACTTTGATGCCACCGACAAAATCTCTTGCATCTCTCACTCGGCTTCTGCGGATGTACCTTTTAATTCGAAACTTCCGACCGTGTCCACTCCTTCTACTGTATTTCGTATAGCTCCCGAGAAATATGAAATGGAACGTTCATAAATACGTTTACCATTCTTGTCCAGAAGATTTTTAATCCTATAATTTAATTCGGAGACTCGTGGGAGGGATCGATTACAAAGTAATCGCGTCAATTTTTAACGCGTCGCGATCCTGTGAATCGAAAGTGTCGCGATAATAGAGAAAGGTAAACCGGTGGAGGGTACTTTAGGAACGATAATAGGATCGAGGCGAGTAATGGCTTCAACTAAAGCTTAATGGATTCGTTTTTATGGTCGCCGCGATGATGGGTATCGTATACGTTCACGAAAACGAACCAAACTACGTTCCAGAGAATGAGTTTAGGTTCGTCGCGTTCATTTTAACGATCCGAGATACGGATTCCGGATACGGGATTCCGTGCAATGCTTGACCATACAGTGGAAGTGGAAGTATACCTTGTATCGAGAGTTGCACGTTCTCGTGAATCAGCATCGACTTTCATAAGCATCGCGAAACATGGATAAACAAGGGTACGAATATTAATCGCACATGCGAATAATATTCCGACAAAGTTGAGAACAATGCCCGATCAGTTCAGAATAAGAGATTATTCGGATTCGACTCTAAATTGCCCCGATAAATTTACCAGCCGCGATGTACAGCAGTTTATTCGATTCGCGAGGGACCCGAAGCATGCGAATCCTGAGTTTCGAAACAGACTGCCAACCGCTCGATGAAATTGAATACTATTCTTGGAAGAATAATTCGACCGGTTGAAAAGAGCAACAAACTTTTTACACGTTTGATTAAACCTACTGCGAAATAACGAAAGAATATCCGAGCGATATATCCTTCGTCCGTTTGCGACATCGCGTCGAAACCCAATATTTTTCAGCTGTTTCATCGTATACGAATGTTTTTTCACGGTAAACATTTAACGTTCCGATTGGCTTTTGCGCATCGCGCGATAATTGCTTTGGACGTCATTTATTTACGTACCTAGTCGATATCGCAATATCATATGAATTTTTGTTCCATTAACCAGAATATTCGATTCCCGATTACATTCTCCGCGTGTATGATACGAGCTTGCGACTAACTAAGCACTTTACCTTCGATGTTCCGTTTAATTTTCCATCAATTATGCGCTGTTTACCTGACAAATTGTTCAAAATTAGGCATTTCGCGTAACACTGTTTAACGAGCGCAACCTTGACAACCTCGATTAAATTTTGTACCTAATTAGTAATTAGCTTTCAGCTCTGCTGCTCCGTAACGAATTTTACCAACGCTTTCTATCCTGAATGCATCGCGGGATTCGTTAATTGTTGTTTTGGAGTTAAAACTTTCGACGACCGACACGTAGCGTGTCATCGATACTCTAAATGCGTTTTCGGTTTCACGGGTGGGTGTAACTTTAACTGTAACTTCTCGTCCGCGCGCAGAAAAGTTGGCAAACCCGACAAAAAAGCACTCGCGGAACTTGTCTTGGCTTTCGTAGCTTCTTCGAAGTTTATCGCTTCAAAGAGTTTTACGGCAATGCCCGACGATATTTATTTATTTGATTCTTTGCGGTAGGATCGTTTAGTAGTCGTCGGTTTAACGCAACAAACTTAATATTTCAAAAGTGGAAACTGTGATAGTTCGTAATTGTAACGTAAACGCGATAGAATTGCGGTTGCTTAATTTGTATGAGCAGCAGTTGCCAAAGGGTGCATAACTTCGTTCTGGAGAATTAAAAGACTGCTTTTACAAAGGAAACTTATAAAAATTGTTACGGTTTTCAAGTGAGTTCTCTTAGCTCGTAGCATAAATCATTTAATCAAAGTAACGTAATTTTTTACGAATCAAGAAGTTCATCCTACTTTTACCCTATTGTTACCATAAGATCTTCGCAGTTCCTCTTTCCCTGTTTCTTCTCTCGACCTACGACAGTTCTCCTTTCGTTGTTTGCCTTTTTTTCCTCTCGTCGTGTCCTTTGTCCCAGTCTTGCTCGTGCAATTGCAATTAACAGACTGCGCGGACGCGTCACCTTAGCAATTGTTCTCAAAATTCAGTGTTGCTCGATGGGATCGAGTCGTTCAACTCGGAACAATGAAACTTTTCTTTTTTTTCCTTCTCTATTCGTTTCTTTAGACCAACAGCTTTACCATAGAATATCGCATCTAGATAGTTTCGAAAACGGTGGAAATTAATTTCGCAAAGGCATCGAGGTCGATTTTTCCGAAACAGGGACGGTAAGATAGGAACGAAACGAGAGTGAAAGCAAGATCTGCAACGATTCCCGATTTTCCTCCGAGTAGCTACTTTACGATAAGAGAGTACGTACTGGTTTATCGCGTTAATACGATTCTGATTTGCCGAATACGTTGGAACGAACACGGAAACTGGGTTAACGCGAGCATAATACCTAGAAAAAAAAAATGGGAGTGGAATATACAGGGTGATTCCGGAAACTGGGACAAGTTTATAGAATCAGTCGATGATATTCCGCCTCTGGATTTCACGATCCGATCTGTATTTCGGATCCAATTAATCGGGGATTCGTATTTTTCGCTCGCGAACATTAAAGCGCACCCCCCGTTGGCATATTTTCGGATGAAAGGTGATCAGCCGAGCGTGAGTTGTAAAATGCAACGTGATCGTTCAGACTCGAGCACGCCGCGCCCGGCGTAATCATCTCTTGAACGTATCTAGCGAATTCGTGACCGAGATTCTATTCCGAGAAAATATAGCAAGTTTTAGGCGAATTTCCGAGTAGCCGACATCGCGGAAACGTGTTCTCGATCGGAAAACTTGGTCCTTTTCAATGGGTTCAAAGAAATCTGCAGAACGAATAATACGAAAGGTCACTGACTCGGAACAATCAATCGTAGATATTCGTTCGAATAAATCCTATTTCCTCGTACTCGCGATCTCTCATCCGTGAATACCGATCGAGCACTGACAAATTGGAAAATCGCGGTTACGTGCTCGATTTTTGAGAGCGTGAAATCAATATCCATCTAGTTAAAGACAGCCAAACTTTTTAGCCGAAAGAAACAACGTACCGTAGAGATTTGAAAGCGCAGGTCAAGATCGCGTTAATTAATCGATGTCAGCGGAAGAGACGGACGTTGAATGAAGCAGTGGCGAATCAACGCGCAAAGTATATCATAGAAAAGACGGATGGCTCCATTTTTACCCTCGTACTTTCCGCTCTCGGCGTTTCCTCTCCATCCGCCGCGCCGTGAGAACAATTAGCTACGCTTTTTATCCCCTGATAAGTTCTTCCAATTTTCCCTCGATTCTAGCAACCTTTTCATCGACGCGTTTTGTATCGTATCGATTATGCGATTCGGTGATGCGATATCGCGCTATCGTCGCGGTGAGCATCCGCGGTAGTCATTGGGACGTTACGAACCGACCAATTCCATTTCCGCGTGACCAGCCGGTTTGAAAAAAGGAAATCGAACCGGACGGGAAAGCGAGACGATGCAGGCCGAGAGCAGAGAATGAAAACGAACACAGGACGCGCACCAACATCCCGAACGAACGCTGGCTCTCGTTTATCTGCTGTCGCGGCTGCAGTCCTCTTCCCTCTTCCACTCGCGGAAAAGCCTGCACGGTTCTATTATATCGTACATGGCCATCGGTCCACATCTCGCAACTTCCGTTCCTCTTGTCAACCATCCCTTCGGCTCGCTCGAATAGCTCCATCTGGTCCGACTACGGCTCTCCAACTTTCCGAAACTTTGATCGCGCATACACCTTTCCGCGTTGCGTTCGACCGATATCCGCTATCGGCACAGTCCATTCAAATTTCAACCAAAAGTTGTTCGAAATACAAACTAAAAATGTGTACCTCTTCCGGCGATATTAAGGGAAACTCGATTAACCATTTACCCCGTTACGTCACTTCGAACGTTCCTTCTCGCCAGGCTCGTTTTCTTGTTACGGTACCGAATCGCGGGAAAGTAGGTCGCGAAGATCTGGGTGACATTTAGACTTGCATGATTTCTCGAGCAGCTCGGATAGCAGGTTCGTAAACCATGTACGTACGAATACACGTTTATAGTGCACTTACCCCTGAAACGTTGGCACTCGAACAGCTACATGTACGGGATTGGTTCTAGGTCTCGTTCCTCGAGCACCCCGAGATGGTTACGGAAGCTGCGCCCGCAAAAGTTCCCAAAAGCGGAATCAATTAAAATATTATAGCCAGATAAGGGAGTCGAACGTGCTCCTAAACCAAATTCGATAGCTTATAAGGAAAACAAAACTATGCGTGGCAAATTTCCGTTTCGATTGTTAGCATCGCGAGTCGAATTTTGTTTAGGAGAACACGCTAGCTCCTTATCCGGCTGCCTATCCTTTACTCGAATCGACTAAAGTTCGACAAAGCTTAATTAACGCGTCTGATTTCGAGAAATAGAGTCGATTTCGTTTTATTTAAACGTGAAACGTAATCATAGCAAAACTTGCACGTTCGCGATACGTGGTAGGTAGGTTTTGCGATTATTCACCGTACGCGTCATTTACGAACTTTCTCGTATACGAATGACCTGAAATTCCAACATGCCGACGCCAGGATGCTGACATTCTCGCCGTTGAAAGGAAACCTTTGGCGAGAATGTCGTTCCCCTATTATGAAATATTTAAGAAACCAAATGAATCCTCTGCTCCACATACATGTCGGATCTCGATTAATTACTTTTACTACAATTTTAACCCTTCTACGACCCGTCTCGAACGACCCATCCTGTATATTTCACCACCTCGTGTACTCCCTACTCTGGCTCGTAACCACAAGAATGGAAATACTGTTTTATTTACCAACTACCAGCCTCGCCCCAGCGCTGGTTTATTTCACAAACTATTCTCGCGATGAAAAATACAGCTGACCCATATACGTGGACGCGAACGCGAACGACCTGTGAAATTCACTTGTCGCCGATTAATTAAGGGATAAATTCGCGTAGCTGGGCGCGACGGTGACGTCGCCGATACCGACGTCTACGTCACGATTTCAACAGGACACGGTAGACGAAGCGATGGCACATTCTTTTCGAAAGCGAAGGAAACGTGTTCGCTCGTCGCTTTTCGAGATATCCCGTAATAAGTTTGTTCTACGATCGAATTGGTTTGCCGTTTCTTATTCTTCGGTACAGCAATTTCATCGAAATGGCGATGACGTGTCAAGGTTTACTTATCGGTTCGACCAATCGTTGGAAATACCTCCTATGTTCGTAGCCAAGCTTGCACGTACTCCTACAAATTAATATCGAATCAATTTTCAGTTTCAAGTAAGCCATGTTTCAAATTTTAAAAACATTCTCAAAAAAGAGAAGACACGAATAAGTAAATAACGAACTTTAATTTCGTTTGTTCCCTAGTCCGAAGCATATCAAGTCGATATGTATTCGCCGCTTTGAAAGTAAATTTCAGGTGTACGATTAAGCTCCAAGTAATTACTAACGATAAGTTTGCAACGATTCCAGAGGAATTACGGTTACTCCAGCGTCTGCGAGGCAGTTCCATTAGCACAAGTTCAATTAGTACGAGCTTGTCTACTATGTCAAAGGCAACATTTCCTCTCTTTGAGCTTCCATGGTCGCCAAGTTATTAAATGAAGCGAGGTGTTATACATTACATCGAATTTTCTTAATGGTCGGATTAAAGCTGTACAGGTTCGGAAGTTGGAAAGACGGTAAATTTTCTCGACGAGAATTCTGCGATCGCCGCAGGAACGAGGGTGAAACTTTGCTCCCTTATCCGAGGCCGTTAGGCTTAGCTTCCAAATTTTAGGGTCTTTCCAAGAGGGTATCTCGTCCTAATTACGTTCGACTACCATTTCGTTTCACCTTTGCATAGTTGGCGAAAACTCCGTTGTAGTCTAAGGGAAATTCAACTCCCGCGACTTATTGTTTCTTTTTGTTTACCCCCAGCCGACTATTGTTTTACACGAAACGCAAAAAGGCTGAATTTTATACGCACGGAGCTACAGAATTTGAATTGGAGATGAATGAAAACTTGTAAAAAAGTTTCGAATTTACACAGTTACGTACATATACTCGGTTTAAAAATTAATAGTATCGCGACCATTTTCCGATCCAATTACGCTGCACGTGTATTGCGCATTTTTTCGACAGAGGACGTAAAATTTTCGGAAAATAACGAAACTGAAATCAATCATACCAGCTTCTTTGCTGAAATTGTAGATTCGCGAAATGAAATAATATCCGTAAAAGAGCAACGGGACTCGATATTCGACGATGTTCTTTCCCTTGTCCCCTGACGAAATTTATGTAAGCTCTTCTTTCGATATTCTGCTAGTTTTCGTGTCGAAATCGTTGAAAAGATGACACGGCCAGGCGATTTATTCGATACAAGGGTGGATCCCTCGAAAATTGGGGCCGAGGTCGAACATATTTTTTCTGTTCCTTGGATGGAAATGATGCCCCGGAGTATGAAAAGGGGATCTAAACTCCAGATCCGTATTTCGCGTTTCGTTAACCCGACGAACCCGGCGCGATCAATTCTAGATGAAATTTTACTCGTAGGGAACCCAAGCTAGCAGCGCGAAACCATTTTGAAACACGAGACGAACGCGAAATTATCTCGCGTCATCGTTGCTGATGAGACTAATGAATTTCCGTTGAAAATGAGTTTGATTCGTTAATAATTGATGGTATTCACTCGGACACAGCCATCGATATCGAAACGTTAAATTCAATCGCGTCGTACCCCTCAATTCCTGACTGCTTAGCTTAATTAGTTAAACTAGCTTCGGTTAAATTAACTTCGAATGGGGATTCCGTCCGCGGTGGGCTCGCGCAATAATATTCAGACGACTCTCTTCTCCGGCTGAGTATCGATTTTGCACGGCTTGAAAGAATGGGAGCGGTCGAATACGGTATAATTGAATTAAAGCCGCGATGCAGGAGAGAATTGCTAAAAACCATCGCTCACAGTATTTCATATTTCATATTTCCTAATCGAGACAAAATTTAACGTAAACTCGTATTCGAAATTGCGGCTTCGACTTCAGAATATCGATTTCCAGGAGCAGCGGTGTTGTTGGTAATCGTCGAATATCTGGTCGAAAGGAGCTCCGGTAGAAATACAGGTGCACGTTTGAAAGCGTTGAAACGCGACAGGTTACGTCTTCGACGCTGCGAAATTCGATTGCCACGCGTCCCGTATCGTCGTTCTAGCGGGGAATTTAATCTCGACAGAATCAGACGACTCTAAATCTCCGAATAAACTGACCGCTGACGCAGCTCTGGAAACGGAGACGACTCAAATCGATACGGAGAGTCGATAATCCGACAGACTTGAACGCTACAGATGACAAATGCGCGTCACGCGATTTCCTCTTGCAGTTATTCACGGAAATGAACGATTTCGATGGTAAATTGTCTCGTCGGCTCTGTTGGTTACAGTTCGACGGCGAAAACGGAAAATAGTAGCCAGTGGTTGGCAGTAACGATCAATGGAATAGTGAATTTTCGCGAAAATTGAACGATCGAATACGTTTACCTCGATTATCGTGTATTATCGATAGGTCAGCAGCTCCGATAGGGAACAATGAACGACTGGTCCGTCCGAACCGTTCGGTGTGGTGAATTGACGTTCGAGTTGGCTATCGAAAGCTCATACATCTGAACGAACGGGTCGAGCAAAACTCCGAATAGTTGGCGGTATTTCAACGGAGAGGATGGACAGGAAAAAATATAAAATCGTCCTGGGTTGCATGCATGCAAGCGACACGAAACACGCGAGCTATGATCTGTACGATTACACCTCTATTCCGAAACGTCTTAATCTAGCACCTACGATCGTGATCGCCTTGGTCGATGGAGGAGTCTTTCTAGATTTAAAAATGAAGTGGTGAAAGTTCGTATGTACGCCAGCCTATTTTAACGACCGTGCGTGGATGCACCGGATGCATCGACGATATTACCATGAATAAAGGAATGAATTGTTCAATCAACCGACTGCAAGCAGACCGCGTCGTTCTTTTGAAACATATGAAAACTCCTTCCGTACGTACGCTCGCCTTAATGAAAAAGCGCGACAACGTAACGATGAAGTATCGCGAGCAATTCGTTGCACCTCTGCGTGTTTTACCTGGGGCAGAAGCGATTTACGCACTGGAAATTGGCAGAGATCCACGCTCTTTGTACGTTTTCTCGATGGTAACAAGGTTAAACCTCCGGTGGTTCATCGTTTCCTCGATTGTACTTGCTCGATCTTCTTTTCACGCAGAGGACATTAGTAGGCCACACGCGGGAATATCTAGATCGAAAGTTCCACGGTTGGATTAAGCGAACCCGTGCCGCTTCGTCGCGATAAAACGAATGTCTTTACACGCGATACGGTCAAATCTGTCCGCGTGATATAATAACTATCAGTGTGCCGTGTATTCACGTCACAGAATATTCTCCGATTTAATCTTCGAGATGCTAATGGCAGAAAACGTTTAGTTGAATCACATTTCGAACGTAATATTAACCGTAGAATCGCGTTTGGCTATTTTGTTCCTTCGATCTACGCGTGTTTCTCTTCAATGGTATCAATTTAACGTCGTCGAAAGATAGAACGGTGAACATTGATTTCCTCCTGGCGGCGTCGCGACGACGTACGGTGTCCGTGTATATCTCGGCAAGTCTGCCGCTGGCAGCAAGTTCGTCGATCTCGTCCCTTCGCGTTGAGTAGAGTCGAGTCGAGTCACGTTCTCGTCCTCTTCGAGATGCCTTCGCACGACCGAATTTCTCGCAGCCGTCTGTTCCGCTATCCACGGACGATTAATCGTGTCTTCCGTCCCACGGTTCTTCGGGTAAAGCCAATACGGTCCGCTTACAAGCAAAAATCATGACAGCTCGTCGCTTGGTCGAAATCGATCAAATTCTTTTGAGCTCCCTTCGCGAAAAGGAAACGACAGAGCATCGACAATTACAGGTTTTTTGCTTACGATCATCCGACGTGCTTCGTCGGGTTTTCTTTATCGAGCGGACTGCGATGACACTTTCGGTGACGATTGGACGCGACTGAACGGAACCTCGTGTCTTTCGAAGGAAACAATCCGACTCGACTCCTGTTTCGCGTGTTCGAGCTGCGGCAGCTTTAGGCCGACTGATCGCGAAAACGCGACTCTTGCCGCGCGGCACATTGGCCGCGCTTGCGCTGACACGAATCTCTTCGATAGCACATCCGATACCTTGTGTTTTCGATACTTTGCTGGGACACGAGGTTTCGATTAGTTTGCCTCCGCTTTGGTTCGTTAGCCCTCTGCGGTCCAGTCCTTTCCGCGTCTCAACAAACGTTGCGACGTCTCCCAAAGGCTCGCACATCTTCTTTTTTCATTCTCGTTTAAAACTTACCAACGATTCGTGAAGTTCCGTGTTAGTAGTCGAGTCTGGAACTCCTTGCCCCGGATAACGTTTCGCGTATAAATCCTCTCGCATCGCGTATTCGGGAACTTTTCGTGAAATTATTGGAGCAAAGCGAATACGAAATCGTCCCGTGTTCCATCTACCGAGCAACGCAGAGAAAACGGTGAATATTTTCACAAAGGTAACGCTAGACGTCCTTGTCACGATGTCACGGATGTAATCGAACTTCCGAACATACGGATACGGTTTCGGTACGTCGTTCGATACGAAGACGATTGATACGGCATCGATCGACTCGACGCCACGTCCAGTTACGTTATCGCATTCCTCTTTTATGCTTGCACCGTTGATCCGATGATGTTCGCGCGACGATACGAAAACGACTGCATCATTCCCGGCAAACCGGTACCGTTTTTTCTGTGGGTCCGCGTGCTCTGCTGATCCTGTGGAATCGTGAAACCGAGTTTCGATATGTCACGCTTAACCCCTGACCTAGTCATCGAGACCGCTTTGAATTACCTATTCGCAACGCTCGTAAAGCTATCTTCGTTTCAGGTCTATCGATCGGAACGTTATAGACCAGCTTATCGTTAGACAACTGCAACCGAATACGTAAAAACGTATTAATATCAGCAATAGAATTATCACAGCTCCGCAGCTTCGACGCGCAAACAACGTTATTTAGCATTAGGTAATTCCTCTTCCTTTTCGTTTTCTCCATTTTTCTCGAAAACTTTATTCGATATCTAAACAGGCGTATACGGGCAATATATACACAGGAAGAGAAACCGAGGTCGTAGCAACGAATCTACAAAGTTACGTAATTCGATGAGTAAAGTTTCACAGAAACGGCGCGATGTGCAAAAAATGCATACGACAAACGAACTCTTTTACCCCGGTTAAATGTTTATTTCGTAAAGCAATCGAAGGCTTTTAATTTAGTTTTCGTCGTCCTTGGCAAGGTTGCCGCTTTGGCTGAAAAAAACGCTTTGTTCCATCGAGTTACGGTGGCTGCGTGATGCTTCGAGGAACACACACGCCGGCGATAAATGTTCCCCTTTGCTCGTTTTTTCGTTGTCGAAAAATGAACGCGTCTCTCGATAAAAATTACAGCTCGCCACTTGCCGGACACCGAGTAAAAGGGCCCCGTTGCAACATTTCTGAATTAAATTTTACGGAAACAAAATTTAACGCTGTATCAAGGTAACGAATATTTTCCACTCATCGAGTATTGGACGAACAACGCAGCTGCATTGCGAAACAGAGAACGAAGCTCGCTAATTAAGCCGCTGATATCTTTGCTTGAAAGGGGAAGATAAATTTCGAACTCTTTTAATTAGTATCGGATGCTGTATCGCTATATTCACACGCATACTTTACAAAAGGAGACCTTAATCGTACGAAAGAAACATAAAAACAATTCTTCGGTAGCGATTCGTGTTTTGCCACGTGAGCGCATCGTCGATACGGGGATCATCGTTCGCGATGAATATTCACAGAATGGGTAGGCGTTGAGTTCCGTGTTTCGTGACCGAATCGAACGTCGGCGTCGTCGAACAACCTTTTCCCGATGAACTCGCGGACGTCGACTATTCTATCCTGAAAACGTGCGCCAGACCGTCCTGGAACGGGGCTCCCCTCGTCGAAGGACTACAAATATTTCCTGAGAAACAAAAGTTGATCGATAATGTTTTTTTTCATAATACGTCTATCGTTGAATCAATCGAAACGTCCGTTACTCACCGTCCGCGTTGATCGCGCGATAGAGCGCTTTCCAACTTTTCCTTCTACCTTATCCTCTTCTTCGAGATAAAAGCAATCTTTAGCAGATTGACTACGGGCGCTTCGAGCGCGATAGAAATGCAGAACGACGTCAAGTACGAAGCGACGAGATTGCCGAGGTACAGGATCAGCTTAAAAAGCAAATAAACCTTCAGACTCGCCTCGAACCCATTGCCGCGACCATACTTCGATTCACCGCGAACGTTTGCGTTAATGCAAATGTTCCGCTATTCGAGAAATGACGCGAAAGTATGATTCGTCGTAAATATTGGCTCAGTCTGCAGCACGAACTTATAGAATGGCCTAATATCTATTCGATTATCAAGTTCCAGAAGCAGGTGAACTTTGAATTAGTTGAAAAAAAGAGGTAATGAAACTCTTTCTATATAAATTTCGGAAATTTTCGGAATTCAGGGGTCGCCTTTGAATAAGGTTGGAGACCTTGGCGGCAAAGTTATCCGCTCCGAGAATTGGATGTTGGCTGAAAGGAACGGAAAGGAACGGAACGAGCGTTAAAGTGTCGAGAGAAAACTCGTTTGGATTATGGACGGTCCGCGTCTAGTGGAAAACGTTTACTTTAACGAGGCCTCCTCCAGCCTGCCTCGACTCACCACAAGACCGTTGTGAAGGTGCAACGGGCCGTCCATCTGGCTAACAGTGATCAGCATGATGACAGGGTGCACCAAGTATGCACAGTAAGTCAACCTCGAGAGCGGAAACATCAGCCGGAGCGACAGCAAGCTGTCGATCATTCGGGCGGATCCGGTGCAACATTGAATCACTATGAAGGATACACCCAACGCCCAGGCGGTGTGTCCTAAGGCGGCGTACGCGGAGCTCATCGCTACAGTTAAATTTCCGGGATATAGACCGTAAACTACCAGGAACATCACGCCGGTCGATAACAGCCAACCGATCGTTTGCGCTATCTGAAACAGAACCTCGATTAAGCGTCTTCGATTTCATCTCGGACGACGTCTCTCGTCGCCGTGATAACTATAAATAATATTCATCGAAAATCGGAAAGCTACACGACTTTTTCGCCAATTGAATAATCCTCCTTCTGGAGAGTAGCAAACTTTTGGTCCTTACGATCTTTGTTAAGCCGAACTCGACCATTTCCCAGGCTTAAAGTACTTACCAGCGGCAGTTTCAATTTGCAATTCGTCCTGAAGAGGATGTAGCCGGTGATAATGCCGACAAAGTAAGGACCAGCCCTCAGCCAGGGTTTATCGTAGAGCTCGTCGAAAAGGGCGAAAGGTTCTTGAATCCTAGGTGAAGAAGAAACGGGGGGAATAAAGTTTTACGGGGGAACACGGCGTCTGGCGGAGACGCTATAATTGCGAGAAAATTATTGCACATTGTCGGGTTCGGCTGGAAACCAGAAGCTTGGTGTTCGATTATTAGGTATTGGAAACGAGCCGTTACGTTTTCCAATATACTCGAGAGTCCACTGGAAGCCGACCCAGGGAACATGTGTCGCAAAGTCTTTTACTCTATTAACCAATTACACGAAAATGGGCGTTTAAAAATTGGATTATCGTTTACCGTTTACTAGACGATGTAATTCGAATTGCGATGTGTTCGTATATATGAAGCAGAAATGTTAATAACGAATTCGACACTCGATTTACCTGGCGACGTAATCGTTGGTGTAGGCCACGAAGAAGGTGGTGAACCACGAGGAGGCGATCAGGAAAAGAACAGCGACTGCGATGGCCTTTAAATATTTAATGGACAGAAGAAGCAAAAGTATTCCGAGAGCGTAGAACTGCGTGTCATTTGCCATGTACCAGCTCCACAGCATACACTGGAAAGTTGTTAATCAAGTATTCATCGGATAATTGCGTCAAGGTTCAACGAGCCCTGACTGGGTCGGCCTTGCGAAAGTGTCGGAAAATACTTGGCACGGGGAAAATCTATACGCGAGAAAGGTGCGAGGTTAATGGATCGAACGTCGTGCTCGCAAACAGTTTGATCGCGTGGAAGCGTTCCGACAACGTTTTATAGACTTCGTTCTCGGCAACGACGGTTCAACCGGTCGATTAACCCATTGGGTAGCGAGTTTCGTCAGCCCTGATTCGTTAGAACTAAGGAGAGTACCGAGAGTTTGATTATTTAATTTCTTTCTTCTCTTTAGTAGGTACAAACGGCGAGGAGATCCGTTAACGTCTCGAAGCGAATTAAGCGAGAATCTACCGACTCCGTTCAGTGATCGATGAAATTCATTTGGGATGGCACTTCGCGTTGTCCCGATACTTTGGAACTTTCTTCGAACGATGGAATTAATTATCGGAAAACGATCGAGAGCTCCGACACCTTCGCTGTTTGGTGTCTTCCGGTGACTCGTACTTCCTACCGGAAATTTCGCTGCGTTCGCTTCTCTGTGCCGCGGCGCGAGAGATCGTTTCGTTTAATCTTTTCCATCGAGTCGAGACTGATTACCGGATCGTCGAGGGCGATTATTTCGGGCCAATTATTTTACCTAGAGACGTCGAGCCACTATTCGCGGGTCCGTTACGAAATTCTTACCATTTCCGATCGGGGATACAACGAGTTTATGTAGAGCGCGTTCCTCCACCAGAACTTTTCGCACGTCACGTGATCGATGATCACGGGAAAGAAAACGGTCGTTGCTTGAGCTTGTTTTATGGCGATCTCGTTCATTCCCAGAACATAGAGGTACGCCGGGGTTAACCTTGGCGAAAAGAAATCGAATTAACGTAAACGTTCACATTTTCACGGAATATAAATGGTACATTGTTTGCTCTTACAATCGACAAAATTAGACATACTTGTTCTCACATTTTTCAATGTCACCGCTCACCTGATGAATCTGTAGAGAATCATGATGATAAATTTGGTGAAACACGTCTTCAGGAAGGTGCTGTTGTCGCTCTTCAAGTTCCCGGCGGATCGATAGAAAAGGATCGTAACCAGTAAACCGCTGAAAGAATCCTCCGAGTAACGTTACACGCGAACACTTCTATAATAGCCTTAGTTAACTTTTCTATGTACATATTGTACCGTGCGATCATTGTACACGACGCGCGAGAATGTTTCGTCGTTCTTACCTGATGAAGAAGAATGTGTCCACGGAGAAGGTGGCGTTGCTGATCGTCTGGAACATGAAGTTCCGCTCGGTCACCGTGCGCAACGTCTTGTTCTCTGTAAATCCCGATTTTATTTTCATCGATTCGACGATTATCGCGTCGATTTCGAAAAGAGAAGTAATTTTACCTGCGATGGCGTACACCTGGAGATAGGTGTGCACCATGACGACCCAGCCCAGCGAGAACACTCGTAGTCCGTGCAGACAAGTCAAATTCTCTCTAGCCGCAGGCTCGGTGCTGAGGATTTTGCTTCCGTTCGAAATAGGATTGAAAGCAGCCAGGCACGTTAACCAAAGTCCTGAGGAAAATAAACGGATAAGAATCCTGTCGAAGAAAGGATTCGAACAAGGAGGATCGAATCCAGCACCTCTCTTATCTTTCTTGTTTGCTTGTTCCGGCAGATCTTTCTGCAGGCTCTTTTCTTCTCCTTCCTCTTGACCCATGGATATTCGGCGATCCTGATTCAAGTTTTTGTTGGAGAAATTGTCGAGCCTCTCGTTATTGTTCGACACGCTCGAGGATTCGATGTCCATGACGTTTGGCGTAAAGCTGTATTCGTAGATCGTGGCGCACACCATCAGCAAAATTACCGCTCCTCCGATTCCTCTAAAAGCATAACACCGCTTAATGCTACCGCTCGAGTCAAAGGATCTTCCTAATTCTAAACGGCCATACAGGAATAAAACGATATACCGATGCGAAAATTACAACATGGAATTAACAACCATAACTTGGACTTTGTTTCGCCGTGTATTTCCTCTCCGACGTTATTTTTCCGCAGCGTTTCGTCGATTGGCTCGAAACACGATTAACCAACCGAGGGAAATTACATTCCAGCGATAAATCAGATTTCCCGTAAAATAATGTTTATCGGTTGCCGGTCGGTTTATAAGAAGATATATCGGACAAAATGTTGCTTCCGTTCCGTGGTTTTAAAACCCTTTTTCAAAGTAGTGATAATAGTCGCCGTGGTATATTTGACTACGTAGGGAAAGCTAATCCTTAAAATGGGTCCAGTCGAATGTACACATCTGCGTATCCAATTACTGTGTCCAGAAATAAATTACTCTATATCTGTTCGTAATAAGAAAAATCGAAATGAAGTAATGAAAGCGATTTCAAAGAAAAATTGATGGGTTCGAAACTTTCAATCGCGTTACTACATCTGGTTATCGGTAATAATAATAATAAAGCATTCCTACTGCGAATCAATTCATTTTATTACGCAGCGACAAAAGAATGATTTATCTCCTAGTCTCAGTTTTTAATTACCGCGTAGGAACACGAAAGCGGAAACATCCCTCCGATTAACCGCATTGTTCGTTCCTTCTTGGGCGAAAGCAGACGATAAGTATCGCTACTCTTTCTCTTTCCCACTTTTTTTTCGCGGCCACTTTTCGAAGAACAAAAGAACCGCGAGATAAAACGTTTCTTCTCGGCGAAGCTCGACAATATCTAGTTTTCGGTGAGCCGAAGTTTAATTTATTCTTATCGGTGTAAAGAACACAGGGCAAGAACTTGGTCCTTCCGCTACGCTTAGCCGGATTGTAAACGCGAATCACGAGCCACCGGGGAAGAGAATAAGACAGCGTATAAGTTTTTCCGTCCGTTTGAACTCGGAGCCACGCTGCGTGACTCTACGCGACTGTAAAACGAATGGAAAGCAACGAAGTATTCGCGATAAAACTTGCGACAGTATAATATTATGTCGCGGCTTATTTTCATTTCACATCTAAGGGTAGATATTGTGCAGTTCGAGCAAAAATGGAGCTGGCACGATCCTAACGAAGTAAATTAAATTTACTTTGATATTTTCTTTGCTATTCATATATTTTCACGAAACGTTAAGGATGTATGTTTCCAAACGCAAAGCACAAGAATTTGTTCGAAAAATAAATCCTGGACTTGTACGTCTTTTCGAGGTTTTAGGTAAGAGCCCTGTCCTTTAACGGATTGCTTATCGGGAACTGCATCGGATTGGAGATCGTTCCTCCTACACTTTTTCTATCCTCCCGAATCCCTCGAGACTGTAACGACTACGATGCGGTACAAATTTTCAATTTATCCGTAAATTGCACCGTGCAGCTAGCATCCCCCGAGAGAAACCAGACGGCCGAAGTCGAATCACGAGGAACCGATGCCGACGCCGACGCGACGTTGGATCTATCCGCACCCCGAACCTCCTAACCTGTCGAAACGTCAATAATAAGGGGGTGAAAGTGTATTCAGGTGCTTCCAGGTATTTCTCGATCACCGTCATTATACGTACTCGATGCTGGAACCGACAATTCACGTTTCGCATCCGGCCGAACGACCGCGGTTGCTTTTTTTTTAAATATATACGACTCTCGCGTCCGGTTTTTTCTGTCTTTAAATACTGGCCACGAATGTTCCTTTATCGTTAATTTTGTGGTAATAACGTTAAATGTGGACTAACGTCATTGTTGCAGCAAACGAGTGATACGTGACACCCGTCTCTCGTGAAAATCGACGCGTCACGCGCACGTGACGGGTGGTAGCGAACGTGTTAACGCGTTAACCATCGCCGTCGCGTCGTGTCACTCGTATCAGAGTGACGCGCGAGGTTACGCGGAAGCTCCTTCATCCATTTCTGAGTGAGTGGCGGTTTAATGTAACTATTACGAGGGCAATGAACGTTTAACAATTGCGCATCGCGTTTACTTTTCTAGGGGATGCTTCTTCGCCTAAGCTACATTACTATCGTCCGTATTCGAAAAATAAAAATACTTTCGATTCGTTGTTCGTTGGAAACGTAAAGTTTAAAAAGGCTCGAACCGTGATTCGATTTAAACCACCTTTCTAACTGGAATTCCCCGGCGAGCGTGGCCCGCGGATTTAGCGTGAACGCTGGACCGGTGACTATTTTACCGTAGACGAGCCATTAAAATCGATTGTACGCAAATTCGGAAAGGAGCGTCGCGGCGCATCGAACGAAGCCCGCATTCGCGTGGAATGCGCACGATAGGATTATCCAGGCACTTTCACGTGTTGACGCTCCGAAGGCTTTCGATGATCTTGCGTAACGCGTTCGCGGCACACATGCAATCGTCCACATGCACCTGCCGACAAACGTTTTAGTCGTTTCGAAACCAATTAGGAAGAATTTCTTCAAATGTAGGAATAAATGAATATATATAAAAAATAAAAAGTTTAGCTGCACGGAAGAATTTTTAAGCGAATCGAACGGAGGTCAACCATGATCGTACATCGATCCTGTAGCTTGAACACGTCGAGGTGTGAGGTCTCGTTGAAATCAGACCGTTAGATTGTAACTCGCCTTGAATGTTGAACGCGTTGCATCTTATTTTATAATTAATATGTATCGCGTGCAAGGACGTCGCAAGGTGCAAGGTTCTATTTATATATCGAGCGGGGCGTTAACGAGTATTTGACATTTTGCGAAACACCGACAAATCCGAAACGTGCGCGACAAAGAGAGATTGGTCTTTCGATGCTTTTAAACGGAGTACGATAAAATAACAAGCACCGTCGTCGACGGTTCCTTATCGTTTCGCATAGCTAATCACCCGACGAAGAGCAGCGACTCGAAGCTTTGCGAACCAAACAGAGACATTTCGTCTCGTGAAATCTATTAAAGTTTCCCGTGGCGAGGCGGAGCTTCCTTCGGGTCCTCGGCAAAGTCTCGTAAAACTACGCCGGTGCCAGGCATCGGGACGTCCTTTCGTGCTTAATCCGATTCTCATCGAATCGATACTTCAACCTAACGATGGCCGTTCGGCTCGAACTCTGTCTTTACTTGAAACACTTCGAAACATCGGAGACCGTCGAGTTTCGTACCGCTTTCGACATTATAAGAAATTAGAAATCGTTGGAAAATCTTTAAAGTATGATTTCTCGTGGAAACTCGATGAATTGTTATTCTTCGAATAGACACGCTCAGTGTCCGAAGCCGAACAAACCGATATCGCGGTAGCACAGGACAAACGAAACGGTAGTATCTACGATATACCACGATAGAGACTATAAAAGCGCGTGTCACATTTTCACGGATTCGCGAACCTATCGTACATCGCTTCGTAGAGTTTCAACCGAACTCGTTGCCAGCCGCAACGCGGCCACGGCTCTTCGTTGCGAAACTCGCGATCTAGTAGCTTTTGCAAAAAAACCATACCTACCATCGCCATGACGAATTATGAACGGCGAGGTTGTGCAAGTAGACCGACGATCCGCGTCTAGCAATTTTTTCGTTAGAAACTCTACGCAATCGGCGTTGCGTCGCGCACCGATGTAACCGTGACACACGGGTTGCATAATGTTACAGTCGGGCGTGTTCGATCGTGCAAATCGTTTCTTTCCTCTAATTTGTCGAAAGTAGAACGAGGAGGGTAACGCATTTTTTGCGTTGCGTTCGAGTTTGTTCTCGACGGTTCGATGCAAGTATATCGCAAGATGGACGTTTCGCGTGTAACGAAAACTCGGATTTCGAGTCGTTGGGAATTTTCTTGGTTGCGCAAGGAAGACGCGTCTGAAATCCGAGTTTTCGTCGACCGTTATGTAAGAGCAGGAATTTCATCTCGGAAGAAAGTACGGAAAGTGTGTTGTGCACGTGAACGCCCATGTGCATTTATGCACAGCGATCGGCCATTGGACAATTCGGACAAATCGGCAATTGCGAATCATAAATAATCGTTAGAACTTAATTCTGGACCAGCGTGGACCGCCCGAAAATTACGTTTCGTTCTGCTCAACGGGGCGAATTATAAACTTTTACCGTAATCGCGTAACTAAAAATGCTGCCACGGTGTGTTCGACGTTGTTAACACAGCCTCTGAAAGGAGGAAAGTTTAACGAGGTACGCGGCCGTACGGATAAGAGAGTACTCGCGCGTTTCTTTTCTCCCGTGTGTCGTGTTGTAAAGTAGGTACGTAACTGCTTTCGTTTAAGTGGCACGCGAGCATGACACGTTTCAGAATATTCAGGAAGCGTTTCGGGAAATTATTTTGCAAATTAAACGGTTTTATATCGGAGAGTGCTCGAGAATCGAGTCGATTTTGGCACAGTTATGGACAGAGTTATCGCTACGGGGTCCTGCGTAGGGCTATTACCGACCGAAGCACGGTTCGAAAATTTGGTTTACGCTGCTGATATACGGGGTACCGCGGAGGAAAAGTTTTTGCTTTACTTACGAGAGGACATACAACTTGGGATCGCGCCAAGGACTGTAATTGCTCGAAGGCACAGGTTTCACCTCGACGATGTGAATCTTCGGGCCGGTCGATCGATAAGTCGAATTGCCTTCCAGTTCGACTCGATCCGCGCTAGCTTTCAGCATCGAGGTCAGCGACGTCCGGTTACACGTAGCCGGCAGACAGAGACCCAAAAATACTTGCCTTGTCTGAAAGTAAAGTAGAATCATTCGTTTTACGACCAGGCTCCAGCACCGGTTCAACTGACCAACAATTTTGCCCGTATAAAACGTCTAGCTAACTCCTTCGACTCGTAGCGATCTCGTTAACTTCGTTACCCGCTGTCGTAGATACTGTTTACCATGAATCGATGCGTTAATTCAAAGAAGACCAGCTGGTATCTTCAATTACGCTCGAGATTCGACTTGAAAATTTCTCTCATTGTACGTTATGCTTCGAGGTTTTCGATATCGTTCTCTTCTCTTCCGTCGCATTTCCTATTCCACCTGCCTTTTCGCGATTCGGCCTTAGAATCACGGTACGGCCAGAAATCTCGCGCGACGCGGTTTCAAACTCGGCCAACGTAAGCTGGATTTCCGCGCGATAATCCTTCTTAGATCAGAGGATTCCTATTCGCCTGCGAAAAGTGCAGATCCTACGCGGTCCCGAGTTTCGCGACCGTTGCGTTTCAACAGACTTGGAAGCAGGGACAACTTCCTTCCAAGTGTCCATTCTTCTACCTTCGAAACTTTCATACGCGAGAGCGTTAAGGTTAATTTAAGCGACAAAACGATTCAGTACCGAATATGCGTTTCGATTATTCAGGCTTTTCTCGCGTTTGCCGACGACATCTATTTCGCTTTTCCGCATCCCGCTTCTCGTACGCTCGCTTTAATTTTAATTTCCTTAAATGTATCCCAAGCTACGAGGCTTCCAGCGCGAGCCGTGCGTTTATTAATAAGGAAACTTCCTCGAAATACCTCTCGTAAAAAACGGTAGCTGCAAACCACGACGCTGTTTCTGGATAATTGCGAGATATAAAGCGTCGCATAATCTGATTAGCGGAAACGCCAAAACTTACGGTCTCCTGCTGGGATAAAGTTTGGCCAGCAGCTGTTCGAAACATTCAAAGTGCTTCGAATGCGATTACAGCTGCCGACAACCTCGAAACTTGGTTCGGAGTTGATAACATTAACGCTTTTGTTATTTCCATTTTTTTGACAGGAAGCAGCCACGTGCGCTAAATTTAAAGATTCGCTAGGCGAACGAGACAGGGATACTTACGGAAATTTCGAACTCCTGCGGCAAAGTCAGATACATTCTAGCTACGTGGAAATTGATCGGATAAGGTGGTTTGACGTCGATTCCCATGTCAACTTTTTCGTGGGTGGAGTTCACCTCTCGGCAGAGACTTCTCGAGCCGAGCCAAAATCCGTTTCCGAAATGAAATTGCGACGAGTAACGACCGCTTGCGTCCGACACTGGAAAACATGAATAAAACGAGCATGCATTTTATTTGATTCGTAGGGGAAAAAATGTAAATGTAGCTTGTTTACGTAAGCACGATAATTAAAGTAACCTACGATTATCTACATCTCTAAAGAGAGTACTTATTAGATTCGAGCGATAAAAGCGTTTGGTATTGTTCTTTCATCGCAATCCGTACCAAGTATTTCACGAGCCGCTCGGTGAAAGTCGTACTTTCGAACGAAAGAGATTTCTACTGTTCGAAAAGTTTTCGATGCTCGAAAGAACTCGAAAAGATGCTCGAAGCCTGACACGGTGGATGCGTACCCGTGAATCGTGTAACTGCCACAGAGTTGTATCGCGAGTCCCGCGAGGGGAACACGATCGATCCAAGGATAACCGTTCGATATTTTACATATCATTTGCGACGAATCGATACAAGTATATACGAAAGCTCATCTTGATAAAAATATTCTCACGATATTCCGTGCTTTTAGTTTAAGATTATCTTCCTGGTTATGCAAAATTTTCGGTGTCGCAGCTTTCGAAGCTTTCCAGGGTTGGGTTACGCGAGCCAACCACGCCTGAAGGTTCATTGCCAGTTACGTAAACTGCCGGCTGGTGGTCGCGAGAGTAGAGAAAGTGCGATCTTCGGATAAACGAGCGAATCAACGACCGGAGAGTAGGATCTAACTTCTTTGACACAGTTTCGCGGGAATCACCGACCACCTTGCATCGCAATGTAAACTCGAGGAAAAAAGTAATCGTCTTCTACCCTCGAAATTAATTAAGATACCCGATCGATTGGTTACCTTTCGCTTTGGAAGACCCAAGCGAGCGAGTGGAACGATTGTTCCATTGATAAAATTTGAAGTCGTGTGACTCGCGCGAACGAGTTTCACGCGAAATAGTTGCATTTTGCTCGTTCGTTCGACCAATGATCTCCACGCGAGTCGACAAAACTTGCAACCAGTGAAACGTGACGCGGATTCAAAATGGCGTCCAGCCAAGCAGAGCCGATTCAACGCATAAAATAAAGTAACAGCCGAGATTATGTCTGAGGTAACATCTAGCGCGCATCTAATTCGACTTGGCGCGGTACAAAAAGTAATTTCACGGTAATTTACGTTCCTGCCGAGCAACGATTACAAATGTAATTTCTCGAGTTCATCGACACTTTAAGCAGAGAGTTGCAAAATACGATTATCGTTCGGCGATTTCCCGCCTAAGGAGAACATTATGGAATATTACTCGGTAATTTCTGACCGAACTCCTGTATCGTTACAGTACTATTCGGGAGCAATGTTTGGTATTGCTCGTGGAACTGCTGTTGGTACGAGTCCATTAACGCGTTAAATTCTAGTTTGTCGACTATCGCGTCAAACGCGTGCAACGCGAACGGAATACAAGCAAATACGTATTACGAAACTCCCGTTGATCGCACCGTGACACAGGACCGACAACACGGAAGTTCGATATTTGCTCAAATTTTCATCGATATTCCTTCTATTATCGTTAACTGTGAAGCGGTGGCGTTGTGGAAAGTACACACGTAGCTTTCTCGTATACATCGAACCAGCTATCCGTACAAATACGAATTATTTTTATTTAATTTTGAAATCAAAATCAAATAACTTGAATGACAGTTGAAGTGGCCGGAAAAAGGATAATGCCGCGCTACTTTCGTCGTTTACAAAACACCGAGTACAAGTAGAAACGGAAAGTAGCGCGGCACGAGAGAAACCGTTGCTTCCACCTCGTCCGCGAGTAGAAACAGCGTGTAATGGACAGACGCGTAGTCACGTCGTATTCTACATTCCACAGCGCGTACACGCCGCGACGTTTTCGAATCGTTTTATTCGAAAGCGAAGATTCTAATTCCGATCGAATATTTTATATCGACCGATGGATCGTATATCCCTGGGGGGTTGAACGGTGTCCAGGAACGTATAACATCGCGTCGAGAAGTCGACTTCTGCTGCGAGGAAGTTAACGACGCGTGCGGTTTCGACTGCGATACCGCTCGATTTCGGCGACATAGCCATCGATAAACCTGGCTGCCATAGTTGTTGTTGTCGGAAATCATCGTAAATCCGTAGAGCCATGGAGGTCGATTTGTTTCGCGTTGCGACTGCAGCTTCGATCGATACACCGCGGCGACCGTTCCGAGCCGTTCTGTTCTTGTATCCTTTGATAACGATCGCAAACGCAGTTCTCCGCGCTGAAATTTTGACTCGCACTCGCGGACAACTGTGCCGAATCGTGCCTCGAACTTATTTACGCGTTTGTATTCGACCTTTCTCGTCGCGCCACAAACAAACAAAGTGAGAAAATTAGATATACACGAAACGAATACCGCGAAACAGTGCAACAGTGTTTCCAGGAATAGGAATCCTGGGATCGCGCTCTTCGTCGTTGTTTGCTTTAATTGCGCCTCGGCGATAAAGCATTTCGGAACAAACGAAAGGGGAGCAACGAGAGCAACACGGTTGGATAACTATTACGAAGCGGTAAATTGTAGTTTCGCAAAGTAATGAGGTATTTGGCAACCGAGTCCGCCAGCGACACAGTGGAAACTTAACGGAGCATGAATTTCTCTGGATTGGCGACTCGATGAAACGACCGGTACACGGTTTTGCCGAATCATCAATTAGGGTGAATACGCGACGAAGGGTGAATTATCGACCTCTTTATCTTTCACCCGATTACGATGAATTTAACGGCAACGAAATGGAAAGAAAAGAACGACGCGCGATATATCGATCGTCTTCTAATCGCGTTCATTTTTACTCACTCTTGGCGGCCCACGGCTTTCCATCCTTGAGAGACTTCAAGAAGAATTCCAAGTCAGTCCTGCAATCGCCGTCGAGTTTCCCAGGCACTCTAGACCACTTTAAGGGATCGTAAATATCCGCCAGCCACTGGATACTGTTGGCCGTTTTCTCGAGCTTCTCCTTCGTAAAATCGACGTCTAGATCCGCGCGATCCTCCTCCTTGGCGTCAAACACTTTCAAAATGTTCTTCCAATCGAGTTCCGGGTTGTTCTTGCTGAATCCGACCAATCGTCCGCGTTCTTTCGGCAGTTTGTCATCCTTGTAATCGGTCAGGTTCGAATTAGGCGTTTCGGTCGTGGTCGCGATCTTGTCCCGCGATTTTCCGAGCCGGAGGATGTTCGATCCATCTTTAGCGATCGTCGTGTCGACGACGCAGCTCAACGTCAATAGAAAGTAAGTCAGCAAGGGTGTCATTTTCGAAAGATTAACCTGCTCGAACGATATTTGTTCTAAGGAAGATCTCGATGACCGTCTTCTCTCGAGCACGATTCGCGATCGCTTCAGGGATTTCTCACGACGAGTGTTCCAATCGTCATTTCGAACGATGACATCGATCAACGAGTTCCTCGACGTGACGGCTAATTCTCGTTCACGGATCGTTCAGTTGTCTAGATCGTCGAGCATGGTTGAGGACGTCGGTCGTTGGCGCGAGCTCAACGACGGTGCGGCGGACTGTTTACGACCAAGGAACGAGACTTGCTTTCCTTTTTTCACTAGCCAGTCGGCACGATGTATCGTATCACCCTGGCGAACGGTTCGATTATCGACGATCGTGATTTACGTTCCCATTTCAACTCTCTTCGACGAATCCTTTTTTCGTTATCGCGCGCCTTTCCTTTCTCAGCGACAACGGTTCAACAGAGTTACCGATCAACGGAGATTCGATCGCTATCGAAACCGTTAGACTCGTTACAACGAATGCGAGAGTCGAACCTTACGAGTGTCGCGATGAGGACCAAGATTGACGCGCGCACACACGAGGCTAAGGATCACGCACTGAATGAAGCGAATCAGGTTAGCAGTCGCGTTCACCCGTGGACAGCGGTCCCTTTCTCTCGACGATGCACTTTACCGCGGTGTAAATGTATTTACCTCCGAACGGTCCCCGAACGTTCGCGCGACTTGTCCCGTTCGGAAGACTCTCTATCTCTATATGTCTCGTAGACCACCGCCGCGAGATACTCGACGTGTTTGTGAAACCTCTTTTTTTCGCTGCTCTCCATTTTATAGTCCAGCACTGGGACAGGAAATCGCATCGAAATCGAAAGGCCGCGCGCGCCAATGGAAACACTTGAGAACACTTTTCCATATTTTATTATTATACCTAGAATCATTTTCACGGATATACCTACTACCATTTTTTTTTTCAAACGAGTCTCGATTTATTCGTCCTCGCGAAAATACTATTTCCTACTTTCTACGTGTGGTCTCTGGTACTCCGTCGAAAAAAGTTGAACGTTTCTTTTAAAACGATAAATTTAAGAAACGTCTACGTTGGTGTGAATTTTGATCTAGAGCTCGTGATTATTTCTATCACGAATCGCTGCGATCGACTCTTCCCGTTCTTTGGTAAGCGATCCTCGATTCTTGCGAAAGTCATTAACTTTCGCCGCTACAATTATTAAGCGAGATTACCGTCGTAATACGACACTGGTATGGAAGTTTCTTACGCCATAATTTCTAGATTCCACGCGCAAAGCAAATACTTTTTCCTTCGCTAACAATGTTTGTAGAAAGCGTGGGGGCATCGAGATAATTTATTGTTCGCGTTACTACCTCCGGAGGGACTCGTCGCTACCTCGTTTTATCTTTCCTTCAACGGATATCTGTAATTTCTTATTTAATATGTTTATCTCAAACGCGAAGGATCTTCGTTAGAAATTCTCCGAGCGCGATTCAACGCGCAACGTGTAATTTTCCACTGAACAAAAACTATAATGTAAGTAACGGAAATCGTTAGGTAAAATTAACAAAATTATCTGTCGTTGTCATTTTTCGACAATCGATAGTAACTTCTATGATGGTACATTTCAACTTCTGTTCTCATCGATTCGGAATTTCACAATGAGGTTAAGATCAACCTAACGGGAAACAAAATTATTCAGGTACTCTCTCTTCTTCTAGAAAGCGGACTTAAACGCCTTTCTAAAATTAATTTTGTAAATTTAATTCATGTATTTGTAGGTCTTTCGGCGCCGATCTTTAAAATGTCGAATCGTTGTTAATCGCGCTCGCATGCAAACTTCTGCCGCGAAAGGAAACGATCCTATGGTATAGTTTTGCGTTATATGAACAAAGTCGGACGGTTCCCTTTTCTTTTTCGTCTTGTGTTTAAATCTTTGCTTTTCGCGTTCGCTCATTAACTCTGTTTAGGTAAACTAGGTGTCGCATATTTTCACTTCTATTTGTAATTTACGTAACACGAGCACCGATCGAATCGCCGCACGCGAATCTCGATCTCTCGCTCGCGGCTGATTTTTGTCTCTCGAAGAGGTTTATAGTTTCACCGAATTTCTCGATCCCTCGTCATCCGCTTTCTGGGCTCCGTCGCGTCGTCGGTTTTTCGATCCGAAAACTGTTTCTCGAGGAGATCCGGTTATCCGTTACGCAACCGAGCTTTCTACGTGATCGAATACACACGGGTGCACATACGCGCTACGTCTCAACCGGTCTCTGCTCGGAAAGCAAGAGCTGGATCTCGAAGGCCCCGTTGTAACGACTTCGAAACCTCGAGCAACCAACTTACCATCGATTCCAAGAATTTACGTAATTACGACATATTTTCACTTTTTTAATATTTCCAACGAGCGAAACAAAATTATTTTCCGTTGTCTCGGCCTGCTTTGAAGACACGCGCGATAAACGATGTCGTGATATACGATTTTAATTACTCTTGGTCGCGGTACAATTTAGACGCAATGAGCCGAACAAGAAGTCCGCATCCTGCACCGCGAATGTGATTCAACGTTTGAGGGTGGAAATAAATGGAGGACGTAACTTCGAACGACATAAATCGCTTTAATGGAAGGTGCGCCATTCTTCCGCGAGGCTCTTTTATATGAACGGGAACGACGCTCGACGGACGCCGTCTGGTCGATCTCGCGTATATTTTAGCCACGCGTAACCTGGAATCGACGGGGCTCGAAGACAATCTCGGGGGAACGTGAATAATGCTTCGAGAGTTAAACCGTGCATAAAACATTTTTCTTTGAAGCAGAATCGACGTCGGTTTACTAAGGAGAATCGTCCGGGAAGGTAGAAAAATATCCGACGCGGTTTATCCTCGAGAGGATCGCGAATCGTCGTTGAACCGCGAACGACGAAAGTGAAATTCCAATAATTTATCGGTCAGCCTCGCATAGAAATTGCAGTCGGGTCGGTTACGAGATAGCACAATACGAAATGCACGTGCTCGCGGGTCAGCCTTGACGCGCGGAAGTGAAAGCAGAGGCGTGTCGGAGGAAAAAGTGTTTTCCGAATGTCTCTGTTTTCGCGCCATCGAGTTTCTCCTTTGGCGGTACATACCGAGGATACGATTCTCGAGAATGATTCATATCCTACGGTCGCTAAAGAAGGTACCGATGGATGGTAAACAGCCGCGTTGAAACTCGCTTCGGATCACGTAGTACCTTCCAACGTTGCCTCGCGGCGCTTTCAAACGTTATCTTTATTTTTTAATAAGTAATCGCGAAACGCTTCTAGTTTAAATCGTACGATAAATAGTAAACGCTTCTATTTTAAACCGTACAACAAATAGTAAACGCCAGCGTCTGTGCAAACGGGAATATAAATTTAACGTCGAGCGATAGATACGAAAGTTTCACTCGCGAACTCGTATCATAATCTTTCGCTAATAACGGGTTAGGTATTAGCCATGAACATTTACGATTGTATTAGACTTTCCGATTGATCGACGTAAGTTTAAAATTTAATTTCCAAATATAGACTTACCGTTGACTAATTGTACAAAATTTCAGAGGAAACTGAACAAGTCAGGATGGCCGAGCGGTCTAAGGCGCTGCGTTCAGGTCGCAGTCCACTCTGTGGGCGTGGGTTCGAATCCCACTTCTGACAATTATTTTTTTTACAACCGCGATCTACAAATTGAATCGTTTGCGATCATTGCAAATATTCGTAATATTTTTGGAATTCTTTTTGCAATCTCTGTTCAGCGTCGAGTAGCTTTTAAATTGAAATTATGAGCTGGAACCAGATCGAGTCGAGTTTACCGAAATGTCCCTATCTACCGACTTTGATTCGTGGTATTATATTTTTCGCGGAAGGTGTAGCTTTTCGATACGATTCGTACGAGTCATCCTGGAACACGAGAACATCCAACTCGGAAGTTATACCCTCGAAGATTTTTCAAATGTTCGCAAACAGGAGTAATTCGCTATTCACGGAGACCACGGTGAGATAGGATCAAAGGAGCGGTGTCCAGGCGATAAAGAAGCTGAACGAGGAACGCCAGGAGTGGCGCAGGTCGTCTTTCAATAGCAATTATTAACCCTGGACGATCCGACTAAGGCGCAATTACTCCTCGGTATTAATCTCTACGATCGCGTGGAACGCAAAAACGCATAACCGAGATAGCGTGTCCCGAGGACGGCGCGAGCTTCTCCAAATTAACGATTGAGAACCCGGTTATCGGTGCTTTCCCACGAGACGGAAAAATTCGTTGCAAAAGACGCCGATGGCCGGACGATTCTATAGAGGGCAAACGTAAACGCCTCGAATAGCGTAATTAGTTTGAAGACCGCGCGTGTAGGAGACGTATTTGCGTATACACTCAGCGACAAAACGATACATCTCTGTACGTGGACGAATTATTCGATAGAAATTAAAAGCGTGCCAAAAATAAATACACGTCTTGTCTTGTTTACAATTTGCGAGATAATAGTTTGAAACGTTTTGCGAAGACGATCTTTGACCTAGCCGACCGATAACCGTCCTATCGTTTCGTACCTCTCTTTTATTTTTCTTTATATAAATGGATGAAATCCCTGGAAAAAAACAGGGGTCTATCGTTGATCGAATATAAAGTAGAAATTGCGCTATGGAATCAAATATTTCAAGGGGAATAAAGAAAAATATTGTCAAGGGATGTTGTATCGTTTTGTCGCGGAGTGTATTACGGCGACGCGACGCGGCGATGGGTAACGGTAACGATCGGCAAGGCTGCTCGTTCACGGGCTCCAGTCAAGTTCAAGATCTCGAGTGTAGGTACATCGTTGGCCGTGGAACGAGTCGTGACGGAGAACGCAACAAGCGTAGGACGACCACTGACCGAAATAACTCAAGAACTCGAAAATAACCAGCTCCCGGCATGGTTCCCGCTGACGTAAGCCTGTTTGCACGCCGATCGCGTCGGCCCGTGGCCGTAATCGTCGATGGACTCGTTATCGGACCGAGCAGTCAATACTTTTCGTGACGTTGCGGAAACAGCCGCGTGAGTTGGTTATTTGGGTCAACGACGCGCGTCAAAGCTAAATGCCTGATTGCGCGATGAATCCTTGATTCGCGCCCGGAATGTTCTGTAATGTTCGTTCCGTGCGCCATATGGACTTGCGCGGATTCGATAACGGAAGATTCGACGGATGGAGTTGTAAAATTTAAATGGCGATAGTTTCCTGGCTTGCGTTATGGAAAAATCTTCGAACGAAGATTATTTATAATACATTCCTTGCCTCGAAATCGTAACGATAACGGTAACGCGGACAGCGGATGGAAGATTATCTTCGAGCTGTCGTCGATCGATTTCACGTACTCGGAATTCTTCGTGTACCGACGCGCGTAGATTACATCGAGGGCGTTTTACGAGTTACAGGAAACAAATACGAACAATTGACGTAACAGCTGGGTGAGATTGTTTCCTTTGGCAAAAACGGAGCGGAAAAGTCAGCCGAGAGAGCGACATAAGCAGATTTCCATGCGAATCGCCGGAAGCTTGTATCTTTCAGAGGCGCGCGCATGAGCAAGATTTCCGCTTGGTCATGCAATTAATGTTTCTTCGAATTACGATTCTACATAAGACAAGCTCTCGTCCGGACTCCTAGCATATCTCGAGGCTAATCCTCTTCTTATCGTTCGCCTATCGAATCGAGTGCAAACGTGATCGATTTCTCGTTAAACGTTCTACATGCGTGCGAATTTGTTTTTTGTTCGTCGACTGTTTCTCATCTCGAGCTCGTATCCGCGTTCGTCGGTATTTAGTCTGACTTTGCGATAACAAACGGCGAGGGACCTATTTCCGCGGCACGTACTACACCCATTGAATCCGTATAATTAATATTCTACGTCTGCAGTGATGCGTTGAAAACGGTCAACTGGGTTACTAGGATCTAGACTAGATATTCGAATCGTTCAGAAGCGAGCGTCGAACCGAGACAACTCGCGGCAGAATCAAGATTTACATGACAAGGAAAGAACCGACTCGGCAAAAATGCGTAAATACATGCAAAGGTGCGTAAATACGCGACCTGTCGAGCATTTTCTTCCAGGTCTCGAAATACCTCACGATGCGACGGGATGAAAAGTGGGCGAGAACTCTAGCGTTGATATTTCTATCGTGGTAACTTATTCGCCGCGAACCTCAGCTGCGTGCGTAATCGACGAGTAACCCTTCCTCTCGTTGCTACGAACACAAGCGGAGTCACGAACTTCTAAGGAAGAAAACGCCGAAGAGTAGCTCTGTACTCGGGAGATGTCCAGAACCTGTAATTCCTTCCTTCTTCCAGTTATCGCCTGACTAAGCCCTGTCATTATCCAACGAGTAGCTCAAACACCGTTGTTAGCCGTGTCGTTCCTCGGGGAACGTCGCGTTTTCGTGGTTGACGTCAGCCCAGGATCGTCGTTGGCGCAAACGAGGACGCGAGAGTTCCTCTTTCCGCGGGAAATCGATGAATCGCATTGCTCGATTTTGACCCTTTCCTACCGCGTGCCGTGCGATTCGGACGCGTCTTCGTTGCGCTCGCTCGAGACGCCGAATACCTGTTTCCGCTACCTGTTCGTGGAATTCTCGTGATTCGGTATCCCTAGACTATGGGAATCGTCGCGCTGACATATTTCATTGGGAAACGGAGAAGACGAGGAAGGCTACTCTTGGCGTTGGTCGCTGATCGTGGAGCGTTTATCGTTCGAGCTCCCGACGATTTTTCGCAGCCGCGGAAGCGCGATTATTAAGCGAGACGACAGGTAACATATGGCTGCGCTGCTTCGTGGAAGCTAACATCGGAGCCCGCATTGCATACGTTCCACTGGAAACTTGTTACACGAGAGGTCATATAAACGCTGAATTTATTGTTAACATCGCTCGACTCCGCGTCGCGACGCGCCGCGGCAATCACCGTTCGACGATCAAGATTGATGCGCGATACCTCTAAACGCGGATTGTTTACACGCTGCGCGAGTACGATTTCGCAAGATTCGCAACATCTGGCGCGAAAGGTAGCGGTTTAGCTCGATCCAGCACAGGTACTCCCGTGACCGATGGAACCCAATTCCCTCGCGCGAAACACGCGGCGAGCAATCTTCGACGAATAGAAACGAACATGAATAACGCGTAACGAGCAAGGTTTCGTTCTTTTCGGGGGAAATGTAATATTATTCTACGATTAAAGTCTTGTAATTGAATAGAGAGTGATTGATTGATTGTTCTCAGGTTATCCGACGTATGGTGTTCGCAGGATACGCGACCGCGCGCAGTCATAGCGGTCCGCGACTCGCGCGGGTCGTTTCCGTATCGAGATTCCGTTTCGAAAGAACCTACTTTCCGAGATCGCCGCGTCGGCTATGCAGCGGATGCAACAGCGGCGTGTCGCGTGTTCGATTAAATTCTTCTTTCGCGGGAGAATCAACCGAGCCTGACCTACGCGAAACTCTGGACGTTGTTCAGCGACCGGTTCGATGAATTTGAATTCAGCAACCTTCGGGGTTTACCGTTTCGCCTGGTCGATGATTAGACGATGCGTTCGGCCGCTAGAATTCTCACGGGTACGCTGTCCGATTAAGAACGCGCGAAAAGACGACGGTAGGGGTAGGAGCAATTTTCAGTTTTCCAGGACAATGGAGAATCGGCACGGTAATAAATCATCGGCGTACGATTGCGCGCGACTGGCTCCTTAGGTGGTTCGCTGAAAGATAATCCCGCTGCTTGGAAACGTGTTGGAATCTCGATAAGCCGCGCGCAGCACCTCGACGAGTCTCGTGTTCGTTCGCGGGTGATTGTTCGGATTTTTTCCAAGATGACGCGCGATAGCTGCCGGACGCTCGCACGAATCGGCCGCGGGCTCCCATTCTCGACGCTTGACCCGTCATTTTTCACCGACGTGCAGCATCCGCGTCGAGGACTCGCGGTGAGATATCCGCATCGGAAAGTTGGTTACCATCGTCGGGACGATTAATATCGCACGACAAGTTTACGAAATTGCTCAAATTATCTGCGAAAAGGTTGACCGGGCGAACCGGGAACTCGCGCTCCGGTCGACTCGATAACGAGAGGATTTCCGAGAAAGGTCGTGGGTGGCCACCGGAACGTCCCAAAGCGAAACTAGCTCCGTGGAAATCGCGTCACGCGAACGATGCAGTTCCACGAAAGCTCGGCCGAGCATTCCGTCTAGAATTTCGAATTCAGATCGAGAGGCGAGCGACTCGAAAGTGCATTCGACGTCTCCGCATCCCGTTACGCGAGCGCGACCCCTGCACGGGTCATCTTTCGATTTCGCGCCCAACAGCGTTACAACGTCGTCTACGCTTCTCGACAGGGAACAGGTAACTGTTAAATCGACGGATTTAACGGTTCGATCCCTTGTTACGTGATAAATACGATAAATTAAATTATAGTTTGGGATCGTTACGATTCATTCAAATAATCAATGGGAATCGAATGGTATCGTAATTTAGGATTGTTAAAATTGTTCGATGAGAATAGCGCCGAGTAAATTTTACGCGACGGGCGGTCAACGAGGTAATTGTACGTGATGCAAGCCAACGCGAATCTAGGAACGCGAGCGAAACGATGGTCGACGAGAGGCGAGGTTCTCTCGCAGGTGCAGTTGCGTAGCACGTGATTCCGGCCCAACGGGCTTCAAACCTGTTACACATCCTCGTCACGGCTCGTCCACGCGTACAGTTTTTGCAAATTCGCGACCGGCTTCTTCCCATGAACGGCTATTCTAATTGTTGGCCCGTGACACGTAGCGCATCGGCCGGCACTACGTTTATTCCTCCTCGAGCGTACGATGTTTCGGGACGAGGTGCCAACGAGCGTTCGCGCCTTCGCGAATGACAAGTTGCTGTTTTTATTACAGCCCGCTACTCGACCATAGCTCGGCTTCGATTTTTGAAAACTCACCGTTGCTATAATCGACGCAACAATTTTCCAGGTTTTTTCATCTCTTAGATAGGATTCGGGTCAGCTTCGTTCTTCCAGCTGTCTGATAATAAGTGTACGATTTGCCTCATAGATATACTTAAACTTAAATATATAGACACAACACGATTCGTCAAAAAGCCTGAAAGCTGACGTAGCGAAGAGTAAAAAGAATCCCTCGCGACATTGCGAAATTACAAGATATCGTGACCTCGCCGTGGATCTGTCGATGGCTGATTATTTGCATATTTATGGTCTCGGGGGAAATCGTAGGTAACAGAAACACGACTTATCGGCACACGGAGATGCAAAACGACGAGTACTTTATCCGGCAGTAATAATCCGATAAGTATGCGCAACGGTACAGTGTCGCGCGTTGGAAACGATAGCTCCGATAAAAACGTTTACTGGTTCCAGTCATTTATTTATTCACCCGTTGGGTGACGGGAGTAATTATTACGTATGGGAGATGCTTTTCTCCGCGCCAGAGGTCGTTGGCTTCGAACGGGGACGAAAAATTCCCTCTTCCGAACACATATGGTTTCTTATGAGTTAGACAAATGTTGTTTTCAACTGTATCTCCACGTATTCGGAATTATTTGGTAACGACCGACGATCTGGTATCGCCAATTAGCGTGCACCGCTGGTAAAGGAAACGAGCGCGTAATCGAATCGCGATTAAATCGAAGTGGAAACGGAATCTCGCGACAAAGTACTCGGGTCGCTTGAAATCTTAATTAGAGGTAGCGAGCGCAAAAAGATCGCGCGAGCGGGCCTCGTAGGTAGCTTTTACGGCTCGGGGATATCATTTCCACCTGCTACCGGCTACGGTCAGCCACGAAGTACAGTTAGCTCCGGCCTGTCTTGAAATATTGCGCTACCTTTTTGCGGCTGTTCGCGCGAGAAACTAATGGATTGTACGGTGGCTGCACACCGAGGGCGCGCCACCGACATTTACTCGAACGCATGTTCTGGCTTCGTTACGATCGGAGCCAGCCATTATTCGTGTAACGCGTTCCTCGTGCGACTAGTATTCGCTGTAATTTCATCTGGTCTGCCGACAAAAAATTCCTAGATTCGTCCGCCTTCTTTTCTACCGATGCGTCCCACGGCCAGTCGAAGATGTTCGGAACAAGATCGTCGACGTTGGAACAACCAACGAAGCGAATGAAATTTTTCTCTGTACCATACATCGTGCCACGGCCAGCCTAATGTCGCGTATTTGTATTTACGGTTACTTACGACGATATTCTCGACGCATCGTTTCATAATAGGTACATTCGAGCAAAGAGGAAAAAGTACAACGTTGATTATTCGAAGAAGATTGTTCCTCGAGTCGACTCCACGGGGGGATCAATTAGGAGATAATAGTAAAACTCGCGTTCTCATGCCAGCAGCAGACTTTGCGGTAACAGCTGCCGAGATAAGTCCGGATGTGAGCCGTGCGTCTGAATAAAAAAATAGTATTCCGTTATTTAGGATGTCCGGGAACGACCTTGCGGGTCGCGCGTTAATCGTACCCGCGGTGCGTTGGTAGAACCAGTTTCCGCGAAAAATCCCGCGGTCGTTTTAATTTCAACCGCGGTTCTGGCGAAAGAACCGGAACGAACGTAAAACGATTGTAAATTAAGTCGCGCCGCGTGTATTCGAAGCTAATTCCAGAGATCGTTCGAACGGAGATTACGTACGGGGAAATTATTGTAAACGGACCGTGTTGCTCGCGTCGATGTTGTACTCGTAATTTCCGAAGATAAACACTCCTTCGAGTGCATTATCCCGATCCGTAAATAATATTGTACCTTTTACAGTTGGTTGAAGCACGCTGGTAACCGCTTACGCGAAGGTGACGTCAGCTTCTTCAACTTTACGAATACTGCTTTCGCAATTCGACCGCGTCTCGGCAACTCGCATAGAATAACGTTTACGGCAACACAGGTAGCGCGATAGTCGAGGGTCAACGTCGTAAAATTCACGGTGGTATAGCTTTATCGTTGATACGCAAGAATAGGATGCGTAGGAATGTATTTCGTCCCGATGTTTGCGAAGCACCGTGATGCAAACGTAACTTCGAACTCGGTTAACCAACGTAATATGCGAATTCTTGTGCAGAACTCGTTCGCGGAAAAAGTGCGCATTACATTAAACCGGTGATATCCCGGTTTACAGATGACTACGAGTTATCGTAAATCGTACTTATGTCTACATATATACATGCCATTTTAAAACCTCTTTCCACTTTGCTATGTTTAAAAAATCGTCACTCGACATTATCGGCTCGACGCTATTAGACGACGCGATGGCCGAACAGGTAATTGCGATAATTCAAACTAGCGGCCCATCGTAATTACATTCCGATGCCCAATCGCTTTACCGACAGTTTCGAGACGCCTGTGCGCGAACAATCGATCGAGAATTCCGACATAATAGTCGAGCCGATCGAGCCCTTCGACCACCCTGCTAGCTAAAAATATGGGAATCGTGTACATACTTTGGGTGCGTACACTTGTGTACACCCACGCGTGTCGCCGCGATTATGGCGTCATTCCACGATGTACGCTAGCTCAAGCATGCGTCGAAATGATTAATCAACGGTTTACCAGAGTTCGAGAAGTCATTCGGCTTCGTTATTGACGCGTTTCGTTCGTAGTCGTACCGCTGCGTACAACAATTGTACTCGACAGTTTATCCTATTTTCTCCCAATTTTACCCATTTAGCGAGAGAAAGTGACTGGGAAAACCTTGTTTCGCGTCAATCGTACGCCAAAGATTACGTATTTCGACGTTGGAGTTACCGCGGGCCGAGAGATTTCAATGCTCGACTCGGGATGCTTCAACGCCTGGAGATTCAATGCCTGGCGCTGGAGACTTCGATGCGCGGTCAGGCGACGAGCGCCGCAGTCGAATATCGAGACTATGCGTATAGTTTCGAATCGTTCTATAAGATCCGTACATGTACTTGCCTATCCATCTCGTCGTTCAAAAATCCTTTTCATTGGAATAGTATCCGACGATGACGCGGCAGGCGTGAGAAGAAAATGATCGTAGTTGTATCGAGTATTTATCTCGCGAACATTGGAACTTGCGAGTACGATAATCACGGTGGCACCTTGTATGCGTTGCTAACCATTTATTTACTTAGATACGGACGCTAATTAAAGACAATAATCAGTGTTTAACGGTACTGGAAACTTCAACGATGCATGTCATCTTCTTCTATCGAGTTAAAGATGAATTCCCGCAACTTTGCCGTACGAACATAATATTTGCAAAGAAATTTTTGAACGCGTAGATTTTAATAGACGTGTTCGTCTAAAAGTGAACCTTACGACCACGGTTGTTGAACAAATATCACGTGTAATTAACTCACGCAGTGGCGTGCACGCGAATGCTCGTGTTGAACATGCGTCCAGACGTGGGATCGCGCGATCTGCAGCCAGATCCAACTAATTACCGGCACCTTGATCACGATGCAAATTCGTCCTACGGCTCCGAGCATTCCTTCCAAGGACGGAAATCGCGCCATTCTTTCAGGCGGATCTTCAAGGACGTTGCATCGAGGGCTTAGAGATTAGGCACGGGACTGCGTAGTTGGAGAAAATTAAATCGACGTCGAGTTAACGATTAAACACTTGTATGGGAAAGAAAACGTTCGAATAATTAACAGATTTGCAGATGTATTACTTCATCGTTCTCACGATCGAGAAGCCTTACTTTCCGGTTTCGTCTTTACCATACGTCGCATGATTTGCACGTTTTCTAGTATCGCGCTAGCTTTGGAGGGATGGCTGGCGACAGATGGTGTCTGCTTTCGCGTAATCGCTGCGGAATTGCGGCTGCGAAATTGCGGCTGAACTCGATACCGGATTGTAGATTGCATCGTCATTTGCAAAATTGTCGAGCACGGTTGCGTTGAATCCCGTCGTAAACCGTGGAGCTAGAATTCCGTATCTGTAACACCGGGTACAGCTGCGCAGCGTATCGTTACCCTTGATATCGAAGGCCAGATTGCACAGTGTTACCGAATCATTCGGTGCATGCAACAAGAAGCGGCGAACAGCAGAGTTGGTGCATCGAGTTCCCTTCCTTTCTCATCGTGCTTTCTTACGATGGCGTCGAAGTCGTTCAAAGGCAGGCCGCAGAAGTCGACCTGCTCGCCGTACAAGGTTCTCTTTCTGTCTCTTTCTTTCTCTGCCGGCGGAACTATAACTTCTACCAGCGCCGGATTAAGATTTTTTAAACCCCTGGGCTATGAGCCTGGGGAAAGCGAACCTACGTTAAATCTTCGTAGTTTTAGATATCAAGAATGGATCGATCGTCGAAAGCTGCCTACAAATTTATACGTTATGTATTAAAAATTTCAAGTTACCAGTTTTGCTTCGGGTAGAACGTGTAAAGTATGCATCGATTGGAACGCAAGGGTTAATCCGTCCCTGTACGGGAGGGTCGTGATCAGGCGTGCCTTTAGTGGAGACAGGCGCCTTTAGGATCGATTTTTGCGTTTCGATTCTAGGCGCGGACGAACCTAGAAAAGAAATCAGGGACGCAACCAACCAACGGCCGGACAAAAACTCTATAAATTACTCGCGGCGCTCGACGGACAAAAGCTCTTACAAATCGTTTTATTTTTTATACCGCTCGATTTACCGCGGCGAGGTGTATCCGCGCGGGACAGTTGGCAGGATAATCACCGATCGAGGCGACAGATTTCTTCCGAATCGAGGACTACCAGTCGAGCGGGCTGGAAGGCCGCCTTTAAGGGGATTCGCACTGTTACTTCCACTCTTCGAGCGAACTTTAAAAACGCGTCGGTTGAGTAATTTATCGGACAATCGTACAATAGAGACCGTTCGTTCGACGAGTTAACTGCGTCGCAGTATGAGAGTAGTTTCGCGATATAGCGAATAGCGCGAACAGTGGACGGATCGAACTTGCGTGAAATATACGCTAGCCGTCTTTCCTCTCATTTCGATTTCTGTTCCGTGTTATTTATGCTGAATAAGAAGTAAGATCACTTACTTTTAGCTAGTCCGCAAATATGCAGTTTCTTCGACATCGTGGAACACCTTGCGGATGTTTTCTTGCTAGGCAAAAGCAAAAGGAGGCGAGATAAAGAGAACTAGATCAAATTATAATTGACAACGGAATGGCGTTCAACACCTGCTGTCGATGGAAAGTCTCGACTCGGAACGTCTCTGAGAACGTCGGTACTGTTACTTCAGTCGAGATGCACATCCTTTTAGGTCACCTACTCCTAACTGGACCCGCTGTTTGTTCCCGAATGCTGAACATCTATCGGAATCCGCGTAATAACGTCGAAAGAACGTGAAATTCCTCGCGTTTTAGAGGTTTTTCACAGCTGCGTTCCTATCGTTTTACGAGTTTTATCGATCGATAGATCGGTTATGCTCGATGGATTCGTGAATTACGTTACATCGCTTAAAATACCGGCTTGACCAAAGTTAATCGATGCGAAACAAAATGCTGAAGTTTCGTTTTTTAGTATTTCTAAGAGCACATCGTCGAGAAAATTTTGACCGAAGAAAGATTTTGTCGTTGAATGGTTCGCCCGATATTCTTCATCGAAATAGCTCGAATGAATCGCGGACGGGGGAATTAATTAAAAGACAGAAATAAGGACAGTCCGAAGAACCGGTCCGAATGCGAGATGCCGTGAGTATTATCGATTTGTCATCGGTCGATAAAAAGCAACATCCTCCCGTGCGTCCTCTTGTCCTTTTTCTTTTCCGTTCACCGCTGTAACGCACCTCGGGCTCCTTCGATCGACTTCGACTCTCGCGCAGAGATCAGTGGCGTCGCTACAATGACATCATCGAGGGTTATCATGCACGATGCATGTTACATAGGAAATTTCCTTCCTTAATCGAACTTGCTACGAATGTTTATCGTAATCGTGCTATCGCGCACATCGAGGGGGTTTCCTAAGAACCTGTTTCGATTGCGTGCAGAGCGTTACATTCTCATTCCCGTTTCAATTACGATCCGCCGGAAAACCACTCCCGAAGGATATATCCATCGCAACATTTATCGCAACGATCCTTACACGGACTTTTAAAAAGCTAATCGAAACGAGGCGTTTAAATTTGTTACCGATTTACTCGTTAAAACGGCGGAAATTAGAGTCACCGTAGATTTAAATGGCTGTACCTATATATCGCGTTCGGAAGCTGGGCATAAAGAAACCACGTCGACTCGTAGAAATTTCATACAGTTACAAATGTAACTACAAGCATGTTTCGTAGCAAACATTCGCGTACGGGAACGTACGTCTTTTAAGGGTTAACGACGGCCGTTCATCGACTGTTCGATATTCTTCTCCCCGTGCGAGCACTCGCGCGCGTCACCCACTATGTGGGTGTCGTGGGTGTATTCGTAGAAAACACAGCGGGGATAACCGCGGCCAGCGAACGGCTGCGCCGAGGAGAAAAGGGTAGGGAAGAATCATAAATCTGTATAATTGACAGGTCCCGCAGAAAATGTTCATGCTCCATAGATGCTCGAGCAGATAGCTTCGCTAATAACGCCGCGCTGGATATACGAACATATATAATGGCCGTTGAAAAAATCGTCCATCGACTTATAGTACACAAATACAAAATCGTAGGACGCTCGCTTTGGGTTTCGCTAACAAACCGGTACGCGTCTTCGGGACGCTTTCCTCGGATGGTATCGCGATATCGCGAACATAGCGGTCCTGAATCTCGCTCCTCGCGAGGATTACGCGCAAACTTGGCGTCTCGACGATTTTTTTGTTCGCGTTTTATTTCAATTTCTTGAAAAATTTGTTACGCGAGACGCAAAGCCATCGCTCGAACTGAATTCTTGGGTGGAAGCCAGGCGTAGCACGGCCGTTCCTCGTTGGCTCGTAAACAAACGAAATTGGCAAGACACGCCAGTAGTCGGACAACGATTGAAAATTACCATATCGTCGGCTGGTCGCATAGCGTTCGGGTGTGTACTTATGCTCGAACCCGCTTGCGGTCAAGCTCCGCGGAGCCGATGGTAATTTAATTTCAGATCAAAGATCTCTAACAGGGACCTCGAAGGAAGCAGAGTCCGATGCGCACGGCGCTGCTCCCAGCCAGAAGAAACCCTCTGTGAAATTATGTACCTGTCCATTAGCCGGACACTTAACTCGGCCCTCTACGTACACGCATAATTTTCCACGCAACTCGCGTCTACCCTCTCCGCCTCCCATCGTTCGCGCCCCTCGCGGTTACCCAACTAAGAGGCTAATAATTTAATTCAGGATCGAGTATAAACCCGTCTCCGTCGGAGGGAAAAGGATGCCGCCGTTGGTGGGTCTTTTCAGCGAATACCCGTCGCCAGCCGGTACAGGACGCTTCGGGAACAGCAGTTTCGTTCGCGAAACATGTATAGACGATCGCCTGTTGCGTTAAAATTCGTCGGTTCTCGAGATACAAGCGACTTCCGACCAACGTTTCATCTTCGGGTTTCGATTCGCATTTTATCAAATTTTATCGAAAGCTCGCCGATGCTCCGAGACTTCGCTCGTCGGGTTGGTTCGCGTTGTAATTCCGATACACTTGGCGGCATTCGACTCGTATCTTTCGGTTCGTTCAAAGTTAACGCGTAGCAACAAGTGGACGAGATCGGCGCCTCGTTGCCAGGACGCGTAATGGGGCAAAAGGAGCGAGACGCTGACGGTGTCGAGCGTTACGCGATATTGTCGGGACCAGCTCTGGTTCCTTTCGCGCCACACATGCGGGATCTTGTACACCAGTGTTTCCCAACCTATACGACTGCGACGCAACGAGGGTGTAGGTATCGAAAAGACTATTCGCGAGAGAATTTCCATTGCTCAAAGACAGCATCTTCCGGCGAGGAAATCGATTTGTTTGATCCGACCGTATAGATTCTCATGCGTCCTCGACGAGATACGAATTGCTGCGAACGTACTTTATAATATTACCGGAGCCTCGACCATTTGAAAAAGCGCGCATCGTCGACGTTAGCCTGCCCCGACGTAAGAAATATTGGGATGCACTGTCGTACGCAAAACCAACAAGGCACGGTGCACCCACGGAAGTGTACATTCGCGTCCCGCTGGCCACTATTCATGCGCGCCGCATGCAGCGAGTGTACCGGAGTGTCCTGGAAGACCACCTTGACTAATCGCCGACAAGGATCGAGGTACGACGCGATACGTTCCGAAGGATCGCTAACCCGAATGGTCGCTGCGTGTAATGCTAACGAAGGAATAATTACGCGGAGCTGCTTTTTTCGGCGTTTCTTTTTTTCGCCTCGCGTCATCTCTCTTCCAAGAATATCTTATTAACGGATTTCGTGGTAAACGTCGATAAAATTGTCATAATCGCGCGTGCAAGTGGTTCTTAGTATTTTCAAGCTCGCGACGTTAATCGAAAAATAAATTTTTAATCATTTTTTAACGTACAAATTACGGACGATTCTTTCGCCGTTACGTGTCACATTGTGTATTCTATAATTCGAGCAAATGAAGCTGTGCTTACGTTTCCAATCCGAGCGCTGCTCGAGAGCAAGAAAATGGCCGCGATAAAAACGTTAACCGTGAAATTTAACTGCTTCGGAATCTCGCTTGCTGCAGCCCGTTCCTCCGTCGTTAATTTTTTGCCTTCAATTTAGCGTAACGAGACGCGCGGTGAGAATAAACGCCGAGCAATTTTCTTTGACTCGTAACGAGGTCTCCGTTACCATTTGCAATTTTAATGAGAGACGGGCGAAAATGACGTTTAAATAGGCGTAATTTATCATGCTCTCAACGTCGTTTCCATTAACGCCCGACCGTCCTTTTGCGCTACCCCAATTAACGATGCACCATGGACTGAAAAATGACCATAAGTCGTTTCTTAGAATCCTGTTTCAGTCCGCGACCGTTTCATCGAATGGAAGTGGTATAGGGCTATGACGAAATAATTTTTACGGAAATACATTCCTCGCTGTGCGTCGTTTCGCGTTCGTCTGGGGGATCTATCGATAGATCGCTACCAGTTGCAAAAATTAACACGTCTCTGACGACCGTTATCGCGGCTACCGTAAGCGATTTATCGAGGCCGGTGAAATCGAACATCCGATATTCATCAGAGTTCCGTTGGCCGGCACGCTTCATCGAGTTCGTTCCGATTTACTGGCCGCGAGGATCGACAAATCCAACGGCCTTCAAGTCCGAGCAGAACGTCTCACGGATATTTCCTCGGCTCGTAGAGCGAACTTTCCTCGCGATACGCCTAGTTCCGCAGCGAGGAGTCGTAGCCGTTCCATACAAGGATGAAAAATGAATCGTTCGGGTCCCAAGCCAGCAGCCAAGCAGCGGACGGATGCGCGCTCGGAACGATCGCCGAGAATATCATCCGCAGACCGGTCGTTCGATATAGAAATCGGTAAATATTAATCGCGTGGTTTGCGCGGAAAGCATTAACCTGAAATTGCGCCGTTAATCCGAGGGAAGAAAGCCGCTCGAGTTACGTTAACGTTGATAACCGCGAGAACGATGGTCGTTTGGAGAACATTTTATTTGGTTGGCGCGCACCCGGCAGGTATAAATTGTACATCTCCGTACGGAACCACTCGCGATAAATTACGTAATTATCGGGGACGACGCGGATCTCCGCGATCGAGTATCGCTAACGAAGGATGCGAGAGATCCGCTGGAAAAAGGAACTTCTTTCCCACTGTCGTTTCGTCGAGTCGTAACTATCGCGAAACCGTAAGATTAATCGCTGGCGTATATTACTTTACGCGTAGATATACTGTTCGCGGAACTTGCAACGATTACGGGCGCAAATTCACTCGCATCTTTTCAGAGTGTGAAGCTCGACGGAATTCCAGATCCATTAATCCTGTGTCGACTGCAATCCCGTTGGTGAAAACTTTCAAAGTCGATCGCGGCGCGAATTCGATCTCTGAAAATATCAACTCTTCGTGGAATCTCTAGACGAAATGAATTATTAATTTTCTCAAATAGATAGGAAACGATCGGTCGGAATGGCTATCGACAGGGAAAAAGTAAAAACAGACGCGTTCGTTATAAATTCGCATCGGTCCGTTGAGAACAAATGCAGTCGGGGCGAACGAGTTTCACGATTCGTGGCACGATAACTCGAAGCGTAATATCGAAACGCAGTACGGCAAGTTCGGCCCACGTTACTCGGTTCGAGATAACTCGAAATTAATCGGTCGTGACCGAGCCTCCGCGCGGAAGGGTAGAGTCGAAAACGTATCCAGCGACGGAAGCTCCGATCTCGCCAGGCTTGTCGACGTAGCTTTTATCGGCTAGCAAAAAACGCGCGGCGAACGTGTTCTCCGTGCACAGCAATATCTCAGCCTGGTAGGTGGTACCAATTGCAACCGGTAGACCTAATCGCTGCCTGGTCTCAGTCGACAAAACGATCACCAAAGAGCTATCCAGCCGAGCTATCGAGACCGGGGGCTCTCTCGGACGTTGTTATGTGGAACGGCGTTGATCGCGGTACAGTTACCCTGACGCCATCGAGCACATCCTCGCGGATTCCGAGCCCATCCGTACGAGGATGCGAGCGAATCATCGCTTTATTATGGACCATTAACGTACCGAGAATAAGTCGCGGAATTTCTGATTTTTTCTTCTTCCAGCAATCGGAAAAATGTACTGCAAACATAACCGGATAGGCCTAATGGATACGTAACGAGCAACCGTTCGGGTACCAGCCTTCGCCACCGAGGAATCCGTTAACGACGAACCGATCAAGAGTTTTTCTACGTTCTGATTACACTTTACGAGTAAATTCTTATTAAATTCTTGTTATCGTAATTATTTTGAATCGAGAACAGCGGTAGTAAAAGTATCCGAATGGCTTCGAAATGAAACGAGTCAACGCTTCCCGTATAACAAACTCGACGTTGGTTAGCTATGCCGTGGAACTCGGCTGCGAGTGCTCGATGCGCTATGAAAATCGAAACGCACCCAAGGTGCGCGTGTCGTGCGTCAAACACGATTACGCGCACAAGGGTTGCAAATCGAGGACGTTTCGTAAATTACAAATTATTCGCGGTTAATATCGAGGCGTCACCGGTAGCTAGCATCCCGAATCGAAACAGATACCTAATCTACCGTGAACACCGCAGCCACCGCTTCGACTCCCGACGCGAGGAAAAAACTATTCTTGAAACACGCGAATTCCAGCGTTCTAGTACGAATCAATCTTCGTGCTCGCGTCGCGCGGTCGACTGCGTTTCGCTCGGTGTTTCCTTTTTGCATCGAGTATGGCCGAACGTCGGGATGTCGGACGCAAATTCGCGATTCGAGGATCGAAAGGCGCTCTGATTCGCTTCGAGAAGCAAAGTATCATCTGGGATGCTGGATTTCGATTCTTTTGTCTCAAGTTTTCTACACTTTTTTTTAAACACTGTCGATGACTTTTTCGTTCGAAGGAAGCCTTTGGACAGGCTCTGCAAAATGTAGCGTTTTGCTCGCGGATTTCCTGTCCCTGAATTCGGAATCTCGTTGACTATTCGCATCGAGCTGATAACCACGTGACGGACATCTCGATCCGTATATGCTGTCTACGACCAACTTTACGGTCGACGTTGGCGACGACGAATGGATCGACCAAAGCATTTCGAATCGATCGAGCACGATTTTCTCGCCGACTCGGATCGCTCTAGTTCTTCGCGTCTTCCGTGTCCTTCTTGTCGCGTTTCGTCGACCCACTCTCCGATCTCGTACTTTCTCGATCTCTGATTCGATTCCGATACCCGACTATCTTCTCGTATCCGAGGCTCCGGAAATTCGTCTATCTGATGTTCCTACTCGTCCCGCAAAGTCAAAAACACGCAATAAAAAAAGCTAGCGGTATCGTTGACTGGTTCGGGTGATATCTGGGTCAGGTGTTTTCGGCGGTTCGGCTACGAATCCTTCCGTACCATCGTAAATTATCTTTCCCCGACGCGATTCCGGGACATTAACCACGGTAAGCACATATTCCGTGGAGCGTAGGAGCCTCTCGAGGCGCCTGTTACCGCGTCCCGTCGTGTCCGCGGACGCTGGGCAAAAGGAAAAGAGCCGGTGGAATATCCGTTGAATGATACCGAGCCGCGGAAACCGCGACGAAAAGGAAGAAATCTCAATCTGCAGATGTTATTAGCGTGTACCGTTGCTGACGGTGCTCATCGCAGGAAATCGGCTGGAAAATCCTGCGCGCAGGGGGAGGATCGAGCAGACGCTTAAGGTCGTTTACACCGAGCGGAACATTCCGAAGGAGGGGCGGTCGCCTTCCGACTAGAGGAGTTGGGTTCCCCGTCGAGTGGAAGCGGCCGACCTCGGGCCGGATCATTCCGCGAGCAGCCATCGGGAACCAGCGATCCGCGGACCAATTTGGATCGTTAAAGGAACAGCGGGGATTAGCCGACGTTTCTGCTACCGGCGGAGAACCGATTAGGCTTACGCTAACGTGCAATCGAACCTCGAATGCTTGGTCCTGTTCCGACTCGCTCGCGTGACGACTTCATCCTGCGATTCCTACCGAGATATTCAACTTTTCGATGAACGCTACTTCCTCGATTTAATCCAGCGGCACGCAACCATTTTTTCTCGCTAAACGAACGCTGATAGTTTGTACCAACCGATGTAAAAAAATCGCAACCGCGAATCGGTCCTCCGTTAAACGAAACTAGTCTCTCGTCGTTGCTAATCCCGTGTAACGTTAAGACCGCGGGAGCATGCGACCCGTGACCAATTATGTATACGGATCGTCGCGATTACGAGACAATCGAGTGATTTGCCAGCAAAAACGCAACGTCGGAACGCCGCGGAACTTTTCCGTGCGAAAGTTGCAAATTTCTTTTCGTCTCCCCGCCGCTGGTCTTCTCTCGAGCGTTATCCTTGCCCGCATGGAAAAGTATGGTCCGCGGACGTCCCAAGACTGTTACGAGGAATAAATAAAAGGCGATCGATGGTGTGTCACATTCCGTAACGATCGGACCGGACGTAAGTTTCAATTGTTCTTCGCCAAACTGACGTTTTTTGTGTTATGCTATAGCAGAATAAGTGTACAAACTGTAAGAGCGGTAGACTCGGGGGCGTCAATACTTTTCCTCTAGAGCCCGTTCGCGCAACAATGGAAGGAGAGAACGTTCTCATAGCTCGGTGCCACGGTCAGAGCAATTAACATCTAATAACTCGAACTTCATTAGCGGGCCGCGTTGCGTCGTGGCACGCGATCACGGTTCGCGAACTCGTTGCCATTCAACTACGGCCGAACGAATGTTATTCCCTCCTGGAATCCGTTGGTACGTATCAAGATCTCTCAAAGATATCTCGTTATCGCGATCCCTCGTTTCGCTTATCGTTGCTTGGCAACAAGTTAAACGAGAGGACTGAATTAATGTTGATTTACTCGTAAGTAGGGAATCGACTAATCATTCCGATACACGAATGCGAAAAAGTTAAAGTAGTCCTAGGCCTATTCTCGAGCTGGTGATCTTGCGTGCAATGTACCGTAATCGCGTTTCGTCGCGAACACGCGCGTGGCTCCGATCCGTACATTGTCCGCGAGCGTGTAGCTCGTGATCTCGAGCGGTTCCAACGGGCCCTGTTCCCTCAATTAATAAAAGTACTGCAAAAAACGGGACCGTCGTTGTAATTAAAGCGCGATCCGGAAGACGATGTTCCGTCGCGGCGCTCTCCCGGCCGAGCGGTGAAAAGAAGAGGAAAGGAAAGGACGATGGACACCGGTCGCGCTTCATGCCAATTTAACTCATCGTCGCGGACTCGGTCGGAAGAGGAGAATCGGTCCTAAGGACGGGGATAAAAGTACGAGTAATGGGAAAATAATTACATCTATGCTCGCGAATGCGTCGGTAGCGCATTAATTTCGAAAGAACAGATAGGCCATCGTAATCGTGACGTTTAATGGAAACGTAAATGTGCTTCCAGCTTCCTCTTACAGACTCGGATACGTAAATACGTCTGCAAACTCTATCGTCGTTTCTTCTAAGACAAGATCTGTTAAATAATTCTTACGGATGGATCCTCCTAACAGATCTGGAACGAAACGATAAAGGCGTTGGAAGACTCGTTTTATGCTTTCCGAGTCCGTAAAAGGTTCCGGCGAGCGTGTTTATGTGTGTGGTTTATCAGTCCTCGAGGGGTTTACTCGTGTCGTTCCCATCTCCCAACTCTGTATAATACATTTTCTTCTTGTAACATTTTTTAAATCTATCCTTATCACCATCCAAGGGGAGGAGAGAGCGGGTAGAAAAGAGGGAGGGTGAGGGAGAAGAGGTAGAAGAGGATGGGGGGGATGCAAAGAGAAGCAAGGATGAAGATGGAAGGGAAATGAATAGGGGGAACGAGAATGGAGAGCGATCGGAAGAAATGGAAGATGTGAATGTAGATGAGAGCAGGCGAGAAAGCGAAGAAGAAGAACCGGAAGAGAGAAAAAAAAATGAGAGAAAAACAGAAACGAGGAAAGTGGTGTGTTCGGGAAGAAAATGGAGGGAGTGGTCAGAAAGACGAGAAGAGCGAGAAATGCGGTGACCAGGAGGGCGAAGATAGGAGAGAGGGAGATACGGAAGAGGATGGGCGTGGATGTCGAAGCGAACGTGTTTAAGTCTTCAGTGAGTTGAGCGTGAGACCGCGATTTCTCTTTTTGTTTAAAAATAACAGAAACGACACGTACTGGCGAATTAAAGATTCCAGATGATATCGATTAGGAAATGATAAATCAATGTCGCCGAGTCCTCGGTTTCCTCGAGATGCGTCCGGATCGCGTCCAGTTCCCGTTCCTGGTCCGACGGGTAGCCTCTTAATTATTCCAATCTGCAATCGTCGACGAAACGACAAATAAAAACTTATCGAGAGCTCGTCGTGTGACACGGCTATGCGGAAGTATGGATACGAGATGACGGGAAAGTAGAAAAAAGCGGAGCAGAGGTGGAGGAGAAAAGCGTGAACGGATAGAAGTAACAAGCGAGGAGGAGCGCGCGAGTGAACCGGATGGCGAAACGGCGGCTTTTTCAGCAAGTAAATACTCGCGTGACACTGGAGCACGACAGTGTACCGTTTTTTCTACGCGTCCCTCTCGTTTCGCTTCCCATTCGAATAATAACGACCGGAATATAAAAGTTCACGACGCGTTGCGCGTCCTCCGAGGCCTCTTTGTTAATCGCGAGAAGTTCTCGGCGAGAACGACAGGATAATCGGTCCGGAACGAGAGAGGTATCATCATCGTTGACGCGAACGGGATGCTGAAACTCGACGGTGCGAATTAGAAAGTCGATTAAAGAACGCGGATCATTTTTTACTTTATTTGTCCCTAAAACGAGATCAATGAAACCGTCCGTTGGACAGTCAGATCGAACGAATATCCATCGCTACTCAGTAGTCTATGCGACGCGACGGACGAAACGAGAAATTTATGTGACGCGGGAAGCGTGTAATAACGCCGGGCGCGATTACGCGAGAATCGTCCTTTTTTCGAGGAAACGACGCGGGACCGCTCCGTCGATCTATCATAGCCCGCGATCGATCGCGGAACGGCAAGCACGTTTTTCATAGTTACGCGCGTCGACTTGGCGCTAGTCTGATCGATGGTGGATCAATCCTCGAACGTGGAGACCCTCCAGGATATTCCCAAGAAAGCTAGCGCTATATTTAGACGCGGAAATAAAAGCGCGCTTCATTCTTGCCCTGCGTTCTTAATTCCGTGTATCGATCAACCTCGAACTCAAAAGTATCGAGTTCTCTGGCTTCGAAGAAGAAACTGGTCCGTAATACCGCGAAGTCATCGCCGGCCAATCTGTGCGCTCGACCGTATTTTACCAATCGGAAATCGAAGACGTAATGCTTACGAGCGTTCGTACCGATTTACTTGAGTTTGTTTGTACCGCTAAAAGAAAGCTGGCGATATTGTCGCAAAACTGTTTCGGTATTAGTTTAAAATGTTTCTCTCACGCTACGGTACATCTTGTAGGAATATTTTCTCGCCTGTGTAACAAGAAAGCAATGTCGTGAAAAAGTTTGCGTAAACTTTGATACGTTGCCGAATAGATATCGGTACTTTGGCGAGAACGAAGAAACTTGGTCGACGACAAATTGACGAATGAGGTCCACTGGTCGTTCTTCCGCATCCATAATTATTCGGAGCGTCTGGACTCGATCATGCGAGGAAGGATGTCGCGTCCGCAGAGGCCATAGGAATTATGGGGTGGCCTGAACGAGAATAGAGGGAGAAAAATTGGACGTCGATGAACGCGAGAGCAGACCGATGCAGCGTGTCGAGCGTGACACAGGCTCGACCGGATTCCATCCCACCGTATCCTCTTTGGCGCTTCTTACGGTGCTCGTTCATGCGTGAACCGTGGCTTCGCTGTAATACGTAAGATCGGCCGTTTTATTATTAGTCGCGAGAACCCGAAGATAGAGCGGAACGCGCCGCGAGCTGAGCCGAAGATAAAGGGCGTTCGACTCGTAAACAAGCGCATTAGCGAAATATTTTTCAACGGTACGATGAGTAGGCCGACGAATCGCAACCGCGGTTCTATCGACTCATCGCGAGTCGTTCTTCTCGCAGACTTAACGACCTCTCGTTCGACGAATCTCATCTAAGAGTAGCACACTCGATCGTGAGAAGAAAAGCTAGCGTCGCTGTGGCATCGATAATGTCGAAAAAAAACAGCATTCGCAACGGACTCCTGGGAAGAAACATGAAAGCGTACAAAGAAAAATGAGTAGAACGCGTGTATTCTAGAGAGAAATATCGATCGTCGCGCAAAATTGATACCATTTCCGTTAGACTTTGTCTCGATCTTCTTAAGAATCCCACATTCGAAGAGCGGAACGTCCGAGATTTCTTTTTGTCTCGATTTAAAGGCACGCGAGACCCTTTCCAACTAGACACTGAACGATTACACGCATCCGAGCGATCGGGAAACTGCAAGTTAACTGACAAGGGGTAATAGTCCGACAGCGTTCGTCGCTCGTTCGTTCGGAGACGACTGGTAACCGTTGCGAGAACCCCACCGCGTGAAAGAAAAAAGAAAGGAAAATAGAAACGAACGAAGAAGAGTGTAATTTTCAGCGCGAAGCTGTGTCACTCTTCTTTTCAAAGTGGAAGATCAGGGGACCAGTTCGTCGCGAGCACCTCTCGAGCTCGAGGTCCTTGCTCCTCTCGAGCGACCTTGGCCGACCTTGAACAACTCGACGAGCGGAGCGCGTGAACCAGCGATCCGTCTCTCGATTCCGGCATTCGTTCGCGCTATCCCGTAATCGGCCGTGGAAAATATCTCTCGATATCTGCGCTCGCGATTGGTGTACTTCTCGGAGAAAATATTCAACTAGATGGCAACGAAATATGAATACCTCGACACGCTCTCCTGTTTCTGCCGGCTCTATTCCGGGAATGCGGCGTTTCGACCGTGCTTCTTCGCGACTTTTCAAGAGGAATTTAGATTCAGGCATTCGGGAAGGGACAGCCGGAATGCCGCGCGGATCGAATCCATATTTCAAACGACCACGTGGTGCTCCTAGATCGAGGAAGCTGTTGCTTCGTCTAAATGCACGAGAGCTCGGAAAATCTGAAAGCGTTTCCGTGTTCTTACAAATCGAAAACGTTGATCGAGAGGACGACCGATTAAACGCGTCGCTTTCGAAAGTCGCGCAGTTGTCGTTGCTCGTTTACGACAACCGCGTACCGTGTATACACGTTGTATCGTTACGGTTCCGTTATCGGGACAAAAGATGGAACTTTTGTTAGCATCTCCGCATCCGTCGTACGCCTCGGGCTGCCAATCACCCTTAACAAGGATTTGAAAATTCAAATCGTTCTTCGCAACCAGTTTACTGAATCGGGACGAACGAGTGGTCTCCTAAGGCTACTTGGAAACTAACTAGGAAGTCGGACCTTTAACCTAGTCTAACCGCTACCTAGACTAACTAAAAATTGCATTATTAAAAAGATATTATTGGAATATCTATGGTAGCGCTCTTCGGCATACCTTATCTTAAACCTTATCGCGTACGATAATTTATAAACGAAAAAATCTAGTTACTCCGTAGACGTTCTTCACTCTATCGCGCCGATGTAAGGTTAACAGCATCACGGCTCGAGTTCACCCTAGCCGAAAGGCGGTAGATGGAAGCGGTTGATGTTGAACGGGACTCGGGCGAAAGGTCTGGCCATGTTCCCGAAGGTTGCAAACATGTCGCGAATGCTCTTCGTACCCCGCTTCCTCGCGAAACGCTCGTTTCGAAGCAAAGGGCAACGAAAGCGCGAAACTCGTCGGGCAACCGTTGGGCCGTAGTACCGAGGGCCTCGTGCCCTCTCGTTTGTTAAGATCGCTGCGAGAGGATGAATAAAATGGTACTCTAATCGGGGAATAGACGTTTGCCTCGTCGTCGATAAATTGTAACCATCGCCGAGAAGCGAGCGTTACTCGGCGAGTTTTCGCGCGCAGTTTCCATACGATTAGCATAATTTGTATCCGCCGATATTTTACAGCGTTTCTTACGATTACTTACGGGTAAACGTTCTCGGAACAATGCGTGGCCTTTTTCTACCGGACGTCGGCTTTCGATACCGATTAGGACGTCTCGATCGGCGCGAGAGCGACAGCGACAGCTTTACGCGTAAATGTGCCGTTCCGGTTAGACGAAGGGCATCGCGATGAATGTCTCCGCACGAAAGACTATTCTCGGCGTACTCGGGTCAGGGACCTCTTCTCGGTGGATCCTAGGTCGGACGAAATGACGCGCGGTCGAGGCTTGTGTAACAAGTGTGCCGGTGAATGTGCGTGCATCCCGGGATTATGTCCCCGACCTAGCCTCAACTACGCAACATCCGCGAAGCGTGTCGTCCCGTTCGCGATACGCCTGACGTGGACCAGCCGGTGGTGACATCCGAGACTCGTCGTCGCTTCCTCCTCCTCGCAGTTTCCTCATTCCATCGCGAACGAGCCTCTGGTCTCCCCCAGCCTTCCTCTTCGGCCGTCTACTTTTCTTCCGCGTCTCCCTCTCGTTCTTCTGTCGCCTCTTCGACTCGTGCTTCCTCTTTCGCGGACGGTGCGGTTAGGGTGACGCGTTCCGCGGTTCCAACGATGCGCCACCGCAACGTCGGCTCCATGTTCACTGCGGCGCCGATTCTTCCTGTGAAAGAACTTTCAATTTGTTGGCGAATATCGTTCGACGAACTTTCCATTGCGAACAAAAGGCGGTCGATAGACGAATAGATGCGGGACACCTCGTTTTTCTTCAACGGTACGAGAGAACAGAGCACGCTCGACACCACCGGTTAAGGGAGAAGATCGAGAACGAGGAGAATCGCGACATTCCTCTCGGACTTGCCTGCGTCTCGAAATCCTTCTTTGCTTGGCTCGGGTAGCTTGATAACTTAATACATGACTCGATAGCGGAGTAAAAAATGTGTGAAAAACGACGTTCGCGATTAATTCGAGTGGTCCGTGTATCGTCCGGTGTCTCGCGTTCGTTACGATGACCCCGAACGAGCCAATTATTACCCAGATGGGGATGGCCGCGATCAAAGATTCTCCTCACGCGCGTGTCTCGGGTACGGAGACGAGAGCACGTCGTTCCAATTTAGAGACGGAAAGTCTTGCACGGAAAAGAGAATAACAAATTTTAGCGGCGGCCGCGTCAACCCACGGAACGGTGGACGAAGACGGAACGGGAAAAATTAGCGGACGAGCTCGAAACGCGCGCGGGAAATTAGAAGTCCGTTTAAATGAGATCCGTAAAGGTACCGCCGCGCCGTCAACGACAACCTCGACTGCTAAGAAACTAAAGAGTAAAACGTAAGTTTGTCGAGAGACGAAGCAAATAAACGTTTGGTGAATTTTATTCGCTTCGAGGACGATAAAAATGATCACCGGGACAGAGGCTTGTTTCAAAAGACTTTAGGGACGCTATATTTATGCTTTACAGATCGGAAACACGTGTCGTTTGGCTTTACTCTGGATCGTAATTATTTTCTACTCGCATCGAAAGAAAAAACATGTCGGAATCTCGCGACCGAGTGCACGTGATCTTGTGACGGGCGCGAGGATCGAGATCAAGGGAGAGAGGAAGCAGCGGAGGTACTCGATCGACCGGTGGTGCACAATGCGATCGCAATCGAGTACGATTCGAGTGGCTGCATTGGTAATGGCACCTGTAGAGCAAGGGAGGCAACCGACTCGGTCCGTTCGGAAATCGATTACGCGGATTTCGCGTGGAGAGGAAGAGCGTAACGACGCGGACGGCTAGCGGGGCGCGTGACGTGAGCTGGAATGTAACCTGCTGTTTGCCGCGTGACGTCGGTCGCTTTAATCCTGCTTCGAAACCCAATGACGCGGGAAAATTCTCCATTAAACTCTGCAACATTAATTAAAAACAGTGCCTAGGATTCTCGCCGCAAATCGAGACGATCGCTCGCCAAGAACGTAACGAAATCGGACGATGAAGTATAATTGGCGATTTAAAATTTCAAATCACATTCTGCTCGATCTCGCTTCCGCGTGAAATCAATTAACGGGCTAACGGCCGTTCGACCGCATTCTTCGCGAAAAACGTCTGTAACGTCTCGGTCGCGCATGGATGAAAGCGGAGTTGGGCATTATGCAATAATAGTAATAATAACGATATTCGAAATAATAATACGTTCTTATCGTCAACAGAGACGTAGCTCGCGTCCTCGTTTAAGTCGAGCAAGTATTCTCTAATTATAAGCCCGCGTTGCAAATTACTGGCCGGTGCGAACCCATAACGGGTCCTAAACCAACCTACGTATCAGGATTCCTCGGAATCCATCCGGCGTTTTCATTTAACGAACTCGACGTGCTCTCGCGAAAGAGCTTACTTTAAATGCGAACGAAAATCTCGAAGAAGCGTCGCGAGAACGAGTATTCGATCCATCAACACGTCCCAACCGAGCCGCGAGTCGAGCGAAATCGGTTTTCAAGCGTCGACGATTTCTTTCGGTCGGTTTTTGTCGTTCCCGCGAGGTAACGTTCGACGTTTCCTCGAACGGAAACGAACGACCTAGCGAAATGGCTCGATTCGCCGAAGCGTACGCGAGCCAAGGGAGCTGTCACGTTACGGCGGTACAGGATCGAGGAAAAGGAAACGTATTGGCTGAAAGGTCGCGTATATCCTTCGCTGCCGACCAGCTGAACGGGAATAACGTGCTCCCTTTGAATCGAGGATTATAAGAGCCCGAAGGAGAAGGAGAACGAGAGGGACAGTTCCTTTCGAGGAGCACAGAAGCGCATAAGCGATTCGATGCAGTCTACAAAGCACCTAAGCGACTTCCGGGCTCCTGGTAGATACGTCCAGCCTGGTAGCCAGCGGTATCCTCGTCTTTTTGCGCTCGAGATACGAGCCTTTTACGGTGTGGCTTCTGTTCCTATGATTTTTATGCATGACTTTAGCGGGAAAACGATACTCCATCTCTCGAAAAGAAAGTCATTTATCGACTAAAATGTAATCGCGAAAATTCGGGATTTATTATTCGAGCGATTCGTCTTAGTCGGATTCCCCTACAAGAACGCACTTATGCACCGCGATCCTGTGTTTTCCGTCCCGCTATAGATACATCGACGCTTTATAGAGACAGTTCTAGAGTTCCAAGTACCCTCTTATCCGATCCCACGTCGGAAAAGTGATGGCTGGATGTCGTCAACGGACCTCCCGATTCGCGTTCCGCGACGATCGATCTGGAAGCGTTCCTGGTCGCGCAAACCGACTGTCGACGACGGCACTCGCGTCCGTGATGTACCTATAAATAGACTCGTTCAGACTGGACGCGTGACCTTGGCGAGAAATCGCCGATAGATAGACCGGAATCGGTTGGAAGAAAAACAAGAACGAAAGGTGGCGTAGCTGAAGAGGAGGAAAGGAAAATGAACGACGCGGTTGGCTTTTTTTCGAGCGTGTTATTAGGTATTCGTACTATGTACCCTGATCGGTATCGGTGCCCACCGCAACACCGGATGCGAAGAAGGACTCGCTCGTCCCATCGACTTCGCCTATCGTTCAAAATTTGAAGAGCAATCCCTAACAAAGGTCGTTTCGGAGGTGGTTCGAACTCTGTTCGACGCAACGGTGGATCGTTTCGTTTGGCGGGCTCTCTGGAGAACTCCGAAGACCTTGGATGGGTTGGTAAATTGCGGACCAACGAGTAATAACTGTAATTATCCTCGGTGACGAGGGATTAGCGAGGAATCAACAGCGTTGAAGTCACAGCGAGGAGGAATCGGCCGGTAGAGAAGAGAAGCGCGAGTTCTCCTTTGATCGTTGCTGGCTCGCTGCTCGCTGCTCGCAGCCGAGTCGTGCCGGCGCTCCGCGAGTCCTTGACCGACCCTGAACCTCGAGGAAGAGTGGTAAGCCGGCTGGTACCCGATTGGCTGCCGCGCGCCACAGTCGATGCCTCTCGAACAGACGAACTAAAATATAGTGATTACGGGAGAGCCCGGGTGTGGGAGGTGGTGGCGTAGGAGGAGACTAGAGGTTCGAGGAGAACTCCGCGGAAGAACCAAGAAATCACGGGGAACGACCGGCCCGACAGCCAATCGAAAGGAATATCTTCGGGAGGTGTACGTCCTCGACCGATGATAATCTCAGTTATTGTCTTCGCGATCCTTTCCTCATTATTCGCGACTCTTTCCGCGAATCTTCAACAGGAGAAATTGTTTCCCGCGATGTTACCATACTTTTCGAGACGATTAGAGACTCCGAGAAACTAGTCACCGGTAGCCTGTCTTGGCTTGCATGCAGCGACGATGTTCGAGTGTGCGATTAGCGGTGGAACACCGACGCGCGCTTCCTCCGAGAGTTTCAAACGACTCGGGAACAGGACCTCTCGAAGATTGAAAATTATTGCTTACGTCGAGAAACGAATAGAGGCTCTCTATTGGAGAGTGGCTCGTTCCTCCCATCGTACTCCGCGTTTCTCGTCGGTTTTGAGGCAAGAAGAGGCAATTAAAGTAACACAATAAAGGCTAATCGCGAGAGTTGCACGGCCGACGTCGGATCGCGGAACCAGCCGTAGCGGGATAACGTAACGCAAATTAAATAGCAGGGAACGACCTTTCTCCTCCTTTCGACTTCCTCTGTTCTCGGTCTCTCGCATCTCACCGGGAGATTCCCGTTGCAGGAGCCGCTCTCGTCTCTGCGATTTCGTGAACAGAGGATCCCTAGTTTCCTAACGGCACCATGGTTATACGGACACACGGACCGAGTCGAATCTGGATACCGGTAGCCCCGAAAATTACCGTCGATAGCGACGCACGAATGATTCTCGTATCGTGAATCCCCATATCTGTAGTCACCGTTACTCGTTTATTCGTTACGACCGTTCTGATTCTAGCGTTAGCAGAGCGACGACCGTAATTCGCGAGCGCTTACATTTATAGAATGCCCCACCACGGTTCGTTTGCCCTATAAAGCCGATTTAACTGCTCGTGGAAGTTGTATGTCCGGGTACGATAGCTAATCCTATATTTACGTTTCGGTTTGTTTGGTCTTGAAAATCTCAATCGGTCTCGAAACGTTTAACGAGTTCGGAACACTTTGCGAAAATGGATGATTATATAGATTCGCGATTGATCCCGTTGATTTTCCTATTCAAATTCTAATAAATAATCGAATTTATATACGTTTTAAAGTTGTAGAGTCGTTTACAGTTTTACGAGGAGCGCGTATCTTTGGATCTCCTTCGGTGCACTTGGTCGTTTCGCCATTCGCTGAGAGAAACGTCCGTCCGCGGTGACGGAATGAGACATCGTCCGCTGCGAATCTAGCTTCTCGATGGCAGAAGAAATAGTTGTTCTTTAATCGTCGATTATCCGTGGTGCCTTTCGATGGAGCTCCGATCCGGTTACCGTTCGCTACCAGTTGGTTCCGAGCAGCCCTGAGAAACCGTCCGAACGGATGTTGTTACGTCGATCGAATTAATTATGGGAGCGCCTCGCGCGAGATCGAGTATACAAAGTCTACTACCAGCAGAACTAATTTCAATTCCTAGCCCTTTTTTTCCCCACGAGTACGCGCGTAGAGTAGGTTTAACCACCTAAACGGAGTTAGAAGTTCACGGAACGTCCATTAGAAGGATCGACGGGCGAGAATGCAACGAGTGACCCGAAGGGAAGTATGTATAACAAAGTTTAAGAGGAGCATCGCGATTAAGTGGTTAACATCGCGGTGAACCCGTCGCGTCGACGCGCGGTTCCTCCGGTTGGCGAGAGATGTACATAGGTGCAGACTTTCCGCAACCTCTCGCGGCCCCTGGACTCCAGGGGCCTGGAAGAGCTCGTAAAGCATAGAACGGCACGGTCGGACGCTTATGCCCGATCATCGACGGTGAAATAACTTCGCACGACCTACGGGGAATCGCATACGCCCGCGTGCAACGATGGATGGACGGATAGACAGATAAATAGATACTTTATTCTAGCTAGGGAAGAACCGTAAGACCGATCCGGCGGCCGATGGATAGTTGCGATGTCTGCTGTGCCAGGACAGCGAATGGATGTACGAAATTAGAGGCACGGCGAGTACGCGTGACAGATGAATGCGCGGATAAACGAGCTGATTTTATCCGAAGAGATTCGACTGGCGACGATGGGGTCCTCTCGCTGCGCGACGGACACCGTGACCCGCGCGGCGCACCAAAGCTTATTGCGAGTCGGGCCCGGTTAATTGGCATTCCGTGCATCGCATTACCGTTCAATCGTAGACGTCGGTCGTCGGATTTCGAATCGTTGTCCAGTAGTAGAACACCCGAGACGGACGGAATCGAAGTTGTCGGTAGACGGCGAGCTCCGATCGTTTCGCTCCCAACGAATAAGAGCGTTCGCAAAGTGGTGACAGCGGCTAAAGAAACTAGTACGGATACCGCAAAATAATAGACGCGCTTCGAGAGCAACAAGCAAAGCATAAAACTCTACGGTTAAGCAACGGCGATCATAGGAAGCGTGCATAGATTCATTCGCATGTCGTCGTGTGGTCGCAGGCTAGAATGTATGCAAGTTAGATCACCGAGCATAAAACGCTACAGTTAGGCACTTAGACTGACCAGCGGCGCTGATTTCGGCTGATTGTTTTCCATGGTTCTCTTCATGGTCTGTGACCACGTTGTCGCTGGACAAACCTGTCCCGGGGACGCGTCGGTGTTCGCTCTTAATCGCGAACAATAGCGAGATCTTGCTTTCGACCAACGACTCCGTTGTTCGGGTAATAGTTTTCCTTGTAATTCGTTTCCTCGTTTTCTACCCGTGCGTCGCGACAAACGACGGTCGATATTATCCTCCGTATACGTTTACGCTTCGTCTATCGAAATGGCGCCCTGTGGCCCCGCAGACTTTTCTCCGGTCTTCCTTCGTCGATCTTTGCCGAGATCGACAACAAACGTTGCGTGCGCGTAACGACCGCTATTACGAGGCACCGCCACGATTTGCTCTCCGCGTGTTTCGTAGAAAAAACGCGTCCTCCGCAGGAGAGTAACGAGTGTACGACATCGTTCGTTAGAACTCTGCGCCTCTGGATATATTTCCCTTCGTACCGCGTCGCTTTTTAAAGGATCGTGTCTTCGAAACGGAGGAGCTCGAAAGAGAAGAATCGAAGAAAAAAATCTTCGAAACGCGATGAAAACGTCTAGACTACCGACCGAGTCGTGGAACGAATCGCTTCCAGACAGGATTTCCACTTGATTCCGGCCAGTTTCACGCATTCCAAGGTGGAAGACTCCATCGAATCGCGTCTGCCCCCCGTTTCCGTTGAGTACCCTCAAAGTTCGCGGGATAAACAGTTTCACGGATCAGAGATTGTCAGCAACGCCCATTACGTTTAGCGGTGCCAGCGGCCAGCATCCGGTAATCGCGGCAGTTACAGTAAGCGATTTCGTAGCGTAAAAAAGTATGAAAGTGTCGAAGGTGACGGTCGATTATTTCTAACCGCGAGATTGCGATGGCGTTGTCGCAACGTGACACGGGATGATGTCGGATCAACGTTTAAATTATACGCTAGTTGAAAGGGTCCTTTTGGATAGGGTAATTTTCAAAACAAAAAGTACCGTAGCATTTTTTAATCGAGTAAAAAACTTCCCTCGATGACGGTACAATTAAACGGTTATACGGGAATTTTATTGGTCGTTTACAGTTGGAAGAAACTTTTACTCCCGCGTAGCGTTCGATTTGTTCGTTTGGAAATTATACAGTTGCCTGATTGCACGCGTATGCCACTGCTCCGAGCCGAACGCGTCGTTCCGCATCCCTCCACTCGCCGTTTGATGGTCTTGTTAGCAACGGGCCGACGGCTACCGAAACAACTGTATCTGCCCAAAGCTAAGCAACATATTATACCAGGAATACCAGGAATTGGTTTCGCGGCGGTTGGAGAAGACGGTGGTGTGCTAGATTTTCCGGAATCCAGTCTCGCGCAGCGGGAAAACGACGCACACACGCGAGATATCCTGATATCTAGGAAACTGTGCGTCGTTAATTAAGGCGCGCCTTGCGGGCTTAACATTCTCTTTCGTTGTTTTTGAATGCGAAGTAGCAGAACCGGCAATATGCATCGAGGAAGTAGCGCGAAGTCCAAGTATGCGAACAGCGGCGATCGTTTCTTTGCCCGTTTCGTCTCGATCGCGACAGCTATTATTAGGAAACCGGTCGACTAGAGCGACTCGTCTAGGATCGAAATGTTTGGATTCACCTCGAAGCCGGCTGCATTCGTGCCCGTAACCCCAGTCGCGACGCGATTCCGTGAAAAATGCATACCGCCGAACAATGATGAAGTATTACCGTGTTCAAGCGAATCGAATCGCGTTATTACGACACTCTGCGAGCTCAACCGATCCCTAGCTACACGGAATTGCAAAAACACTCGGAGCTACTAATCGTTGATCGCGTCGCCGCGCCAAGCCGAGTCGCGGCCAACGACGAGGCATCGTCCTCGCTGAACTTGACCGCGCGGCGCGGAGCGGTGCTTCTTCTATCATCCGACGCGCCGAATTAATCTTACTTATTGCCTGGCTTTGACCCCCTGTTACCCCGCCACTGTTCGAACGGTAACCGGTCTTCCTGGTAGCCGCGATGCATCTCGCGCGATCTTTTCGATCGATCATCGAAAAACTCCTTCTTCCTCGCCGCTCTATCTTCGTTCCGTCAGTTTTTGCTCGGGGTGCCAGCGTGACGCGGATGTTGCTGTTACGCGGACGATATTTTATCGGTGCTTCGGGTGCCTCGCGCGCCATGCTCCGAGGTAATAATGGAAAAGGTGACGAACAGGTTGCTACGCGTCAGACGCTGCGGGACCGAGACGACAAGAAATCTTTTGGACAACGTTCTGAAACAGAAGAGAAGACGAACAAAGCCCGTAGCAGTTCGAATTTTTCGCGGTGGGGTAGACCTCTCGTCGGCATAGTTGGCGAACGAACTTCTATTGTTTTTGTAGTTTCTCCATTGAGTTCGTTTAAATGGGACGTAATATCGGCGCGAAATGCAATATCACGAGTGCATTCAGTACTTCCATGGCCTGGAACAGATTTGTCTTTCGTCTCCATGACGATACAGATTTCTTCTTTCGGACGATAAAAACGCTGAATCACGTTTACTTTGCTTTGTCTCGAACTTTACAGAGATACACTAGCGTTCCATATTCGCTCTGAAGTTCTTCGATGAATAGATTGTATCGTAGACGATTGTAAAGTGTAGAATTATTAATCAGACGTCGACGTCTATGTAATAGAATCGCGATGGTCGGTCGGTTCGCGAAACGCGACGTCGCGGTGGCCGGCGCGCGTAAATGATTTCGCCGTTCGGTAATGTTTAACGCGAGTGCGCTTAGGTGACGGAGTGACGAACGGTTGGAGAGTGGACTTCGAGGAGCGGGAGGGAGATGAAAGAGAAAAAACGGTAAAATGTCACTGTTCCCTAATTACGCGAAGTAACTAGCCTGTGACTGGCCGCGTGGCTAGAGAGAGGGGCGCGAAAGAAGAGACGGAAAAGAAGAGAAAGAGACGGCAAGGAAACATCGTGGGCTCGAAGAAGCGAGAGATCCACCTCGGATGGAGCCACGGGTACCGCTAGATCCCGCGGCCAATCGCGGCTCATGTTTACGCGAACGCGTCCAATAGGCTGCTGGGTTTAACCGGCAAGCAGACGCGACCACCACCCGGCCAGCTCGGTTTATAAAGTCAGCCCGATGCGCCGCCTCGAAGACAGAGCCGTGCCGACAGCCTAGCCATCAGGAGCGTTGTTTTATTTTTTTTTTTTACATCTTCCGGCCGAGCCAAGTGATCCGTCGCGTGTGATCGATCGCGGTGGACGAATCGGTGAAGGTTCTTCGGTCGTCTTTGTCCACCGTCTCGGCCCACCCACCAAACGAGATCGGTTCCGTTCCATTACGGACATTCCTTCGAGTTCACGGAGTTCGCCAACAAGTGATAAGCGAGTGATTAGAGACTAGGTGAACGCAGAAGAGTCCAGGAACCGATCTTCAGTACCAAGTGGATAATCCGGTCAAGGTATGTGTGATTCAAAGTGTTGAACGATCTGTTGGTGCGCGGCGGAGAGTGATCGATCTCGACGGAGGTATCTGCGACGAAGATTCTCGCAGCCACGATAAACAGCGTCAAAGACCTGCCGCGAGTTCGTCAGGTAAGACAGTCCAAGGATCGACTACCGGTCCCGCGAAAACGCAAAAATATCGAACGGTGACCAAAGCGTGGACATAGATGAGAATCTTCCTCGTCGATGACTTCGGCTCGATTCCGCCGAATTCTCGAACTTCCAAAGGTGCTCGGCGCTGACGGGTACTCCGGAATTGGATCACGGCGACGGTATACATTCGCGAAACGGTTTCTCTCTCGTCGACGTCGGGTCTGACGTGATTTCGTGACAGGTACCAACGCGGTACCGGCCAAGGTCGATCTTGCGCAGAGCAAAACGTATACGTCGATCGCCATAGACACAGAAAAATGTTTTTTATCGGCTGTAAGAGCGAACGTTCGACAATTCTTATCTGAATAAAAATTTTGCCCATCTCTGATCGGTGCATGCTTCGTGGCCGCCATTCCCACGGTGAGAGTCGAGCAAACGCGGTTCAAAGTCAGGGCCGTAGCCGCGTTGAGCAACAACCGAGGCACGTAATATCGAACGAACGTCGAAGCCTGCGCGTAAAACCGAAACGCGTTTCTCTTGGCTGAGCTCGTTTCGCCTGGTCGGTGAAGCTAAATTGCCACGCTAAAGCCGTCCGACGAAATTGCCACCGATGCCGAACGTTGGCGAATACAAGTAAAGAGAGCTCGTCCTTTGGCGGAAACGCCAACGAAACGAGCACCTCTTTTCGGTAAACTTTACGTACAATGGCGATTTAAGCGGCACGTTGTCGTTCAACGAACAATTCTATAGACTCTCGAACAGCAGGCATTTTACTCGAGCTGGAAGGAGAGAGGTGTTCGGGCTACCAATTCGTTCGTATTCCGTATAGACGGTCAATTTCGTGTTTGTCCCGCGACGCCAACCGAATATTCATGCTGGTACCGCGTTTCGACTGGTCGCGAGTCCGTCGACCTTCCGAATAATGAGTGGGTCGCGTAGCGTACGCTCTAAGGCGATGAATTCGATGCCAGAGAAGCGAGGCGTTCTTCGATACTCGTCGTCGCGGCGTTACTTCACTCGTTGCTGAACGAAAAAGTACATTTACATCGATCGCACCGTTCCCAATAAATTTCGCAGGAAATGTCCGACAACCATTAAATCATCGAGCACGTTCGTAAATTGAACCGCGCAACTCCCGCGCCTAATTGGGTACATTTGTGCCACGCACGTCTTACGCCACGTGAAAGGGTTCCGATTAAATCTGGAAATAGCGAAAATAGCTACCCGCGTACGCGTACTCAGACGGCGTTACACGAGTCGAGATTCGCGCGGGTACGTTCGCGTGTAACGGATGCGTGGAAGGGTACATAAAGGATGGACGTTCGCACCGCACAATGTTACACAGTAGTTTGAATTTTATGCATCGCGATCCGAGCAACGTGCGCAAAACCCGATCTGATCTGTTCGTGACTCGTTAAAACCGAGAGTTCGTAAAACTAAGAAACAGGGGAATCGTCTGATGTTTCGCGAACCGAATCGTATTCTTCCGAGCTCCTACAAAGTCGTTGGTTAACGTCTTTTCAATTACCGAATGGTTGATCGTTCGTGGGATATCGGAATAAGGGGAACTCGTTTTCGTAAAGTATAAAATATCCCGTGTTAAATATCAGATATCGGAGGTGCTCTTGCAAAAAGCTTGTCGATAAATGGCGTCCCCGAGGCTCCGACGAATCGTCTCGTTTACCGGCGATCGTGTCCATTCGGATGAATACGCCATCGGAGAAGGATACCAACGTTCGAGGGATCACGTCGCGGACGATATAATACTCTGCACAAGTACTATCCCCCGCGTACGAGCTCACCACGCCGTGACGACGAGCTCTCTTCTCCTTCGCCGCCACCATCATCATCATCACCATCATCATCCTCATCATCATCAGCTCGATCGTCGTCGTCATCGTTCCTACGCTTTTCTTCGAACAGCCTGGCTTTTTGCTTTATCGCCGGTTCGAATCGCTGCGTTACCAGCGGAACAAGGTTGAACGAACTTAAAAACTTTAATTGAAAACGTCTCCACGTCGCTGCTTTCCTTTCGTTCTCGCCCGTGAAACCGGGAACGAATTTGCAAACTTTTCCTCTCTGTATCCCGGCGGGGTGCATCTACATATTATTCGCGATTAAAACGGATTGAAAATTTACAAGTACGCGAAACGTTTTTACGAGGTGTGACAGTTCGATTCTACCTACGAGTACCGAGTATAAAGGGAATGAGAACACCTACGAGTTCGTCGTGTTCGCTAACTACGATCGCAAAGTGTTTATTTTTCTCCACGTATGTTTCTTCTAATTTACTACTTTCCGTTTAATAACTAATTCTTCCCCGGCGAGGGACCGTTTGGTTGGTTGGGAGTCGGTGCGTGGAAGCGAATCGGTTCGAATAGACCTCGACGGTGGAAGAAAGTCGTTCACCAGTGATCCCGAAGGCGGGAAACGAACCTTTCCTCGTTTCGCCGCGGATCTGGCATTCGACTCTTCTCTTCTCTCGCGTCCGTGTCTTCTCTTTTTCCCCGGAGTTGCAGCCGCGACCTGCCCCACTATCTCGCGTTCAGCCGATGGTGGATCTTCCAGGCGCCGCCTGGACGTTGACCCCGAGGCTGCCAACGGCCCTGACCAACACTTCGCTCGGCTCGCGCGCTTCTTCCATCTTACCAACAGGCTCTGGCCAGCTAGATGACTGCTCGACCCGCTCCCGAGAACCCTTCGGAATTTTATCCGACGGAATCTTTTCCGTTAATTAACGTTTCTCGGTCGGCCATCGCGCCGCCTCGCCTCGCGTCGCGGCGATGGACCCTACGGATAACGCTCGATCTTTAGCCCTTCTATTCCTACAAATTTCAAGCGCGCAGGAAAAAATCTCGCCTCGTCATTCCCGTAGAATAACATTTTTCAACTTCCAATCGAACGAATGACAAAGACCACGGGCCCTTTCTAACGGTCATCTTTGCTAGATCTCCATCCGTGCTGCGCTCGACCGGCAAAGACGAATGTAGTCCACGTAACGGACGTCGCATTCGCGAATGACATTCATTGAAATCTCGTTAATAAATGACTGGTTTGCGAGCGGTAAACGATTTCCTATTTGCATACAATAGAAACGGAAACGTCAGTTAGGCGTTCGAATGACGGCGATCGAATTCAATTTCATCTGCTTTCGTTTAATAAGATTCCGTAAGAATGCGCGATGCTTGAATTTCGATATCCGTAAAATATTGGCAGGCCGAGTGCCGACACGTTTGCGGAAGACGGACGCTCGCAACGAAGATATTTAAGGTGTTTCGTTATGGCTAACAATATCCTCGGACGCGTACTACCTATTATCTCTTCCGCCCTTAATCAGTAACGCTCAATTTCTAACTCGTAATTGTTTCGCCGCGTGTGTGTACACGGTCGAAAGGAAGAGGCGGCGAGTCGAGGAGAAAAGTAAAAAGGAAGGATAACGAAGGGGAAACCAATTATCGTCAATCCTTCGCGTGTCGAGCTGCAAAAGAAATCGGTTTAATCGAAAACGGAAAAATCAGAGAAACGCCAAAGGTCGATGGCAACGCCGATCGAAAGAACGTAATCGATATCGCTTCGTCGTACGCGACGACGCGACGTGTCGCCAAGGTATCCAGGTGTGTAAAGGCGAACGAACCCGAACGAGAGAGAACGACGAACAGGAGGGAGCGGACGGGAGCTCGTTATCGAACACTTAGCACGTTTTAAACCTACTTCCTGGCCATACCGCACAGATACGCGCATCTCTTTGAATTCACACTCGAGGCTTAATGATTTCTCCTTATCGCGTCGTGTTTCCTCGCGATTGCAACGCAACGCGTGTTCCCTCGTCGGTTAAAAATAAAACAAGATCTGCGGATGAAGCATCCTTAGCGAGTCGAACAGAAAGTACACGTTATAATTTAAGTAATCGGAGGATCGTTAGTGGAACGAAGTTGCTTTGATAAATTTTAATTTCCTCTTAATTGATAGTAAAATTGCGCTAAACATTTTCCTGTGGGAATCGTTGCGAGAATAGGTACAAAATGTCAGCTCCGATTGGTTCAACTAAATCGTAACGAGCGTTGAATCGTCGAATTCGATCGCAAGAATCCTCTGTAGGTAGCTACTAACTACCATTAAGGACATCGAGTTTATAAATTACGAACCTGACCCCTTTTAACCGTGACCTCCGCTCGCGCGATATAATAAGGACGAGAAATTGGCCTGGATCGGCAAGCAACAAATGCGATCTTGAGATCGCGCTCGGTTGCAAATTGATCGATTAACGGTACGACAAGACGATCGACGCGCGTCCACCGCGGAGAATCGTGTCGCGTGTGCGCCATGACTCGAGATATGCGATCGAGAATGCCGAGTGGGTGTGATCGAAAGCCAGGCAGAAACGAGAAATATTTTATTCGAATAATAGGTCGCGAATAAAACCAAAGCGTACCAGGTCGCACGTGACGAGCGGATGAGAAGTTTTTCTATTTCCGAAATCAGGGTAATCGAGCAAACTTGTCGGTTGCGAGTTAAAACCGGGCGAACTTTTAGACGAGTTTCCTCCGATCCAGCTCCACCCTCGTCATTTTTCTTGGCCCGAATATCTCGATAAAACGGTTCTACCGGTCTTCGATCCGGTTCTCGGGCCGTCCTCGCGTTTCGACGGTCCGTTTGCTCTACTGCGCTAAAAACACACTTTACCGCGTAAAAGCTGCACACGTTCTACCGGTTCCTTCTGCTCGCCAAATATTTCTTCACCTTCAAGTGCTGCGTCTTTTAGAATTAAAATCGATGGTTGCGTTTCGATCCTTGGCCCGTCACGTTCGAATACCTAGAAGAAACGAGACCAAAAATACTCGTTGGTAAATCGATTCGATTCGGTTCCCTGGAAAGCTGCGCGCTCCGAGACCGTTTCGAGCAGTCCGTTAGAAGGCCGAGCATCGAAACCGTGTCGTTCGCGGAAGGAACACCGGAAAAAAAACCATCCGGTTCCTGCTCAGCGATCACGCTTGCTCGTTAACGGCAAGCGCGCCAGGAAGAACTTTTATCCAAGCCTCGAGCGACAACCGTTTGGAAATGGTCGCGGATCGCAGTTTGGCGTTTGCTCGAATTTGAAAAAATCGGTAGCAAAGGTTGCGATACGGCCGCCGTCGAATTTGCGGCGTCAACGTTTGACCTCTTGCGTGACTGCTATCGGAATGAAAATCCGGGCATCGTGTATAGAGATTGCGGAAAAATCGTGCGCACTCGAACCGACGAGGTTCTTCCGTATTTGGTTTATCCGTAGATCAACCGGTGTGGCGCAGCCTGTAGACGGAGGATCGGGCACGAAGAGAGGAGTAACCGGAGGGAACGGACACGGCCGCGCGATTCGAACCACCGTGCTGATATCGGCAGGCGCGTGCATCTGGCCCGAGAACGGTAACCGCGTTTTTGTGGAATTACCGTCGCCGATCGCGATAGCGACGAGTTACGAACGCGATTCCATGTGGGTGCGAAAATGGCACGCTTCCGAAACTCTCCGTTCCATTGCTTTTACCATCCGCGTTCCCCTGTCCTACATCGCTGTCGATCGGCACACGAGCCGAGGTCGTAATCGTAGATATAAATCGTCGATGGGAGAAATGGTGCCAAAGCTAGTTCTCCCGGTGCTTGGACGATATGTAAAACGGCATCGACGACCGTCGGGGGCTGTTATAGCGTCGTAAACGGAGCGAAAAGGCCCGCGAGAAGAGAAGACGAGGAAGAAAGAAAAGCAAACAGGGACACGCGACTCGTGTAGTCGAAGGTGAAAGAGAATATTGGCCGTCGGAGTTTGTGGACCGCGCAACGGTAACCTCGCTCGATCCTCTTCGGCGTCGTGGATCGCGAGCGTTGAGTCCGAACACCGTTACACTTATGAGCGCGGACTCCATAAAACGTTACGATCTTAGTTATCGGAGTGGTTGCGAGGCCACTGCCAAGAACGACGCCCACTGCTCGTCTTCGTTTCCTCGGCTCGGCTCGACTCGACCCAGCTCGAGATTTCTCTCAGCCGATTTCCCGTTAACCGTTCAATTTCAGACCGGATATCTTCGCACAGCTCGATGTCCGAAGCTTTTTAAAACGTGGTAACGAGACGTGTACGTCGTATTTACATGTAAATTTAATATATATCATTTTGCAGAAACCACTTCGAAGAGGATGCTTCTCACACTTCGAGTCGGAAAAATGCACGCAAGAAGCTGCCTACCGGGTCTGATTAATTATAGTATAATCTCCTTATATCGAGTAAGTAGATTATACTATAATCGCTCAGACCCGCTAGTCAACTTCTCATCCGAGCAAACGATAAAACATTGCTTCGTTGAAACGTGGCATTTCCACGAGAACATTCGTTGACTCGGTATCCGTCTTCTACCTCTTGGCAGTTGTATTCGATAAAACCATTCCAACATCCGGCCGAGTCAACGCGATCATGGGACGGTCTTATCATCCGCGTCGTTGCCATCTTAAACCTTCCTCAAGTATTCTTAAGAATAAAGATCTGTTAATCGACAGTTTGCGTGTTCCCGCATCGAGTGAACCGGTGCGACCGATAGTAATATTTTGCATACCGACCGTATATCGCTTTTAAATCGAACGGCTCTGGCTTAATGGCTAACCGTGGATCGACGATAACGACCGCGGAGATGAACGACCACCGGTTTACGGTTTACAGTTTCCACCAGATAGCTCGATCTCGAAGGTTGACGTTACGTCACCATTTTATTATTATCATTATTATTATTATTACTATTATCGTACGTATTATAACCAGATAAGCAGCATCCACTCATTTAGAATCTTTGAATTTTTAAATGTTAGAGAATAGAAAAGTAAAACATCCAATGTGCATTGCCGATATAGATAGCCATTTCCTCCCAAAAAGAACAAGTTTCAAAAAAATTGTTGTACGACGCGTCGAAACGGATAGAAAAGTCTGAAGTTAGCTAGTTCGTATTACTCGTTTGACCGGTGGTTGCTAGTTCTTGTTACAGGATCGAGTTGAATCTTCCTGCTTCTAAGAACGGTGATTCTGTTTCCGCGCATTCGCGGCATTCTCGATTGCCATGAACAGAGTTATAAATATTAAGCGATCGCTTATGGCGAACGCAACGTCACGTTCCGACTTGTGAATTACGCCTGGAACTTCCATTAACGGTATCCACTGCATGGATACGCCGTAGCGGTGGGATCGCGATCGCGAATCTCGATCGTTCGACCACGTACACTTTTGCTCGGAAATTTCGTTTCGACGACCCACGGCGATCTTGATACTTCCACGTGCGCGCGACGAGCAAACCCTTCATTTGTTTGTTCGGATGAAACGAACTTTTTTCCCCGGCTTCCGGGACACGATCCACAGCGGACAGAAATAGACGCGAAATTTCCTTCGGTTCGAAAATGTGCAATCGCGAAACTACCGAGCAACAAGTGGCCGCGCGTAATTGCAGAGAATTTACGGCGGTATCCAGCCGGCGATTAATAATCCAGCAAGGAGAAACTAGTTGCACGATGACCGTGTGACGTTAATAGATCCTGTTTTTGATCGAGTACCGAAGGATGCTGAAACACTCGAGCGGATGTTAAGAAAGCAATTAACCCTCCAGAGACGGATATCGAATCTTTTACGATCCCTTCCTAAGCATCGTTTTACCATCCCTAATTGTCTTTTACATTTTAAGCGAGTTACATTTTTTCCTGAACGTCACGTTTCAACCCGGTATCCCTTCCTCGCTCGAAATATCGCGTGGACGTTCTCGTATATTTCTCTCTTGGGAGCAAATTTCAACTTAATTTTCATCGGAAACGCGAAAAGCGTTGAATTGAAGTTGCGGTCAAACTCGCGGTAAACGTCTACGCGACGAGACGCGGTTAATTGAACCTCGAGGTTTACCGCGACTCGGCAATTTATCAAGATTAACGAGAGAATCGACTCGAGCGTCTTTGTCGCTCCGGCAAAGTGTAATTAAATATGCAAAATCAAATTACACTTTCTCGCTTGGTCTCGCGTTCCGAGCGAAGCCCTAAGCTCGGTTCCGTATTCTCTCAGGGAGCTCTTAGCGAAGAACAAGATGATCAACGTCCCCGAATCGCTCCTCTGGTGGCAATCAGCGGTGTCAGGTGTACGCGCGATTCCACGAAGAGGCTTAATTAACAGGACCGTGGCTGGTAACCGTATCAATTAGAGACGAGCCGAGGTCGATTGTTCCGTCCTGCGGGAATATTTCGTGATTTACGAGCGTTCGGGACCGTTACCTCCCTCTCCGCGCGACGAGATAAATCGCGACCGAGAGCGAAACGACGGCAGAATCGAGGGTGAATCGTCGATTCCGATTCCATGTAACTGTACGCGATAACTGTGGTACAAGGTGAACAATCTTCGTCGACTGTTAACGCAGTTTTAACGATGGAAGTAGACGAACCGTTACCGGACCAAGGAAGGATCCCTGAGAATCGGTTGCCCGAGACTTTATTGTTTCGCGAATTACACGTTGCTCGCTTTTATATCGCGTCGCGTTCATCGTTCCCGTGGATTCGTTGCACCAACTACCATCCAAGAACGGGTTTCCGACTTAAAAGCTTAATGGCAACCGTACGCCGCCTTACCTTGCTTAACGTACATACTCGGTGGAAGAAAGATTACGGCAAACTTGCGCGTTAAACTAGACGCGTAGGGGAAAGCTTATTTTGTTGCAGATGTCCGAAACCTGTGGTACAATCCCATAATACAGAGTCGATCGTTCGAGTGGATATGAATTCTTTATCGGTATACGACGACAACTTTAAGGAACGACGAGTTACAGGTTACAGGTTACAGATGTATAGAACGTATACTATTACTTTAACTAATTAAAGTAACGTGTCCTTCGTGTATATACACGGGAGGTACACGGATCCGTTCGTCTGAGAAACCGAGAATAGACGAACGATTTTCGTCCATCGACGAACGTTCTTTGCCCTTCGAGGTTCCAGCCTCGTTCTTCTATTTTCCTTAGTCTTTACGACCAGCTCCACCCACCGTCTAGAGGCTGTTTATCATCCTCTCCAACTTTTATCAAGCTTATTCTCATTAGGAATAAAAAAGAAACACGGTCCGCTGACCTCGGAACGTGTAATTTAGGTCCGATCGAATCTGCGGAACACGGCCACCAACCTGTTCTATGCATCTTGCAGAGGCCAATCTCGTCGGGTACCACGGGATCGTTTGGTAGAATTTTACGGTCGACCAACGAAATATGGACCGACCTCTCTCGATTCATTAATATTCAACGACCATGTTCTGCGTTTCGCATGCCTCCCAAGGGAAACAAGGCCAGAGAATTTACGTTTCGTTAAATATCAAGTTGAAACTCATTTAAACGCGCCGAGCTTCGTTCGAAGTAAATTGATTATCGCTGAACAGTTGCTCGCTAACGAAGAAGAATAATCGGAAGCGATCGCGTTGCGTGCTCGAATCGTTCGCGTATTCAGCATCGGAAGTGGACGAACTTTTGGAATTTTTTAGATCCAAGCGATCCATGACTTCGATGCACAATTCGAATCGGATAACGCGTACATAGTAAATCGAGATAGTCGGAATTGTGATGCTCACGATTGGAAATCGACGGCATGAACGGTACATCGCGTAACGAATCGCGCGGCGCGACTAGTTTGGTAACTCGAATAGATGGCCGATTTAAACCGTTGCTCGGTCAACTTTTCCTCGGCCCCATTCTGGCTGACCCTGGACGAAGTTCAAGGCGAAACTTCGAGACGAAAACGGACCGTGAACTCGTTACCGTGCGACCTACAATCGTGCCGGTTTATTAAACCGCTTCATCGATCAATTTAGAAATGGGCGAGTTTCCGTTATCTAGTACACCACTTTTCCATCGACTTTGCTCGCACCTAGCAATGGGATTTAATCGTGCTCGAATCGCGTCGACGTAAGAAATTTATATAAAACGTGCCACGCGCTATAATACGAGTATCGCGTACGCCGGAGAAATAGCACGCGTAACGCATCTTTCTTACGAGGGAGAAAAACCTCGGGATAAAACTATCGAGCCAGCTGCCGGTTTTTCATCGTCGAATGAGTTCCGAGTTCACGTTCGCCGCGCGTCACGTCTCAGATTGCTAAGACAGGCTCGCGGTTCGTTCCGCGTCCACGAGAGGCCCGCGTTATTACAATAATTTCCGCCGACTACGACTGCTCATCGCGTATCGCGATTCTTTCGCGAGATCTCACCCCGAGGGGGACAAATACACCCATCGCACGGGCATGAGACGAACTTGACGCCGAGATTGCCTGTCTGCCCTTTGCATCCTCGGCCACCCAGTCGAAGCAATCTATCAACTTTTATCTGTGAGATCATTTCCGTGAAACGTTCGTTTCGCGGAGAAAGATGAAGTAATCGTTCTTATTCTCGAACATATTTTTAAGGATGTTAATAATTCGGTAGCGACGACCTGCAACGCTCGTCGCGGATGAAGAATTTCTTACGATTAAATTCCAAACGTTGACGGCTGTAAACGAAGCATGTAACCACTTGCAACGGGGACGCGTACAACGACGTTTATACCTCGTTCTTTGTCGTGGTTCGTTAAACTTCCTTTGATTTTATTTATTTTATAAACTAACGGTCGACCACCTTGGTAATAGCGCTTAACGATAACGATCCGCGTCGATGTATGGTTTCCTGCGAACGAAAGACTCATCGACGGAGAAAGGCTGTGAGAAGAAGAAGCGCTCGAGCAAGACTCCCGTTTTCGTGTTCGCGTAACGGTAAAGCCTCCTGGAAAAGAGGTCGAAACCGAACGTTCGAAAAATTTCGGGGTTACGCAACCGCCTCGAGTACCGAGGCGATTAATCGTTTCGTGAACACCCAGTCGCATCCCGTGGCTCGTGAACCGGCGTATCTCATTTCTGTGCATCTCGAATCCGGGGCGCACCGTTACTCTCTCTCGTTTGGCTCTTTCGTTGGAATTCAAGGAAAAATCTTGATCGATCCTAATCCTCGGGTGTTACCTTTCCTAATCGTTTCGTTACTTTTATAACCTCTGAGTAGATGGTCCTCTTCCCAAGAGGAACTTTCAAGCCTTCTCGTTCCTACCTTTGAAAAATGTTGCTTTAACGCCGATAATTTCATTGCTCGAATACGACGGAAGATCCCGGCTTCGTCGGATTAAACGTCACGGAATCAGCGAACAGAGAAACTGAAATCTGCGACAAACCGCGGAGCGGAACAACGATTGCAAGGCTCGAGGTTTAATTAAGAGAGGCGCTGTACAATTCCGCGGGTAGTGATTGCCTTCTAATTTAGTATTCCACGAGGACGAACGCGGAAAGGGTTGCCAAGGGAGAGAGTATCTCGGTAATGGAGCATCGCGCGGTTATTTGCAGCCGGTGGTGGAGGTACGAAGCGCGCCTGCGGATTGATTACAAGGTATGCAGTCGTGCCAGTAGCGGACAGCAGCTGCATCTGGCTAGGAGCGACGGAGTAGAAATCGGAGTGATCGCGACGTTGGATGGCGGTACTGCGCGGAATTTATTCGTCGCTGCACTTGAAACGATATTTTATTTAAACTAAAATTAAGCGTCGCATTTAAAGAGTATTTAAACCACTCCTATACGCTAAAGTTCCGGTAAATCTTTCTGTATATACGTTAAAAAAAGAAACACGGCAACGAAATACGGTAGATCGCAGCAGTACTTGCTGCGATCGCCGTGTAGATCGCGCCCGTAGCTTTTCTAGTCTATCTTAAAGTTTTTCCTCTGGTGAGCCGGTCGTGCCGGTCTTGCCAGCTGATCCCTCGACTCCTTTATTATTCCGCGGTTCGTATCGAGTATTGCGAACCATTTGCTCGATTCGATTCCTTTCCCGAGATGGTAATGAATATGCACGGGAATGCGAATCGACCCTCTCCTAGCATCTCCGCTATTTTTGTTAACATTGAAAATTGATCTCGCGGCTACGATCCACCAGCTATCTTCGAACCGTAGAAACCGGTACGCGTTCAACTCTCGTCTAATTCATCCTCGGTTTTTCTCCTAACCGCGGTATATCTGACTTTCGCGTTTTCAATTTTAGACGATTACTGCTTCGAGCGATAATAAAAAATTGTGGTCACCGAAAACGAAGCGCGCCGAAACTGTCTAGCAGGCGAGAATCGAGTCCAGCGTCGTTGTTTAAATCGTTCGAATACGGGAGAACCGTTTGCAATTTCCTCGAAAATGTTTCAGAAGGAAATCGTCGTCTTCCAAGTTTCGTCTCGCCGCGTCCTTGAGACTCGATCATAGAGTCGCGTTCATGCTTTCGCAAACCCGAGAATGATACCAGAGAGAGATCGCGTGGCGTTTCTGCGGCTTTCGCGTTACGTAAACGCGATCGCGATTACCTCTAACTCTCGTAAGCGCGGTGAAAGTACATCTTCTCTACCTTCCACCCGACATTGACCCGCTTTTTCAGCGACCGTGAAACAGACCCTGAGAACTTTCTTTACGCAAACGCACGCGGTTTTGTGGAATGATCCTGAAAGCGGTGCTCCGAGAATTACCTGCTCGGGACGCTTTCGCCCGTTAGAGAATCGTTGCTTGTAAAAGGTTACTCGAAAGCACCTCGATCGCTGCGATGTTCCGTTCCGTCGATCTTTGGAACCCCCGACAGTATGCCTGGCTGCCGCTGCTGTAAAATAAATTTCATCGATCGTCGATCGAAGAGAGGAAAGGCACGCTGGAATGCAACGCTAACTCGCTTTACTATCGTCTTAACGGTCGTTATCCTTCCACGAATCGGTAATTACGCGAGTTAATAAACGAGTTAGCTACCGATCGGCTACCAGAGTAACCGCGAGGTCGTCCCCTGGGCTAATCGAGGATTCTAACGTTGCCTGTCTGGCAGGAAATGGATTCGAGCGAGGAAATATTCTCGCAACGAAGCCTCGAGCATGACTCACCTATCGATTCTCGTGTACATTCCTCCGCAGGAACCATCTACGTCCAGATCGACGAGTTTCCGATGTTGCTTGTCATCCGCATAAGAAAATAACGTTATCGAGAAATCGGGAAACACGAACGATGGATGACATCGAGAATCCTTAATAGCAAATTAAGATAGTAATTTCTCCGAAACATCCCCCTTCTGCATAATTTCTCGGGGGCTCGTTAAATCGTTGCACCCGCGACGTAGATCAAGGGGGGAACAGGACCCTTGGTATCGAGACCGTGCATAGACGTCGGGCATGCTACCCCGGGGATCATTAGTTTCGAATCTCCGCCGGTGGCAGAGGTTGGAATGGCGAATTTAAAAGAAATACCCCGGACAAGCGGTTTCGTGTAACCGAGATCCACGGATCCTCTTCGCCTCGTTCACCTCCGGCTCCACCTCCGGGCTCCGTCTGGCGTTCTTTCTTAGGTTGGTCGTCCTCTTCCTTCGCCGCCCGCGCATCCTTGTCACGAAGCTCGGTGTTGCGGTAGATCGTGTCCTTGAGCGGTACATCTCCAGTTCTCTTCCTCGGGGTCCTTTTTCCATCCTCGTCCGTTCCTCCTGCCGGCGTAGCTCCTCCTTTCTCGCTCGTGGCTCGCCTATTCCTGGCCACTCCATTTGCATCGAGCAACAAGAAGAAGACAAAGGGAAGGGAACGAAAGAGAGGCCGAGAGATCCGCTTAGACGGTCGCGGACGGAAAAATCGCGGAACACGAAAGCGAGCCGCTCGTGCATCGGGGGAAGAAGACAAAATGTCGCGGGAGACGGTTTTACATGGCCGTGGCTACGTAATATCTCCTCGCCGAGTCGAGCTGCGCCGCGAAGGCATGCAGCAGCCGACCGGATGTTGCGTGGTCGGCTGGGATCGTTTCGCGACTAAACTCGTGTCTTGAATTTGCAACCGACGGTTTCTGCGTGTTGCCAGCCATCCGATAAGCCTGCGGCTCACGGATACCCGGTGGCTCGCTTTTTACACGGATCGCGATTCGCGTTCTCTCGTTTTGCCCGGGGATTATTTAATTTACTCGTTTTCTTCTTGCGCGTCCCAAGCGCAAACGAAAAACTTTGAGGCGAGGATCCTCGCGAAGAAGGAAACGGTGACGAAGAATCCACCTCTGCCCGCATATTCAGCCAGCCGGAACGTTGAAAGCGAGAAACAATGTTGCGTGTTTGCGGTCCGTTTCGCTCGACAACTTTGTAACACGGCCCTGAACTCGGATGAATTCCGATTCGAGAGGACTAGCGTCCGCAAAACCGGAGCCGAAAGAAGCGCGGCTGCGGCCGCGATCGAAGTCACCCCTGTAGCTCGTAGCCGCGATGTCGCGGAACTTTTACCGCGCGTACCTCGCGTAATCGAGTCACGTTAGGTCGCCACTGTGCCGTCAATGTAACGGGCCACCCGCAGTCGTCTTGCTCCCGCGACTCTACATACCTGTACATATTATGACCAGCAGCCCTTCCTCGGAATAACTCGCTTTGCGGTTCCTCGTCCGGAGAAACCGCGCGCCATTGTCTTGCTACGAGCTTCCGCGATTCTCTGGGACGCCACATAACGGAGCCCGTGTTCCTCGACGGTTACAAAGTGAACAGTAATGTTCGACAAACTCCTCTTCTGTACTTCCTCTAACGTATCCTCGCGCGTTCTTTTCCGCGAATGGCAAGGTCGACCCGCTAACGAATCGAAATGCGAAACCTTGTTTTTCTTACGCTACGTGTCTTTTCTTAGTTGTTCCAAATTGATCGTCGAACGTTTGCACCGCGATCTAAAGTCACGCCTTTGCGATGAAAAAAAAAAGTATATTCTTAACAACGTATCCTCGAATAAAATTTACACTTAAAAACAAAGCCGGCGACGTAACTCGAGTCTTCGTTAGAGATGCGACGTGTTCCCCAATAGTCGTCGCAATTTCTTTGTCTCTAGTAGCGTTAAGTGGTACCTCGAGCGAGACGTCTACCCATTCGATATGTCTTAAAGGCTACTTTGTTGGACGGGTGCCATTTTAGCCCACTTTCGCCTCTCCAGCAGTCGAGTAAACACTGTTATTCGCTGAAAAAGTGTAGTACTGTGTTTCCGAAGCAGAACTTCCATAGTTACGGACCGTGACGTCGTCTACTCGAGATTCCTTCGAAAGGAATCGAACCATTGCAACCGACGATTTACCCCGTCCTCGAACGATAAGTAACCTTCCGACCCTTTCGTCCTTTGATCGAACAAAAAAAAAATAAAGGAAACGCTTCGTCGAACCCTAGAACCTTAGATTCGCGATACATCCGGGCGGCCTCTTTTTCTCTCGGAAGAAAATACCTGTTGGCGTATCGTCTAACCACGGAAGATTGCGAGTCGAGGCTCGATTTTCAAGGAATGGAAGGACTGGTAAAGATGGTCTCGGTCGAACGTTGCTATGATTTTTGCAATCTGTCATTCTGCCCGAGCATCGAAGCGTATCGCTTCGGGGAGCATCGAAGAAAGACTCCAGACTTTCCTGGAATCTCGTTACGGCAGGATACCGTGAAGGGTCGCCGAAGGAATTTCTATCCGCGTAATTTTTTGCTGAGAAACACTCAAACGAAATGGAAAATTGACGCCAAGAATTCGTAATAATCGATTCGCGTAAAAAAAAAAAGGGAATGAAAGACTGTTTGTCCGCTCTTCGCTTCCACAACAGCCCCCGTTCCGACTCGAAACGACCACGAAGACAACCTCGACGTTACAACTGCTAATTACTTTCAAGATTTATCGAGATCGGTCCGCGAGCCTATGTTCCTACGTTGAATCGATCGTTATCATGAACCGGGTCCAACGGCGAACTTGTACGTGGACCAACCCTCGAGTCTCTCGATTGATGGGATCGTCGCAACGGAGACGAACTTGTTTCTCGACGAAACTACTCCGCGTGCGATAATTAAGGCTCGTTTACGTGGATGACTTTATCGCACGCCGACGTATCCAACGTCTGGAAAGATAGTTTCTTCGTTCGAGATAGCTATTCGAAAGACGTCGCGCGCTTTGTCAACGTTCGAAGAAGTTGAACGAATAACCGAAGCGTTTCGGACGCTTAATCCAGTGGGACGAAGACACGAGATATTCGAGAAGATCGACACCGTAAATACGACTCTAGACCGAGAAGTGCACTTTCTCACGGAAGGCGAAGCTAGATTCCAGAAATCCGCGGTTTATACGATCGGCGAATCGTTTGGCAAACGACGTTGCTCGTCCATCGCGTCGATGGAGATCATCCGACCGATGGCTACTGAAAAGAGATTCAGGGAGGGAATCTAACAACTCGAACGTCGATTTACGTGCCTTCGTTGTTTATGAATCTCTTATTCTCCGAATGGGATATCCACTTGGATCCTTTGCAGTTGCTCCGTTTTCTGTGTCTTCCCTTTCTCATTACTTATGAATCTACTCGTCTGCTACCGTTCACCACCGCGGAGATGCGCTCGTAAATCAGATTCTCTGAGTTCACCGTTGCGGGGATCGTATCGCGATAACCCGGTGAATGCCAGCCTTATTTCGAATCGATCTCGATCCCCCTAGTCAGTGTTTCGAACCTGACAGCAATCGCGATTGTTATTTATATAGAACTCGATCACGGAGGATGAAAAGACGGTAGGATTTCACAGGGTGAAACGATCAAACTTGCGATCTACGATGATTCTGTGAAAACTTTCTTACCGTTATCGACTGTTGAGCGAAGAGTTGACGCGGGAAAATGTACGAGCAACGTTTTCCTTTACCGTTCGACCCGCACCCACGTAGCGTCTCGCCCCTCGCTCGAGGATAAATTTATTTCTCGCGACCGGTTGCGTGGGACTAATCTTTACGCTCGTGCACGCGCCCTCTCCCCTGGCCCTCGAAGGTGATCAATTTATCACGAACGCGGAGGTGCTGTCACGGTGGGAAACGTTGCGTCGATGCCGCGTGAAGTGGCCCCCGAGCAAGAGGAGCGAAGGATCATTCGGTCGAGTCATCGCTATCGCGGGATCGACCGCATGTAAAATACGCGAATACCACGCGGTCTGCCGGAAATAATAGGTGGGGCGAAATCAGCCGACGGAAACGATGGTATCTGGCCACGGCATATTCCGACGCCTACCCCCTGAATTCCATTCGAATGCCCTTTCTCCTCCGCTAATTCGCGCCGTTGAAAGCATTGATCCGAAACAATCGCGAACTCGCGTTAGAGAAATGGCCAAATGCCATGGTTGGGACGTTCATCTCGATCGGCGGATACGGAGCCGTGAAAATCGACCGATTGATATACGAGGCGGTGTTGCGGTGATCAGGAAAAGGGTCGAACAGGACGTCTCGAAGACTCGTTAGCGAAGAGTGGATGCGTCGCGGACAGCACTCGCGGCGCCGCGGCGTGTTCGCGAAGAAGAAGGCTACGAGCGAGCGAAGCCATTAATCCACGGAACGGTGACGTTCCAAGGAGCATAAATCTGCATGTTCCGGTAGCGGTGCGCAAGCAGGACTATCCTGCCGCGTACGGGGTGCATGATCGCGAACGCGATCATACGCTCCAAGAGTTTATCTCGATGCGCGGATCGGATTTGTTCGCCGGTCGCGATGACCCCGTGGCTCGAGAACCGGCCGAGCGTATTTCTCTCGAATTATGCGCATGGGAACGCGACGAACGCGCTCGAAAATGGTTGAAACCGAACCGTGGGTGAACTATTTCCTCGAACGGCGTCCGTCGAATCAACCGTTACCCCGCCGCGCAATTTCTCGGTAATCATCGTCGCGGATAACCGTCGATCGACACACTTTTCGTACGGCCGATTAGACGGGACAGGGAACGGGCACGAAACACTTTGGATCAATTTGAAGTCAGAGACCCCTGCCAGCTTTTGCATGCTCGTGTACACGCGCGCGTGTATGCGTCACTCGTCGAGTGTATTTTATTCCGTGAGAGATCGTTACGTTATCCAAACTACGCGCTGCTGACACGCTTCTTCGGAATTTTCTGGGAACTGAGCCGCACGGGAACTGACCGCATTCGATTGCCATTGAATTCGTAATGAGGCGACGGAACCTCGTACAAATCAAAGTTGAAATCGTAGTTACCGCAAATGATTCGTATGTAACGTTGATATCCTATCGATTGTACTCGTATTTAACATTTTTTTTTTTTTTTGTTTAAATACGATACGTAATTTTAACGATACGTCCATTTACGACCGAACACGAGACCTCGTAACAGGGTAATTGATTCTTCGCGAGACCCTAAGAAGATCCCATCGCGTAATTGCACGGAGGGATCGCCGCTAGTACTTGGCATAATCCAGAGAAAGCGGTCGTGACTTCGTAATTAACCACCGCCAAGAAATCCCGATTCTAATAAGTACGGGTAATCCACGCTTATCTGCTTTAACGATTAACAATTTACTGGGATCGTTCGATTAAGTTCGAATCGAATGTAACCGTTAATCGTCGATGTGAAGTTTACATCCACTTCAACGTCTTTCGGCCTTTAAGCGATCGCGGATAATGAAACGCGAGGAATGTTCCGTGCGAATAACGCACGGATCGCTATGCCATCCAGTCGTTGTCCATTTCATCTAGAAGAATGCAATAGTTTGCGCATCGGCCAATTAGTTCTCGAGGGCTCGAAGTCAAAGCTCGATTAGGTCGATGAGAGATCCGCCGTTACGTCCACGGAAGAACGCGTCGCTCGCCACCTGCGCGCATGTAATTAAATCGTTGATTCGTTTAACGAACGCCGGATAGCATTTAATTGCCTCGGTGTGGTCCGTCGCGGGACGCTTTTTCATCGACGAGGAGGAAAATCGTGGTCACCGAGCTCGCGGACCCGATAAATCACTTTCGACGGCCTGTTTAATATTGATGATTCGATCGGTTCCTAGCCTCGGGGAGGCCGTGGATCTTTGAAACCAGTTCGTTACCAGCGGACGAGTTAATAAGGAGGATAGGACTCGCCCGTGGCGATCTCGTCGACGAGTCCCAACGATGCGGAGGAACGCCTCTGCTAAACCGGAGCGCATTTGTTACGAGATCATTGTGCCTAGTCACGACTCCGGGAACGAAAGCCGAGACAAATGGAAATCCGTGCGGCGAGCAGAGCCGTGCCGCGGCAGGCCGTGATTCACGAAGTGATTTCGAGCTCGAGGATAGCCTCGACGATAGTCCCGTGGACCTCGACCTTTCATAAAGAGGATAATTAAATGCCTCGGGCCGCGTCGCAACGGTGCCCAACTCCAGATATCAATTATGCTTCTCCGAGCAATCGGTGGATCTTCTTTAGGCCGATATATTTCGAGCCGAGAGTCGCGATCCATCGATAGGTCGTGACGGAAGGTTCGATGTCAATCGACGCGACAGTTGACCCATGCTTCGATGGAAGCAACGGTTGTTTTCGTTTTAGACGCGATCCGAGAAGTTTGTAAGACGCTGGTCCACGATTCGGCGAAACGAATCGAATGTCAGAGGCGAACTTGCCGATGTATTATCTGCGTTGGCACTGGCTCGCGCAGCGTTGGCCAGCTTATTTGCTCGAAATAGGTTGATCCGATTAATAATAATAGCTTTATCGAGCATCGGTTGAATAGAGGAACCTCGAATTGTTCCCGATCCGAGCGGCAATCCACGAGGCCTGCGGAATTAAAAGACAATGCCTCTACGGAGAGGTTCGCGCGGTCTGGATTGGGAAGATTTCTCATCGCGCGAAGCGTACCCACGCCAATCACCGGACGCTACGCGGATCTCGTTTATTAAAAACGAAGCCCCGAATAAAAAAGAGGAGGCCGAACGAAGGTTCCGGAAGCGGCGTAGTTCGCGTAACGAAGTACCGGAAGCAACGATCTCCGCTGGCAGAGCCTTGAAAACCCGTGGAACGTCTCGCGAGAACTCGTTAGCCGAGTTCCTCCGCTCGTATTCACGGCTAGGGGCCGGTTGTGACGTAAAGGTCAGGGATCCGTGTGCGCGCGAAACGACATTTCCTGCGAGCGTAACGAGGCGAAGACAATGCTGCGCGAGAAATTCACACGTATGCTACGTTTACGAGGTCTTTGAGCACTTTACGCGTCTCTCGGCTCATTTTAATTAAGGTTCAAACCACTGCAGCGAAATAGCATACCTTGCCACCTATGGCCGAGTCTCTCAGCCACCAGGATTCGTCAAACTATATTCTACTAGTATGACTGTTTCCAGATTTTCTCCCACAGGCGTCTTTCCCTGTAGCAACGAGGGAAGTCGAACGCTACCCCCATGTAGAAATCCCAGACGTTCAACGGAAACGTGTCGCGTGACACCCACGGGGGTGTCTCGTCTCTCGGAAAGAAAATAAATATCTCGGAGTCGAAAACGTTTCGCGTCCGTTCGCACAGGCCAACGTATCGAAACGAAATTAACGCAACATCGAACGGTAACGCGGTGATAAAGCATCGCGTTTTCCGAACGGTAGACGTACCGAGTACCTCGAGTTCTTTCAGGTAACACTCTCGACCCAACCGCGGCGGAAGAAGTCCACGGTTCTTTTTCCAGTTTCTTTCCCGCCAACCGCGGTGAGAGCATTACTCTTCGCGGCAGTGCAGCAACCCGTCTGTCAAGTGAACCAAAGCGAATTCCTCGTTGTTAGCGGTTCCACACGCGTCGACCACAGCTTTACCGCGATGCTCGCGAGGGTGGCGATGACGCGCGTTCGCTTCTGTCCGCGGTGAGTTTGCGAGTTACTTACGATTCGTCGCGCGAAACCACCGCCGAACACTGTATTTCGATTCGTGGATATCGCGATTCAAAGCTCGTCGAAGCCCGCGGCTGTGGGGCGGATCGAGAAAGGCTCGAAGAGGGAGGAGAAGGCGAAGGCTCGCGCTGCACCTTCGACCTCGGTACGAGCCACGACAAAGCCCTCTTCCTCTGTTACACGGTCCTCGGTTATTCTAGGCACGATGACCTCGAACCGAGGCTACGAAACGCTAAGCCTAGATCATCCTCCGGAGGTCTATCGCGCCGTTATTGCATTACGTTAATTTCGGTCGAGCAATCTCGCGTCATTTACGTGCTGCCGCAATTACCAAAGGGTGTACGTCGCATGACCCGGAACGTGTTCCGAGTCCCTCGATTTTCAGAGACGGCACCGCAAACGGACGGCGATCAACGCGGAATGTCTTCCCATTAAGTTGGAAATGAGACCTTAAGGGGCCATACCCGCTTACGAGAGTCGAAGACGTTCGTCGTTTGTCTCCGACTCGACGCCTAAATCCCGAAAACGGAGATTTTCATTCCTCGTAGGTAGAAGACATTTTTCAAGAGCAATTTGCCTCCACGACTGCGAAAATAAATATTCGATAAAGTATGCAAAGTAGAACGTGGAGATCATTCGCGGAAAACAGAAATTGAAATCGATCCGCGTAATGGGCGATCTCGAGGTAGCCTGTGCGCGCGTGTAAACAGACTTCCGAGGATCGAACGAAGAAAGAAACGAGCGAAGCTGCATAATACCGAGGCTAACGCGACCGTCTACTTCGGAGCAGCGATGAATCGCTCAATCGACCGCGAGGAAAAACGCGGTCGGAGCCCGAACGAGGAAACGATCGATCGTAAATAAGTTTCGTTGCGAACGGAGGAGCGCCGAAGTAGCTCTGGTGAAAGAGGAGCGAACAAGCCGGGGTGTTGGTAGCCGAGGAAACGACGCAAAAAGCTTGGAGAAGAAGAGATCCAGGAAGCGCTCGGTTGGCGTAACGCGATACGAGCAAAAGGCGCGCGGGAATCCGGTGACTTGCGTGTTTCCAGCTCGCACCGAGAGCGAATTACTTGTCCGATGCCAGCAATCTCGAGCGACTTGCTCGCGACAGGATTCGCCTCTTAGCGTTTTCGCGAACGTTTTATTCTCAAGGAGATTGATTCTTCGCTCGCTTTACGACGAGGTATAGAGACTTGACTCGTAACCGAAATCCTCTTTGCTTGTTTTGCAGATGGGTTCGTCCGCGATAGGAACGATAGCGACCATAACCGCGAGCGTGACGCTCCTGACCCTGGTCACCGTCTCTCAAGCTGCTCTGGGTAAGTGTAACGTTTCCACTCGTGGTATACTGCTCTATACTTTATATACAAAGAACAAATCACGTTCACTTTTCAGCTAGAACAGCGTTCGAAAAGCTGACGGATTACGATTACCGCGGGACCACTTATTATAGCGTGCGGAATCTCTCGCTGTACGAGTGCCAAGGATGGTGCAGAGAGGAAGCGGAATGTCAGGCAGCGGCCTTCTCGTTTGTCGTGAATCCTTTGGCGCCGATGCAGGACACCCTCTGCCAGTTGCAAAACGAGACGGCTGCGACGAATCCTGCCGCACAGCCTCAAAGGGCTGCGAACATGTACTACATGACGAAGCTTCAGATCAGATCAGGTGAGCGAAATGGAAACAGACCGTGCAACCGATTAGACCAACGACCATCGAGAAAGTGTCGAGTAATTTAAAAAAAAAAACCTGGCAAACACCATTTTCTGGAAGCGTTTAAGAGTTTCTAATCTCCGTGCACCTGTGTGGGAGGTTGGATCTTCGAGAACTTAGGCGGTCCGGTATAATCGAGCCACCAGCACGACTTCGTTAATGAACGTTAATACCTTCGCGCCTCCTGCGCACCTTTGCGCTGAGGACTAAATCCTTTCGAGACCCTGTCCCCGGTCGGAACAATGGTGGGGCGACAGGATGCTGAACAGGTAAAAGGAAACTCCCGCGATAAGCGGGCGGGCCGAAGAGAACGGGAAGGTGCGATAATCCGGGTTTAGATGCTAGCGGCAAAGTCGCCTGGGAGCAGGTAGATCTGCAAATAAACCTGGGTAGCCGGTAGCTTCTGGTCGAGAGGAAGGTTGTTTGACCGCGTCTCATTGTGACCGAGTTCGATGATAATACCGTGCAAACAATATTTCGATCCTCCCTTTCGAGTAGACAGAGCATTTTCATTTACGCGAGAGAAATAGACATTTCGAGGAAATTGCAAAATTAACATCTTTCTCGTAATCGATCTTCAAATACAACATCGAATCGTTCGTACGCGTTAATTAAAAATTCATGAAAATTAAGCGACGATTTGAACGATCTCGAAGCGCTACAACCTTCGAGATAAAGACACAAATATCGATGGTCTTTATCGAGTTGCCGATCGACGGTAAATCGAAAACAAATTGAAGAAAGAGTGAAAATGTCGAGCAACCACGTTCCGTGCGTCACTTTTGATTTGTCTAAATTTCCAAATGTACAAAGTGTCCTCTTTTGTCCGCGACAACTTTCACGAAATGGCATCGGGCCACCAGCCCCCAGGGGTTAAATACAAAGAGGTCTCCTTTCCCAAGCCTGGACGGCCAGATTTTTACGAAAACCGGAAAGTCTACAAATTTGCCAAGGAGGGGGACCGCCGGTTGGTGGCAAACAATAAAAGATCTGCTGGTACCTTTCGGATGGTGTGAAGGATGCTTTAAGCACGGTCGCCGGCGGTAAACAGGTACCTGCAAGGGCGCGTCGAGGTGTCGAAAAGATCCCAAGGGGGTCTAAGAAACCCCTAATATTGGTTTAACGAGCCTGCTGGTACCTTCGACCCTTGAAAGTATCTCGGGTTGATCGTAAAACCCGCTCGGGCCGGGGTTCACGCTCGAAAGAACGACGAAGGACTTCGAGGAAGGTCTCCGTTTCTACGAAACGCGCGATTATCTCTCGGCGAGGCGCCTGGTGACCAGGATGGCCGGATGGGAACGATGGGACACGATCCAGGATAACGCGAGTGTCGTCTCTTCAGAAATTTGTTTACCGATTTCTGAAAGTTCAAACGTTTAAATACGCGTGCAAAGCTTGGAAATCAGATTGTTTCTGTGGTGCACGTTTTCGCTCGAAATCCTTCCTTTCTTAAAATAACCTTTCGGAACGGTAGAGACTCCGTCATCGAGGTCCCGACTCGTTGAGAATTCGCACGGCAGACTACAGCGTTTAAAAGTTGGCTCGCCGCGAAATTTACGTAACGCGCGTCCCCCATCCCGTCGTTTAATTCGAGGATTAAAACGATTCGCGACGATGATTAATTTTAGCCCGTTCCATGAGTCACGCGTGACAGAGTTCAACGTCGGTTCACTGCCAACTAAAACATTTCCAGCGGACAGAAATCGCGAAACGCTCCCTCGTCGCCCTCAGGATCGTTGTCGTCCGCGGCTCCAGGACGTCTAAGAATAGTCCCTGTCGGAGAATCTCGTAGTTTATTTTTGAAGACTCCGGGGACGCGATACTCGAAACGCCTCTGGAACCCACCTAAATCTCTGTTAAAGTATTTCTTCGAGATGCGCCGCGTAAAATCGAGGAAAACAGCTATCGGAAACGATGCCAACCAACGAAACGAGCTCCCATCGACTGCTACCGTTTGTCGATCTTCTTATACTTGAAACAAGGGACATGCTCCATTTAGTTCCAAGTACTTGTCGTTCTTTTACATTTTTTTAGCGCGATGAACAAAGTCTCGAAATAAAATTCCAATTGTCTTGGCGCTGCTCGAACAACCAGTGCCATTGTATCGACGCGACGGGTATTTCGGTGGTCGTCGATCCTTCGGTTGCGATCAAGAATTCGCACGGTCGCGGTGAATCATCCGTGTCGGAGTCACGCGTCGGTTCGTTGGCACCATCCCGTTCGTTGTCGTTGTCGTCGTCGTCGTCGACATTAGCGCCGGTTTCGAGGGCGGAACGAAAAAAAAAAATTGGAACGGGCAGCCAGGTTCTCCGCCGAAATAATACGTATATATAGAATGATTATAGAAACTGGGACAAGCTACAACTCTTTTGTAAGAGAGGATATGAAGGCTACTTATGAAAGATATAAGTTACAGGATAGATTCTAGAGAAAAAGGCACTGGTTACGCATCTACCTCGGAAACGAACAACAGCCTCCTGTTCCTGTATCTATATTAAATTCACCCTGTATACGTATCAGCGTTCATCTGCCAAAAACCCGTGCAGGATCCTACGTCAGAATGCCGATCGAGCGGAGCGCGCGATATAAGGGGATGCCAAGTCACATGTGCGCTCGCTCGTGATTTCAGCATAGCCACGAGCCACGAACCGCGAGCGGTAACCGTGCTTCGTCTCGCGGCCGCAAAATATTCCTCTTCGCGTGACCGACCATCCGAAAAATTCGCCTCACTTCCACGGATATCCGCCGGATATATAACCGTTCCTCGATCCATACACCGGCCGTTCTCGCAAATTCCGACCTTCTTACATATTTCGTTTTTCCAACCTAATTAACGAGGTACTCGACTCTTAACAACTAACCGAATCGCATTGTAGACGCCACTGAGATGTTAATTAGAACAAAGTTAAAAAAGAATATGTTTGTCGTTTCGATGGCAAATTGGGCTAAAACGACACCGGCACCAAGTTTGTATTCGTATCGAGTATCGTCGGTGGGCTGGCACAGGTGTTGGCGTCTGAAATTTATATCGCATAAATAAGCCTTACGCAACGCGAAAGCACACCCTGCAGAGTCTGTGCACGCTACGTCAGGTGTGCAACCGTCGCGTCTGCGGTCAGGCGTATCCACGTGTTCTGACTCTCTGTAAACAAAAATCTCTCGCACGTCATAAAATTATACGATACAACCTCACCTGTCGAAGTTCGCAAGATCTGTATCTAGAATTTCATGATCAATTTTACGTCTATTGTTTGTTCGTTGTTTGCGTCATCTTCCAAATATCTGGGATGAACGACTAAAATTTGGTTGTCGTTTTCCAGAGAACGTTTGCTTGCGGCCATGGTCATTCGAGAGGGTCCCGAACAAGATGATCCGTGGCCTGGACAACGCGTTGATTTACACGTCGACGAAGGAGGCCTGCCTCGCGGCTTGTCTGAACGAGCATCGTTTCACCTGCCGTTCCGTCGAATACAATTACGTAACCCTGCAGTGTCATTTGAGCGACTCCGATCGAAGAACCACCGGTCAATACGTGCAGTTCGTGGACGCCCAAGGCGTTGATTACTTCGAAAATTTGTGTCTGAAAGGTAAAATGAAACTGAATGAATGAATGAATGGTGAATGGATCTCTTGGATGGATACATCGGTTACGTTAGCGATACCGGAGTGGTTCGCGAGATCGGAATCCACGTTGAAATGCACAATTTTCAGGAAAAGAGGCGTGCAAGTCCCAGAGGGTCTTTCAGATGCCCAGAATCGGCGTGGCCGACGACAAGGTGGCGCAGTACGCGGGTCTGCATTATTACACCGACAAAGAGCTCCAAGTTCAAAGCGAATCCGCGTGCAGATTGGCTTGCGAGATCGAAAACGAGTTCCTCTGCAGATCTTTTCTCTATCGCGGCGCCCCTCAGGGATCGGCTTACAACTGCCAGTTGTTCCATTTGGATCACTGGACTCTCCCCGATGGTCCCTCGACGTATCTCAACGCTGAACGCCCTCTGATCGATAACGGCGAAAGGGTTGGAACGTATTTCGAAAACTACTGCGAAAGTGAGTTTTCGTCAATTTTCCAAATCTTCTCGATAAAATGGACCGAGCAGCCATTGGATCTGTTTTCTCGCGAACGTTTAGAGTAAGTTTGGTAACTTTGCGGGTGTTCGTTTTCAGAGGGTACGGGACCGATCGCCGATCCGCTTCCGGTCGTCTTCGAAACCACCGAAGACCCCACGATAAACAATCTCACGAGGAACGACATTAATTGCGACAAAACCGGTACCTGCTACGATGGTGCGTATCGCATTAGCCCTTGCGTCTTGTTATTTCTGTTGTAATTGAAAAATATAACGTTGTTACAGTATCGGTGGATTGCAAGGACACGCGAATCGCCGTTCAGGTTCGTACGAACAAACCTTTCAACGGCCGTATCTATGCTCTTGGGCGATCCGAAACCTGCAACATCGATGTGATCAACAGCGATCTCTTCAGGCTCGATTTGACCATGAGCGGCCAGGACTGTAACACTCAGAGCGTGGTAAGCGATCCAACGTCCATTTTCATCGATCAATGTTCCATCCACGTCCATCCACTCGAGTCCTCGAATTCTCTGTTCAAACTCTTTCTTTACCATAGCAGCGTGACGGTTTTCAGACTGGGATCTACTCGAACACGGTCGTCCTTCAGCACCATTCCGTGGTGATGACCAAGGCCGACAAGATATACAAGGTGAAGTGCACGTACGACATGTCCTCGAAGAACATCACCTTCGGGATGATGCCCATCAGAGACCCGGAAATGATCAGCATCACCAGCGCACCGGAAGCCCCTCCTCCAAGAATTCGCATTCTCGACAGCAGGACCAGGGAAGTCGAGACTGTGCGAATCGGAGACAAACTCACCTTCAGAATCGAAATCCCGGAAGACAGTGAGTTTTTTCATTTCCGTCGTTTACGGAAGTGCATCGATCGCGTGTTCGAGTTTGTAATTGTCTTCCTTCATTCGTAGCTCCTTATGGCATCTTCGCTCGCAGCTGCGTCGCCATGGCAAAGGACTCGAAGAGCACGTTCCAGATCATAGACGACGAAGGGTCAGTGATCACCGTTAATTAACTTGCGAGTGCATGCTCGATGACACGTAAATACAGACAAATTTGAAAGCCTGCGGAGATGTAATTTACGATGAAACCGCTCTGGAAATCGAAACGGCCTCTCTGTAAAATACGTTACCGCAAAGTTTCGGATTTCATTCTAACTTGCATGTCGACGAACATCCCTTGCTTTCCACGTACTATCGCGAGGTTGTACTCGGGATTAAAATGATCGTTGACTATATTCAGATGCCCGGTCGATCCCTCGATCTTCCCAAGTTTCACGCCGGACGGAAATGCTCTACAATCGATCTACGAGGCGTTTAGATTCACCGAGTCCTACGGCGTGATCTTCCAGTGCAACGTTAAATACTGTCTAGGACCTTGCGAGCCGGTAATTGAGCTCATTTAACATTCCAAAGACCGTTCTAAAGAAAAAAAATGAAATGAAAAAAATATGTTGATTACAGGCTGTTTGCGAGTGGGGTCGCGAATCGGTAGAATCGTGGGGTAAGAGGCGTCGAAGGAGCCTCGCGAACGCCACAGAAGAAAAGGCGGAGGACATGACGTTATCGCAGGAGATCTTGGTCCTCGACTTTGGCGACGAAAAGCAATCGGACTTCTTCAAGAGCGACTCTAGCATAGACTTCAACGAAGCTGGTAACTATAAATGTAGAATGACGTCAAATAGGAATAAATCCGTGTCGATGTGCAGAATGCATCAACGCATTGCTAAAAATCTGTTGCAGACAAAACGGTGACCATAGTCGAGCCCTGTCCGACCAAGACGTCCGTGTTAGTTTTGGGGGTAACGTGTGCCCTCCTGGTCCTAATCTACATCTCCACGATCTTTTGCTACTACATGAAGAAATGGCTGTCGCCTCGTAAAATGATGCCCTGAAATCTCACCTCGGTATCCGCGAGGAGCCGAGACGGCGGTGAAGAGGAAGAGGAGGAGCGCGATGGAAAACAACTCCGTATTAAAGTGCTAATTCGCCTATTCGCGTGACACGTCGCGTACACGTTACGAGATCACTCGCGCAACCGACGAACCCGAGAAACGCGTGTTCGCGTGGAAAAATTACGACAGCAATTCATATTAATCGCGTTTCACGTCGTATCCGCTTCCGAGAAGCAGAGGACGTCGATTCTTCCGCGCGAACAGCTGTGTTCGCTTCTCGATCCAAACAATTTCGGGTTTATCGCGATGCCCCTTGCGAGTATCGAACGACGACCATTGCGTCCAAACGCAGCCTCGAGTTCTAAATTTTGATTAGTACGACAAAAACGTCGGATAAAGTAATTGTACGCAGAGTCGCGACGACGATCGCGAGTCGCTTGCGCAACTCTCTCAAACGGACGTTTTCGTCGATGGTATTGAAACGGCACTCATTATAGAACACTTTAAATATAATTTCACGCGAACATTACGACGTTGCTGGTCGCGAGTGACGAGAATCACGAGGTTTTGCCGCTTGTGCAACGCCCTCGCGACGGGGAATAGTTTAAACGCGTTCAGGATCGATTTTATAGATGGTGATATATGGTTAATTACACGTCGGTTTCCAGATTATCTTTACAGGGAGAAGCTCCATCGCTTTACGCGTCTTATGTCTGATTCATTCCTTTATACATAATATTTATCGTGCATATTCGGATCTTATAGATCGCATACTGGGACGAAGATCGCAGGGATCTTGCGTGCAATATTTCGTGGCGAGTCGCCGGAACACGCGTCGGTCGTCGTCGAGACGATGAACCGATCGAAATCGAAAGAAACGTCAACGTCGAATTAAAAACAAAAGAAAGATTTCGCATTTGATCATCGTCGGCCGGACGAAAATTGTTCCTCGATCCGCGGATTAGTAAGTTCTTCTCTCTACGAGGTGATAGAGTTGAACAAATTCTGTTTCGAATTATCGATGAAAATTCCAGATAAATTCCACAGAACAAAAACGGATAACTTTTTACCTTTACGAATAAATCTGGTATTTTTACTCGTTACTCAAAACGAAATTTGCTCGACTCTGCGAAGCGACCAGGGACACCCTGACGACAAACGTTGTAATAAGTACATTTTATTTAAGGTCATCTTAGACACAGCTAACCGTCTTATCCCTCAAGGGCTATTTCTGATCGGGTTGCAAGGAGAGAACGAGACGAAACCAGCGACTGTCCCTTTACCCGCAGATTTATCGCTCTGCGTCGTTGGCTAGTGGAAGTGAAAGCAGAGATGGTCAAAAGTCGTAGAATTAAAACTAGTTCGAATTATGAGAAATTAAAGTGTTAACTATTCGATCGAATAAACGTGGCGAATAACTCGCTATACGCTGATTTTACTCGCCATCTATTATTCGAATCAAATTTTGTCTATCTCTGATCGATGGTGCCGCGATCGTTCGATACGGCTCTGGCTACCTTTTTCGTTCCACGGATATCGACTTGTAACCCGTATCAAGACTAGCGATATTTAAAGGTTCACGCTTCACTAACGTCTCTAACGATACAACTTAGCGTTTAAGTTAGGAAATAAACGGAACATGTAGGCATAGTTAAAAGGAGAGCGAGAAAACGAACAGAGAAAGATAACATTTCTCGAACGCGACGAGCAGTCTCGATCTCGAGGCAACCGGTGCTTTTATCGATCGTTCGAAAGTTTTCGCGTTCGATCAACGATTCGATCTCTTCGTAGATACAATCGTCGGTAGAAAATCCATCGGTAAATCTGCGTATGGAACAACTGGAAGGTTAATCGGGTCCATTCTGGTTTGGAACGTTAAGATGACGAAGCTGCGAAGAATTTTTTCGAAGAACCTGCTCTACCGATTCTGTTATAGCCATACGTGCAAAAGTAAAGGAACATATTAAATTTTAATGCCATAACCGTAACATAAATGTCATAATCCTGACGAAATTCACATGATCCCAGTGATACGGACACATCCTCCGAGTGAAAATGATTTGGAGCGTACGTTCGAGTTTACCGACGTTACAAAAATGCAAAAAAAAAAAGTCGATTTCTTTGCGGCGACAAACCAGAAAGGCCCCTCGGGGTACCGAGTCTACCATGAATCGACCACGGAATTAAAATCAGTGAAAGTTCGAATTCGATCGACGCGAGCTGCCAGAAAAACCGGCTTTTTGCAACGCTCGTAAGCGCAAATGTGTACTTTGATTCTCGGTATCTAACCACGAATACTCAAATACCAAATTTACACTCGAGATCATCGTCCAAGAACGATCGATCTTGAATCAAAGGTATGGCGAGGAACATCATAAATTCCATACGGCCTAAACGCCAACAGATTTTCGTAACCTTTCGGATCTATCTAGACAAATGTCGATCAAATTAACATTGACTTTTTATCGACTGTTCCTGACTGCATTGATTGGTACGACGATTAAAGTGGATTTTGGAAAGAGCCACCTCATCGAGGGTAGAAACAAATAAAGCAAATGTATATATATATTGGATCGTAGTAGGTATTGAAATGGAGACACGCATACACGCATCAATATCACATGTATTTGTACTCTATTTAAGTACGCGAATGTTTTAATAATTAAACGAAGAACAGTTTCGAAAGTACTTCTCTTCCCGTTATCTTCCTCGATACATGTGAGTAATAAGAACGATGCATATCGGTGATTTTCAAGCAATTCAGCAGGTTTGACGCGATAATATACTTCATTATCCGGTATCGTCACGATATTAATCCTTTCGCTAACAACGAGTCAACAGCGAATCAAACGTCGCGAGAGCTCGTGATTAATCGATCCGCGTGCGCGAGGAAACGTGTGTCGACGATGCACGTGTGCGTACGTACGTTTATTGTTGCGCCAACTATTAATATGAATCACTTGATGAGCTTACTTAGTCGGGAGACGCGTCAGTTGACTTTTAGATACAAATAATTGCGGCAACATTGTTTTAAAAATAGCCGACCGTTGCATCCGACACATACGAAAATATAATCTCGAGTCCGCTTTAATCATCGTCGTGGAAACATCGATCGAATCGATAAGGAAAAAAATATATTTACTGGAAATATACGAATGCGATAAAAGTTGCGAATCCAGTTGCAATCGACGCGTGACACGACGCGTTGCATTCTAAACTTGAGTGAAACCGTGTACGCGTCGACGACGAGTCATCACGCTTTAACGAGGTTTCAAAGGCTAGCATTAATCGATAATAAATTTAACGAGCTTAATTTCACTCGACCCTCCAAGACAGCGGTTATCTGAAAGATAAATATTTTCAACTGCCCGGCAGAAGAGGTTTTGCAATACCGACGAAACGGCCGCAAGCGAATATCTTTGGCCGCGTTTCATGTTTCATTTCGTTGTCAGTACGCGTGTTTAAATTAAATTCTTGTTTGACACGCGACAACGTTCGACAATGATTAATATTTCATCCAAATTCGGATTACGCACAACGATAACGTCGATGAGTCACGCGGTGAAAAATCATTAACTCAAAGTTCGACAGGAAATAGTATTCGAACGTCGATAAAGCAAGTCGCGGATAAGACAACAGTTTTTAGCAGTCCCTTAATTTTTTACTGCTCGGTCGATAAAGCGAATCGCGGCCATTGCGACGTGACATCAAAGTCGGACGCTAGACGCGTAACGATTTCGTGCTCGAATTCAAGGTTCCTGCGTAAACGAAGCAAAGAAGATGTTAGCAGTCGTTTCGAGGCCTCGTCATCCACGTCGTCGTTGTCTTTCATCGTCGTCGTGCCAAAGGCGAACACATGGCAACCTCGTCAACCTCGATACGCCTTCGCCAATGATAAGATAAAAAGGTTAGCTTGTATATGTTCTGGTAGAAAGACGCAACGTGGGCGTTGTTGCATTTCGCTTTGGTCGTGTGCACTTCGTTCCTTGCGTTCGTTTGCGATAACGTTCCTTCTGTTTCTACGCCTTCTTTTTTCCCCTCTTTCTTCCTCTAGCTCTCGGATATCGGGAAAGAAACCACGCAAAGGGGCAAATACGTGACGCACGAATCGAACGAATATCGGTGAAACGATCGTTTCGTGCTGCGAGGTTAGCCACGAACTCGCAGGTATGCGCAGGTATGTGCGAGTAGGCGCCATCGTGCGACCGCCCACGGAGAAGGTATATTTCTGTATTCGTACGTGGGCAAACGAAACGATGCGACCAACTGTGACGCCTAACCTATGTATACGTATTGCACGATCAGGGCCGACGTTTGTCTCGAGTGAATCGCGGGGAATACCGTTCGTTTCCAAGAATCTTCGCTCTCGACAAATTTGCGTACACGTCTGAAGCGTGGTTCTATACATTGCGCAACATTTCCAAAAATTCGACGTTGACTCGCCATAGTTTAAAAGTGATAGCGATGAAAGGTAAACCCACGGAGGAACGAATAACCTCTTCGTGGATAGTTTGAAGCAACACCCAACAATTACGAATCCTAACCACTTGTTTTAAATCATTTAGTAATCGGTTTACGTGGTATTAGAGTGCGCTCAAAAGTCGCCCAAGTACAAAAATCCTTATGCAGCACCGGTCCGTTAGTGTTTATGCATGCGATTAGATTCAAAATGTGTACATGCACATACGCACAAGAACGCGTGCAATGCAACTCTAACACGCAGCAAGAGAAATACGTATACACGTAGGTTGTTGCACGTGTGGCGCTCTCCCAGTTAGCGTGTACATAAATAAACTTGGGTTATAAACTCGAGTCAGCGATTTTAGCAAGTGCGACTGTTTACTTGGAACGCAGGAGGATAACCATCTTTCTAAAATGGTCACGGACCCTGTCGTAATCTGTTAGTTGTTCTCAATGTCCTCTTACCTATAAGGCCAATATACCCTACGAGGGGATAACAATTTGAACGACCATCCGAGATACGAGCATAACGCCTAAGAAGTTGGCTTGGACAAACCACGAATGATAAACCTGCATTGGAGAAGCGCCAATTACATACACGAAAACACTACTAAATTACGCTAAATTTCAGTCCCAGCCGCAGTAAAATTCGATCAATCGCCCTCGCAAATAAAGCATCGTAGGCGACCCTCTGTCTCGTTTGCCAAGAACCCTCGAACGTTGCTTCCATACTCAAGATAGAAGGACCGTCTAATGTACTTTTTGCCACGAATCACAACCGCCGACGCTCTTTTTTTCAGCCTCGCATTCTCACGTGGCTCTTACCGCACATGTAAGGTAGGTAAGGGCCACGAATAGTGTGCCATAGTACTCAAAGGTGAGGTGTCGCAAGTCGAGGCACTGGTAAATAGGAATACCGTGTCTCGGTTGCTCCTAAATGCTCCGGCTCTATCCCTCGACTTTACGCTGCGTACCCACCACACGAATACATGAAAAGAGAGTAAGGAAAGCAAAGGCTACGAGGTCGAGACGAACGAACAAGAAAGAGAAAGAGAATGGTCGGCATACATCATTTGGGCGCCGAGAAGTCTGGCGCGGCCAGGCCAAGCCAGGCCAGACCAGGCCAGGCCAGGCCAGAGGCACGTCTCTGGTTACGCGACCATTTGGGGCGCCAAGCATGGAACGCTGGGACACGAAGAGGAGAGGAGAGATGTACATACATACGTATAGAAGGGAAAACCATAGGAGGGCAAAGGAAGATAGAAGAGAAGCCTACGGTGAGACGTAGGTAGGCGTCCGAGCATCGTTGAGCGAAACGGGGAATCGCGTACGGTGGTGTAGAGGAAGGAAAGGTGAAAGAGAGGGAGGGAAGGGAGAGATCAACGAAGGGGCCTCTGCAGGCTACATTCCAGCAGGACGCGAGTTTTCAAACATGGCTACCCACGTGAATGTAGGTCCACGACCGATCCTATGACACGCACACAACAGCCTTACGAGCTACAAGATCTCCGTTCGAACGATTCCCTCGCATAGCGTGCTCTTTCCCCCTAACGTCTACTCCGTCACACGCTCAAACAGACACCAACCCACGGAATCCCCCTTGCCCCTTTGCCCGACACCATTGGGTTCTTCGTCTCCTCTCCCCCCGCGGGAACCCGAACAGCCCGGCCGACCGAGCTGGCGACACCCTGTCTGGCAAGACCGGCCGACGGACAAAGGAGGGGGAGCTTGGTCGCTGCGTTGCCACGTCCTCGGACTTCGGGCTGCGCCTACCTTCGGCCCCAAGGACAAATCCGATGAACGTGCCAGCCGTCGTGGCGTACTTAGGCGACTGCCGGTCTGCTACCGCCGCGACGCTTTCCACACGATATTATTCTCAGCCGCTACCGTTACCGTGCTCCTCTTTCCACGAAACGTTAATAACTCTAAAGACATCAAGGGATCGCGATTACGGATCGAATATGAATCTGTGAAAGTCAAGGCGAAACCCGACCGTTCGAAAGAGGCGCGAAATGCCTGAACGATGAGTCGCAGCTATAAAACTATGCGAAGGTCGAACGATGCTCGAAGGCAGGTACTTCTCGTCGCGGTATCGCTGGTTGTTGAATGTATTTAGAAAGGGCTTGGAGTCGGCGTGATCGACAGTGCGAGAATAGCCAGCGAGATTCTTCGAAATGCAGTAGGGTGCTCTTTCGAGGAACCGCAGAAGGATCGGTCGGGTTCTTGGTGTTTCTGCTGGTGGCGCGAATCGTGGAAATTTACGAGGCCTCGCTCGTTTCTTTTTACACGACCTATCTCGCTCACTCTCGTTCGTCAAAGTATATACTAACGCACGGTTTGCGTCATTGCTCGCAGGTCTCTATGTCCGTATACATATGTCGCGGCCTACGTGCGACCGAGCGACATGGCAACCGCGCGAAAAGCTAAACATATTAACTGTCGGCTCACGCCACAAAAACAACATGATCTCATTCCAGAACGTATATGCAAGAAACTCGCGATTCGTATGTACACGCTTCGAAACCTCATCCACCGATAACTCCCGACGTGACAGACGAGACAAGAAGCGAAAAGCGAAAATAAGGGCTTACGGAAACCAAAGAATAACTGACCAGCGATGACTCGTAACGGTAAGCTAGCATAACGCTGGTAATAACCGGTAAGAACAATGCAGATCGCATTACCCCGACGAGTTATAATAGGGACAACTTCAACCCTAACGAGACTACCATTACCGGTAAGCCGACACGGCTATGGCCGTTTTTCCTGGAAGGCAAAAACCCCCTGCCTCCCTGGCCTTTCCCCTTATTCGAGTGCCAATAAAACTTCCTAGACGACAGTCGTCGCTGTTGGCGCTCGGTACGGCAAGCTTTCAAGAATCGTATACCGTATGCGAAGCCTGACGTAGGTCTTCAACGATTTAACCTAGATAACGCGCCTAATCTCGGCGAACGAGAAAACATCGTAACTCGAGCCGTTGCGTACCACTCTTACGGTACTCTTTCGACCATGATCGAATCGTCGATCGTATTGCGAGAAAATTTGCGTAGCATATGCGAGCGTTTGCTCGTGTAGGCGAGAAAAGGCACGGCCGAGCCGAAGAGAAAGGCGAGCAAAAATCCGAGGCTCCATGCTGGCTGCTAGGCTCGCCGTAGCGAGTAGCGAGAAACGAGAACCGGGAGGCAGACAGGCAGTCGGACGATCGCGGCAGACAACATGGCGCCGAGAGCGTCGTCACGCCGGCGTGACGTTTCCCGCGCGCGTCATTAACGGAAGTGAGCACACAAAATGGCGGAGTTTTACGGCGCTGAGGTGTGAAAGGGAGGCTCTCCTCCGCGGAGAGAGAGTGAGAAAAGCCGCGAGGGGGAGAGGGCGGGTGGGGCGCCTACGTGCACGGCTAGTCAGCCGAGATGACGAGCAACGTAGAAAGAGAGAAGTTGGTAGTTGGTGGAGGTTAGGTCGGTTAGGCGTAAAGAAAGAAGAATGACTGGTGGCCGCCGGCGGTGGACTCTAGCGCCTGTGCTGCTCGAGTGGGATGTTGGATACGCGCGATGAGGGGGGGAGGGTGGGAGGGGGGGCGCTTGCTGGATAGAGAGAAGCGAAGAGAAGGGAACGACGTGGAGGGGGAATCACGATGAGAGACCGAGAGTGCAGCAAAGAGACGCGCGAGAGAGGGAAAGAGAGCGAATGATCGAAAGAGAGAAAGAGATCCACGAGTACAAGCCGCCGACGACTCGTGGTGGGGGGGTGGGGGAAGGGAAAGAGACCGCTCAGTGGGAAGCAGCCGCAGTCCTCGTCCAGTGGTGGGGATGAAAATTAGTTACGGCATCCACCAAGAGACCTAAAAGGAACTCCGTGCGCGGCGCGGCCAGGCAAGCACTTCGTGCAATGTTACGCGTTAAGGTACCCCCGTGCGTCGTTGGCAGTGCCCGGTTACGAAGCTCATCGTCGTCATTATCGCCGTCGTTGTCGTCTCCGGTGTTGGACGCGTGACGGTCATCGACGTCACGCCAAGAAAAAGTTGGTTCGGTGGGTGCGCGAAACTACACGTTATGGCTCACGGTGTGAGCGAGGTGCTCGGTGAGGGGAACTCGGTGAAAATGGTGCATCAGAAACAGCAACAGCAGTCGGTAGTGCATCAGCAGCAACAAAACGGCACTAGGAAATCCGTCGGAGTGATGGGCAGTAGACGAATATTTGCGCCGGCCTTCAAGCTCAAGGTTCTCGATTCGTACAGGAACGACATCGACTGTCGTGGGAATCAGCGAGCCACCGCGAGGAAATACGGAATCCACAGACGTCAAATACAAAAGTGGTTACAGTGCGAGGATAATTTGAGAAACAGTTGTGCCGAGACTGGAAATTCGGGAGTCGTTTCGTCTACGGTGATCTCTTCCGCGGGTGTTTCCAAGTCGGACGGTACCGTGACGGAAGGTACGGGGCCTGCCGTGACTCCAGCAGCGCCGGCCTTGAACCTCAGCCTCACCAGACTGCACGGCGACGAGCTGGCTACACAGCAAGGGCCCCCACCTCTTCTTTCTCGTCCTCCTCATGGTGGTTCAGGCTCTTCGCCCCAATATGCCGCTCAATCCACCACGGTCCCGGTTTTATCCGTTCGCCTCGGATATCAAGAATATTCCGGTAATCAGGAGCCCCATCATCTTCGTCGAGTGGCGGAGGATCGCGCGCAGATAACGGACTCGGTTCACGAATACTCGGAAACTCGCGGGGATCGGGAACAAGTCGGTTACTACGTTCTAAACGGCGACGGACAACGAGAAATCGAGACCTCGACGTCGTTCGACGGCCGAAACGAGGCGAAGGTATATCAAACGTTGACCAGCTATCGCGTGCCTTCTCATCAAGCGCACCGGTACAAGGAAAACGAAATAATCGGTGCGATGGTTCATCATCGGCAAGAACATCGTTCGCCGAGCCTCCATCGATCTCAACAAACTTACGGAGACGTGGATTCTTCCGTGGACGGGAAATCATCGTACGGTTTGCTGCTAGCGCCGTCCATGATAAAGACGGAACGAGCGAGCCCAGACTCAGCGGCGACACCAGGACCGTGCGAATCGACGTGTTCTCCCGGTGCCCCTAAGGTCCCGCTCTCGCCCGTTTCGCATCGCGCCAATAGTACCACCAGCACCAGCTCCACGACGTCCGTTCACTTCGATTCCCCACGGGCATCCGTGAGTCCATGCTTGCACGTGCACGAACACGCACACGCATACGCGTCTCCGACACCGGATTCCAAGAAGTCGATCCAAGAGTCGAACGAGACAACGGTCCGTATCGAAGAGAAGGGAACGGAGGATGTCGTGAATGAGGCGAAAATCGGTAGGACGGTGATCAAGGAAGAATTGCACTTCGAGGAAGAGGGGGAGGAAGAGGACAAGGAGGAGGAGGAGACGAACGACGAAGGAAGAGAGGCCGATGCATCATCGTACGTCGATTATCAACGGGCACCTGCCGACTCGCGTCCGGTAAGCCCAGCGAACGATCCGGAAGGATATTCCTTGCCGTCGAGCCCTCGAGATCCCGCTAGTTCCGGGAGATCCAGCACCAGTTGCTCAGACAGCGAAATGGACCCTCTCGATTGCTCTTCCGGTGGGCATAATTCGTCCAACGATCTCGCTCGTCGACGATCCTTTTCCCTTCGCTTCAAACTGGACGTTCTAGACGCTTTTCACAGAGACGTCGGCGTAGCTGGGAATCAACGTGCAACAGCGAGAAAATTTGGCATTAATCGGCGCCAAGTACAAAAATGGCTAGGCCAGGAGACGGAGCTTAGGGGTGAAATCGCTGTTCGTGGAAACTCACGGCAACGGCTGGGCCCTATCCAGGATGCCGCTTCCGGTGAGTCACCGGTGGATCTGAGGACGTCGAACTATGTTTCCAACTTATCGCACGATCGAATCGAAGCCGAGTACGACCTATCGCCTCCGCCTCTTTACTGTTGCGACGTAGGTTTTTCCTCCTCGCAACATCTTTCCTACTACCACCACTCGGTGATGATGGATCCATCGTCTGAGAGCGAGCCCGCGGCTTCTTGCAATCTCTCCTGCTGCATGGACGTTCACGCGACGACACCGGCGCCCTCGTGTTACCAGGAAACGTCCTTAAGAGGGTCTTGCTACTCGGACCCTCAAAACAGGCTGTACTGTTATTCCCCCAGAGAGTATTCGTCCGAGATCACATCCGTGCCCGAGACAACGGAGGAATTTTCGTCCTCGAAAAGACAGCACTGCACTCTGGCGTGCTGCTACGAGGGTACGCCGTCCCCGAAGAGGATCTGTTTGGAAACCGACGAGACTATCGGGACGAGCCCTGCGTGCCAGGAAGCGCCGCCTCAAGACACGCCATTGTGTCTAGTAAAACCGAAAAGGCTCTTCGATTCGCCAAGATCGGAACCAGTGACCAGCACCGTCCCGACGCCACCGGCATCCACGGCACCTCCTCCTCCGGAACCAATCTCTAAGAAGGATGCTATCCTGTTCAAACCGTACCTGGACAATCCCGTAAGTAAGCCTGCGAAGGAGCACTCGATCCAGAGGGGGCTGTCCCCCGTTAGCAGCCAGAACGTCGTCAACAACAACAACAACTGCCAAAGCATCTGCAATTTAAACGAAAGCAGGGGCCACGACTACGCCCTCGAACTCAGTTTAAGACTGCCGGTATCCTGGAGGACTCACCCGAGTCCGTACACCGAGTTCCCTCAAGTTAAAAGCGCGTTCGTTAGGTATCCAGCGAGTCCTCATTACAGTTAAATCGGCAACACTTTTTCGATCCTCAACGCAGCGGGATAGACGCGATACATATTCATCGATCCTTCGTCGTCATCCGAAAATCATTCGAAATCGACTTGCCGATCCCCACCATTTGAGCAAAAGGATTCGCCGACGAAGGATCGATAGATACGTGATCAACGACACGTCGCGGGCCGCGAACGTTTATCGTTTCGATACCGCGTTATAGATCGCGATAAAGTCTTAATCAGTCATTGGACGATGCATGGCGTGGTAGGAGAAATTATACATAATCGTGTCCTCGGCCGACGTGTTCTCCCAACTTGCCCCAGGCCTGCTTCTCTTCGTTATTCCCCGCATCCTCTAAAAAATCGGTGCAGATATCCAGCCTGACACTTTTTCGTTGTTATCGTCGAGATTAGCGTTGAGCGGCTATCGGCTAGGCCGTTTAGAGGTCGCGTGGCATCGTTATAATTACGGAATTATGTCAGTCGCAGCAATAGATACCGATCACGGAGAAAAACTCTCCCGCGAGCGATGGGGTTACGCAACGATCGGAAGATACCATCTTATTTTTCAACGAATCCCTCCTCGAGTCTCTAGAGATCGAATCAGGAATGAAAAGTTCCACGAAGCGAAAAGTATTCCCGTGTATTGTATTCCCGTCGCACCCACTGGCTTCTCCGCGAACGGCCGTCGTTTTTCTTATTCCGTCTTCGTCGAGGATCGATCGTCGTTAGATATCGTTTAATTGCTCAAAGAATTTCTTCCATGCGCGCACCTGTGTTACACGCACGGTGCGCAAGTATTACGACAGGGTTCCGTCTCCGTTTTCTTTTCTCTCATTTTCTTCTCCCCCGCCGCTCGACTCGGATCATCCGACAATTTTTCTTCGTCGTTTCTTTCCTTCCCGGCGGATCGATGACTTGTAAATATGTAAATAGCGCGGAATCGACCGATCCACGGTTACAGAGGTATACGACAGCGTAAAAGGATCGAGCCGGTTCCCGGAATTTTCACCGAAAACGGAAATCGCGACAATTTCGAAGGAAGGAGAGGAACGGCAACGAGAAGAATTCGATAGCGTGATAGTATTGTACGTCGCGATCGCTTCCGTTCGAAACCGCACCGCGTGCCTTTTCCTCCCAGTTTCGGAGCGAATTAACTTGTAGACGCGTGCATAAACAAAAATATATTTTGTATCGATCTGTGCGCTTCTTCGGTCCATCGATCATCCGCGAAACTTGTTCATAGCCGTCGGAAATCGCTGGATCGGAGAGGAGCAAGAAATTGTTAGATAGGTTAACCTTTTCGTCGCGAACAAACTCGAAACGCAGTCTTGCAATATCGACTGATCGCAACAAGAAACGTCGACGCTTAATTGCACGAGTCGTAATCGTGGCAAAAAGACTAACTCTCAAGAGGCTGATGGTAGGGAAAGAATTTTAAGAAAACACGTACACACCAGAGAGGAGTAAAATTTTATTCGAATAAAAAGAACAACGTAGAACGAACTTTTCGTGTCATTTACTCGATTCGAAATCATTCGGAAATTTTTTTATTTGTTTATACTTAATTTATTAGTCTCAATTTTTATTTAGATACAAATTTTACTCGTCTCCGATCAAACGTATACACACGAGAACGTTTCGAAAAACTCACGTGCCTTATACTTGACAGACGTTTCGCCTAATTCGTGCCAGTAATTATTTTTATATGAAGAAGTTTCCGTTGATCTAAGATCAATAACTCGACGTTATTTAAACAAAAAAATGTTTAAAAAGTAAGTAAAGCAATTTCAACCCGTACAGACGAATATCTCTTTAAGATTTTACAAAGGCGGAAAGTCGTTTATACATGAAATTGTTTACGAAGTGTTCTTGAATGTTCGTTACAAATTATTCGTGCGTAGGTGTAGTTTTCGTGTTGTCATTTCCAGTATCGTTCCGGCGCATTCCGATTCTCGATGCGATAACGTGTTCTCTTTTTATCGTCGAACGACCTTCGCGACGTCGCGACTCGAAGAAAGTTCTCTGAATCGGTGACGTTGGAAAATGTGGAGACATTCCGCGATACCTGGTTGCTCGATACCGATCGCTATCTCTTCGGACTGATTGCAACGAGTAATCTCGTCCATAGAAACGTCATCGGCGACGATCCGTCTGCGCCGCAGGGAAAAGAAGAGATGGACAAAATTTTATTCGAACAGATAGACTAGTTGAAAACAAAGTTTGAGCGAAAGAATGGCATCGCATCGAAGCGCGGTGAAAGGGCGAGGTTCGGCAAATAAGACCGTATCGCAACCTAACCCAATGAAGACGGCCAATTTTGTAAACGAGCGTCGCAGACGGACCGGTTACGTCAATGTTTCAATATTCAGGCTCAATCGAGCTCGTTCCAGGCGCGCGAACAATCTCACGCGTTGCGACAGCCGCGCATTATCGTCGTCTAGCGGAACGCGTTTCGCAGCTTGGATCGACGACATACATATTTACCAGCGTGCTCGCGAATCTCACCGACGAGAAACGTACACTTTGAATTCTTTTGATCCTCGAATGAAACCAGAAGCGGGCAAAATTTCGTTTGAACATTTTCTTGAATTTTTCCAATGTGTTATAGTCTAATTATTTGTTTCATAGTTTAGTTTCTTTATAATCTTTTTGCTTCTAATTTACCACGTAAACATTATGACGATGATCGCGACTAAAAGATCAAAACATCGATATATATTTATTTAAAACTGCAAAATCGCCATTCTTGTTAACGTTTAGATCAAAATATCGCCCATCTACGAGCGAAGGGTGTTTCTGCCCTCGAGAATCGGAAAGCGTGAAAACATGAAAGGAAACACCGTATTACTATTATTATTCTTATTATTATCATTATCATTATTATTATTATTATTATTATTATGTGTATACATGTAGATATATAGCCTTGTCCGGTGTTCCGTCGATAGGGTCAAGGCGGCAATGTACAATAAAATGTAGCGTAATCATAAGCCATAATGAATTACATAATGCCATAACGTTTTACATAATGAACGAACGTGGTGCGTCGAACCGAGCGGTGTGTGCTCGATAGCGCGAGAAATCTATGCGTGGCTGCGTAAGTGCGTGCGTGATTGCGTGTGTTCCGTGTGCACAGCCCACAAGAGTCTATTAAACGAGGCATAAAGCGTATGTAAGCAATATATATATATATATATTTTTTTTTAAGTGCATAAAAGTGTACGAACGAAGCGACGGGAATGGAGCAGCGAAGAGTGTGGGTTCGGAAGGGGAGTTTCGTGGGCGAACCCCCGGGTTTTGAAGTCCGTACACACGAGTGTAGGCAGAAGATGTACGTACACAGACATACAGAAAGAAATACACACACGTAGGGAATAATGTCATAAGCATGATATGCTCGTGTATCGTACATGTACAAAGAAATTTATATATAGCGTTGAAACATATAAATATAAAAAGAGAGGGAGAGAGAGAGAAAAACAGAGCACGTATATATATATACATAATTATATATATTATATTTTAATACGATCAAAGTTATATGTACCGACGAAACGCCTCTTAACTCGCCCGGTGCCTTTTAGATCGCTCGTGCCTTATAGCTTCGCGCGAGGCGAAATCAAGGACCAAAGTGCCTCGTGTTCTTAGAACCAGAGATGGGCAAAATTTGATTCGGGTATTAGACGACAAATAAAAATTTTATTCGTTCAACGTAGCAACATAATTTAATTGTATATAATTCAGATTTTAATTGTTATACAAAAATTTCAATCCAGATGAGAATTGTGTCCATCCCTGCTTAGAACGAGCCACGGTATTAGATTGTTTCGAGCCCTCCGGCAACGAAGACGCGTTCACCGCGACTCTCTCGATCCGGATGCATTCCGCGATTGAGAACACCGGTTGTGACTCGCCCATGCGCGTAATAATAATAATAATAATAATCGTAATAATCAGTATTCAAACCTACACGATTTATTTATTGGTCGTTGTTTACGACCACCGTTTCGAGCGACGACGTTTTCTTTTTGTTTTTCCTCATGTCCGCCGAATAAACGATCGAAAAGAATTTGCGTACAACGAACCGACGTGTTTTCTTTCATTTTTTTAATTTCCTATTTCCTTCGATGCCCGTTTATCGGGTGAATCTTCGATCGGTTTACCATTTGAATTAAAATTATCGAATTTCGATTAACCGATAGCAAAGTTAAGTAGAATTTAATTCGAGTAACAGATGACAAGTAGAAACACTATATTACTGTACCATGTAAATCGTTATACAGAATTTATATTCGTCATCTGTTATTCGAATAAAATTTCTGGTGCCTTCGTCTCGAGCCAAGAAGCAACTCTAAGTTGATAAACGAACGACTCGGTTATCTATGAGTCTTTACGAACGACCGAAGCTCCCCAATGAGTTGTGAACGGTGACGAAAGCAGCGATATTATTATTATTACTATTATTATTGATTCCGATATGTACGAAGTCACGTAGCGCGTGTATTTCCCTTTCGACGGGAAAATTTGCCCGATTACCGACCATATCCGTTATTGTGATTCATCGAGAGGAAGATGGAGAATGAGAGGGAGAGAAAGAGAGGGAGTGAATGATCGACGTTTTTATCGTACGGTGAGACAGACAGGCACCGTCGACGCGCCGTTTTCTTTTGTACACACGGAAAAACAAGAAGTAATTGTATTAAATATTGTATTATATACATATGCGTAGATTATACGAAAATAGAACTTTAATGAATTTGAGAGAAAATATAAGAGACTATTTTAAAAGAACTCTCGGTTTCGATTATTTCCGTCCTGTGCCGTACTTTTCTTTCTTCTTACACGAAAAGAATTTACCACCAACGAGAGTAGATAGTATTCTTCGATTCCTTGTGAAAATTTAATTTTGATTCAACCAACGTAAACGGAACTAAATTTAAAATGTACATCTATCGTTTATCTAGAACGTGGAAATTTTCTTTCTTTATAAGAGCGTAGCACGCTGTAGTGACGCACATCTCCGAGATAGCGGCAAGGCTGATAATTTCTGGGAAGATACAGCCGAACATAGGTACGCGCGATGCTCCCCGAATTGATTTCAGTGAAACCGGTACTTTCTACGATCCCAATCGAACGTTTATCGAAATAACTCGTTGACATCAGATCGTACGAGTAATCTTATTCGTTGTTTCGCAGGGCTTTTGTAATATCTTCCTTCGTAACAACGATAGAAACAAAGTTTCAAGTCTGATTCTTTAACAAACGTCCACGACGTATATTGTCCTCGTAAAAAAAGAAGTAGAAAAAAAACGCGACTTCGTATCGTTGCAGGTATTGTTTCAACGAGTGTCTTTTTTTTTAAGCTTTAATCTTATCGGATGACATCTTTCGCTTGTCGACACCGATCCGTAAAAACTCAACGCAATAGCTGTTGCTACTGCCTTGAAAATCAACCTCGCGACCTTTGGTTTACGCTGAAAACGTCCACGTTTCCCCAAGTTAATTCGTTTGCTGTTATACCTAAATACATGATTCCATCGCGGTTCGTACGAGGGTTGAAGTCATGCCGAAGATAAGCAGAAGCCAACTTATTGTGACTCGCGCACCGAATGCAGTCACGTCGGATGCACACGCATATGCCACACAGGAGTGAGGCGCGCATCGATGCGAGCGATGCATTGTTTCCGTTATCGCGGTCGATTGGCAGTGGCCGCGGATCGACGATCGCGCACGTACTCGCTAAACTTTCTAAGCACGCAACCAAGCGTTCGCCCTCGCGCCTCGCAGTTCCCGTCGACCAGCGATGCACTTGCGTCGATAAATGACGTAAATAATACGGGCTCGTGCTTATTTTAATTGAACAAATTAAGACCAATACTTTGTCGTAAAAAATTACTCTTAGAGTCATCTTCGATGTCTCAAACTATATACGTGTAGTCAGATTTCGGTAGGAACCTTAATTTCTATGTACAAGACCGAATCGCGGTTTCCGTCGACTGCTTTCGAAAACGGTGCGGCACGGACGCGTGCAATCGGACACGTGCATATGATGCAATATATTCTTACGTACCGCAGGAGCGTACGGTACGAGTAACTAATTGAACTGTAACGAGCGATCAATTTAAATTAAAAGAAACAAAAAATCGCTTCCTACTTCGTACATTTATGTCGTCGTAAATTGCAGACACTCGAGTTATCGACGGTGGCAGCACCATCAGTTACACTGGTTTATCGATATTTCCCTGCAATTTCTGTGAAAGATTATTAAATATCTTATCGTTACAGCTACAAAGCGTGTAGCGATGCATCTACTCTAAATGTAATTAGCTCAAAGCATTTTAGAATTTTAAAATAATAGTCGCGAACATCTTTCTTCTTGGCAATTATTCTCTCTTCAAGGATCGTAAATTCGAGTTCTGATGTTTGTTGAAAGTTCGCTAGATTAAATAGTAATAACAACGCTATTCGTTTTTATTGAGGCCATCGCGTACGCGCAAAGCAGACCTTGAATCGACGTATGACTGATGCAACACTTCAATCAGAGCCAATAAATGTCACCGACTGGTGCAATGCAATTAGGAAGGGTGCAGAGGCACGGATGAACGAAAATTCGTACTATTATAAATACTACCGTTTCCCGTGAATAGAAAAATGCGACTACCGAAATCCATTCTAAAGCCAGAGTCGCGACAAATTTTGGTCTAGATTAGCCGAGATTCGGTTAATCGCTGTACATACAGCGAACGTTAGGGTTCCGGTTCGTGCCGCGCTGAATCCTTCGTTAAATTGTTCTTATATTCGAGATTGACAGAGACTATTGTTCGCTACGAGTGGAAAAAGAACACTTCGCGACAGAATTCTCCCGCGTCTGGCGTCTTCAACCGGAAATTCGAAAAGGATACCAAAAAGTTCCTGGCCCGATTCCAACAGTCGAGCAGCGTGACTTCTGTTTGCAAGTCGAAGATCAACGTAGCTAGAAAGTCTCGAGTTTCGTTGATTATTCTCACCGTGTGCTTCTTGTCCGTCCGTCGATATCCTCTCGAACAGTGGTTACAAATTGGTAGAGACTTTTTGAAGACACCGAACCGTATGTATGTACATCGGCGAGAATTTCTGATCTAGTTAACGCTTTCGAACATATAAAAGATAAACAACATTTCATTTCATTTACATGCATATGATTTAAATAGTATCGAAACGATCGACGCGTCGATGCGATAACTTGGCTTCGAGAGATCCTCGTGTATCACACTTTCGAACATCGTGTCTAGATTCACTACATTCGTGATACTTTTATGGCTATACAATTAAAAGCATACAAGATTTCAATCTGCATTAGTAGTTAATATGCCTAAAAGAAGGAAAGAAATACTAATCCTCGAAACGACGGAAAAATCGCTGTTTACCGTACTGCTAAACTCTAGGCCAGAGTTTATTTTTACCCTAGACGAACACTTGTGATCCCTTCTTTCCAACGTTCGTCTTTGACGTCTCCACGCAGTTTTTTCTTTCTTTTTTTTTTTTTTGTCTCGTCGTCCTCGACTTCGCTCTTTTTCTGTCGACGTTGTTTTCGGAAACGTGGAACGTTAATCTTCCTCGGTCGACGGTTTCGTCGACTCGTCGGGTAGAGGTATCTTTGCGATGATCGAAGGTCGCTCGCTCGCGGATTATAATCAGATAGAGAGGTTGTTCGTAAAACGATACCAGCGTTTCTGGTTACAGGTTCTGCAGTCAGAGCACGCTGGAGAAGCGTAGCTGTAAATGACGGAGCGTTATAAACCGCCAGAAGCCAGCGTTGCACTGACCAAAGAAGAGATTCATAACAGATACCAAGACGCGGCACTGGTTATATTTAAAGTAATCGCTCGTACTTGTAACGTTTAGCACCTTTAAGTAGATCGATTTAAATATAAATGCATGTTATCTGTTCCTTCTCGCCGGCAGACATTTTATCGATACGTCAATTGTATTTCAAGAAAGCCGTGTACCCGGCTATGTATGCCCCACGGAAGCAAACTATGTCGAGTTCGGATTTTTCTAATCTCAATTCGAGTATGCATTCTTTGCACGTTGTATTTCATTTAATAACTGTAAATCTCTTCGTTTCAGGAACAAAGTAAGAAGGAGATCGTCAACTATCTGACTTTTGGAACCAGCCGTAGAACCATGGAATACAGCAGCTATGGGAATCAACCTGTCATCGTGAGGAGACCAACCGAAGCCTTGGCGATCCGAAACGTCGAAGACTTGTCTTCGCAGATATTGAGGATATACAGAAAGCCTCGGGACAGTTGTGTGATAAATTAACGCACGATTTAATTGTTGTGCTCGATTTTCAATTTAAATAATATTTTCTTCGATTCGTCAAAGCAGGTGTTCTATTTATTTCCGCCCTTGCATTTGCTTCTTTCGATAGGCCGTGCGCGCATTTCCTTTTTAATATCAATTACAATCTTGATTGGTGTATTTACATTCACAAACGGGTGTTTAAATATTTATATAACTATATTTATACAATAAATTTTTTTTCGGATACATTCTCGTTGATCGATAGCAAATGTGGTCTGACATCTATCCGAATTTCGTACAAGTCCATCGTTGCAGTTAAGATAAAGTTGATGACTTTTAAGAAAAATTAGAGCGACATTTACAATATTTTATAAAATAAATATATAATAAAAGACAGAGAATAACAAGATCCACGGATCTCGATGGGGGAACGGGTACAGAAGCAACGCGAACTTATGGCTTACCCAATTTTCAGCGATAGTTAATTAATTTTTTTTATATGGGTTATGACGCCAAAACTAAATGCAGAAAATTATCCGGATAGCTCAGATGTTCCGACATCCACTGCAGCGGTGTTTCCAAAGGTGGAACGATACCATGGGTGAGTACCGTAACTATAACGAAAATACGTACGACGATGAGATTAATATCGCGCATAAAAATTACGACGGATATTAAAGATATATATATTTACTCTTTTCATCATCTGGAAATACTTCGTTCAATAAATGCCTCAGAGTTTTCCTCTGACCTTCTTCATTGACTGGTTTCACAAGCTTCTGTACATATTTGTCCTCGCTTGTATAGCAACGAAAAGGTATATATTTGAAACCTTCCTCGCTGTTGCTAGCCTCCATCAGTTTACGATTTACAGACCAAAATTGATCAAACTTATCATTGAGCAGGCCAGACCACAGTTGATTGTGATCTTTCTTTTGCATACTAGACACAACTTGACTTCTGTGCTTCAATACGTCAGCTTCTTTTACGCAGGAGAGGAAATACGACTCCACGGCCTCTCTGAAATATCACCCTAATGAAGTCAAACTTATACGACATTGAAAGCAATGAAATTTTACTTTCGGTATGCTTACTTGTTTTGACAGCGCATCAATACATTTTCTGGAAATCTTTCAAAGTGAACAACGATATTCCAGGGTAGTTGTATATCATTGGAATAAATATCCAGAAGTACACCAATGGGATAATGCCATTTCAGGGGAATGCCATTGAATTCTAGCCACATTTCGTGTTCCTGTTTGCCGTCGCTTTGGACGTGTCGAATAAAATGCTTTCGTACCTTATCCGTGCACAGTGGAAAGTAACTTAACCTAGGTACCATTAGATAAAACGGATCGGGTCCTTGTAATTCGCAAATTTCCTCGGGATCGAGCGTAAAACAGACAGGAATTTTGCCATCCCAAATTTCTCTGAGTACCTCCCTATCATTCGCCATTATGCATACAAATACGATGTTTTAATTCATTCGCGCCTTCGATGACAATTCGATACTCCGAACTAAGAGGTTATGTTTTTCGTCTGCTAGACAAATTTATACGTGTCGTGGAATAACGACTCTAATAATAATATGTAATAGTACTATGAAACAATCCGATATTTCAAAGATCGAAGCACTCGATCTGACACTTCCCCGACTAACTATGTCTATATGTGTTCATGTTTCAAGATCTTAACACTTGTCGTATGTGTTTATTCTCGACATTGAGCCTGAGTGACGCATATACGACATTTGTTCAGCAATTAATGCACGGAAAATCAGTAAATATTGCGGTTAAAAATTGCTCCTGTTACTATCATTATGTTCACGAAGCAATTTTAAACGAAATAACGCAACAATATATACATAGCTTCGACTAGTTTACGAATTGACATGTATTGCAACCAACTATACTAATACTGTCATCGGAAAACGTAAAAACATTCTATGAGAGAAATACTGTAAGAATTTAAACGACTATTGCATAATAATTAATAAAAATTGCATACAGTAATGTGAAAGGAAGAAATGGGATGAGGAATATACAAATAAGGTTCAAAAACGTGTCACTCGACGGTATCGCCATCTCGCGGCCAGAGGGTCGAACTAAAATTCCGACCTCCGTACAGCGCACCACCGGGAAAGCGCCCAAGTTTGTCCTTGAATAGTTGCTCTTTTCAGCGCTAGATGGCGCCATTTGTAAACTTGGGCGTTTACCCGATAGAGGTCTCCACCACCAGGTGACGATGTCGGTATTTCTACAATATTTGCTTTTATTATATCTATTAACAAATAAGTGAGCATGCTTCGTGATATTAAAATTTGAATGAAAATCAATTCTTGACCCTTGAATCCTTTATTTTTTTTATTAAACCATACAAATGGCGCCATCTAGCGTTGAAAAGAGAAACTATTCGAGGACAAACTTGGGCGCTTTCCCGGTGGTGCGCTGTACGGAGGTCGGAATTTTAGTTCGACCCTCTGGCCGCGAGATGGCGATACCGTCGAGTGACACGTTTTTGAATAATCTACCGGGACAGGATACTTGTACATTACCGAATAAATAGCCGTTTTTAAATTTTCCATGCTTGTACGATAAGAAAAATAATATACAATACTATAAAAATATATTTAAACCACCTATATTCAAATGTGTTGCAACAGAGGTCGGAATTTAATGTTTCCAAGACGGTCTTCTATATCTGATAAAGATCAATCGCGTCATGGATCTATGTATCGATGATTTTTCTAATATCCAGAGATGTATCGTTGATATTCGACTGTGCAGTCGAATGATCGGCAATCCACTCGAGAGAAATCAAATAACCGGCACAAAAGGAAGTGAGATAATGCGCGAAAGTATCGAAGACACGCGCTGACATCAAATATAAACAACCGAGGCAGATTTCTTATCAGTTAAGCGTAGATATCGGGCTGCCGAACGTATTATCAGACGAACCTTTGAACTTTGAGAGGGCAGAAAGAAAAAATCACACTCTCTCTCCCTCGGTGGCGATAAAAGTCCTGTAATCGCTTCGTTCCGTCTGCTTAGACACCCATGCGCGTACCGTGACGTCAATTAGGCTCCCTATTAAGTCGTAATGCAGCTAGCTGCCGCACCTGACGTTCAATCTACTGAAAACAAATCTGTACCAAACTCCTGCATAACGCGAGTTTCCACGACGTGTAATATATCGATGTTTATCGATAATCTTATCGGGTAGTAGCATCCCCACTGTGCCTGCCAACAGAAAAATACAGCGGCACTCGATCGTGCCGATCCATTTATTTACTTCGGACGGTGAAAGAATCTGCGTTGGTCGTTCGTTATCTGGCTCCCGGTTATCGGTCCTAGTTTTTTTCCTCGCGATCGGTATTTGTTATCGTTCGATCTGGTAATAACTAGCGCGCGTTACGTAGAAATTGCTAACTACTGCCCGATATATATCATCAATTTTGCGCACAGCTGCACTCGGTACCACGTGTGGATTGCCTTTGCGCGGTGCTCCCGTCTCCTCAGATAGGTTGACCTGGCTGACAGCTTTGTACCGATAAACGAAGGCTCGCGATAAATTAACATTACAAACACTGCTCGGAGACGAAAGAGCGCGCCGATAGGGGGTGAAAATTACTTCACCCGGGAGATGAATGCTTTCTAGAGACCTTTGATCGTCGCGATGCTTACGAATCGAAGTAAATCTTACGGGTGCATCGAGAACACGTGTCCACTTTCCTAAGGTGTAATAAAGTTCTGAAACAACCCCCTCGATGTTCGAAACGCACTCCCTTCGAGCTTCTACGCTTTGCAGGAAAGGTGCCTTCGTTTTCGGGGATGATCACGTTTCGTACCCATCGATATTGTTCGCAAAACTCGAATGTGCGCGGCAGGATCAAGATGTTCGATAACCAAGGCAAACAAGAATTCCCACGCGCTAATAGCAAATTAATCTGGGGTCGTCGATTCGACGAGTTTATTCTTGGAGGCAGTTGGCGGCGAACGTCTTCGGCCGATAAATGCAAGAAAAAATGATCCGGAATCGGAGATCAATAAGAAAAAGGAGAGCGTCTGGTATCCGTAGACAATAGCAATCATCGCGGAGAGTGCATCGACTATCTTTCGAGAGCGTCGAGCTAATCTGCGCGAGCGCAACAAAACCGTATCGAAGTTAGCGCTGAAGTTAATTAGCGAACAATTGCCAAGAAGCGAACACTAGTTTCATCGCGAGTTCGAGATACTTCGAATCGGAGATTGGCGAAATTTTATCCGAATAAAAAAATGAAGAAATAATATTTATTACAATGTTACAGTGTTTTTAGTTCTAGGCAACGCGTGACTAGATTATTTCTGCTGTTTCACTGCTAGAGCTAGTTGTAATATTGTCATTAGCATTTACGACGCTATTATCGCTTAGGTCGCATTACAAATTTGTGTCATCGCTGCGACTGTATGCACCGTTATCGCCGCACACTCGTATTATTTTATACCTCTAACGGATATGTTAAAATTCTCATTACTCGGTATAGCGTACGTTGCGATATTTCGAGTCGGATCCTCTTATCTTGAGCTTCCTTCTACGCCATCTTGTACTACGAGTTCTTTCAAGATATCGAGGGTTCCAAAAGAATAAGGTCTCGAATCGTGGATGACTCGTTTCCACGATGGTTTCGAATGTTTCGGAGGTCTTTGAAACGTCGCGAGAGGACATGCCGTTTCGTAAGGGGTGAGTCGTTTCTAGTGGAACAGCCTATACATCGAAAGTGGAACGAGCAACGGATAATATAATTATCGAAAACTAGCGCAGATTACGATTTCGGTACGAATTTGACGCTCCGATGCTATCGCTTCTTTCGTTCGCTCCTCGGAGGCTTATAATAGCGAGATTCGAAAGACGCATCCGGTGCGTTCCGTGCCTACGCCGCTCTCTTCACCTATCCTATCCCGTTTTTGACCTCGTTTCGCCCTCGTTTTCGCGATAAAAGCGGGCAAGGGGACAACGAGAAAAGAGAGGAGAAGCTATCGCAGCGAATAAAAAGCATTTCGTCCGCGGCGATGTCGGTTGCAATAAAAGTTTAATTTATACGGCAACCTTCGACCCCGGTAAATGGCTCGCAGCTATCTTTACGTAAGCCTCGACGACGAGGAACGCGATGACTGAAAGTAAACGAAGCGAACCTACGAAGTCCGATGAATGCACTCCGGAGTAGGTGACCGTTCGTCTAATAGTTTACGAATACATCGAGTTTTATCGACGACGATCGTTTCGACGATTTCGTCTAGCGCGGTCGTCGAATCGTTTCGTTGCATTTCGGAGTCGAAACGAATTCGAAACGATGTCCAGTGACGCGTCGACGCGACGGGAACGTCACCGCGGTGTGTATGAGCCGTCGCTTCCGGTCTCCTGGTACCGGAACTGCACGCACGGCCGGCTCGCTGTCGCGACGAGGTTGCTCCGCTTGCGGTGGTACTCGCCCAAAGTCATTTCACGCCCGACGAAGCGCGGAAACAGGCGTTTACTCGAGATTTTCGTTCATAAATCAAGTCGAGTAAGCTTTCATGCTTCGACCCCGCCTCCTCGTTCTCCGCGCCCTGAAACTGTCGTCCGTCACGGGGTCGATTCGCCCTCGGCGGGGGGAAGGGTTGTCCCCTGCCATTCGAGATTTAATCGATGTCCATATTCACCGAGATCGCGCATGGAAATTATCGATACGCCGGAAACGGAAGGGTTGGAATCACGACCCGATTCCGCCACGTCATATGGCCGGAATCTCGAAAACGGAAGTTGCGTGCGGCAACTTGGCGCGAGTCGAAAGGATCGAGAGAAAACGAGTCCTGACGTACAATTGGAACTCGTCTACTAAAGAAAATATTTACTTTCGATGAACGGATCGGTACCCAACGTCCGAATCTGGAAATGGCTTTTCCCATGGTTGTCGTTATTTATGCTTCCTCGAAGGAATGCCACGGTACCGGGTACACGCGAGCCGTGGAAAGCCTCGCCAGACGCGGTATTATTTTGATTTAAAAGAAATCAGCAGGTGACCGTCGACAGACGGGTAGCGAGTGTCGAGATCCAGAGGCACCTCTACCTGTTTCGGATCATTTTCGATGTTATCCCCGCAACATATGCCCGACAAGGGGCAGATGGTAAAAAAGTGTTGAACCAAGCGGCATCGCGCGACACGGGACAGTTTAAAGGGACGATGCTGCGTCGAACCCAGCCATCGATCGCTGTTCTCCGAATCGTTCGTCGCGTAGTGGCGAAGTTAGAATTATCGTCGCTGTCTCATACTTTCTCTGTACTACTACCTGACTGTACAAAAAAAAAAAAAAAAGACTAAACAGGTAAAAACGCGCAGACGTTAGCGTCACCTCGCGTCGTTAAGACCGCGAAGCATCGTTGTTGCTCCCCACGATTATCCGTACCCCTCGACCGGGCATCCACGGTAGAACGCGCGCTTTCGAGGCTTAAACGATCTTCGAAAGTGAATACATCACCGGGGGGCGCGTCTTCTCTTCGTTCGGATGAAAAACTTGGAAAGATATCTTCGTCTCTTCGTCTAGCCTCCGTGGCACAGCTGCCAACCAGCCACGTAATTTCCCTCGAGCGAGACGATGCTTTAGAGCCGATAAGTGGCACTTACTTCCTCGTTTAACGAGCTCTGGGACCATTTGCGCTCGAGCACTCGTAACCGGGACTACGCCTAGTTCGAGACTTTGACCTCACCGTCGCGAGAGAAAAAATGGTAAACGTCTTCCGCGGTTGCAAACTTGACTTTGGAGACGAGCGATTTTTTCAAGTTACGTCTCGCATTTTTCTTTCGGACATCTATTCTTTCCAAAGTTTTTCTGGATGGGATGGTAAGGCGGATAGCTCCGAAGCGCGTGATTAACGACCTGCATCTCGTGACCGCAAACTCGTTTGCTGTTTTGCGCGATGCTCGGCCCGAAAAGGAAAGCAAATCAGTGCCGTAACATCTGCGCAAACGATCTCGCGCCGAGATAACGAAGACGTCGAGTTAATCGACGGAAGTCGTGCAACTTTGCGCCTCGAAATAAGTCCGTCGTTCCGCCTATCCGTCTACCGACGCGCGAGCATCGAAGCTACTTAATCGCCGCGGTTCTAATTCGTCCGTTGGTCCAGGCTCGAATTCGGCCGTTGCTGGGACAGGAAACGAGAGAAAATTTATGATGAGGACGGGACGATCGAGCGAGGCCCTCGGAGAGAAGGATGACGGCTCCGTCCCACCTGTACGTACACACGGCCGTACCCGTACCGTGTGCGACACGCGCTCGTTCCCGGTACCATAGTCCCAGCTGCCGTATCGCCGCGCTCTAGCTCGAGGAGAAAGGAACGTACAGGTGCGATCGTTAACTCAATTGAACTTTGATAAGTAGAAACATAAAAACGTGCATTTATCGAGGCGATACAAGACGGCTTTATCATCGTGGTTCGTTACCGATTCCAGACATGGTTCGTTGAAACGCGACGCGGCCGCGCGACACGGGCGGAATTTATTCGCGACGCGAGAAATTATAACGCCCCCAGGTTTTTTCTTCTTTTCCTCGCGAATCAAAGACGGCCGAATATTCGATAACGCGAGTTCGGAACCACGCGAGCTGATATAGGGTTTTAAAGAAATCCAGTTGTTTCGCATCTGGATTCGAGACATAGTCTGCGGTCTCGGTGGAACTTTTCCAAAGAGTTTCCGCGTTCGAGAGCCTTTAGATCTGCGCACGGGGCGCGGTTGCGGTGGATGGCAAACGGAACAACGAACGGAAATCCGGGAAGACAACGAAAAGAAGAAAGGTTCGGAGCGCAGGACGTGTGCGCGCGGTCGCCCGGCGCTCGTGTGTGGGACAACGTGTCATTAAATCGAGAAAACACTTGCGCCGCCTGCACTTGCCGTCCAGGAAGGAGCACCACCTGACAGTAGCCATGGCACAGGGTGGATACTCAACGGTCAGAAACGTACCGGGCGCGTAGCGATTCCGAGGGTAACTTCGACTGGAGGCCCGGTTCGATAGATGATCGATAATGAGACGCAGGTGTTTCGCCTCCGCTTTGTGCCCGCGCGCTCTTCCTCGCTTCTTTTCGTACACCTTTCCGCTCCGCCCTTTCTCGCTTTTATCCTTCTCGTCCGGACATCGTTAGGATTTTACGTAATCATCGTGTTCGTCGGATCGACGTATCGTCTCGAAACCCGTTGGATTCGATCTTTCTTTGGAGAAGACCTCGACTCTCGGGGGGTCTACGATTGTTACCAGAATATACCGTGGTTCTAAATGGGATCTACCTCCTACGAGCGAGAGATTTACGAAAATTTCACCCCCGAAGCGCGAGACGTTCCACGACGTCGAGAAGCGTTTAAAAGACGAAAAGGACGAGGCTGTCGTCGCGGTTGACGCAGGAGGCAACGGGTTCGCCGGCTTGGAAATATTCAGCCGGGTCTACCGACTGTTTCTTTCTTGCCGTATGGCATTGTGCTGTCGCGGGAAGACGGAGGACGGGCTCCTTCCTCCACGGTGTACACGGCGAGCGTGGGCCAGCTCCGTGGGGTGGGAGCCGAGGGATGGTGGTGGTGGCGATGATGGCGATGGGCCGTGGTGGTGGTGGCGCTCGAAGAAAACGACGGTTGAAAGTCGCCCGGTTTCTCGTGTGGGACCTTCAGGTGGACGTGAAACTTTTTAGCTCTCCACGGCACTCTCGAAGCAGCTCGGGGTGTGCACCTGCTATACACCTGTTGGCCGTTGCTACTCCTGCTGGCCGTCGTGAAACAAATGCGACCTCGCTCATTCCGTATTCGACTTCTAGGCCCGTCCGTTAGAAGGAAAATCGTTTCGACCTTCTTCGCGGGAACACGATACGTACCCTACGGTTTCTTCGAATATGCGTCGCGACTTTTTCAAGCGTTATTCGGTGCTTCCGAATCGGAATATTTTATTTCTACACGTAAAGTACATACCCATGCGACATTTATCATTCTGAAATACATTACTTTGTTCGCCACGATTAACATTATCCCTACTATCGTAGGATCGGTACGCTCAAAGTACCACGCAAAAATAAAATATCGAGTTCCGCTACAAGTATTTCATGCATTTTTGTAGAGAGGGAACGGTATCAGCAAAGAAGTACGCAAGAAGACGAACCTCGTAATTCGACTATACGGTGGCGAGAGGATGGTAAGACCACGAGGATCAGGACGAAGAGAACGAAGAAACTCGAGGAAAAGAAGAAGGAGAAGGAGAAGGAGGAGGAAGGCCTGATACACTTTTAATACGGGACCGAAAGAGCCCCCTGCACAGCAGGTGCACCGCAGGTGATTCTGCTCGTCTTTCTCTTACCAGGCTAGCTTCCTCTCGTGACTCCTCGACCGGCGTGCACCCTGCGTACGCGATCTCCCACAGTGGTGGACTCGTCTTTTTTTCCGCGAGGAGCACACAAGGCGATCCTTTTTCGAGCCCACCTCCCCTTCTGTCTGTCGGGGATCGAGGAGCGAGGATTCGATCGCGACGGTTGCGTCGGTCGCTTAGATCTTCCGCAGGGAGCGGATTTGGCGCTTTCGAGTAGAATCGATCGCGATATACACATACGTGGCATATCGTAATTTTGCAACGTTCTTGTCTATATATAGGATTATAGTTATAGCCTCCGTAGTTTCGAGTGACGCGGCGAGAGTCGAGTGGAACATCCCCGAAGGAGTCGGCTCCAAAGAACGTTGCCTCGTCAGCGACGCGTGGGAAAGTCGAAGGGCGCCAACCGTTTTCGAGATGCCGACCAGAGACGCTGGGGGTGGCAGCGTAATTGATACAGTTCGTAGGACCGTGTTTGAATTTCATTATGGTCCTGACGTCACCTCGGGATCCATTCCGCTTCACCGGCTCGTTCACTCGAACGATCAGGAATCCGCTAACCGGGTTCGTCCGTGGTCAACGACGGTCTCACGGCGAGAAGGTGCATCGCTCGCTTGGACTTCCTCGAACGTTAGACGGAAAATAATCGCATGAGAAAGTGCGGAGCAAAAAAGGATGCGACTCTTTTCGTAACTTTCGCCCTTACCCTCTACCGCGAAAAAAGTCGCGAATTAACCGTCGCGAAAGCCATCGATTTTTCGTAAAGAACTCGCAGATCGAATGTTCGCGCCGGTCGAACCTCCGAAACAAATGAACATCAACGTTCGACAAAAAGGTGACACAATTACGGAGCAGGCGCGTGCGCGCACCAAATTCCGTGGGTTTTCTTTCGGAGCAGCGGAATTCTGTCCTGGTGTGTGCGCGTGAGATGTCCGTTGCACGCGAATCGAACGACGACGCGGCTCATTGTCCGTCATCCCTCACCTGCTGTACGATGAAGAAATTCCGACAAAGAACAGCACAGGTGCCATTCCTTCTTTTGTGACAATGTTGCAAAAGTGTCTGCAGCGTGTACAACGTCTTCCCAACGTGTCTTTATACAGAATTACTCCGAAGTTATGTCACGTTTGGTCCCAGCTTGTACCGTAATTGGGAAATGTCTGCGGGTCCTAGTGCAGACGTTTTCTCTCGTATCGGCGCGTTACCGACTGACTGAAACCGAGTTCGAAGCGTCGCGAGTCGAGTATAACTGTAGCCCGTTCACCCCGGACCGTGGTCGCGCGGTTGCGTAACCATCGAACGCCAAAAAATGCTCGCGTCCACGGTGGTCTCGATGCTCCTCTCGAAGGTTTCGTTAAGCCTTTCAACGGAAACGCTCCGAGATTAACGCCTCGTCCCACGAGAGGCAATATGCCCGCGAGTAATTGCGTCTTTAATCAAGAAGAACTCCCCATCCCTTCCCATTCCACCGGCAGTCGCGAGGGCTAAGCGGTCCGCGTCGACTAATTACAGGCAAGGTCAAGCGTAGTCGAGCCGATACGGCTCGAGAAGGCGAAACGCGCGTGTCAGAAGCGCGCAAGCTGCACGCTGCGCTGGACGCTCGGAGCGCAGTCAACGGACCCCCATAAAAGAGCGGCGCAGCTGGATTTTTTTCGCAAAAATCCCGGCCGTGTGTGCGGGGGCATGTGGTCGACTCGATGAGAGACAGTCGCGAAGAGGAAGAGAAACGCAGGAGGAGAAGGAGAAGAAGGAAGCCTCGAGAGCGGGCAGAACCGATGGAGGAAGAAACGAGCTCCGTGGCGAACCAGAGGCCCGACGAAGAAGGACGCGAAGAAACGAAGGAAGAAGAGCAGCGGTGTCGGGCGGAGGTGAAGGAGGATAGCCATGCGGCAAGGTGCTGCCAAGGTGGCGGTTAGGGCAGCTGATCTTCGAATAGCAGCAGGTGAATGCGAAGAAGCTCGCGCTGGTGGAAGGAGCGAGATAGGAGGAGGATGGCTGGTAGTTGCGGTAGATGCGCCGCTGGCCCTGCGGAGGAGGAGGACGAGGAGGTGGTATCCACGCGTGCATAAAAGGTGTTTCGTTATTGTTACCAGCCGCGCGCGAGCTGCAGGTCTCGTGGATTTATTAATCTTGTTTTCGTGGCAACGGGTTCTCGTCGCGCCGCCAACCGATCGGAACCAACGCCCGAACGCACCTCGCCGCTTATCGTTTTCGATTTGCATCTCGTCTACCGCGCTCGACAACCACGATCGTCCATCCGGCGACTTCGCGACTTCGCTGATTCACCCAAACAGCGGTTCTACGAACGATTCCTACGAAAATAGGAATCTTCCCCCTTCGGTTACCGTTTTCGTAGATTTCCGAACTACGCTTTGGAGAAGATCGACTTTGTTCGTGTAAAGGTAGCCATCCCCCGGTTTTCCATTCACGATCCCGTTATCGGCGCAGCAGCACGGGCGCGGCGGTCAATGAAATACGCGTCTCGCGCGAACACGGTGATGAATTTATGACCGGTTTCACGGCGCGAAAAGGCCCTCGATGCTCCTGGCCGCGCGTGCACGTACTCGATCAACGACATTCTTTCCCATGCCGTGAGTCTTCCGCGGACGCCGCGAAGGACGAATCGACGCGGAGGGATGGGAAAACGCGGCGATCGGTGATCCTGGAAGCCTTTTTTCCCCCCGTTGGTTGCGGTTTCTGGGCCGAGGCGTCTCTCGAAACTTATCTGTTACGCAATCGCTGCCACTGAATGCACCGAACCCCCTTCGGAGTTGCGTGTTTAAGGTCCCCGCGCTGCTCTCGTCTCTTTTCACGCTGCGCAACGAAATGGTTCAAATGGGAAGCGATACTTTTTCATGTCCGAGTTAATAAACGTTCGGTTATCCGCCGATATAAGGCGCTCCCGCATCGTTCGCTTTTACGTGGTCGCTGTCGAGTCCGTTGCGGTTCCTAACAATCGAGACGTCGCGCGTTTCGGTTTACCAGTTTAAGGACGAAGGTTTCGAACTGATTCTCGGATAAAAGAATTCTTTTCCGTTTCTCTGAAGAAGTCTTAAGAACGTAATTGCCAGCTATCACGGAGTAATTCGAAAAATTGGAAGGATCGCGGGACTTTGCGCCGCATTCCCCGCCTGGGCTTATACTTTACTTTTGGCGAAATGTCTTTTACGAAGAGACGTAAAAAAATCGATTCTTTTAGCTTCGAAAGTGTTTTATCTTCCTACGCGTTTGTAAGAAGTTGCTCGAATAACGAGCGAAAGTCAAACGGTCGGAAAAATAATCTCGAGGGAGTATACCGGTGATCGTTGGAGCATCTATTTCCTTGCGGTCACCGACTCGCACCTACGCCTTCTCCCCCTCTGGAAAGAAATAGCAAGGGGGGCGGGCGTCGCGCGTAGGACCGTATAACTTCCTTGCGAACGCTCGGTTCCCATGTCTTCGCCTGTTTATGGGGCTTTCCGTTGTCGCCGCTTCCCATGGACTTCCTAAACATTGACTTCCTCGAAGGAACCGGCGAGAAGCGGCAGATGGCCTATTAATTCGACGGCCACGAAGGAACCGCCGCCACCTTCGTGCCGAGGGCACCCTATACACCGCAACATGGCCAGGGAACACCACCGGCCTTCTTCCCACAAGTGCGTGCACTTGTTCTGCCCATCTCCGACCGTTAAGTTTCACAGATTCCCCCGGCCACCTTACGTTTCGGTAGTTTCACGGCAACGGTTAGGGGCCCGTCTTCGCTTCGATGCTCGCCACGATATTTTCAGTTGTTTAATTCTACTCTCGCTACTTTTACTATACGTTTAATCGTTGGCGTAATGTACCAAGCTGATTATAAAATTTTTACTTACCTTTTACTTACCTCGTTGCTGTTAATGGCGTAGCCTCGTCATTTCTTCGTCCGCGTTCGAGTCGATTTCCGCGGCTCCGTGTCCGTTGGAAGCTGCCAATACCAGCGATAACGGATGAAAACGACGACGATAGATCGTCTTTTTTAATAGCTTTGCGGCAGTTGCGAAATTCTGTGATAGTAGAAGCTAGAAAACATCGGTTGCCTCGATTTCTTTGCACTTTCTCGACGAGGACGCGGACGCTACGAGAGAGGAGAGGAAAGACGACAACCCGGCGGGGAAAACTATCGATAACTTCAGCGGAATTCGCGTTAAAGGTTAACCGCGGAACGAACCGCGTCGATCGGAGAAATCGTCGACCGCCTCGTACGCTCTTACGCAATCGGATCTACTATTATGCAATTACTTTTCGCGCTCGCCGTTTCGTCGGCTGCATCCCCGACCGCGATTTGCAAGGCGTGGGTCAATTATGTTGCCGCTAGCGATGGGACCGATCCACTGACACGCTCTTGGTTGACATTTCTCGTAATCTCGATATCGAATAGCAGATTCAACTAAAACTATGCGGTAACTAGTCCACGGTTGCAGATTACTCGAGTAACTTGGTGCGACATCGCACGATTCTTTAAAAGCTACCATTTCCGCCAGCGATGTTATCGTTGGACGATCGTTGCCGAGTCTCGAACGAGGAAGCAGTCGAAAATTCTCGTAGCGAGCGAAGGTGACCAACTCCGCATTTTTAGCGCGACCGGGCATACCGGAAAAACGACCTCAGCCTCCGGACTACGTAAGATCCAAGATCGGATGCTTAACTACCTGGCGCCAATGCGTTCTTCCCCGACGAAGCAGCTACGGAAGGCCACGGCCGTCGTTGTCCCCGGCAATCCTGCGGTTGATGGAAGGACCGAATGAATCGGTGGAACGAAATAACGCGATCGGCAGGGAGCGGTGGGTTAAAAGGAGAAAGGGAAAACGGAGAAGGCAAGAGAGCCGGCGAAAGGAAATGGGACAGAAACAAAGGAGAGGAGAAAGGGAGAGCATTAGAAGGGTACGCGATAGGATCTAGCAGGGCTCCCGTCTTCAGCGTGACTGGTAAAGGGCTCGGACCTTCGGTAGACGGTCTTTGTTAATCGCCGACCGGCCAGATCGCATTTACAAGTATACACAGACCTCTTTCGACCATTGTTTTGACGTACAATTACGATCTCTAGTTTTTTTTTTGTTTCTTCTCCTTTGCGGTTGTCAGACTACAGTCATCCGATTCCGAGGAGAACTGTGATTACGGAAGCCGGCTTTCCACGAGTTACGGGAAATTAGAACCGTACGATTCGAACGTTCCTCTATCTCGCGAACAGCGGTGCACAACCATTTTCTCGAGCGGGTATTATACAATTTATTTTAGCAAATACCCATTCGAGAGTTTTTTCGATTAATCCTTCGATTCCTGCAAGCACCTACGAGTGTCGTAGCAAAAAAGTTAAAAGCACAGACAGATCTTGAGAACGAAAGGATCGAATTGGTTGGCAAGCCAAACTTTGCGCATCTCTGCTTTAACTTCTCCCCGTAGATGGCATCTCTGCCGAAGGAAAATAATAATAATAATGGATAGTTTCCGAGCTCGCGGAAGGTAAATTATCGTCGAACCGTTGCGGTAGAAAAATTTCGACATTTTAAGACGTCAGGGGAAGCCTTAGATTGACCACGGCAGGTGGTAACTATAACCACGTTCGACGATAACTTCGCTCGATAATTGTCTACCGCGTTTCATACCAGACAAACCTGAGAGAATTATAAACGAAGCGCCGCCCAGTGAATAATAAGAAGAAAGAAACAAAAGGGACACTCGGAACGTGTTACACCATCGAGCTTCATTGACCATGAGAATACTTTTTATAATTGAAAGTAACTGGATATCGTCGCTATAGTTGGCAGACAAGAGAGGGGGAGGGAGGGCGACATGGCAAATATCGAAAAAAAGTAATTAACTGGTTCGAGACCTCGGAACAGGTGTTGCACGCAAATTACAGTTTAACGTGTCTACTTCGGTGACAGATAATATCGATGAATGCGAAATGGCTCATATTTTTAAACCGTTTCAAATTTCACGGAAACGTTTCGTACGCACAATCTGATAATTACGTAACTCGTCTGGTTGTTCACAAAGTAACGCTGTTATTTTTCTAACGTGTTCTTTAAACGAAACGAGATATTCGACCCGACGTTTAGAGAGTTCCGAGACCGAGAACGCTGGAAGCATCTTTGTACTCGAATATTAAGGAAAGCCATTACATGGGATGACCCGATACTAGCCCTTTCGATACGTTTAGTCGAACAATGCAAACGGTTCTCTAAAACGACACTAAAGCCGCAGGAACCTCTCGCGAGGTCCATAAAATTTGACGACACCAAGGTGCACTCGCGTCCGCGGCAACCCGATGGGAAGACCCTGTAAAAAAAGCCTCCGCAAGGGAACTGGTTGGCGTCTCCGTACAATGGCGGGTGGGATTACGTAGGCGCCCCTGGGACCCCTATTCAGAATCAGTCTCCTCGAATAGAATCTCGAAAAGGATACGGTGTGCTTGCCCTCGCGGTGTTCGTATCTTCTCGCGCACCCACGCGTGCAGCGCAACTTTTTTTCAAAAAAAAAAAAAAAAAAAAAAAAACATTAATAAAAAAAACGTAGAGAGGAATGGGAAGAGTAACGGTAAAGGAAAGGTGTCGCGTGACAACATAAGTTTCGCTGCGGCTGCTAAACATTTGCAACGACGAAAATAAATTCGCGTCGACTGACAAGCGAATCGACTACCACTCGGTGGCGACGCGGTTTAAGGCGTACGCTGTACGTATGCAATTAAACGTAACTTTCGCGACAGGAGAACAAGTCGAACAGTTTCAACGATATCGCAAAGATGTATCCGACGATTCGTATCGAACGTATATATAACAAACGATCGTTCCTTTTCTCGTTGTCATAACTTATTTGCGTAATACCGAACCGACCAATATAAAAGGGAATTCCGATAGAAATTACCGGATATAAGTGCCGAAGTCGGACGCGGTTGACGATGTCGATCAATCCCGTCGAAAGATGACCGTGCAATGCCATTGGGAGTCGTTTCCATCGGCGCGTCAGAGCCGTCTCCGCAGAAACCGAGAGCAATGTCGAATTAATCGTGGCATCGATCGATAAATCGTCGAAAGGCACAAGTTGCGTATTATTCGGTTCACGTACGTGCGCGTCCACCTGTTGCTCCCTCCTCTTGGCCGCACGCACACCATGGACTTCTTTCCTGGAGGCACCGTGAGTCTCGGTTAGAGTGAACGTCGACGAGACCCAACGAGAAAGCCCCTCGGGAGAGGGAATTGCCGCTCGACGATCAAGCCCAAAGGGACGAGAAGAGAGAGATGAACAAACGAGAGGAAAGAGACGAGCGAGCCGCCCCCAGCAGAGCACGCAGCCTCCGTGGCTCGTCCTGTCCCACGCCTGGCTACGCTTCGCTCGAGCCGAGTTCCTTTCTCTAATCTTCTGCTTCGTAACCTTTTTAAGCTCACGGGCACAGCTTAGACGAAGATTCTCTGTACTTCGATTCGAACAAGAGAAATTCGCCGCAATTTTTAATCGCGAAACGCGTACAACGCGAATTTTTAAGTATAACAAAAATGGACAGAGACGAATGAGTCTTCGGTATCGAATCGGAGATCGACAAGATGTTGACGCTGTTCGAGGCAAGCGATGACTATAGTTGCGTTCCGATTAACGTCGGATAAACGTTAATCGAGCAGCTGCGATCCCAAAGAAGCTTCGTCGTGTTTTCTCCGTCCTTAATCCTCTGCGTGCAATCCCGCCGTATACTTTCGTTGCTTTGTTCGAAACGAAGATCCAGAAGAGAAAGAGCAGCCGGGGGAAATAATTAAGACGAGGGGAGGATGTAAAGAAGGAAGAAGTTGTCCCCAGCAGAGCCAGCGTCTCTGCGGCACGTCTTGATCCACGCGATCCTATGGTACGCTCTACTTGAGTTCCACGGTGCTCGTCCTGTAAATATATTTACAATTCCTAGGTTGCGCGATAAAAGCTAAACGAAAATTTCGTGGGATGTTTCGAGCTGGCCGCGGGAGTCGAAAAATCTACTCAGCCGACGCGACGTCGATGAACGATGGTCGATTGGTTCGTCACAGTTCCAGAGGACGGTAACGCGAGCCCTTTTTCGGCATCTGAGCTGACCTAATTGGGACCACCGTGCTCGTGTCTGCTCATTCACCAATCGCGGCACATCGACGCTCGCGTAATTAACTCGTTTTTCTGCGGTAGGTCTTTTCGAATTTTAGCACGACGTGGGCGAAATCCTCCTTCTACGCAAAAATTGAATCGAACGATAACGGATAAATAAATTCGAAATAAAATTTACTCGTAACGGTTGACTCTCGTCCTAATCGTCGATCCGCGCCATCCACGGACTATCGAATAAAGATTAGCTTCCCATGCGTGGTCAGAGATACGTGGCGGCCGGCCGATAATTTACGGCGTTCCACGGACAGCGAAAGTTGAGAAATAAATTTCGGTTTCGTCAGCGCGGATGCGCCGCGCCGTGAAACGAGCCTCCAGCCGAAATAAATCTCCGAGCCGCGATTGTCGTTGGTTCGCGAATGACAAATGCGCTGCCGTATAAAAAGGGAGGGTCTCTTCGAACGAAACATCTCTTCGCAATGCGCCGTTTTACGAACCTAGCTTTGTTCTATTTCGAACAAGGAATTTCTCGAAAAAGTATAATTAGCAAACGTAGAAAGAATCGAACGTTTTGAAAATTACAACGATATTAATTTAGCAAAGACAGTCGCTAAACGAACACACGAGACGAATCGATGCTTCCCGATCGGAGATCCGAAGATTGTGTCCTGGGCTCTCGATCGGATTAAAATAAACAAATAAACGCGATCGACGCGCGCGTGGGGACTGATGGCGGCGAGTAACGGTATATTATCGAGCGCGTAAATCGACTTCGAGCCCCTCGGGGCCGATCGAACGAGGTCTGGTCGGCAGAAACGCGGTCCACGAAAGAGAAACGTGCTCGCGTTTCCGCGAGAGAAGAAAAAGAGGGCCGATCGATCGATCCCATCGACGCGATTGTTTCGATCTCGAGGAAACGACCCGAGAAAGCAAGACGACGTGACGCGAGAGACAGACGCGCTTCTGCGCGGCGGCAAATTGGATTTAAATTTAAACTCGGGCAGCGAATCTATCGCGTTACCTTAAAGGTAGACGCTCGCTTCTTTATTTCCTCGAACAGATATATCAAATTCAAAGTTTTAGAAAATACAGACGAAGATGTCGGAACGATGGCATAAATCTACGGTTGACACGAGCGCGTCGTACGCACCGCGAGTGATACTCGTTCGAGGCAGGAGGCAGATCTGCCTACGTTTTCTGCGGGTATATTAGGACGACGTTCTTTCTCCGTGACACGTTTATCGAGTAGACCGCGTAACACGCCCGATAACTCGAATCTGAACAAAGAGTCGAGTCTACAGTCGACGTTGGCAAATCAATCGTAGACCTTGATCCAAATATGAAACTGGAAATAAATAAAATTTCTTAGTCATCGTCGAACGTATATCCGTTCGTAAAAATTCTCATTCGAATACCCGCGTGGTCAGCTAGGGAACACAGTCGGACAAAAATCTTCCTCGCGCATACAAAGTCTGGCGAAGCGCTCATCCGTCACTCAGCGGCGGAATAAAATTTTCACCGATTCCGTTACGCTCCGCGTGTGCGACGTACGGTGCCATGCCGGTGCGGTCCCTCGCGAGAACACGCACACGAGCATGCGGTTGCATTCGGACGAACAGCAAGAAGGCGATGTCCCTTCGTTTCGATCGTGTGGGTTGCCCTGTGGGAGTCCCTCGGAGCTTTCTTATTCCTGTTGCCTCTTCCTCTCTCCCGGCGACCTCTTCTCTTCTGGAGACGACCGAAGCGAATAATCCCTCGCGTGTGCGTGCGCGAGTCATTCCGAGCGAGCGAAGCTCCCGGTCGTACGAATATATTAAGTACTACCGCGTTCGAAAAAGAACGCGCGTGCTCTTTCGCCGTGACTACGACTACGCAAACGGGACCGCCGCTCTTTCGTTCGGGGTTCGCTTCGCTCCACTTGGACAATGGTCGCTCATTTTTCGTTACTATATGTCATCGTGTGAAGCTAACGCCACCGCGATAGCAGAGTTTCGCGAGCACATGGTAGCCCGGGACGATGACCGGTAGACTTTGAATTCATGTAAATAAATTCGGCGGTGCTTAACCTTGCGTTACCCGTGGTATATCTTCGTAACACGACTACTCGTAGACGAATTATAAAGAGATGTTTACGCTTCGCGCCTAAAGTGCTTAGGAGTTTCGACTCGATTTCATCAGAGATACGAGATGCGATAATTGCGCTTGATCACCGGCGTTTCCGATCTCGGGGGCGTTCGGGGTCACGAAAAAATGGTTCCGGCCGCAAAATGATTCATCGCGGAGAAAGAGGAGGAAGAAGAAGTAACAGAGGACCGGGAGAGGTTGATCCCGTGGTCGCAGCTGCACCGCGAATCGGTAAAGTAAGAGACGGTGATCACGATCGGTAGATCGGTACACGCGACACACGTAGAAAACGCCTGGGTCCTGCGCTCGAGCCTAAGACTGCAAATAAGAAAGAGATGGTCGGAGAGTAGAGGAGCAAGAGCACCACAAGGGCGGGAGGGGATAAGGGTTGACGGTGCGAGGTGGTGGGGGCTGTTCGTCCGGGTTAGGTTAGGTTAGGGGCCTCCCCACTCCTTCCTGCTCGACGACCGCCTCCCAGGGGCCCTGGGGGCCCACAAACACCGCACCATCGTCGGCCCTGACGAGAGAGAGTTCAGGAGGGACGAAGATCAACGCTGGCAGGAAAAAGCGAGACCACGATCGCGACAGAGACGACGAACCCACCGAGACCCACGTGGAGAGAGAGACGGATCGAGAGCGCAGGAAGACAGAGACGGAGGGAAAAAAGGGAAAAACGAACCGAAAACCCACACCCGAGGCAGGGACTCGCGAGGAACCTCTCGGTGCTCTCAGTTCGAACCGAGCATCCTTGGAAACTGGCGGTTCGATTCAGAGACTTTGACTTACCTGTGACTCCCTACGCTCTCGTTGCGCTTCTTCTTTCCTCTTTTTCCTTCTTCCTCCTCCTCTTGTCATCCTCCCTTTTATTTTTCTCGCCGGTCACCTCGTCGTCTACCTTGTTCGGTCGCGCACGTGCCTTCGACGGAACCGTGAAATCGCCGTTTAACAGAGACTCGCGAAAAAGTTGAACTCGCGGAGCACGTGGTGCGAACCTCCTCCAACGGTGACCGTCTCGATAGCTATCCGTGCCGCATAACCGATTGTTTATCACGAAAGATTTCGTGTCTCGAGTGACTTCCGGTTTTTTCACTGGTGACGTTAGCCGCTCGACCTCCCAGAGGGATTTTTCGCTCCAGTCGCTGGCTGGCACTCCGATTCGTCAGCTTGGGAATACCGGCGAACCGGTCGACTCGTCGTTGGTGAGTTTCCACAATTTTTCCTTCTGTTCTTTTCGCATGGCGCGCACGCGCGCCACCTTTTCCGGCGATTCGAGGTCGCGGCTCGAGCTGACGGAACTTTTTCGAGAAATTTTTACCTATTCGGTTGTAAATATCGCGCCAAGGTTGAGCCTGTAGCACGCGGACAGACGTTACGATTAGAGCACAAAAAAAAGTTGCGCTCTAATCGTAATACCTTGTGTAAACATCGCGACTCTTCCACGATTTCCTTTCCGTAGTATACAAACAACCGAGCACGTTGTACGATATTGCGTAACGACCACGTAAACACAGCTTATCGTATACGTACAGTCGTCCAAGTACTATTCGTTCAAGTTCGCGAAGCTCGAGCCCTCGATCAAGATTTTCGAAGCTGTCGTTTCTTCCGCTCCTCTCTCCTCGTCTCTTTCTTGTTCGAGGCTCCAAAAATGATCCAAAGAGTTTATCGCGATCGGATTTTCAAGAGGAGCTATCGATCTCCCATGGGTTCTACGAAACGACAGCTCCGAAGGACCTTTCAAACCAGTTTCCTAAACTCTCGCAGACGTGAGAAAGGTCCCGAAGGACGAATCGCCTTAAAATGTTTCGCGGTACCAGCAAAAATTGACCAGAGACGCGCAAATTATAATACTCGCTCGCCTTCCTGCGAGCGTTTTCTGCAAAACAGAGATAAAAAGATTGAAGGAAAATAATTTACCGACTGGCAGATAAATAGTCCGGGACAAGCATCGAATCGTTCACTTGAAATGCCACTCCGAGATAGTAACTACTCGCTTAACGAATAAATATATAAAAATAACTCGAAACTTCCTCTCCGATTCTCGCGATTCGGTTTACCTCGAGGACAAAACGAGTAGGAAATATCCTGTTCTTCGCCTCGTTCGAAAAATGAAGAAAAACGTAGCGAGAGAGTCGACTCTCGGATCAGATTTTAAAAAACACGGGGAACTGAAGCCTGGACCCAATCGTGTCCTCGCTTTAATTAATGAAGATTGACAAGAAGGACCCCTCCGGGCTCACCCTCGACGCTACTCGAGATAAGACAAGAGGAAAGAAATGACCGAGACCGAAGACGGAAAGATCCAAGCGGACCAAAGATATACGAGCCGCCCACGCCTCGGATCGTGATCCAGAATCTCTCTCGAGTATTAAATCGGTTTGAAAACATTGCAACCTAAGCCGTTTTCGTTCTCCACGATTTTTTTCAGCTCGTTTTACCGATCACCCTTCGAACCCCAGAATATTTTCGAGACTAATTTAAGAGAAAGACTGCTCGAAAGTTTAACGACGGAAACTGTGTCGGTGACGGGGCATTTGGGGTAGCACGGTTTTTTCTATTTCGAATCCCCGATTTTAAACGCTCTCTCGGTTGTTCGTCGCAACGTCCAAGCAACCCCGCTAGTCCATTCACCTAAATCCAAAAAGAAGACACGGCATCGTTCCCCTTCGCGTCTAGTACGAGAAAAATAGGGGGTGACAAACATCGTAGTCGCGTCGCGAGGTTCGCTACGGGGCGACAATGACAGTCGGGAGGACGGATGAAAGAGAAAAATCGGTCGACGAGGCCGTAGGCAGAAAACCCACCTCTATGTAGCGCGCGTATTTTCGTGTCCATGGGGGGGGACTAGGTTCCCCGGAATAATGCCCCCATGCTCCCAGGATGGGATTATCTTCGGGTCAGGTAGGAGGATAGGAGACCCATGGGCCTGATTCGCTGTATCGACGCAACAATGTGACCCGCAGGGATGTTCAATGGGATTGCGTAAGAATCGGTGCAGCTCGTTGAAAAGTGTGGGAGTCCGGGCCGCGGCACATTCGAGAACGAATCGCTTTAGCGAATCGAGGACGACAAGGAAAATGACGAAAGGGCGGGGATCGATCCGCGTTACAGCCTGTAACGTACATATTCCATGTCCTCTTTCGTAACAGGGACACCGGAAGTCGGCTACGAATTCGTCGGCGTTCGACACTTGCAGCTTGCGGAGCAAACGGACGATTTGTCGTGAGAAAAGATTTTCTATGGCTTGAATCGCGGAGCAGTTGCGCGATACACTTCAAAACCAGATTACAATTTACGGGAAGGTTACCATAGCATTGATTCTTACGTTCAACGTACTTTTTCAGCTGATCGTTTGGTTCTTGTTGATCCTGCTCCACCGACCGTTGTCCCTCTAAGAAAATCCACGAAAACTTTTCCTCGGCTGGATGTCGGTCGGAGATACCGTTTAACGTACTTTTCGTCCAGTGACACGGTCCGTTGACCGTTGAATAAAAAACGAACGAATCGGGGAAGGCGATCCGCTACGAATTTAGACCCGCTTAGACCGTTAGATCCGTCCTTTCGGAGTCAGTTTCATGGGTCTAATCTCAGCTAGACAAAAGGACACCTCACGTGTCCCGGTCCCCGACAGGACGAATCGTCCCGCTCCGGGATACAGGAGGAACCGGTATCCTGTCGCAGGACCGTTGGCAGGAGTTCGCTCCTCTCGCGGGCTGAACGAGCCAGGATAACGGGGCACGCGGAAAGAGAATCGAAGGAAAGTTGGGCCCCAAGGATGCATATGTATGTCCGCGTAGACGCATAGGAGCCCTTTTGTGTTTCGCCGTGATTGTTCCATTGTTACGAAGGGTTGGAGGAGACAGGTTTCATTTATGGTCACGTATGGTAATGACTCGGAGAAAAGAGGTGCTCTCGTCTTCTCTGTTCCTCTCCGGTATAGGTGTTCCGGGGTCGTGCAAGTGGGTAAAGCAGGCAGCCAGTCGGGCAGGATGAGGAATCGTGTCCCGGTACGCGCATATAAATTTGCATATTTTCGGCCCGCATCCTTCGACTCGCGTCCCACGTGGGAATCCACCAACTTCTGGCTAACCGGTGCTGCACAGTCGTGAGGAGAGTGACGATGTTTTAACGGTTTCTTTTGTGACTGGACGGGGATCCTGGGTCGTCGCGGTCTTTTCCAGTTCAATAATGGGACTGCCTACGCATACTTTGCTTCCTACGGATAATTCTCTCGGAGTATCCCTCCCTCCCTCCCTCTCTCTCTATTTCTACGACGTTCACCGTCGACGGTTTCCCTTCGAGGATTTCGAGCTTACGCTGTTCGAAATCGCAAGAAATTCACGCGCGTGGTGTTCGAGTATCGCGACAGAAGGTAAAAAGCGTGCGAAGATTTCGAAATGCGCGGCGTTAACGCGACTCGCTACCGGAATCGGTTTACCCCGGTTCGTTTGATTCGGAGCTCCGATTGCGCGCGGCGCATCCTGCGTGCCGGCAACTTTTTTGCTAGCTGTCTGCGTCGATTGCGCTCAAATATGCAGTTCGAGTCTGGCGTGGCCTTCGCGGTGGCCGGAGGTCGTGGGGTAACCTGAAACACACCGTGAACGAAACAATGTATCGTTCCGATCAACCCCACCGTTCTTCTATCCGGTGTTCGTAAAAACAGTCGACCGATTTGAAAAAAAAAAAAAAATTACTTTTCGATCTTTACTTACGGTAGGAGAGGTTCCTTCAATCGATAGGTACGGCTAATTTAAGACGAGAAACCTCTCGACAAAAGGATATAGGACGCGTCGTTGGATTTCTAGTTGCGGATTTTCGTTGCGGTGAACACAGAATCCTGGTAGTTCGTAAAACTGCCAAAACACGCCGTAAACCGAACAATGATACGTTTTCGTGGCTCGATCCTTTCCTCTCTTATCCCTGGACCGCAAAAACGAATTCCGCAGCGGACGCAAGAAAGAGAAGCTTCTTTGTCGAATATTTACGGGGTGACCTTCGTAGTGGCTGGTTCCTCTGTCGTAGGTGGCAGAGGACGTAGTCATCGACGCCCCGACGTACCTCTCTATAGTCTCGAGGCATAATGGACCACCACCGGACCGTCGTTTTCACCGTGGGGACGCGCAATTAGCAACAATGCGGGAAACCCCCCGCCAGGAGAGCCGCTGCTCGACGACGACCTTTTCAACCCGCATAAATCTTCCGAGAGAAGCCTGTTTCGTGCTTCGTCTCCTCGATCTCTCCGAGCATCCGTCGTCTACCCCCCATCGACTCTGTTTTGCCAACATCGCGGTATTTTGAAATCGTGTCGCGTCTCGAGAAAAGATTTCGTACCTAAAACACCTTCGGGATCCATGGACCTCGGGCTCGCGAGCCCGTCTGTCGAGCCAACGGCTACGGTTTACACGCGGGCACGCAGTTTCGGGGTCAAGCGTTACGCGTACCATCTGTTAAGGCAGTGGTTCTTAACCTTGTTAAACGCGACAGATTCTAAAAGCAGACTCTTAGGTAACTCTAACGTAGCTCGCATTCTCTAAATACTCGTATTGCTCCTTTATAAGATTGCAAATAATACGAAATCGTTAAATTCCCGCGATCGATTCAACGACAAGACTTTTAGGGCGCGTTAAATGGCAAAGCGGTTAAGCGACAATTCTCTCGGTTTCTGCCGTGTACGTCCTTCTCTCCCAGGACTCGTTCTTCTTTTTTCTATTTTGTTTTTCAGTTTTTTCTTTTCTTTTTGGAGTTTAGCGCGGGAGAAGGAGGAACAAGAAAGGCTGAACGACGGGGAGAGATAAAGAAGGAGGAGACGGGCAATCCTTCGTGTGTGGTCCTCGTGGAGTCCTCGGTCAAGTCGGAGCCGAGGTGTCGCGTTGTGTGTGGCGCGGTACGGTGTCTTGCGTTGCGGCAAGCCGTCCCACGTGAAGCACCATAAGCATCGAATAGTTCAGCCAGTTCTATGCACGGTAATTGCAACAGCCAGGATTCCTCGCGATCAGGAGTCCTGTTCGTCCTACACCGACCCCCCGCAGAGGCTCGCGTTGCCGCGCTCGGTCCTCATCGGATCCATTTCAAAACTCTCCGATTCGTATGAACTTTTCTCGAAAAATTGTCGCGGTTGCAACACGCTCTAGCGAATGGGATAGACGCCATATGGTTACGCTTCTCGGATAATTGGTCAGCTGGTTCTCGCCATCTCGCGGATTTTATTTCCAGCTGTTCTCGGGAATTCTTTGAAGCTTCTCGACAAGCCACGTCGAACGTCAAAGTTGCGCTTGATAAACTTGAACTTGAATCGCTGAATTTCACTTGGTTGATATTCCATTCACGCATGAAACGAAGGTGAAAATAGCGAAGCGAGGAGTCCGAATTCGTCGCCGGGCTATTTTTAATCCAGGAGGACCGTGTCATCCAGGAACCTTCGTAACCTTGAGGAAAGTAAAACAGGAAATAGACGAGAGAGGAATCGCGAAAGCTCTTCGGGTCGAGCTCCGGCGCGACGTGGGAGGTCCTCTGGTTTCGTGGCTATGAAACCGTTCGAATCATTTGTCAATGCAGCCCACTTTAGCGATTCGTTCCGCTAACACCGAACTCCCATAGCTGTTGCGGTGGTGCGTTCTATTCGATGCTCAGATCCGCGTAGGCCCAGCTCGAATCGTATCCGAGTCGCGAGAAAGAAGCCTCCGTGAATCCTCGGAGACTGTGGAGGTTTCCTTTCTTTCTCGCGGTAGAATCGAGGTGCGAAGTTCGTGATTAATTATCCCGCCTCTGGGGGGCGGAGAACCGAGATTAAAGCACCGCGACTGCTCTCCGAATCCGTATGGTCAATCGAAGGATCGAACCGATTCTCGGAAACGGAGTTTCGTCTCCTATCGTTGAACTCGTGCGAGACGGAGAGTCTGCGGATCCCCGAATCCTCGAACCATTCGCGGAAATTTTTGTCAGACGTCTCGACCGTTCGATGACGAGGAATTTCTGCGCGACGACACCGAGCAAACAAGGGGAAAGTCCGCAAATATTTTCCTTCTTACTGGGATGCGCGTACCCGCGTTCCTTCCAGAAATCGAGAAACGTGCGAAGGGCGCGCCACCGGAGGCAGAAGAGCACCGGGCTCGAAAACGTGTTTGGGGAAAGTAAAACTTCGCTCGACTGCCTGTTTATTTTTGACCTCGTGAACCATCCAAGGGGTCCCGTCAGGTTAGGACAAGGTAAAACTCTCGCCCTCCCCTGGATCGTCGGCTAACGTTCCCGGCAGAGAATATCTCCGACTCTTCGGGCTGTATTTTAAAAACTACGGAATCTCTAAAGTGTGTTTCACTCGGGAAAGTCTTACGCGATAAGCGCGCTATGATTCGACGATTAATTTAATACGGAATTCTGTCCATCCGTGTCACGCAGCTTAAAAAATTAACAAATTACCGATGCCCAATCGACGAACCGTTAACTGGTCGCGTGGGTACAACGTAGAGGTTTACAACTCGCCGCCAACGTGCCGCGAGCCGATCGCGGATATTAAACGCGTAACGAAGACGTCACCGGGGTCACGTAAAGGGCAACGGAAGTTTAAGCGACACCGTGTAGTCTCGACGGGGGTCTGGTGGACCCCAAGCCGACGGCGGTGAGCCGAGTCCGTTCGGCCGGCGCCAGGAGCCTATTAAAAATGAAGCTTAAAGAACGAATTATGGTAATGAGCCGTTATACCAGCTCTGGGTTCCCATATTACCGGCGACTTAGTCCGCTCGCGTTGAAATTACAGGTTGCACTCGGCTCCCTCCTATTTCTCCCCTCCTCGATCTAAGACGGGAACTGACCGGACCCCTCCGGGAGGAATACATTACGTTGATTTTCGGAATTGAAGATTAAAACCTCCCGCCGTAGGGGCCTCCGCTTGTTCTTCTTCTTCCTGCATCGACCCCTGTACTTACAACGGGCCACGTCGCGTGATCGAGCACGATCTTTCCTCGAGTGTCCGCTCTCGAACTCGACGTCTATCGAAATTCAGACGAGTGACAAGACTTCTTTTGCCATCTACGTTGCTCGAACGCTGGCGCGGATAGTCTTACTCGAAACGGCGAGAAAGAAGGGGTATTGCACAGCCGAGGTTTTACGATTACGGCATGGAAATCGTTGGCGACGCCCAGGTTCACCTCGCGGGGATTGGAGTTGTCGATGGCTGGTAGAGAAGCGTTTCCGATAACGCGATTCGGTTCACGCGCGATATTTAACGCAGACACTAACGCGCACGTGGAAATCTAACGGTTGTGCATCACGTCCGCGTATCGTAAACGATTTCTCGCAATCTCATAATAACCTGAGACCTGGAAAGGTCAGCGTGATTTCCGAGAAGCTCGTTAGAAGCGCGCGTCTAATCGGGATTCTTAATTATCTTTGGAAAAACTAAAAATAAAACTATTCAATTTTTCTCGATCCGTCGGTATTCCCTAGTGCTCGGCTGAGATTTCGTCGAATTCCATGAGATTAACGATCCGTTCCTTATCTTTCATCGATCATCTCGCTAACATCGTAGACGCGTGCTTTATCTTTCGATCGAGTAAACAAAGAATCGTTATTACTTCGTTCCACGTATTGGGAGAAAATGATAAGATAGACGCGACTCTCGGTATCGCCGGTAGGGATCGATAGAACGCGAACGATAGTTTCGAGTGTAAGTCTCGAGTGCGGAAAGTTCTTCTATTCGAGATACGAAGGAAACCACGGGACAAGAAGAGTAACCGCGTCGAAAATTGAAGAAACCACGACAAGTAGCCGATGGGACGAAGCGCAGCGAGCGAGTGACGCTATCTTCGGCGCCGCGTTCTTTATAAATCGGGTCACGTGACTGCGTCGGCTCAACGAATCAGCGGACGGTAGCGCCGCCGGCGGCGAACGAGCAGGAGGCGCGCGAAGCGAGATGAACGCGAGAACGAGACGAGGAAGAGGATCGGAGAGAAACGAAAGTTCGCTTCTTTCTTGGTAGCGAGCTATCAAGGTTCGAGTCGGCGAAGAGGTAGAGGACCCCCGGCGTGCTCTCCTGCTGTGACCGGTAGCCATCCTCTGTCCCGTTCGTAATACCTATCGGAACGGTGTGTGTGCGTGCATCGAGATCGGACGCGCGCACACGTACGCCTACTCGCGGCTCCGTGTGCGATCAAAGACGGTCGTGGTGCCTGGAAAAGGACCGAAGGCGCACGCCATGCCGATATTAATATTCCATCCTGAAACGCGATAAATCATCGAAGGATAACGCGTCGTTCATCCCTAGAGGCGACCTCGCCGCCGCTCTCGCGTTACTCCGCAAGGTCACCGCGGACTATCTTTCCCAGTTCAGCGATTTTTATTTTATCTAAAGTCTTCGTTGCACGATTACGCAACGATCCACAGATAATACAAGTACGTTGAGTCTTACGTCGATACACGTGCCGTCGCCTCCTCGCTAACCAATGAAGTCTACGAAGAACGTCGTAGTTTTTCTGCGAAACGGTTGCTACTAACCAAACGATATTCCGCGATCACGTTTCTCGTTTCTACGTCTTAATATAGCACAAAATCGATGTCGTGGTTTTGTTCAAGTTTACTTCGTACGAGCTGTGAGAAAGAATCCGTACGAAAACTCGAGCACTCGGAGGCGACGAGGAGGACCGAACGGGGATCGAAGTAGCTTTGGAGGGCCATCGAAGGTAACCGCAGGGGTTTGACGGATTTCGCGAAAGACAACACCGTTCGGTCTTCTCGTTCGACTCTGTTTCTCTCACGGTACTAGAGTGCTCGTGCGTATCGGTAACCGAGCGAGAACGACGAGGGGAAAAAGGAGCAGAATCGCGACGATGTCGACCCCCAACGGTGCGATCGAATAAAAATGCGCGCCGAGGACGTGTACGCTAGACGACGCGGTACCAAGCGTGAATCACGGGAATTTCAACCCCTGCTGCGCGCTCGACTGCTGACTTCTGCTGCGGCTCGAGAGATCGTGGTTCGCGCACCCTCGTTTCGCAGGGTATTTCTGTAGTGGCAGCCACACGCAAAGCGCCACGCGTTCTATGTATTCACGCGCTCGGTTCCCCTGGGTGTAAGTTTAAAAAGCGGCGAACGCGCACAGATCCCGCGTAAATTCTTACTCGGAGGTCCACGAACCGCAGGGGAGGGAGTTACTTTACTTGTTCGATGAACGATAAAGGACGACAAGCATCCTTCATCTCGATCGAAAACGTCCGATTCGTCGGCAAAACGGATTCGTCTCCAAAAAATCCCGGTCCGACGACACTCTATCGTAGGAACACCGAAATCAAATCTAAATGAAAGATCGCGAATGCTAAGAGGGGAATGGACGAGGGAGGGAGTGAAACCTCTTTCGGCGTTCCATGGACGCAGATAGTAAGCAGGTGAGGAAGAGCCGAGACAAAGAAAGGGTGTGTGCGCGAGGGAGAGCGAGAGAACGAAAGGGCTATCTCTGCCGGATCTCAATCTAAAAACTCCGAACATATTTTCTCGAGTTTAGAGCCGGGCCTGGATCTCTCATTGGTCGTCATGGAATCTCCGTCTCCGGCTGTCCGTCTTTCTCCTCTTGCCTTCTCATCCGTTCCCATCCTCCTCTCGACCGCCTCTACCTGTTCGCCGCGTTCCTCGAGATCAAAGCGCGCCGACTCCGGCAGTTCGGTTCGTGGGGTGTCATGCGAGACGGGGGATGGGAACACAGGAAGAAAGGGAGGAGTGAAAGCTGTTAGTACCATATTCATTAATATATCTTCGGAGTAGGGTCGCTGGGGGTGCTCGAACACGGGAGGCAACGTCGCGGTCGCACGGATCAATCCGATGTCGGGGCCCCTTCTCGATCTCTTTGGGCCTGTCATATAACGTGCAAACCTTAGGATCGCTTTTTAATACGAAATAATGAATTTCGAGGCAAAGGTCTACACCAGCGTAACTCCGACAATTTTGAGAAACTACATGTCGGAAAGTTCGATCGGGTTGCCTGAAACTGGAGAAAAATATCGGCGATGCTATCGTTAGAAGCGGACAGGACGAGACTCTGGAGGTTGATCATCTTCGAGTTAAGACCGACCGAGACAGACAATGGCAACCGTGTTCCTCGGGAAATCCTTTACTTTTTTAAACGTCTATCTTCCGTCTGGCATCTGCCGTGTCGCCACGAGGACACCGGTGCGTTTCTATTCTTCGTCGCCTTCTTCTACCAACCCTCTAATGTGTCTTTAATCGTTCCTTAATCTTCTCGCGAGCGTCGTTTCAGACTACTCTCAGTCTACGACGCGGCCCTTATGTAACCAGCGATAATTAGACTCGAATCGGACTAATTCGGAAACCGAAAAACAACTACGCGTGTTAAGAACCGCACGTATCACCGATATCGCGCGCTGATAAAACCAGAAAATAACAGCTCGTCGACGTTAAATGTATTCGCATCTCGTCTCGAACGACACGAGAGGAACCCCCGCGGTCGTCTTATCGAAAAAGTCACCGCGCATGTATGCGTGTATAGACTGTTGTTTCCTCGGTAGACAAATAATAATTAATACGATGGGGTAATTGTAGTCCAGACAAGTCTCGTTGTTCGACTCGAAGTGCTTATTTCGCGATGAAATCAAACTTGGAACGATACGATAAAAAATAATGATAAAATTAATAAACGCATTTAACTTGTTTGTTATACTTATCTCGATTACAAAAGTACTGTTGCGATTACGAGTGCAGTCACTATCGCCACGAGTTTATCCGTAAACTGATAACTTCGCAGGAAGAATTCGATCGGAAAAGAAAGCGAAAACGAAGATTATAAATGATGCGACGTTTAAATTGCCACGTCGACGACGCGGATAAATGTCTCGAGGAGAATCGACGTTACATCGCGAGAAAAGCTGAGAACTACTTGCCAGCATTGCTAGCAACAGGTGGAAACTCGACGCCTGTCCAAACTTGTTTACCGATGCCCAAACAGACGAACGAAATTCTCTCTGTGGCAAGATTAGATTGTTCGCTCGCTTAGTACCAGTGACGAAATAGCGATCACCTCGAGGCGATAATCGTTTCGGGAAATCTTCCAACGGTCAATTTTGGAAACGGGAGAATATCGCGCGACGAAAGTCCGAAACGCGCGCGGCTGATAAAAGAAAACCGTGAGAATCATCCTTGCAAAAAGGAGCTGACGCTTCGTTTCGATGCTTTCTATCCTCAACAACGTCCGGTAATCGGCTTCTATAAAAATAAAGCTCGCAGCTGTAATCCATCGGACGTATTAATTGTCGTAATCGTAACCTTGACATACTATGGTTAATCGTTCGTTTTTTCTTCGTACGCAGATAGTTTCAGACATGGAAATGATCGAAACGCGTTCCCATTGGAGGATATTGGGTAGGAACGACGCCCATTGATCTTTTTGACCGCGCGCAAGCCTCTTCGGGCGACACGACGGTCAAATGCCAGCGAGCTAAAATAAATTCAAGGACAATTACTGAATGTACCAAGTAATCGAGTCGCGTCGATAGCAAAGTCGTTCGATATCGTTTCGACCTGTTCTAATGAGTTCGCCGAGAGATCCATACCTCGCTCGTTTATGGACGGTACTCTGTATCTCTGACTCGAGGATTTTATTTTGGTCGTTCTGCGATAGGCGCAAACACGTGAACAATTTGACCCCGTGAGCAAGTATTAATTTTTATCAATGAGATTCGATCGAAAGATACCTGAGCGATGATCGTAAATCAAATCGAGACTGTCGCTAATCTTCCACCGACGATTATAGCTAGCGAAGATCCGATCACGGTCGCGGCCATTGGTCACCTTGGTCCGTAGACGTTTCGAAACCGGACTTCCCGCGCCTGGGGGGGCCCACCCATGACGGAACCGCGTCCTCGTCGCGACTCGCGACACCAAAGTCTCGCCTACGGTAAGAAATTATATTCCAGCCATCCTCTGTTGACTCGACTCGAGAGCATCAATTCGCGCCAGCTCGCTAATGCGACCACGATAACGCGTCCGACTCTCCGAGATACGAGGGACTTTGTTCTAGCTTGAGCATCAGTCGCATCGATCGACCGAGGGGGGCTGGGAAAAAGTACGATATTCGCCGAGAAGTTGTCGCGTAATTATATCGCGCACAGGTCGATGCAAAACTCGTCGGCGAGTCGCGGATACGTACCGGCTGAAACTTCCAAAAGAACGTTACGGACAGGCGCGTTTCGTACGTTCGTAAACTCCAAATTCGATGCGTCACGATGCACGCCAGGGAGTCGAACGATCGCGAGGTCTCATTTCTTCGACCGACGATAATGGATCATTGATCTTTGTCCCAGCGTTCGAGAACAGATCGGATCGGTTCGATTCGGAAGCCGCTACCGGGATTCTAGCTGATGGTAGCTTGAATGATTGCACGCGCGCGCGGTAGATAAGCAATCGTAAAAGTTACGAACTCGACGAAGATCGAGCGATTCGAATCTACATATTTACGTTTTGAAACGTTTTCGGATGGTCGTTCTCGTGCCTTGTCGAGATGAATCTTCACCGTGACGCAAGGAAAAAGTGTCGTAAACGTCTATTTTCGTCTAGACTGTAACTACATATAAGGTGTTCCAAAGTCGAAGACGGAAACTCGACCGATGACTCGACTCGCTGTCACAGAATTTCATCTTACTTTCCTTGTTTTCGAGGAACCATGTCCGCCAGTTCTTCTCTCGTCTTCTCGCGTTTTTAGGGTTCCCTCTACTGTATCGGTATAACTTTCCCTCGAGCCTCAACCATCCTACGTGGTCTTTGAAGACATTTCAAGATCGCGAACGAAAAACTGATTTCATTCCTTAGCTTAAATTCCCAGAAATTCGCGTCAAAGCGTCGAACGTACGCGTACTTCGTAACAAAGACGACGCTTTACCGAAAATTCCGGCACGTGCAAGCAGCATCTTCGACGCGATAACGTCTCGAGCGTCCACCACTTTTGAACGAATCGGTATGTCGCGAGAACTCTCGGGCGAATGGTACGTACACTGACGCATCGTCTACCAAGAGTCGACGAGATTACGGCGTTATCAGCATCTGTGTATTAGTGAGACGTGGCAGAGGGGCGCGGGGCGTTATCGGCGACGATAGCGCGGCTATATATGAGGCTACCGAGGCTCTTCGATCTATCCTTCACGGTCTTGAACTCCGCGAGTGTCCTATCAGTGGTTAACCACCGAGATACGCCATAGACGTCCCTTGGGGGTAACGGCGATCATCGACGCGTCGCACGGTCGGGACCAAGTAGATCTTTGCTGGCAGATAAGACTCGAGGAACACTCGAACGGAGATCAAGGAACACGATACGCGAGCAAAGATGGAGATCGCGTTGTTTTAGCGTCGGATGGGAAGAATCATTTCGGATTCGTAGCGGTGTTTCCTTGTTCATCCGGGGAGGTTCAAGTCCCATCGATCGACGAATTTGTTCTATTCCGAGCGAAGGGACGAACGGCGACGACGATTTCGGTGAGAGCGTGGCTGTGTTTGATGAATCTGTCGCGAGCCTGCCTAGTTATGTTCTCGATCGAGTACAGCAAACAGTTCCTGAGCTACCGTATACTCAAGTCCAACCGATTCAAATATATCTGACGATACGGACTCGGACCTCAGTGACAAAAGGGTGCGCGCGCTAAGGGCGATTGTGTGTATGTGAGCGTACTGTGTTACCGTGGGCGACTTGTTGCTATCGGTGCTCAGGGAAATCGTGGAGATCGAGAGAAGGGAAAGAGGCTCCTGAGCTGGCAAGACCTGGAACGTCTTGTTCGCGATCGTTACCGATACACGTATCGCTTCCTCCGTCGAACACAGCCCGAGGAAACGAGGGGGAGGAACGGTGTCTTCGAAAGTCTTCGGTAAGACCAAGGTTTCGAGGGCACGAGACGGAATCGTCATCGAAACCGAATGCTCCGCGACTGAAACCGATTTGCCGAAACGCAAAATAACAAATAAAGAAACAAAAAGACCTCGGCAAGCTAACCTCTGAGATTTCATAAGTGGACGAAGAAGCCGCGGAGAGCGACCCGAGCGAAGCTTTAAACCTTTCAGCGATACGATCGGGCAAAGAGAACACGAAATCCGCTCGTAAATTCCTCTCGTCCTCTCTTCGCTGGAGGAGAACACGGCCACCGAGTTTCCACGATTCTATTATCGGGGTATTAAACGGGCTAATTAAAACGAGCGTCCAATTAAGAGGACCGATCGCGGGGAAATTTGCACGTCTTTGGTCGAATTAGCTGGGTCGAAAAAGAAACGAACAACCAAACGGGGAATAAAGATGATCGTTCACGTTCCGGGTAGAATGCCAAACCACGTTGGTCCGTACGGCGCCGCTCGTTACCCGGGCACCCTGCTAGGAGCGGTCCCGGGTTTTTACAGCCCGATTTCCGGTTATTCGACCAGCCCGAACTCCAACTACTACGGGAGTCTCAGCCTTCGTCAACAGCCGACGCTGGACCTTCCGGTTTGGCCGCGAAGGATGCCGGTCGAGGAGGAACTCGGAACAACATCTCCGTCGGCCGCGTTGCCAGGACTAGCCGTCATCCCTGGCGGCCTGGCGAACGGTGGTCCACCTAGTCCTGCGCACAGCGACTCCGACGCCTCCAGTTCCAGCTTGGAACTCGGCTCCATTCGACGCGGGGAGAACGCCCAACTAAAATGCAGGTAACTCGTTCAAATCAATTTTCCGACTAATTCGAACCAATCGCGGTTTAGCCAAGTCGTTCCTTTATTTACGACGAAGTGTCGCGACTCGATATCGCATAATCAACTCAAGTTCTACTTATCGTCGTCAACGTATTCGTCTTTTCTAATCGACCACCACGATGTCACATGCTTTTCAAACGCACACAAATAAGAAATATAAAACGCCTCGACTTTAACCTCACGCGAACGCACACCTTTATCCAGGAGATCGCGGACACGTTTCCGAGCGAGGCGTGCAATTCGCCAAAGATTCCACGCTTCTCTCGCCAAAGTGACGCTAATTTATCGCGAAATACGCGTCATACGGAGTATTCCAGTTACAACCAGTTTTCCGCATCCGTCGCGATATCGAGAAACACTCTCGCGGTTCGTCCAAGACTTAAAATTTCCCTGTGGTCGCGTCGTAACTACGCCACCCGTAGCGTTACCAGACGATTACTTGAAACGAATACGAAATTAAACAATGATAGCTGTAAACGACGAAAAATTTCTTGAAAATTTTGCAAGTCTTTCGGTACGTCGATAAGGAATCATTTTTACGCGTTTATTATATTTTTGGTATCGTCGAATAAATAAATTTTCAATCCCCGGTAACGCGATTCGTCGAATTTACAGGCACCGTTCGAGAGCCAACGAACTCCTGACACTGTCGACCTTCGTCGTAGCTGGTACAAAATTTGCGTAATCGAAGCACGTCTTGCAAAAAAGAACGAGCCTCGTCACGAGTACATCCGAATGTTTATAATCACGGAAGAAGGCACATCTCGATAACCTCGCGAGTAGCAAAGTGCAAGTATACGCGAGGTGCGCGTCGCGTTCGCTGGCTCTCTTCGTGGTCTCTTTAGTTAACAACGTTGACGTTCGCATTCCCCTTATCCTTTTTTTCCTTCTTATCTGTCCATTTTTATTACATTATTATTACGTATATAGATATCGGTATACCGAAGTTGGCTGCAGCCACAATCGAAAACGTTGTACGACACAGCCAGTCGAGATTATAATTACGTTAAACGTATACTTGCAAGCAGGTTATCATTTCGAAGATTAGTCGAAGATCTCGACCAGCGACGCGACATCGTTTGCGAATGCGATCGTTTATCGTGGCAAGAACTTGTTACGCGCGCATGCCTTGCATGCGTTAGCCTCGTGAACTCGGCGAACGTCCTCTTATCGTCACTGAAACCGGAATATCGTGCAAAGTCCGTCCTCGTACATTGTCGAATTAGACATCCTAGAATGCGATGAATCGCGCGACTCGGGGATCGTTGAGTTTGCTATTAGAAACGTCGCGGATGATTCGCGAGACTTGGCGAATCGCGCGTACATGGGATACGTTCGCGGAAACGTGGCAAGTAACAGATACGCTCGAAACGATGGAGAAAAGTGCGAAAACAACTCGGGACATGCGCTGATTCGACAGGGGGTCGGATCAGACGGTTAACCGATAAAATACCCGCGACGTTACCTTGATCCGTGACCTCTATCCCGGAGTGCTCATAGACGCCGATTCGTGGAACGCTATGCCGTTGACTGGAATAGCAACTGGTGTCAAGCGACGCCAATTGCACAATCGTCGGAATTGGTATCAATTGGTCGGTCGAACGGACGTTCCTGACGCAAATCGTGCGTCGATACTAACAACCGGACAGCGCATCGAGCCCAGGCTGTATTTGCAGTCAGCTACTATGTAATTTAACATTTTTAGGCTAAGGTTTCGCAAATTTGTTGAAAAATAAATAAAAGCGTGTTATCGCAGTTGAGACGCATGGCGAATACGCGATCGATCGAAACGCAAAATTTGTCTCATCGCGCGCGTCGGTTATATATTTAGAATCTCTCGGTAAATGAGCGACAGAAGAAACAAGTATATAGATAGATCGATCGACGGTGAAAGAACAGGCGAAAGATTCGAGATATTGGCCTTGAACGATCCGGTTGATCGAAATCATTGACCGACCAAAGATCAGTCATTCTTTACTCGTCGCTCTTAACCGTTCCACGACTATTTTCGTACGATCGACGTTATACGTATCGCGAAGACGCTAACTTTTCTCGTTCCGATTGCAGATGGCAAAATTGTGGTCGATGGTTCACGTCCTTGGAACAACTGGCAGGACACGTCGCGCGACTCCATGCCGCGCCGGGACCACGAGGACTCTTTTATTGTGGATGGGAAGGATGCGCGAGAGGTGAACGAGGTTTCAATGCCAGGTAAGCAGAATTTTCTCTTGATCGAGAATTACAATCCGTCGGTGAAAACCGTTTAACCCCTGTAGATATTAATAAGTAATAATAACACTGACGTTGTCTTTACCTCGATCGTAGATACAAGATGCTGGTCCACGTCCGAACGCACACGAACGAGAAACCGCACCACTGTTTCCAATGCGACAAAAGTTTCAGCCGAGCGGAGAACCTGAAAATCCACGCTCGTTCTCATACTGGCGAACGGCCGTACGTCTGTCCCGTTGAAGGTTGCAACAAGGCTTATTCCAACTCCTCGGACAGGTTCAAGCACACCAGGACCCACGCCGTGGACAAACCGTATTGTTGCAAGGTCCCGGGTTGCCCGAAGAGGTACACGGATCCCTCGTCGTTGCGCAAGCACGTTAAAACGTACAGACACTACGTGAACAATAACGACAAAGTTCAGGAGAAGAGTTTCGACGAGAACAATTCCCAGGAGAAGACGAGGTTCGATGTCACCTCGCCGGAGAAACAGAGCAGCAGCACTCATTCCGAATCGGATAAGAAGGACAGCAGCATCGAGAGCAGCATATCGGGGTCGAGCCCAAAGATCAGCTACAGTTTCGAAGAGCAAAGAAACTTCGTCGAATGGAACAACATGTATAATTTGCAAGAACAATGCAAAGAACAGGATCAAATCATGCCGAGGAAACCATACGAGCAGGACGCGAAGATCTATACGAGGATCTACGATGAGAGCTACATATTACCTGATAAGATTCAAGCGAATCCTATGTACGTTACCAATAACGTGATCATCGGCGAGAGTCAACCGATTAGATCGCCTCAAACCAGTCCTCGTCATGTTTCCGACTCTTTGTCGTCTTGCATTGGACAATCGACGCCTATAAAGACCGAGGAGCCCGTCGAACACTCGAGTAAAGTTTGTACCGTCGACTACAGGAACATCGAGTCGATCGTCAACAGCACGCCCTGCAAGAAGGAGAGCAACGCGATGGTCTGCGAGCAGACGAGGAATTCTGTGATAAAACGAGCGGACGATATCAAGATGGAGGTCGAGCAAACACCTATCAAAGAGGAGGTCTGTAGCGATGCAAACGATTGTTGCTGTCGTCGCAAGTGTTGCGTGCACAGCAACGACAACATCCTCGAGAAGACGAAGATCCTCTCGGACCTGATCCTCAAGGCGCAAAATCCTCTCTTCAGACACCTGCTAGGCACGGTAGATCTGCAATACGGGCTGCAAAACGTATGGGGCAACATCGTGGACACGAACAACAGCTGCGGACAAGATCTTCGGGTAAAAAATGAGAATGTCGTCGAAATGGAGCAAGATCTTCCCCTGGATCTGACGGTCAATAAGTAACGAAATGTCCGTGACGTTGCGCCAAGCGTCGCGTAGCCTGATCTAGGATCGACTATCGATCGCCTACGTCCTTTTCCATGAGTCGAGGAGTCACGTTTCAGATTCCGTGGCTGGTATCTCAAGCTACCTGCCGTGGCCGGTGTTAAACGTTCTCGAGGTCGTCCTGGAATCGATACCTTTTTTCTTGGCACGCGAACAAAAATATTACTCAAACCGTACGTATTTCGATACCGGCAGGACGATCTCGAGCGTTCGCGAATTGCCTTGAATTCTGCTCGGGCCACGGTTGGTTTTTGCGTCCCACGATTCGAGTCATTAGACGCATACGTTTCGAGGATGTATCGAATGTTTGAGAACCGGTACTATTAGAGACAAAATTTACTCGATCTTTGCATACCAATTACTCGGGACCAAAGTGGATGATAGAGTTCGATATCGATGAAACGCACCGGTGAAAAGAAAGATTGATCTTAACGAGGAAGTTGTCCGTTTTGATTAGACTGCGAAACCAAATATATCGTAATACGTTGTAATAGCCGTCGACGAAGAAAGAGTTTGGGAACCGAACAAGATTTGCTCAATCTTAATGTGTTGTATGTGCCCGACGAAAGTCCGATGTAACGTTATGGTAGGAAAAACCTCTGTATAATAAGGCCTTTGAGAGATGACGCGCGATCGAGAGTAACCGGATATTTTATACTAAACGCCTATGTATAATATGTATATAAAGATATATTACGTATAAGATATAGTCATCCAAAAAGTTACGATGTATGGAGGAAATTATGTGCGTTTCTGATGAAGTGTGTGTTTAACGACATGAACCTATTCAATAAAAGCACATTATTTATGTAAAAATTCTTTATTCTTCTCTGTATGTAACAATACCTATTATTTTCCGTCGGTATCCTAAATATAAACGCGTCTCAACGTTTCCATTTGTTTCTCGAGTGTTCCGCTTAAAAAGGCAATCCCTGTCATTAACAGCCGTGTAACGAGTGGAAAATTATTTTAATTGACAACATTGTTTTCGGCGCAAATAAATCGCGTATACGCGTACGATCAACAACAAAAATCTCGACAAATGCGAAACGAATAAAAAATAAATATGGCACCGAATATCAAAGGTGCAAGAATTCCTTTTATACAAAAACGAAAACGGGGATAACTTACGGAACTAACTGTAATTCTCACGATATATGATTCTGACTCATCAAAAGGTTTGACATGCCGTCTTTAATGATTTTTAAACTTTCTAAATCGGAATTTATCGTTGCTATAAGCTGTCCCATGCCGTGTTGCTCCATCGTAAGGTACTGAAACAAACGAATAACGAAAAGTTATACACATTTTTACAAGGTTATATTTATTTTAGGCGTATCGCTTCTCGCATACCGATTTTATATCGTCCTGCGCTATAGGGTCCATCGCGTATCTCTCCTGATTTTGAGGGTCTACATGACTCCTCATTCTCAACTGAGAAAGCATTTCGCTAATTCTACCCTTGAATTGAGTCGGCGCGCTGATTTGCGAATGCATAGCTTCGAACCTGCGCGTCAAAACTTCTTCCTCCGGTTGCAGAGACAATCCAACTTTCCGCGTGATTTCCTGACGTACCAATACCTAACGAAAAAATACAGGCGTAAAAATAAATAGACTCGGATGGAATTTACGATTAAAGAAGTAAGAGATGCTTACCTGCAATACCCGGTGTTGGAGTTCCAGCAAAGTTCTTCTATGCTCTTTAAGCCTAGCTTGTATCGCCGTGTGTTGTCTCTGCAATTTCTGTATCTCTTCCGCCGCCAAGTCCAGAAAATTTCTATGCCTGGTCGTTTCTTCCTCTTGGCACTTTAATCTGTGTTTCACTTGCTGGAACCCAATCATCGGTACTGGTATATAAAGTTCCGGATTAGGATTATCCAACTGAGCCTGTTTCCATAATCTAGGATCGATGGAGCACGGTGGATTGTCTAAATATTCTTTGAGCTGGGTAGGATCTAGTTTAACTAAAGGTAATATGTCTTCCACGCCATTTTGCACCAATTGCTGTTTCTGCATCGGTTGCGATAAATACGCGACCAATTCGTTAGCGGGAATTTTTCTTGGGGCTCCCGTAATTCCCTTTTCGGTAACAAAGATGGTCACCTGACTCTTCTCCTCTCCGACTGCTTTCATATTGTCCACCGTTAATGATAAGTTGGGCTTATTCCCCAAAATATTATTTATAAAACCGATCAACTGTACCTCGCCCTCTTTCACATCTTTTTTCTTTTTATTAAAACAGAGTACAACGAGCCCTTCGTTGTTGTCAGCTTCGGGCATACGACTATACCCTATAGCCTTAAATCTACATAGCGGGTTTTCTTGAGTAAGATCGATCGCTGGTGCGTTCATAGAATAGTAAGCTTTTCCAGTACCCCACAGAGATTGCAAAAGATTCCATCTGGCGATGATATTGTCGCGTTCGTCGTTATACAACTGACAATTAAAAACGGCATTATATAGTGCTTCCGATATAGTGTTAGCAGTTGGTTGCTGTTGTTGCTGTTGTTGAAACTGCGGCTGCTGTTGAGGTTGCCCTAACCCGATTCCAAAGCCACCGAATCCTGTACCTGTTCGAAAAATTTAACGTCAACGAACCTTATATCGATAAGAGAGGACGGAGTTATATCGGAACCGACCTGTTCCAAAACCAGCAAAACCAGTGGTTGTAGTTGTAGTTGTCGGTTTTGTTCCGAACCCGCTAAAGGCAGTGGATGTACCAAAACCAGCGGATGGTGTACTCGTAGTACCAAATCCTCCAAAAAATGAGGGTGCAGACGTAGTCGTCGCTGTTCCAAAACCGCTGAACCCACCAAACCCTAACGAAGATGTCGTGGTAGTCCCAAATCCACCAAAACCCGTCGTCGAAGCAGGCGTGCTACCAAAACTTGAAGTCGCACCAAATCCAGTTGCCGTCGAAGCTGGCGTGGTACCAAAGGCTGGAGTGGTTCCAAATCCGCTAGTAGGAGTCGTACCAAATGCAGGCGTCGCGCCGAAACCAGTTGTAGCAGTGCTACCGAAACCGGTAGCAGCCGGAGTTCCGAATCCAGTACCGGTGCCAAATGCCCCGGTCGCAGGGGTCGAAGAAGAACCAAACAGACTCGGAGTCGAAGTTACAGGTGTACTAAATCCAAAAGATGGTGTTCCAAATCCTGCCGACGGATTAGTTTTACAGTAATCCAAGTATTTATACTTCCATAAAATAATTATTAACAAATATTACCATATTTTCTTTATTACGACACGTGCACACACTCACGATTCACACTACGATGATCGAATTTAAAAATCTATAAATAGAATAAATACATCGCACTTATGTACGTTAAACGAATGTTACGAAATAATTCACATACGACGTGAAATTATGCAATCTTCTTGACACAAAAATTGGCTTTTTTGTTTTTATTGACTTGAAAATGCTCCGAAAAAGGGAATCAAGCAAATGACAAAATATGTCTTACACGCAATCGCGACAATAAGTTACGTTTTATTCGTCCGTGGAATTTATTAATTACGCGTATCGCGAATACATTGAATACATTAGAAATATTATAATACATACAGTGGTTCCAAATCATACAGAAATACTAGAAAATATTAAATCACAATTAACACACATCATCCAAACATGTCGTACATAAATCAGCAAAGTCAGGTATGGCCATTATATGTAAGCACTTGTAAGAATTAGAAAGCTTAATATCTAGAAAGAAAATTTAACAGGATAGCAAATATGGACAACTCGCGCATAAGTTATTTAAGGTTGCCACAATGTCTGGTAGCAAAATAGTATTCCGCCGTGCCGATGGAACTAAAGAAACTGCTACGGAACTGCTGCATGAATTTGGTACTACGGATGTAGCAATTGGGGTATATTTTACAACCAGTTGGAATACACAAATGATATATAACATACACCACCATATTATTTAGATAAAAGAAACTTATTACAATAGACTAACTTTTGTTTAAGGATGTTACAGCTGAAGTTATGATAACAACATTAGGTAAAATACCAAATGAAATGTATGATTTAGATGAAACAAGCCCTAAAATGAAATATGCAACTCCAAGAATTGATTTACAATCTACATCAAGATACGTGCAAGCTATGATGTCTACAGATGAAACAATCAATGCTAATGGCAGATCCGAAGGACATTCTTCGGTTTTAGTTGCTTTATTAAGCGCGCTTGTGGTTATATTATTTATGTGCTGCATCACAGCGTGTCTTATAGCTAGATCAAAAAGAAGAAGGAATTTCTTTGGTAAATCTGACACAGAATGTGAACCAGGATGTACCGGTATAAATCAGCCACTGCTAGATAAAATATCCCAAAGTACTAATAAAACGAGTAACGGTTCGTCGAGAGATTAGTACGAGAAATACTTTTTTAACAAAGATAGCATCGCTCCAGGTACGAAGCATCGCGATACGATTATGCAAACGGGAGTGAATTTTGTTTCAAATCGGAATCAAGATGAAACAGCATACTAGAAATCTGAGTAATCGGTCGGACTGACGTCCTATAAATATCGACAACAATGTATTTCGTAATAAATATTAAGCCTGTAAAAAGATACGTATCAACGGAACACGAAATTTCCCAAATAAGTCACATGTAACAGAAGGAAATTCGAAATGCAACATAACCTAAAACAAACTGACTTACCTGGTTTCACTGGTGTTGCAGCCGTAGACGCCGTAGAACCAAAACCAAAGGCAGGTGCAGGCGTCGAAGTTGTCACTCCGAATCCTGTGCCAAATGACATCTTTCTAATTAAACGGAATTCCACGCACGACAAAAACACGATTTACCGCGCGCGCGCCTTACAATTTCGTATAAACGACAGTGCAACGAACATGGCGGTTGACATGCGCCACGAACACGAATTCCCGCTTTTGCGCGCAACTCACGTCACGTGACATCGCGGAGCATTTAAATTCTTTTTTAAACTGTTACAATCTTGCTGGTAAATCGCAACTACGTTTATTCGATTTTTTTTTTTAATACAATTGTATATTCATTTGTATGATATATTTTCGTAATCGCCATTTGCATCTACGATGTATTAAATATATGTATTTCTTTAAAGATCATTCGTGTCATTTTGCTATAACATTTTTAAACGAATGGAGAAATTCGTGAATTCCTCGCAAAAATTTGATAAAAATCGGATCGATTAGCGGCAACACTTTTCGACAAGCGCAGGGTTTTCAATAACAGATACAATGTGTGAATTTTTAACGAATTTTATAATTTAAAAACTTAAAAATAAATATATCTCCATATTCTAACGTACATATATATGATACTTTCTTTAACAGTTCGATAAGACTATATATATGTGTATATATATATGTATGTGTGTGTATATATATGTATGTATGTGTGTGTGTGTGTGGTTGTGTGTTGTGTAGTAATTGTATCAAGCGCTACCTGCGCGACAGTCGATCGAAGAAGTACAGTAAAAAATACGCAGAATGAACGCGACAATGATGATTACGCTAGAAACGATACAACAGAAACATTCGTAGAATTTTACTAAACACCATGTACACGTAGAGTGGCGTAATTGAAATGCACATAGGAAAAAACTTGTGCTCCGTGGCTTATCCAATCTACGTTATACACGTACATAAATCATCTTGTATACCGATAACGTATGAATTGCAGTCAAATCGCATTATCCTCTCCCCGGTAATGTATTGTAAAGCAGTTCTCGAGCTCGACGTCTCGATTTGTCTTGACGTTTCCATTTTAGAAAAGTCGAACTTCGTTGTTCGAATAAAAGTAATGTACTCGAATATCTCCGTCTTTTGTTTTTTTTTTTTTTTTTTTTTGGTATACTATTTCTAGTTTTGACTTAAGGCGTGACGCCGGTTGATTTTCAAAGCACGTCGGTAATATTTGGTAAACTAGTTTTTGAGATAAAGTGGAACTTTTGGAAATCGGATATTCATCGTAGTCGTACGATCTCTGACCTCTCTCGATTAGAAAATAAGAGTCTGACATCCGTGGCGGATTGCACGTGTATTTAATACAGTTTGAGAAGAGAGACGCAAGACAGAGCGACAAATGGAGATTTGTCGCGAGCTTTTCTCCCGTTCGCACGTGCATATATTGCTTTCGTCGTCCTAATCGACGGGACTCTTGCGTTTTCAGCCGACCTGGTCCGTTTCTAGAAAGAAGAATTGAAAAATCGATAATCCATCGAGTATCATGCGAAACAAGGGTTCAGTTTTTTTTTTTTTTCTTTTTGACCATTCATAAATAATTCCTTCGGTCGACCGGAGCAGTGTTTCATTCTAGCTCGATTTCGAGACGAGCAGTTCGAACGATCGCGCCGGATGGTCCTAATCGCGTTTACCTCATTAAGACTCCCAAATTATTTATGAATGGCGCAACAGTTGAAGCGTTTAAATCTCGTTAGCAAGTTTTTTACTCGTTTATTTACGATCGAACGTCGCCTGTACGCGATAATACCCAATTTCGCGTGCCGTTGCGGAGTGTTCCGTACAATTTGGGAGCAGACTTCATGAGGTTCACATCGATTCGCGATTTGGAAACGACCGTGTGATTGTCTAACGAGATTTAACTGCAATTGCTGCAAAATAATGCATAAACAGAGCTGGGCAGTGATTACTTTGCAATTGATTTGCGACTAGAAAAATGATTTAAAATGAAATAATAAACATTTTGCCCAACGCTGTGGGTGAACGGTAACGAAACGTCTAGGCCTGGTGAGACAAACGAACGTTCGCGATGTCTTTTATTGTACGCTTGGAGGATGCAACCACGAGCAGTTATGCAAGAAAAGTTATGCAACTTCCAAGAATGAACGGACGTTTTTATATCATATCTCGCATGGACTGTACGATTCGAAGTGTTTCCGGTAAAATGGAAAGTCTCTTCGCCGTCTGTTTTGGACCCGTACGAATTCGGGTGTTGCATAAAATATTGAAAAATTCAACGACAATAATCGTTTCACGAGGCGTTTGGTCCGTATCCGCGTAAACGGTCTCTTCGACGTTCTCGTCGAATAACCGTTCGTTCACGGTAGAGTTCGTTAAAATTTCCCTGTACAAATATATCGTATAATGTATAATCTCGATAATCGGCGACATCTGTAACTGTGCGATAGACTCTTGAGGTAACGAAAATTGTCGTTGTAAACGAAACAGGCGCGCCTCATTCGTAGCCTCGTCGCTATTTGTAGGCCAGGTTTCGATTCGCGATGAAGCGACAACGTACGAGTCGCGCGTTCGTGGATTGATTTTAGCATCGAAACGATCAAAACTAGTCACATTTAATTTACAATTTTCTCTACGCATACGCACACCTATTACTTCACAGTATACACATACATTCAAACATTTATACGTTTAGACACCGAATACGTAAACGCGCAACGTGCGTCGTACCGACTACGAAACGAAACCGTCTCGAGTAAAACGAGAGTTTCGCTTCCCGTAGTTTGATTTAAAAAGTGTTCGCGTTGCTCCGTAAAAATAAACAAATTTGCGAGTGAGAGTGAATGCGTCACGTGAGATTCCAGAGACACCGAGGAGCCTCGAAACCGAATTCGTAAGAAAAAAGCTTGATATAGCTCGTCCGTTTAGGTCCCAAGTTACTTAAATTCGTGTAATGATTCTCGAGGTTTCGCGTGTTTACAAGTACGATTCCGAGAATTCAAAGTCGGAGACCGAAGCTCGAGATGATCGCGTATAAACAGAAATGCCCCCACCGATTGCGCTGTCCGAGGTGCCCTCGCCGGTGACGAAATCGGCCACTATCAGCGAGTCCTTGGGGATGTTGACGCCGCCCCCGCCTTTTGACGCGTCCCGCTCGGCCAACATCTGCTTCAAGATTTTAATCTTTTCCTCTTTCTGGAAAAGAAGACAACGACGGCCGTTATTAACAACGAGAAAATCCGATTACCTCGGATTCGGATCCGAAGATTCACCCATCGATCCGAAGATCGGAGAGCTTCCTCACCGCGGCGATAAGTTTCTGAAGCTCGTCGTTCTCCCTGAGAAGCTTTTGATATTTCTCCTCGTCCTCCTTTGACACACCCACGTCCGGATTGTACTTGGACTCGGCTTTGTCTTTGGGATGTCTGATCACTTCGATCATTTTCGGCACAAAGATCAACGCCATGCTCAAGAAACAACAAAAAATGATGGCGAGCGCGACGAAAGCAAAGCTGGCGTCCTGCTGGCTGGCGATGACCATCGTCACCGGTGCTGTGATCACGCACAGGATGACCACGTTGTATATCGACATCCCGACGTATCTGGAATCATTGATCTGTTTAACTTTGATGCTCCTCGTCTCGTAAGCCAAGAACAACCCAAACACCAGGATGATCCCCTTGTAACTGTACATCAAACCTGGAAAAAGGGGACGAATCGAGTTATTCGCCAAGGAAGAGCAGCCGAGCGCCGTCGAATAGATCGGTAATAGAAACGATGAAACACTTCGAGTCGGTAAACTCACCAAGCCAAACGTTATTGTGCACGCTTTCGCAGTGTTCGAGTTCGGGTCTGATTCGCGCGTCGTCGTCGCCGAACGGAGACGATTCCAGCGGGAAAGTCTCGATCTTTCTTTGCAGTGGATCGAGCACCTGCCAGGAGACCAGGAGCACCATGTCCACCGCCAACAACCCACTTACCATCGTGTACAGCTTCCACGGCTGAATTTTCTTCTGTATGGACGAAACTTTTTGTTTAGCCATGAACAACTAAAAAGAATCGAGAATACGTTAAAGATCGGGGTCGTACGAGCGGGATCTGCGAACCATGCAGGGGCGGTGCAGACTGCGTGTGAGAGAGACTAGAAAACAGTAGCCACACGTGATTAATCGTCGAATAGATACGGCTAAAGCGATATATGCGATTGAAAGACGGGCACCGGTCGTTCGGTCTTACCTTCGCCTGATCGGCTTTCGTTTTCGTCGTAAGTCTATGGACTCGCCACACTTTGCTAAACATCGCCCCGAACGCTAAGGTGAAACCAGTGGACAACATCCATGCTCTCGCTTGGCAGACCGCTGGATACTCCCATTCCGACACGAATCTACCGTCGATACCCAAAAGAAACACCGAGACGAAGCACGCTATCACCCCAACCAGCATTATCGTGTTGCACACGGGATGCGACGATTTAATCACGCTGAAAATAACAGGCGTAAATACGTTGAAACGCGCGTTGACGAGAAGAAACGACGAACGAACATCGAATGATAGGTAAAAAATCTAACGGAACAACGGAAAATACCTTCTATGCCTGTTCCAGATATTAAAAATAATCAGTCCCATGGCTATCACGATCCCCAACGACGATATAGTCCCCATGCATATAAACAAGGGCAGCGAGACCGTCCTCAAGACGGTCCTCACGATGGTTCTGTCTTGCGGTACCTTGCCGCCGATCCATCTTTCCATGTTCCTCCAAGTCAGATTGTCGCTTTGCGTGTCGTAGTATCCTAACTTGACGTACTTTCCATCGATTACTTGCTCGATTTGGGTCAACGCAATTCTGTCACCTTGCGAGCTGAACGCAACGTACCCCTATAGCACGGAAAATCGATCAAGGATCCGCCACGCGAAACAAAGCTTCCGTTCTATTTATTCGCGACACCTACGGAGACACCCAGGAATTGAGTTGAATTGATGGCGGCGTAAATTTCGTCGGCTATCTCTTCGTCGATGTACGTAAAGTTCTTCAAGCTGTTTCCTTGCTTGCTCAGCTTCTCCATCGTTTTGTTAAAAGCTGCGATCAGAAAATAATTCGTTTAAGAGGCGAAATCCTTTCTGCGATTGATTCTCGCTAAAGATAAATGGATTTTTTACCTAACGCGACGGACCAAACCGCGTCGTAAGCGAGAGGCGCCTCCTGATACCCCTCCGGATACCGTTTGTTGTCGATGTCGTAGCCGTCTTCTTTCAGCATTTTGTTCAACCTCTGTCTAAAGTCCTCGGACGTCATCCCGCTGATCGTCGTGTCGTTATTCTGGTTCCACATGAGCGCCTCCGTCGTCAAGTGACCTTCCGCAGCCTGTCTCATCTCGTCCTTGGTGCAAGTGATCCCTTCCTTGTCCAAATTCACCTCGAACCAATTGTCCTCGTACCATCCGATGAAAAACCACACGTAACTCTTGCCGTAGAGGTTCTGATGATAAAGCTCGCAGAGGACTCTTCTCGCGGCCACGACGTAAAACAGACCGACGATTATTCTCGCGTCCTGGCGACGGAGATTCCTCACCGCGTCGGATGGGTCCGACAGGAAGCTCTGGCGGGTCACTATTTCTATGCCTGCCTCTTTGCAGCGCGCTTCTAAATCTTCTACGGTCTGTCGAACAATGCCCAAGTCAGTTTATTTCGTTCACGAAACGTAACGCGTTCTGCTATCGCCAGAGGAGATCGGTCTTACGGATATGAACACTTCTTCGGCTTGCTGCAAAATCGCCACTCGAGACCAACCGAACTTCTGCAACAGTTTGATTCTCGTGGGATTGTGGACCGTGGCCGATGGGTGGGTCCTGAAGAGGGTCGGGAACCTATTTCGATCGGACAACGCCGGCGACGATGCGCCGTAACATAACTGAAAACATTCAAAGATATCGTCCTCGTCTTGGCGCATCTTCGAACCGTAAAGAGTCTTTGTCGATACCTACCACCACCAGGTTCCACATTTTCGCCGCCTCGGCAACGGTTGTGCAGACCGTGCTGCATCCAGCCAACAGCATCAATTTGTGCGGCTTCGAGTATAACAAATTGTACATCACCGAGGCACCCAATCCCGGCTCGCACTGAAACGAAACATTTTCTATAGAATGCGCGTAGAAATATTTTACCAACCGTTCGTCGACGTACCTCGCTATCGTTCGAGTGGAGCTTGAGCGTGAAACCAGGTAGCAAGTTCTTCTCGCGGTTGACATCGTCCAAGGCCAGATTTACGGCTGGCATGCAAGCCTGTTAAACAAGATACTAGTTTCTACCCATCGCAAGGCTCGCGAGAAATAGATAATTAATCCGAACGTGGCGTGTGTTTTTAAAACGCGCAGAAAATGAAAGCGAACGATCGTTACTCACCTGGCCACCCTGCCACCCGCCCTCCCCCGCTATCGGGAATATGCCACCAATGTGCAACACATTGTCCCCGTCGTCGGGAGGTAACGAACCCTCGATCGCGCCCGTCGACGTTAGGATTATTATTAAAAGCTCCAGCATCGCGGTGCTCGAGAGACTCTTTCGCGTAGCTGTGTGCAAAGCCTTGGAAAAACTTTTTCCTTTTTCCTTTCCGCCTACGACACACCCCAACGGTGTGACGATGAAAATCGCACTTCCCTTACGTGACTCCCAGCCATCGTCGTCGAACACTGGCCGCTCTCCAAAGCGACAATCACCGATTCGTGGACCGACGAATTCTCGCGTCGAGCCAGCAACCTGCTCGACGGGGAACGATCCCGGTTTGGTAAACCTCGCGAGAATTCGCAACGTTTAAAATCGCGTCTTCGCGTTCTCCATCGTTTACCGGGTCTCTACGCTTCGTCACGCGCGCGCAACACCCCGCGAATTTACCCTGCGAATGGATCGTACGAGGACGCAGGTCCGAATCTACCATCCAAGTAACAAACCTTTGGCTCTTCGCGCAACAGGAGCCCCATATGTTTTACACTTCTTCCTCGCGCACTACTCTTTTTACAACTCGCAAAATTCGGGCAGATGATTCGTTTGCATTCTTCTATACTTTTTAGTTATTTCGCTATTCGCGTATTCCAAAATTGAATACCTCGGAAATCAAAGAGAAAAGTAATGAGAAAATGATAACGGAAGGATAGATGTATCTTTGTAGCGATGATATTTTACGTTCGTAGAATGTTTCAGAGAAAAAAGTTCCTCGAAAGAATTAGCTTAAGGCTCTGCAACGTCTAGATCCACTATTGCGAGGACGAAGCGCGTTCGCGCAAGTTTCCTATTGATTTCAACCCGGCTAGAGGGGGACCATAGAGGGGATGGACGGCTCTGTCCTCTAAATTTCTACCACAAAATCAATATACAGACTGTTTCAAAGCATAAATTATAGTATTTAGAATTACATTTTTGTAAAGTTAACACTGCAGCGTTTCAACTTCTCGTTCCGCAACTTCAAGTGGAATAAACAACGAAGTGTAATTTTGTTAGCCTTGAATGAAGCAGCGTAATACTTGTTCCGAGCTCCACTGTTTGGGATAATTTATTATATTGTTATGCTGGTTGTACATGGTATTGTCTTTCTTATTTTATAATTAGTTTTCTTTTTGAAATTTTCCCGGTATTTTCGCTTAAATAAATAGCCATCTAGTGGTGAATATACCGAACTAATTTTCGGAGTTTGGTCAGCGCCTCTATCGGGAAAACGCTCAAGTTTGTCCTCGATAGTTCCTTTTTTCACTGCTAGATGACGCCATTGTCAGTGTTTTTTTTTTACCGACCTGTCGGTAAATTACCATCATGTCGGTAAAAAAACACTGACAATGGCGCCATCTAACAGTGAAAGAAGGAACTATCGAGGACAAACTTGAGCGTTTTCCCGATAGAGGCGCTGACCAAACTCCGAAAATTAGTTCCACCCTTTCACCGCGAGATGGCAACGACAATGACAATTGTAGAACTTTTAGCATAATTACGTTGGCAGCATGTACGATAACGTTCAGATTGTTCAGATATCAGAGCATTCAGAACTCTGAGAATTTCCAGTGCGCGTTGAAAAAATGGTGGATGGTAGAAAGAGTTGTCCATTCGGTGTTATCGTTAAATTTGTCACATTTTAAAAGATCTTAGGCAAAACGGTATATCGTGACTGTCGATTTGTGAGCCGCAGAAGTGAAAATGGGTTCGAATAAACGTCATAAAACTGAGAAGAACCGGGACACGAAAAAGAAGCGTCATCGTAGCCGATCGCGAAGTTATACGCCTGAACGCGAAAAATCAGAAAAGCACAGACATCATAAAAAGCACAGAAGAAAAGAGCGCAAGGATTACGACAGCGATGGTTATTATCTGATTCGTTACTATTGTATTAGAGATCTATTGTCCGGTGGTACTCTCGGTGCTCCATGCTTTTCGTAAACCATTCTGTAGTGGCCTGTGTAGCGATCCATTCGCAGTTAGAAATCTGTAATTTATTTGTTTTGTTTCAGTTGAAATAGTTACAGCTCCTCCTCCACCAAAAATTTCCAAGTCTTCGCATCCATCGACGCCTCCGCCTCCTGAAATTTCCAAGCAACGGAGTCCGTCGCCGATCAAGGGTGGGACGGCGCAGACCTCTTTGTCAATCGAGGAGACAAATAAATTACGAGCAAAGTTAGGTTTAAAACCTTTGGAACTGGATAGTACTTCTAAAGATGACCCTAACAAGATTAAAGACGATCTGGGAGAATTTTACCATAAGCCTGCTCCAGATGTTAATGAAAAGATAAAGACCCAGAAGTTGAAAGAAAAAATTGGTCTTCAGAAACAGAAAAGACAAATTGAAGCCAGTCTATCCAAAGTAAAAGGTTTGGCTGAATGTGATTCCGATGATGATGCTAAGGCTTGGATTGATAAAAGCAGACGTCTGGATCAGGAGAAGAAAAAGGCTGAAGAAAGGGTAACAACATTCTCTAGAATATTGAAATGTTTGCTTTAAATAATGGGAATGAATATTCTACTGTTTTATATCTTTGTTTAAGGCAAAAATGTTGGATCAACTGGATGAGGAATTTGGAATTGGTAATTTGGTCAAAGAAGAAATACATACAGCTCGTAAAACAGCTTATACAGAAAAGAATTTAAAAGGTCTCAAAGTAGAACATAATATTGTAAGTAATTGTATTGGTAATATTTTTCAATAGCTATGGAGTAACTGTGCAAGTTTATTGAAATGGTGATAATATATGTTTATATGTATAATAGGAAAAGTTTGAAGAAGGTAAAACAGTTATTTTAACACTGAAAGATCAAGCTGTATTAGACGAGAGTGGAGATGTACTCGTCAATGTAAACATAACGGACGAGGAACGTTACCAACGTAATATCTTAAATAAAGCTAAAAAGCCGGGTTACGATGCATACGACGATGATAATTTCGATCAGTTTGGTTTTCCAAAGAATTCTATTTTGGAAAAGTACGATGAAGAGATCGAAGGGGAGAAAAAAGATAATTTCGTATTAGGAGTTAATATGAAAGATGCCAGACAATCTAAACTCGATCACGTTAAACAATGTTTGGCAAATAAACGATTAGAATCGTTGCACTTAGCGGAGCCAAAACTAGCTAGCGAATATTACAATGACGAAGAACTCGCAACGTTTAAGAAACCAAAGAAAAAGGTAAGTTTAAAAACATAATGTCGACATTTATAAAACTGTGTTAATATTTTTTCATTTTGCAGATTCGAAAAATTAGAAAGAAACTAAAAGCGGACGACTTAATTCCCGAAGGTAACGATTATCTTCGAGATCTTGGAAGCAGAAGAAGCAAACGACCCGACGACGCGAAAGAAAATGATAATTTAGATGTAGATGATTTAGGAGCTCCTACCGAGGACCTTAGCGAAGTGAAACTGGAAGAAGATGACAAAGAACTAGAATTGCAATTAGCATTGAAGAAAGCTCAACGCTTAAAAGAATCGCAATTGTCGAGCATAGAACAAGTTGTTGAAACTATAAAACATGAACCCACATCTTCAGAAGAAAATCAATCTGGGTACATAGTTCTTAATGCTACCGCAGAATTTTGCAGAACATTGGGAGACATACCTACTTATGGTCTTGCTGGAAATAGAGAAGAGAATGGCCAGGAACTCATGGTATTGAACGTTCTTATTATTGTTTCTCTGTCTAATATTCTGTCTAACATTCTGTTGCGATTAAAATTATAGGACTTCGAAATTGACGGTGTTAAGGAGGAACCACCGGCGAATGAAGAAGAAGACGATGGTCGTGGCGCATGGAATACAGTCCAATTAGGTATCCGCAATATACATTTACACTTGTTTTTTCAGTTGAAATCATATCTGAATGAAACGCTTTAACCTGCCATACTGTTTAGATGAGAGCACGTCGGAACCCGTGGCGATGGAAGCTGCAATTCTAGACGCAGAGCCTTCGCTTGGACATGGCGTTAGCGGCGCGTTAAAACTCGCAATGAGCAAAGGCTATTTGCAAAAAGAAGACAGTAGCCGGCCGTCTGCGTCACGATTTGCTCACTTACAGGCTCAGAACTACTCGATAGAAGATAAAACATACGGGTATGTATCGAGTATGTATAACTACCATTCAATAGAAGAAGCTTTTTTACACATTCGGGAGTGACTTCGCACAATGTTATGTCAAGAATACCCTGGTCTACCGCAAACGGTCATAAGAAATATTCTTCTATTGAATGCATTCCAAGCGAATCTTGTTAGACGAGTCATTAGTGAATTTCAAACTGTTAGTTAACAGTTTTAAATAGAGCCCGGGTTTCGGTGCTTGGAAATGGACGATCCGCTACCGCTACAAGAGTTAACTACTTTGTCGGAGATGATCGAGGCCTGAAAAAGAGGATTTATTGAGGTATGTTTATATTATGCGATTCTATTGGTGCCAAGCGAGATTTCTACGAACATTCTAGACAAGTCCAGTGTGGATCGAAATCACATTCGTTTAATTAGTAAGAAACTTCTATGCCTCGCGTATCGTTAATATATAGTTTGTTTCACAAAATGATTTAAAAATAATCTAACACTTGCAAGAATGCTATTACTCTATAGCTAGGTTATGTACGAACATGGGGCACAAAAATAAACTTTAAAGTACCCGTTATATTTCGCAATTTTATTTCATTTTATTAATTATTTGTTTATATATAATCTAGTTACGGAGTATGTATTTTTCAATCATGTTGCGAATCATTTTGCATGTTTCGATGAGTGGAATATGGTATGAAACGATTTTTAGGATAAGGGTCTTCCATATTGCTTTTAATTGATACCTTTTTTAGTATTTACAAATAATATTACGTATTAGATATTTTTCCCTTATTTTTCTTAAAAAAAAAATAACGACATATATGCAACGTAAGAAATGCATAAACAGTTTGAAATTAATCATGTTACATACGATTACAGATTTAATTTTCGTAATTATATTGACTTGTTTAGATTCGTGTTGTTCTAATCGCATAATGTAATGTATCTTGAAATCGCAACCGTCTGCTATCCAGTATTATATATTTTCAGATAATGACTATTCGCGGTAACGTAAATTTCGAAACACCGAATTCCATGGGCTGCTATATATAATTTCTCTAGCTAAAGAGAAAGTCTATTTTATCCATCCCATGCGCTGAATCGATGACTTCATCCACTGTTACTTTGTTTTCCAGAGACGATGACAAGTTCGGTAGAAGAGATCGTTTTAACGGCCCAACCTCTGAATTTAAGGAGAAAGATGGTTTTAAACCGAACGTAAAATTAGAATACATCGACGACGATGGACACGTTCTGAGTGCGAAAGAAGCTTTTCGATATCTTTCTCACAAGTTCCATGGGAAAGGTCCAGGAAAAAATAAGGTTAAACCTAGAAAAAAATAATCATCTCTTTTACATTTTTTTTGGATGCTTAAACTAGCGTAATATTCTTCAAGCTCCGAAGACTTGTACTTTATATATCGCTTATATACGCTTTTCAGGTCGAAAAACGAATGAAGAAGGCTGAACAGGAAGTATTAATGAAACGGATGTCCTCCACGGATACACCCCTGGGTACGCTTAATTTACTGCAGGCGAAACAAAAGGAAACTCAGTCTCCGTATATAGTGCTCAGTGGTAGCAAGCAAATGCAAACGTAAGCGACCTTTATTCATTCCAACTGATAAATTTAAATTGTTGTCATATAAAAATCATGATTATTTTTTTCCAGGACTAGTATATCGAAATCAAAGCATTAAAGATTATAAAGCTAACTTTAATGAAAATTGTATATAATATACAGACGGAAGAAAATCTCTTATCAGCACATGTTTGAAACAGAACAGTACGTTAATCGTTCAAAAATAAAACAATTGCACATGTTTTGATTTGTTAATCTACATACAGGATAATAAAATAACATTCACGAGAGTTTATAAAAGAGGTTGATCTCTTTTACGTCCTTCAATTTTTTTTTTTTAACGCACATTTGCGTTGGATAATGCACGTGTGTATGAAAATCAAGCTGGAGTAATTGGCAACTTAAGTTTTGAAAATGCTACGTTATTAATAGAAATTTGGGGATGGTCACCTGAGATATGAAATTTTCAGTACAGTTGTCAGAGAAAATTGTGTAAATTTCCTCGATATATACAAAGTAGTACAAATCCATGTTCCGTTACTTCTTTTTTATGACAATATCTTGTATACTTATTCAAAATATCTTATTTTATGGAAGTACATTTACTGCTATCACAATAAAATTAAGAGGAGAACAAACGACGGCCATGACTACATCTATGCTAACAATAGTAACACGATCGTAAAGTCTACAAATATTTCAACACGACAATTACACATTTATTTCCATATCCTTAATCGTAATTAGTTTTCAACATCTATCCGTACAAATCACTACCCGGAAGATATAAATTCGAATACTACAAAATATTTTATTGTTTTAACGATCACTATATAAACATCTGCTGAACATTCTTCATTTTCGTACTTTTGATTATTATGAATTGGTATTATTTTGAGTTGAAAATATGTTGTCTTGTCGAATGAAAATAATTTCATGATAAACTGTCAATGAAATGTTTCATAACATTCACCACCGACAGTGTTGAGTATTTTTATAACCTATCAGCATCGCGATTTTGTGTCGAGAAATGGTAACGATTCGTGACTATAAGAATGCTGAATAACATTACATACATCCCTGATATCACAAGGCTTTACTTTGTGCAAAAATAGTAATACTTGATTCTTCGAATCTTATAAAGTGCACAAAAGCCTGTAAATTATATTTTATAAATATGCGTCTCCAATTATACACGATATAGTTACACGTTCTGTGATAATTATTTAAGACTTGCCTTTGTCTACTTGCTATTCACAATTCTTTACTTTTGGAAAGTTTGGCACTTCTCTCAACGGTTCAGGCAAAAGTAATAGAAATTTTTTTTAGTTTAGAAACAATCATGTTGAGGCAATGATATATCTTCTTTTGTTAGGTAGGAAATTTACGCCTTAAGAGAAAGTGGAGTCAATTTATTTTTTATTTCTAGAACGGTATTTTTGTTGACAAACAAAAATATCGGATCATTCTACGCTAATAACAGAAAATATATCATTAATCGAACAAACCGAGTTTATTCTATACTCAACGTTTATTTCTTAAACAAATTCCTATTATTTTTGCACACAACCTACTATACATTCTGATACTTATTTTAACTTACGGATATGACTGTGTTTGCCAGACTGTAAGAAATTTAGTTTGCACCAGTAACACATTAACCTTCGATACATTTTATACATTTTATACAGTTGTTTATAAAAATCCTATTACGTCACAGAGTTAAATAGAATCCAATATTTTTTGTGTTACCGCCGTTCAAAACAAATTCCTTATCGGCAACAAGTGTATGTACTATATTCATGTAAATGTTCCCTATTTTCTCCTACGAGTCAAAATTAACATAACTTATGCGAAATAGATACATACTTGTAGTAAGTTCTAACTTATCCGACGACTTCCTCCTAATCATCTTTCTAATTCATTTTGTTACATATATGCGTACACTAAGATAATAACTTTTTTCATTATGTTTTTACCTATGAAACGTTGGATGTTTTCGTCGGAGTTATTTATTACATTATCACTAAATAATTGTGCTGACTCGGCCACTATCTATTTATTTACTTCTTTTACAAACATTCAGATTCAAGGATGAAGCTTCGAAGAACGATTTCGAAAACTTCGTTAGCGAAAACACATCGATACGAGTTTCTCTACAAAATCCAACATTTCATATGCAATAACTTAATACGCACGGTAGACGTCCCAATTTTGGAACCTAAAATGACTTTGTTGCTTTTAATGATACGAGACAATGCTTCATCGAACAGTTATTTGTTTTGAAGGGATAAATATTATGACGATAAAGATTCTTTGCTTGACGTCACATTTTTCGACATTTCACGGTTAGTGATAGTCCTTTTATTAAAATTATTTCATAAGAATAATTCTTCATCTGGTCATTCGAAGTTCAACATGTCGACTGAATTTAACTTATTATTATAAAATCTATCACTTTATATTTAAACAAAAAATCCATAACCTTAAACTTTCGAAAAATATGACTTTGAGAAAGAGATCTTTATCGCAATATTTGCCCATTCGAAATAAATATGTTTTAAACATTTTCTTGTACCATCAAAAGCAACGGAAATATTTTAGGTTGCAGATTTAATCGACTCTACAATATATATGCATGTATGTTATAAATTGACTCTGTTTTCTAATTCTTTCTAATCCTCCACTCTTATTAAGGTATTAAATCATTGGTATAAGTATCATAAAAGGGAAGTGCGAGGTCCCGGCGTTTCGATCGACAATCCGCTAGGCAAACAGACGTTCGTTAAAAAATGAAAATCGATCATCGTATCAAAAGTGTGTACAAGAGATTAACGCGGTATGAAACACGTTATTAGTTTTTCGGGTATACTTTCCTTAAAGTTGTTATCTTCCAAGGTATCTTCCTTGAGCGTAACATCATAAACAATTGTTATCTGTTCAACGTCTCTACATTTTGGCTTTGAGCGTTCTTATTTACGGCGTCCTCTTGGCCACTCGGGCTTGGAAGTCGGGCCGGCTTAATCGATTTCAACTTCGTCGTGCCCCCGTATTTGAAGTTCACGTCGCTACAAGTATCCAACGGATGCACGGTCCCCGACAGATTTGCCTCGTCGTCATCGGTTGTGGCTTCCAGTTTGGTGGTTGGTACTTTTTTCACTGATCCCAGCTCGTATGCGGACTTGGACGACTTTAGCTTCATTCGATTATTTAACGGCAGTGAAACCGACTTCTCCAAGTTCACAGCTTGGACCTTCAGGTGCTTATCGTTCTGTATGATTGGCTCCTCGGTCGAGTTCATCGTGTCAGTGATCTGAATGTCTATATTCACCGTCTTCGGATCGTTTTCGTCGTTCCTGACAATTTGTTCCGTCGAATATTCGTTCCTGAGAGCAGCCAATTGTGCCCGTTGCTTTTGTATATGGTTGTGCGAGTTAGAAAAGAACGACGAGACCCTCTCGAGCTTGGTTGCTAAATTCGGTTGACTTAACGTGGACTTAAGAGGATACGGTGTTTCTACTGCGATATTACTGTTCTTCATAAAATTATGGGAATCTCTACCCGTGGAGTTACTTTTGATCATTGCAAACTTGTTGTTATCCTCTATCACTTTCAATGGATAGGATCTGCGTTCGCCAGAAACGTTTCTCCGTTTCTCGGCTAGAGTCAGCTGTGCGATTATTCGACGAATGTCGCCTGGAAGCTCGATATCTGGACGCGTGTCGGACAGTTGTTGAACAAACGCGCCCAACGTTGAAACGGTCACCTCCAGACTGCGATTTTGAGACTCGAGCTTGAGGAGAGTCGATTGCTGCATCGATCGCGCCGTTTCTAGACGATGGAAGTTACTCATGGTGATTTCAAGTTGTTCGCTAAGTTGCGCGACTTCTTGCGTCAACTGTTTGTTGATCACCTTCAGCTTCTCCATATTTTCTACTTGTGGCTTTACGACCATCATCTCTTCTTGCAACACTTGGTACTCCACTCTATATTCGTTCAATTGTTTTGTAATTTCTTGATCAGGATAAAATACACGTTTCATCACACGGTCCAAAATTTCTTTGTCTACTGCTGGTACCCGTGTCTAAAATTACGAAATAAACGTGATTAAAACGTGAACATTTTTTCGAATTATTCATACGTATACAGAGAATTCGCCTTACTTTGAGATATTCCATGATTTCTTCAAAACTGTCACAGATCAGTAATTGATCTTGATGGTCCTGCAGTAATGCCATTGACACGCGGAAAAGTACTTCCGTGCTCTCCAGGAAAAGTAAATCTATGAAAATGAATATGTAAAATAAGTATTGGAATTTTTATATATAAATTTACATTGCACAGATAATAATATATATTTACCAAAAACTCTGGTTACAAAACCCAATGGAAACTGACTCGCGAATAAAGTCAGCAACCATGGGGCAGCATACAACGTGGGCGAAACGTCATGCTTATCAAAATGGTTATAAATCGCTGGTAACCTATCGTGTAGCAATCTAGACAATTGATATAAGTACAGCTGTAACGCAGCCATATCGGGAAGATACAGTTTCCTTAGGCCCCGTCGAAACATCAAGTGCCGCAGGAGGAAGAACGCTAGATCCTCTGACATCTGATTAACAAGAGTACAAAATCTCTCTTGGTAAAATTGTACTAAAGTTTAAAAAGGCAAAAAACAAATGACAATACTTACGTGTAATAAAAGAACGCCAGCGACGAAACTGAGTCCTTGACAATAACCGACTTCGTGATCTAGAAGCGAGTAAGCTTTCAATAAATTGAACAATGCTAATTGTCCAGGCCCTAACGGTGAACTGAAATATGGATGATTTGGAAACGTTCGACCCAGATCGATCAGAATTGCGTGTTGTTGGGACGTAAGTTGCTTTAAAAGCAAGTCGTATGGTGTATTGTAGTTAGGAAAATCGCGTGTATCTATAGGTGGTTGCTTCAAACAAAATTGTTCAGCTAAGAATTGCCATACTTCTCCTCTTTTTCCTTTTGGTACACCTGTGTTAATGACAATTGACAGCGAGTTCAGTTTCGTTTCATTTAATTTTAACTTGTCCGCGATAACATAAGTAAACGCATCTTACCTTGTTTAATAGCATGTAAAAGCATTTGATTATCACATTTCGTCGAGACTCTCGATTCTTTACTGACCAGAAGATCCCATACTTCCATCAATTCGCGAGCACAACTGCTAAGTTCATCGTATTCCAACTTGATTCTCTTAACAGTTGCCTCTTCTTGGCGCACTAAAATAAAACATAGTCAAGTATATTAATCGATCAATTTACTTTCTTTTCAGTGTATTACCTCTAAGCCTTGCGTTCTCTTTCTCCATTCTTATTAATATCACTTGCTGATTTATCGCTTTCTTCCAGAGATCCCTTAATTCCTGCCTTGTCTTCTGCTTCGGAGTTGTTTCAGGGGTTTTCATAATACTACTGTTTTCTGACTTATCGTTCTCTTTCTCGTGATCTTTGTTAGGAGTTACAACTCGATTCAATATAGCTTGCCTCCACGAACTGTTCGACTGCACCGAATTGTTTCCATCGGTCTCGGTCGGTGACATTTTCGGCGAATTCCCTACCTTCAAGAAACTGCCAGAAGAAAATAAAATAAAAATCGTTTTCTTTAATCCCCGCGTACGTTACAGAAAATTGTACGTACATGTCCATCATAGGACTCTTTGGTCCAGTATTCACAGTCAATTGTTGCTCGGGTGAAACTCTCAATGATCTTGGTCTACCAGAGTCCAAGGAGATGTCCGCCATAGATGGCTGTCGCGAAATATCAGGGCTTTGGCTAGCACTTTTTATCACAGTATTTAAGTGGCTCGTGTCCCTCAAATGCGAGACAAGACCAAGGTCGTCCCGCGAACCCTTTCTCTTCATCAGATTATCAAAACTATTTGTAAGCGAGCGTTTCGCTTTCATGAATATTGTGCTTCCGACGCCCACACTTAAGTACTGGTTGAGAAATTCACTCCTGCGACACAATTGAATCAAGTCAATTGCATCAAGTCATCGCATAAAAATCCCAAAAGAATATTTCCCTGCGAGAAATAATCTTACCTATTCTCAGCCGTATCGTGAACATGCCTGGCTTGTTTTCCCTCGCAATGAACTCGCAACAACCTCATTAAAAACTGATTCTGTTCGCGTAAAGTCGTCCCAGTGCCGCCAGCGGACTCGGCGCTTTTGTACTTGCTAACGACGATCTCCTGTTCGTCCTCCGGCAGCAGTTCCATTCGCGAGAAAATTATGTTCTGCGTCCTTCTGTCATTCTGCCCTAGAAGCCGTACAAGACACGCGAACTCATTATATTCGTTGACTTGCAATTTGCCTACAAATAAAAATACCCGCAGGCCAATTTACCTTCGATCTCCTGGCACAACTTGTTGTACCAATACATGGGACAGTGTTCGCACGAAAACACGGAGTACCTTTCCTTTCTTATTATATCGCCAGTTCCAACGAATGCTTGCGAGATAGCTGAAAATATCGTCGCGTATTTAAGAAAATTTAATTAAAATTTTGCTGGTTGATCCAGGATTAAAGATCGAGAATTTCGTCTCACCAGTGACAAGGTCATCCGCTACGGATCCTGACTGACACTTGAACAGATAACCGCTGAAGCAATCTACGTTGTTCTCCCTGGAAATGAAGCCAAAGTGCTCCGGATTCTTAATACCGTGAACGCACCTGACCACGTCCTTCAGTTGTTTGTGAAGAAGCACCTGCTTCCTATCCGGACTAATCAATCTCAAATCATGACGGCCTACCTAAAATTGTACGTCAGATCAGGACACTTATCGAATGAAAGCTACCGCTCGAGAAATCGAATAATTTCTCCCACCTGGAGGAGCATCGTGCGATTATGTTCGTCGCCAGCCTTTAACATGGAATCCCTCCTAGCATTCAAGACACTGCCAGTGGAAGATGCTCGGTTCCGCATAACTTCCGGCACTTGCACGGAATTGTTGTTTGCCGCGTCCCGGTTCTCCTCGTGTTCGTCTTTCACCGCAACGCTGGCATTTTGCGGCTTTGGAATGGCTTCCACTGAACCCGTGAGTGTCGACGGCACTCCCAATGAATTAATTGGCGATATGATGCCGCTTCCTGACACATTTTCTACGCTTCCGGTCTCGCTGGCACTGCCCGTCGATTCCTTGTAGCAAGACAACGATCGCAAAATTATAGTTTTTTTTTTTTTTTGACAGAGCTTCTTCGTTCTTTTACCCTCGTGGATATACAAGATAAACTTGTAAAAGACCTTAAATAACTCACCTCGCTATTTCTCCTGTTATTGGAAGACGTTAAAAGTGATTGACGCTGATACTCGGCGAGATTACTCGATGACGATCTCGACTTGTCGAGACCGTGAACGCGAAACCTAACAAGCGCATCGTCGATAAAAGACTCCAATACTTTTGGATGAGATACTCTGAGCTTTCCTATGTAAAGCACCTAAAAATAAACGTTAGTTAAAAACCTTGTATTTAACTTTCAAATAATGAAATCATGTGATCCCCATTGGTCGAATATGTATAAATCCGAAATGAGTTCAAAACGAAGAATCACCTCGAAGAAATGGGAAGAACTTGGAGATATGTTAGCATCTAAGGACATCAAGCTGGCCGCGCTGCTTTGCGACCTTTGAGGTACATCCCTGCCTTCGAATCGGGACGAGGCTGAATGTTCCTTCATGTCTCTTAGGAATTGCTGGACCTGGAGACGAAGAGAGGATCATTGAATTGCCATCACGTGTGCGACGTGTGTCATTACAGCTATCGAGATAGCCGTAAATTAATCTTCGTCACGCTACGAGAAACAACAATCGTATTCGAAACTCGCTTCTTCGTGGATCAAGTCATTGCACCCAACAATGAAGTATAAGTCATTATTAATTACATACTTATTTTTTTCTGCATGTAACTTGTACAAACGTTCTTTCTTTCTAAATTTCTTGAAAAAGCCCGCCAATTTACATGATTCACATTTCCCGGTTTAGATCATTCATGTTGGTGTTATACAACGCAGCACGTGGACGCCGCCTGCTCCACATTATGGATCATTGATATTTTCGCTACAAAAATTTGCCCCCGAAATAATCCAGGATGTAGCATCTTTACCGGCGACGACGGCGTTAATATACAAAACCGATTTCGCAAGTAAACGTGGACCAAACGTGGCCGATGGCCGTGGACCAAAATAAATTCGTTACAGGAGCATTCGCTGATCGCATGATTCCCTCTTTTCTCCTCCCTCTTTACTTCACTTCCTCGTTCCGTTTTGTCGATCAAATCATTTTAGGTTCAACATCCCTAAATTTTTTCCCGCTTCCTTTCATTCCTGCAACGGGCTTCCGTCAATTGTCGCCATCTGTCCTGTTATCAACTCCTGTTATCATTCGCGAACTTATTTGTACGTTAATTTTTCTCGAATTAATTATAAATCTAATTTATTTCTTTGCAATAACATTCCAGATCGATGATTCGATATCTTATTCCAGACTCTAAAACCTTCGTTACTCGTGGCTTCTTAAAAGATGATGTACTCGATAGAGAGGATTCCGAAATCAAGAATTCACGAATTCTCTGTGCTTTAAACTCAGCCAAGCGTAACTCGGGAAGCCAAGGAAGGATTACGTTACGTTGATTTTCGTGCAAATAATCTCGCGTGAGACACGCCAGTTACTTTCCATCTGTGAATGACGGTCCATGGCGTAACGATTTCAAACGGACGTTCGCGGAAGCCGTCACGGAGGACAAAAACAAAAACAAAAACAATTGAAAGTTAGTTAGAGGACGAACACACTAACAAAACTCTATGATCGTTGAGTTATGAGAACGGGGGAAAAACTGGGCGATCGATCTTCGCTTAAACGTTTGTGGCAATCGTAAGAGCAAACAATTTGTTATGCAAATCACGGTTCGGTTTCGATTGCGCGGCATCGCGAACAATCGGCGACGAGGTGAAGATACCAACGTAGGATGTGGATGAATCGATCAAGAAACGATTCGTATCAATGAAAAGTCGATTATTTTGATAGGTCATTATCTTGACAACCGTGAGGTCTTCGGCTGAGACAGAAAATCTTCGCCGGTAGTTGCTGACACAGAAAGCAGATCGACGCAAAGCGGTAAGGCTTCCATTATCCAATTACCAGACGAGCTTTCTTTTTATTATCCATCCGTTCTCTCTCCGAAAAATATGTACGGCCGACACACGAAACACAAAACCTAAACATCGAGGAACGCGTTAATGCTTCGGCGATTTTATGAGTTCAAGAATTGTATATAATTAATTTTTTTCTTCTACTTCAATCAGCTCAGTTTTTTTATACCGATTGGACATTTGAACTCGGACATAAGCAGCAGAAAGATTCTTAGACCGTGTATAAATAACAAATAATTTTGTTTTTTCTCGGGTTTCGTTATACATAACCGGAATATAAAGTTCCTGTTATCGCGCACGTAGAAACCAGTAATATCAGAGAATCCTGACAGACCGTGGCCACCTTTCACCGAATCAAACGCTCAATATTTTTCCTTGGAAACCTCGAATATTACCGCGAAGGAATTCAAGGAAGGTTTCAATTTACATAAGAACAATCATCTTCGATTGCCTAGCGAATGCTGTAATACTAAAAATATATAAAGATGAAACAATGTAGATATATGTTGATTGCTTCGTGAAAAACTGTAATTGCCTAAGAGAACTCGGAAAACTGTCTTAGATCGTGTCTTCGATAGTCATCAGATTTAACGCCCGAGGTAATCAATTTCATTGAATTACTGTCAGTAAGTCGTCAACACTTTTTTACGTGTTATACAACTATGAAATAGATCTGTATCAGTCGCATAATTTGAAAGAAAAAGAAGAGAACTTGGACCTGGGGGAAACTCAGCCGATCCTCGTTAAGCAATCAACGCGTCAACTCGCCTTTTACAACCGACAATATATGCAACAATTCACGCCTCCATTCTCGATTCTCGCATGTGATCGTATTTATTCGCGAACTATAAATACTGTTTTGAAGAATCATGAAATCCGCGCAAGGTCTCCGTGTGGCTCGCGCCGCTAACAGAATCTCGCTTGTTACATCCGTGCGGGACTCACGAGTCTGTTTATTGACACTTGCGTTCACTCCCAATTGATCGTCGACAATTTAAGGTACGCATGACAGTCAGAAGCACGGCTCCGCGTCGTGATGCGAAACAATTGAATTCACGTGGAAAATTAGATTGAACATCTCCGAGATCGACCCCGTGCTTCGTATCATCGGATTGCAATCAAATGGAAGCAGTTGTTTCGCAAGCCGTACGCTCTCGAAACCAAGGACGCTCGCGTGATCGACGATCGTGAGAAAAGCTGTGCGGAGAAATCGTTTCCGCCTGCTTCTCCATCCTGGTTCACGGCCAAGAATCAACCAGACACACCGAAAGGTGCAAAGCGAAGCCGCATCTTTGCGAATAAAATTCTAAACGCAATCAAATGCTCAACGCTCGAACATTTTGCGATTCCTAACGTTTTTCCACTTTCGATTCGAACGAGTCAAACCGGGATTATTTTAAGAAATTGTCCAAGCAACTGTCGCCTGACGTTGTTCTTATCGCTTAGGAATATTTCTTTCGCGTGCGGCCAGTCTTCGTTAAAAGCGTACAATGTAAATTATATTTAGAAACAAAGGTATATACAGGAAGTTTCGTGACGGAATTTCAAATAGCACGATGGAATTTAAGAAGGTGTAATTATTTTCATGTTTCTTGCTTCCCGTAAGTACAATATTTCAGTGTGTTTTTTTTTTTAAATGTGGTTTTAAGATATATTTACAAAATTATAATTTAATACTAAAAAAATTGTCTTTGTCAATCTAATGTCTGCAGGAACGTAAAGTTTGAGAAACACTGCTCGATGATAAACGAAGAACCACGTTGCGTTAACAACCAATACTAACAAATTATTTGTATCAACAGCGCAACGAAACGCGTTTTATGTAAGAAATATGTCGTCTCTGTTTGTCCGACGTTCGTTTCTGGGGCTTCTGTGTGAAAAACGAGAACCGCGTTGCTATGCGAGCCAGGTGTCGAGCATAATTAAAGCCTAATTGCTCAGCCATGCCGTGTAGCTTTCCGCGCCTCGTTTGATTTGATTTCACACTGAAAAAGAAAACTTGGATCGTGTCGATTCGTTCTAAGCTTAAGGTCTTTGATCCTGACTGACACAGTTTCCATTGAAATCCCCAGGAAAACGTCGCGTGTCTCCGCGAATACTTTTATGTACAGATTAAAGTAATTGATTCTCGTCGGGAAATATCAAATCAACCAGTATAAATTTTAATTTGATACTCGCAGCGCCGAAACTGTAGATACCTTGACAGAATAAAAAATACAACTTTTTCTGTTATTTAAGGGGGGAAAAAAAATAAAAAGTAAACCTTCGCGTTCTGGTTTCTACGTGTGATTTGTTGCAAGTAACGGCAGAAAGTCCTGTTTGGTATTTAAATCGTATTGGGTCAGAGAACAAATGTTCTAGATAAATTGGTCTAGAGACGCACACAGCAGCCAACACGTCTAATTATATGCAGACAGCTTGTCGCTCCTAGTCCTTCCACGAATACCTATGCTTTCACTTGTGTTATTTAAATAGCACGATATCACGTATCGAGGTACGTACTAGTTTCATCGATAGTAACGCTAGAAATACATTTTTCAGGTATGGTCTAAAACGATTACTTCATCAACTTTTCTGAATTAATTGCTCATAAATTAACGTATTTCTCGTCGAGCAACTGTTGTTGGCATTTCATCGCGACTATGCTATTTAAAGCGAATAATCCTCTCTACTCTTCGTATTACTTAAAATATTAGTTGTGTTATATTTGTTTAGATTAGAAAGCGCCGTTAATATACTCTTTTTAAGAGTCACTTAACCAAGGCATCTATGGAAGTTGAAGATCGTCTACACCTGGGAATACGCCGTAAACTATAGCGCGAAGGTAGCGTAAAGATATACGGTAGAACTTGTACATACTACGTACGTTAAGATTGTGACAGATGTAAAAAAGGAATACAAAGGGAACGAGGAAGAACGGAGAGTATCTGTCTACGTGACCAGATTAAAGTAATCCCAAAAACAAAGAGGAATGCGATTCTCGCGTAAGAGACTGTTACATTTGAAATATTATCGATACTTTGTTGCTGAAACTGCAATCTCGGTAATAAGATTGCACGTTAACGACCACCTTTACGCAGTAATCATCGTGCACCAGATTTGTCCGTGTTAACTGCTCGGCTAAATACGTGCATCCATCGACTCGATTCACGCGCGATATCGTATAGAATTTTTGCTATCGCTTCGCGATACTCTTCGAGAATTCAAGGAAATGCTGTGAATCGTGAGAGTAGTTACCACGGTACGTGATCGAAATGTTCGAACTCTGGCATAGGAGACCGAGGATTCCGGTAAAGTTCGTGATGGAACTCGAGTGCGTTGATCGAACCTTCGAGCACTTGCGGAATCATGCTTCTTAACGTTAATATATACAAATATACAAATGTTTCCTTCTTAGGGTCATAAAAGAAATATGTTTTCCGTAATGTGCGGACACTCTAGAGAATGTTGGCCCTGATACACCAACGAACCAGTGAATACTGTCTCCGATCACTTTCTAAAAACAGAAAAACGAGCATTCCGATGAATCCGCTGTCAGTTTCATCCGCCAGAGGTAAATCCTGGTGCATCGTGTCGCGATGCTGGTGAGCGGTTTCTGCAGAATTAGACGCGTTTCATATTTTACGTAACTTTCACCGCGTGCAAGGTAGAGGTGAGAATGCAACGGTATTCTTAGACACTCGGAAACCAACCGGTGTACGCGACGTCCAAGAAATGCCGCGAACGAGAGGTGTTCGGGTTTTTTCACGAAATAATCGGAACACGGTCAGTCAACGAGGCGCTGGCAAAGAGCTAGGATTCCTCGTTCGTTCGTTGATGTAAATTTAGCTCCAGGTTTCGCGAAACTGTACGTATCAACCGATGGACGAGAGCGAAATGAAAGAGAAAAACAGCCTACGAGGCTAACGAACTTCCTTTCTCGATTGCGCGTCGAACATTTGTAAAAAGTAAATAATCCCCGATAAGTCGATAAGGATGAATAATGAGTCTCCGGAGGCCGTGGATGACAATAGACGACAAAGTATTGCGACAAATTGTTGTCATCGGTATCGTTATCTTTCCAAGTTATAATTCCGTGCGCTTCGAGGGTAGTCAACGCTCGATAATTATTTACGAATGTATATATATTATTTAGTTTATCGTTAGACGCGTCGAGAACGAATTTTCTACATCTGTTGCAGCGTATCGGTATAAAGGAAAAGATGAATGCGACGAGCGAGAGAACGATCATTCGAGTTGGCACAACTGTTGGGAAATAGAGCTAACGATGGGCCAGATGACACGCGAAGAATTACAGAGATTGTTTAGAATGCGACCAGAAACAATGGAAAGGTGAAACGAGAAGGAAGAGCAAGAGGAAAAAATGGAGGGAATTAACCGCATTCCTTAAATGAACAACCAAGAAAAGAATACGTTCGAACGACCTCGAAACGAAATATAATCCAGGATGCCAACGACTTCTCGATCTACTTACTGTAGGCTTGTTGCCAATAACGCTTGCATCGCTGTAGGACGTAACCTTCGCATAAGGACTGGAAGCGGATAACGGCACGGTGATCATTTTTCCGCCCTTTAGGTTTTCTCGTCTCTCCCATCGGCGGCTGGAAAGATCGAATACGACCTCTAGCTGCTGCGATTTCGCGGGGCTTCACCTCGAGCAATCGAAATCTGGCACGTTTTCACGGACACTTCCGGCGGCACAACCTTTCTAAGAAACCGTTGGACCTTCACTCTCAGGACGATGAGAAAACGCTATTCTTCGATGTCGAGTTTATTATACTTTACGCGTTTCACGTTAATCGACCAATTGGCAGACTTACTCGGCGAACGTTGAATCGAACGTATAGTTTGAGTTTTGTTCGTTCAGCGGTAAACTCGAGTTCTCGGGATACTCCTGACCGAGTATCCTGAACAACGAACAACGGAGTATTCAAATCTGCGCAACGATACGAAGTAGTGAATTATTTCAGAGATACACAACTTTTAGATGCGAAAGCTCCGCTATTCGACATGGGAACTCGTTGATATATATGGACAACGAAATCGTTTCAAGAATTTCTCGCGAAATCACGACACACTGTTGATAACGAGTCAGAAATAATTTATTCTCGACCGAACTTGGAACTACCTTCAAGGCTGCTCACAATAGTTGACCCGATTCTTGTGCAACATGCGATAAAAGAGAGCTCCCTTCGAAATAAAACTAAGAAAATAACACGAGCTTATTCACTTGCACCGTGTATTCGATGATCCGATTACAAACTGTATCCTGGGATCGGTCGGTTGTCCGACCTTCCGCAATTTAACTGTTCAACAATTCGATAACGCTTCTACCGTTGATACACGAAGACGTTCATCGCGTAAAACCCGACGGGCGCGCCAAGTTTGTATTCTCTGGAAATATACGATTCCAATGAAATTCCATCGGAATGATCGTCTACGTTTGTTCGATTAAATTTCAACTCGTACACCAAACAAAAGTTCTATCGATCGTGCTCGAAATGATTCTAAACTCGTTTATGTCATAGTTAAATGTCACTCGCGATAAAAAGAAAATTGCAATCGTCGATAAGAAGAGAAAATGCTGCGCTGGTTTAAACGGCGAGTTTTATGTGCTACGGACTTTTAATAGCAACTGAAAAAACGTTGTTTTCGGTAGGACGGAAACCTCGCGACGACACCTTCACCGACAGACGAGCAAACATCGACTGACGCATGGAGCGTGAAGCGCCTCGCCGCCTCAGGAGACGAACAAATCTCTCACGATTCACGATTGGCTGTCGCCTACTTCCAGGTAACGTCAGTCATTCTGCATGTTACCGAATCATCGGCCCGATAGTATCGTTACCGGTAACATCGTTATTTATCCCTTATTCGATTTTATTTTAATTTCTTATTCCTTGGTTATTATCGCAGAGACATATGTTGGATATTTAGTCGGAAATTTGACACCTAATTATCTTTTATGCCATTAGAGGATACCAAGTAATGTCAAAGGTGTCGTGTTTGATGGTGTTGTAGGACAAATTGGACAACCTATGATTGATATTTTTAAGAAGGTAAACAGATGATATGAATAATGGGCTGTCGATAGCTATATCAAATATCTACCAACCTTCACATTTTGAGCACAACAAAAACAAACTCAGCCGAGTAAATATGCGTGTACATATTTAAATGTAAAACTGCAGCATTTCAATTATACGTGTAAAGCCGTATAGAACAATGTAGAATATTAATTTTCATTTAAAGACCAGAATTTGTTAGACAATAGCGGTTATGCAACAATAAATTAACGATGGTAGTCGAAGGTTGCACCGACATACTTATTTTCTCTGTGTAGTCACGTACGAGAAGTGTTTAATAATTCATATTTCCCAATTCACTCGACAATACTGCAAGTTTGTTAAACAGTGGATGAAATCGCACTGACCAGTGCAAATTAAGCGTTAATTATTATTGGAACTTTCACACGTAATTGCAGCTCGAAGTCCAGCCATAAATATTTATGGATAAACATGATTTTCACACAATGCGTTACGGTGAAACTTCTCGTCTCAGCGAAATTTATGCGACTCTTTCTTATTTATTTTCGTACTCGACTCACCTGCTCCGAACAAGTAAACGAGAATAAATTGTAGCGGTATGTTCTTACGCTCGACTATAGCCGATTAGTAATTAAATAAAAACTCTGATAAAAGCAAAGTAAGCATTACGAAAGCAGTACAGAAAAGAAAATGCCCCTCGAAAATGTTCGATATCTTATTCCCTCGCCTTTCGTAACTGGTAGCGCAGCACCGATAAACGTAACTAATATCTCAGTCACGTAAGACAATAAACAATTACGGCGTGACAATGATTATAAACATTCCTACAAGGCAATTCCGTGCAAATCGATCGCAGCTTTCCGCTCCGCGATAACGTATCCTGACACGTACTTTATGTACGTGACTCCGTCGAGTTTTCGTTTCGATTTTCTGACGGATTACGCGCGTGCCTGCACACTTACAACATTTTACAACGTTACTACCCACGGACAACAATCTGCAAGTCAAATGAATCGTTCGATAGGAAACTTTCAACGTGTCAACGTGAATTATAATTTCGTTTAAGTAGACAGATCGGAAAATGCGATTCGCTCTCGTGGACCGCTTTAAATAAAGCTTGCGTAGTCCCGCGAACCAACGAGACACACAATTTCAGAATAGAATATATTATACTTAGTTTTCGTAAACATTGAAATCTGCACCTCGTGTTATTGCTCGTGTTACCAGTGAGCTAAGAAAGCGGAAAGTTTTCCTAGACGGGGAGCGACGAATTGGTTCAAGTTTCGCTGTCGTATTGTTTGAACTCGGATCGTCATTAGTCCTCCACTAAAGAGAGGAAAATTTCACCCTGATTAAAAAGATAGGTAAAGTATACACTTCGCCCGACCAACAACGTGACTTTACTTAAGTTAATGATGGATTGACGTCACGTGAAGCCGTTCGAAACAAACAATTCCCATTTTGCCATTATGGTCAACTGTTATAGTTTCCGATCAACGATTGATTAATGGATTATAACTTCATCGGTTTGTTTTTGTAAAATCACTGTAACAGTGTTAAATGTTTGACCAAGTGGTATCGTTAAAAATACTTTAAAGGTGATAAGTATGAGGTAATGCGACATGTTTAACCAACCTTGGGCCACAAAATGATATCAACATAAAGAATAATGCGACTGTTGTTTACATCGAAGCAAGTTTTACGATAAACAAACGGATGCCATCTTTTGCCAAGCTATAAAACATCGCGTCCAATTTAATCTTGTATCCGCCTAGTTGGAAGCTGAAAGAGGTTAACAACGGAAACTCGAACTTCATCGATTTGTAAACGATAACAATTATTAACTTGATTGTATGCGGGAATTCTACAGAGTTCATTTGCAAGCCAAATGTGCCATTCGTTTGAGGAGACGTCAACATCAATTCGAACGCGAAGATGATGTCTACATAAGACCAGCAGTTTTGTAGAACCATTTCGCGGGTTCCATCATCTCGGCTCGTGTAGAAAAGCAGAGTTTTAGCGAAATGCTGTAATTTACATCGAGAGGAGCGTCGAAACGGTCGTAAAATGCTTCCGTTCGCACCGTGCCTAGGCATCGAAGATCGTCGAATTGGCAAAAACACGTTACCCCCTCGGTAAACTGTTATTTTATATTTTTAGATGTGTTTATCCGATGAAGTTTGCCCCTCGCGCTATTTTAGCGGCTTCCATTTTATTGATGCATCGATGTAAAAGTCGCACGCTGTCGTTCAATTACCCCTTCTAAAGTCGATCGGATTGAATTTATACAGTCTTCTTTGGTTCGATATAATCTTAATCTATCGAAATTTACCCTTTATCAATGTTACCCAAATGTATTATTACGTGCAAAGTTCTCTTTCAATTTTCAAACGAGGATCGAGGAACACTCGCCGCGAAAAGGAAGCAATTAACGCGATCCTCGCTGGTGCCAAGCACCATTAAAAATTACTCTGATCGTGGGCAAAAACATGCTTCTTTTTTTTACGTAACAGAGATCGAGATATATCATACATTGTATTTTTCCTCCTCGATATATGTAACATCCACTACTATTACGTTTTTTTATCACTATCGCTAAGAACTTTAAAACTGCTTTTTTCGAAGTTGAATTAAGTACGTGTTGAAAGACTTCGTTCGATAACTGTCGCACGGTTACCTCCACCAGTTTTCAGAGCTGTTGACTCGAAGCCTCGCCTCTTGTTACATTTCGAGCCTTATCCAACTCAACTTCGGAGCATCGATATCGCGGGGACTTTGAAAAGTGTCTCTCCCATCTCTCTGTAACAGTCTGTTGCCGAAGCATGGAGAAAAAAACGGTAGTTGCGCAACGAAATATTCGAACGGGACAGAAACTTTCGAAAAACGCGAGCCCGTTCATACGTTTTTAATTATGAACGCGTGCCGGGGAATATCATAAATTACGGCTGAGAGATCGATTCGCGCGGGAAAAGCGGTTTCGTGGAACTTTTGTTCGCACGCGACCACGGGCGTTAATATGTTAAAGAGGTTGTGAATATAGTGGAAACGTTACCCTGAAACTCCCAATGGAAACACGTGGTGTAAAAGAATTAGGGCGGTGTTTTCCAGAGTAAAGGGCGCGACCTTCGAGAGAAGTGGCTTGACGCATTTACTTCCACTATCCACAAGTACAGGTGAGTATCGTAACATACGTATATAAATGATGGCGAACGAGAGGTGCAAATTATAGAAGAATGGTTTTATTCGAAGAACTTTTTTGTGTTAGAAACAGCGATGAAAATAAAAAGCGGGTGGCCAGATTTGAACAAAGGGACCTGCGATTGAACTAGAAAACGATTACCAGCTTTTGAGCCTTGCTTACGTGATCCACTTAATTGGTGCTTAACGAGCGTCTCGTTGGCCGTGAAAAACGTCTCTGGTGCATCGGTGGAGGGAGAATTCGAAGGCCTCGGCGATCGTACCAGTGCAAGTGCATCGGTAACGTGCGATAATTACAATTGCGATTATCCACACTGAAAATCGCGCTTACATCGAACGACACGAATACCTAGAACAGTAACTGTGACGCAACGTCAAAACCGGTTTTCGAACGACCGATCTGATATTTTTTATTAACACGGGCCCGATCCGATCGAACCAAGATAAATTATAAATTTAGTTGAAGATTCTCGAAATAGAGTAGCGTAAAAAAGCTTCGAGCTTTATCACGTTAAGCGATTAGAATATTAAAACTTCACCTGAAATTACAAACCGGTAAGGTTTCTTAATTGCAATGCCGGAGAACAGAAACTTAGAGAACTAAATACCCTCGATCCGTGGTAGTGCTTAAGATGTCTACTTAAGATACCGAAACGATTAAAATATTAAATTGCAGATCCAGATAAGATCGGTCTAGTGGGGCATATAAAATCCTCAGAGGAAACTTTCTAGGCCACGTTGAAGAAAAACTTTACACCGAAATTCAAATCTAATGTGCTGCTTCGGATTCGTAAAATTTAAACAATTTAAGGAAATTATTCGAGGAATCCGGTCGTCGTAGAATTAAACGCGTTCAAAGACTAACGAGTGAAACGAGAAAAATGTAATTGTACCCGATACCAGATTGTGCAAGGTTCGCCAACATGGCGCAGAACAGTTTAGTCTGCACAAGCCGCAGTAACAGTATCCGGGGCGACACTGCCATGGAATGCAATAAAAGTACCAGTGCGTGCCAATGAACCATGAAAGCTCCTTTCATTCTATTTTCCTATTGTGATTATTTAATCCCGATAATTGCGTCAACCAGGATCTTATTTTGGCGGTCAGTGACACCGAATCGTGTTTTTATCGCGAAATTAGGCCTTGGTTATACATTTTTGACATTTTTTTTTTTTTTTTTTTTAAATATTGAAAACAGTCCCAAGGTATCCATTAAAAATGTTCTTCAAGGAGGTGCACGAGAAGGTGAATTTTGAGAAAGACTACGTTATGCAATAAAGAATTAATAAGCTGGATTAAGTATTAAAATCGCACTTTAGATCATCGATAAATCTACGACACAACCGGTTTAATTGCAACTATGATGTATGGTAGCCGTCAAAAAATAACGAATAACTCTTTTTATCGCGCAATTACTGTAAATTAAAATGTTATTTGCGCGGTGCTCCACGCTCGCTGTAAACCTAGTGAGCTTGCAGTCGTCGTCTCATACGGACTTCGCAACTTCGGACACGCGGTAAAGAGGTCGACGTGTTTTCTTATTTCGTGTAACCACGCCGACCCTCGGTACGCTAATTAACCCCCTTCCGCGAAGTTTGCAGAATGCGCGCGTCCTGTGGTGTTTCCTTGCACCGAAGCGTAGCGAAGAATTTACAATTCTCACAGCGCGGCTCCGTAATTCTTCGTTTAGCTTATTAGATACCACTGTACATACGAGTTTGTATTTTAAGGGTCGAGGGACCCTTGCAAGTTCACGTACCGCTTAGTCTACTCCAATAGCAAGTAATTATTTCTTCTTCCATCGAAACTATAATTTATTTAAATGAGCTTTTATTTAACGTCCAACTTCATTCGCATAGCAAATAAAAACTCGAAGGAAAAAATTAATACGGTGCCGAGTGAACGATTCAATTTTATTTACAGCGATGAGAATAAACGATGCAATCATAGGAAAACTGATAATTAAAACCCACGGGAAAAGCATGGAACGAAGTAATTTACGTGTAAATTTATAACGAGAAACCATTCTCACGTTCCTTTTGCTCGCAGTATTTCAAAGATCGTATACGCGAGAAGTCTGAAAAAAGACCGATATACAGAAAAAAAAAACTAATTTAAATTCCCGTGATCACGAAATATACGAAGAACAAACTTCTCGTATGCGTGCTTCGTTTACTGCCTACGATTAAATAATTTATACAGTCAACGAGAAGAAGTAAAGGTAGACATTAAAATTCGTAACTCCTCGCTGGCGAACGCAGACGAAACGTACAAATGCAGCTCATTATCAGCGTGAAATTAACGGAACACCGATAAGAAGCCTGACGTATGGTAAACATGCTGGACATGAACGTCTTAGCCACTGAAATACGTTTTTTTTTTTTCTTTCTTCTAGAGCTCGTCCCTGCGTGTTATGATACGTCGGTTGTCTCTTGTGCACGCCATTAAAAGACTGCACTCGACGGTACTTGGGCGGCTTCAAACGAGGACGCGACTAAAGAAGAGGGTTAATAACGCAGAGAACAGAGTCGTACGCTAGGTGAAAGAACCACGATAATCAGATAGAGAAACGAAACAAAAAAGAAAGTACGAAGTTTTTCAATTTATCTGACTCGAATAAATAGTAATTACAATAACGCAAGACTCGTTTGTCGATGTAAGATAGAATTCCTGAATTCAAGTGCGAAGCACAACGATCTTGGGACTGCAACGAGGACGTGTAATCGGTAATTCCGACTGCCTCCTCCTCTTATTAGTGGAGGTACCGTGGCATGCGTCGCATAGAATACGACAAGGGGCAAGAGTCAACTGTGCAATTAACCATGTGGACGTATGTTTCCGAGAAGTGTCCTTCGAGTTATGGAACAAATGTCAGCCATCGTTTCAGATTAAAACAAGGGGCCTCGTGTAGATACGTTTGTTTACTGAATCATTGCCAGCGACTGTTCGGTTTATTAACATCGAAGCGAATTTAATCCTCGGTAACCTGTTACTTTTAGTTACTGCAGTTATTTTCAATTGTTATTATACGTTTACCCTTGTCCAACATTTAACTCGTTATATGCAAGGGTCAATTTTCGTTCTAGCAACAAGAATGTTATTATTCTATTATTTATTTTGGTATTACACCATTTCGCGACTGTCCTGTTTCTTGGATAACGTACATGGGTAAACGATATACCGTCGCAACACGGCGAGTTGGAGAATTTATCGTCGGTTTTGCATAATCAACATTTTACCGTTTGTTCGACGTCAAAGTTGAACGACAAGAAGCGAGAGAGCCTCGATCACGTGGCACGTATTATTATGCATTCGGGTATAATCCTAAAATCCACGTACGCTACGATGTAGGTACAGCGGCCCACGAGAGATTAGAATTGCCGAACGTATAGATAAATCGATTGGCTGCGTTTCAGAAGAGAATAAATATTGTTCTTCGATTTACGTTGCCCGTCGATCAGCCTTTCGCCCACGAAACGCATCCCCGCGGTCCGCCGAAAATAGAATCACGTACGTGCACAGCCGAGTACATCGTGCGTGTTACATAACCGGTGCACGTGTACAGCGAATGTCGATACAAGGGAAACTTCATCGCTCGAGGAAGCAATCGGGCACCCGGGTGCATCGCGCGTGGAACGACTTGGCACATTTCGAATTCTACGTTAACAACGATTTCTTGGAAAACAGAGAGTGTCGACATTGAACAGGATCGAGACAGTCGTCTTAATTTTAATCCGCTTCGGCCAACCCACCAAATATTTTTCTACACCTTCAAATTGCTCTCTAAACGTAAAATTCCAGCCAGTGAACGTCGCAACTAATTTGGCGCATTCTCGCCCGTTCCGGGAAATTAATGCCGGCATACTTTCGCGCCGCTTTTATTAAATAATTTTTTACGAGGTACACAAGCCCGTTGGGCGACGCAATTTATCGCCTGACGTGTATATTACCACCGGACATGCAACTCGTAGCGATTAAAATATGTCGCACGAGGTTACACGCTCCTACGTGTAATTTCGACTACCCGCTTCACTTTCGACTCCATAGCTTCCGCTAATCCATCACCTGAAAATATTCACATTTTGTCGCGTTTATCTCGAGCAACGATGGACAAAATTCTTACCTAAACGGAAGTGTCGAATAACGAACAAAAGATGAACAACTGTGTAAATTAGGTTTTAGAACCTAAGAAGAATTCCAACATCGGGTAACCCACGGCGTTATAGTTTGTCACCCATCGACAGCGCCGCGCGTTAAATGCAATATACGCGCAAAGTCCTGATAACTTTGCACAACGAACAATCGGCATGACGTTCCAATTTCATCACGGAATTGAGTTTCACCTCTGTATCGATGCGTATCGATCTGTGTCGAGGAATTGGACAGCGTCCATCGATCTTTAGATTCGTTTGTTAAAGCGGTTCTCAGTCGATGTCCATTTATACCCGACACCTTGAAAATACACGAACAATCGATGATCAACGGCGCCAACGTCGAGATCTTTTAATTTGCAAATTCCGTCTAAATTCCGTGGGACATGAGACAACGGTTTAGCGTAAATCTGAGAAGCTTAGCAAGATATTCATGGTCAACCAGGAGTGTCCCACTTTCCGGCAATGTTCAGAGCGCACATGTCGACGTCTTATCCGGCCGGCATGTAGGCGTGCGGGCATAACACCGTGCATTCCTGGTAAATGCACCGACGCGCTACTCCAATGAACAAAGATGTAAATTCGAGTACGTAGCTACGTAACGTCCAAGAGAATCCTAGAGGGAGAGGTAAAACGAGATGAAGGATACGAGTAACACAGGTACAAGTTTCTGCAATTATAACTCAGAAGTACCAGCCTGCCACCGTTACTTTCACGAGTCGATTGTCATGGATAAAATGTTTAATAACCTAATGTTTATGTAACCTGCGGTTTCATTTCTTACGAGGAGAAAGTTCTTTCTTGTGTATTGTTTCGGTAACAAATGCCATACCACGCAATTTTTGGACATTGAATACAATTAGAGTAAATCGTCCTCTGTCGCCACGTTTGCAAGGTAATCAAACAGGTATAAACCTAATTGCCATAAAGCGTTTCACTTTTAAAATCGTAAGACACGTTGATCCTTTGTCTAACTCGGTGCAGGCGTACGAACCCGACACCAGAAATTCTCGGTATAACTCGTTGTACATACATGTTACTTGAATAAGCACGTATTAAGTGACCCTCGAGCGGTATTTTGTTATCTATCGATATCGTGTACGAAGTAGTTGGGTTGTAAAAATTGACGCTAATTCGAAACTTGGACGAAGAACGCACAAGCAGAATTTCTGTACTCTTCGATTGAATACACGCCTCGAAAACACAAGATGCACAACGTCGGGATGAGATGATTCATCCGGAAGAATATCCACAAATACAAACTTCTCGCCAAGTTGTTCCAAATATATAAATCTTCGATTCGATTTTCCTTAAAGTTCACTTCAGTTTAGGAATGTTATAAAGTTCCCCAAGTACAAAAACGATACGTATTCCTCCTCTATTCTGCGATCAGAGATGAACAAAATTTATATACAAATGATACATTTTATAATTCCTAAGTAAATCATACAAAATTGTGTATCTTTTATTCGCGATTCTTTCGTCTAGATAAGTATTTCGTCCTTCTCTGTCTACGACACTAATTTCTGCAAGTTGCAGAAGCTTACCCAGAGATACTTTGCGACAACGGTGTTTCCTCGGGAACGTCGCGAGGAGACGGCAATACTCCCGGTGGACTTTCACGCGAATCCTAGACACTTAACACAAATGATGCGAACGCACGATCGTCGCAAGATCCCGAGCCGTTAACTCCGCGAGGTTCGCGAACGGATCCGATGCCATTCGTACAACGGGAGCTAATGGTTGCGAGACGATACCCGTAACGATCGTTAAGGACAAACTTAATAATAGTAGCCGGATATTTACTATAGATCGCGAGTCGTCCAATTGGCCGGTCGGAGACGAATTCATGACTCGCGGCCACTTTGTGAATATATCGGGAGCATCGAGCCAAAACCGTCGCGAAACACAACGTGCTTTCGTGACCCACGATAGACAAACGCGATACACCCGTTAAAGGAGAATGCAACATGTAGCCACGACGAACATTCGTGCACTATTGTTTTTCTCAAAGTACACGGCGCGCGATCGCTAAGAAAGACGTCTTCCAATCCAAAGAAGCGTACATTTAACGCAGAAAAATGTGGATAATATAAATCTTATTTATTCCTCGCGGACAAACCCTTGAGAATATAACAAATTGGCGCGCTAACTATTCCGCCATTTATCTCGTCGCGAGTACTTGTTCAGGAATGTTTCCTTCGGCATCCTGCAAAAACATTTCATTCTATAATTAAATTCTTTCCATACGAGTCGACGCTTGAGATAAAAGAACTGCTGATTTCCTTATTAAGCATTTTTATCTATGGCAAACGTCGTATAAAAATGGATTTCTTCGATAATGTCAAAATTATATAACTGAATGTTATTAAGAATGCTTTTCACCTGCTTGTTGCATAACCAGACTTCGGAATGTTTAACGTTAAATGAAAACATCTATTTTGTAAAGCCTGATGTAAAAATTCTAACATCGATAAGCAATCCTGTAACGTTATGTTTATATTTACAAACACGTACGTTGTATAGTTTTCAATATTTGTGCGTTCGTTATATGCTATATCGGGTGTCAACGATTTATCTCTCACCAGTAAAAGATATCATCTTTCAGCCTAAGTGCAACAAAACAAAGACAATCGTTTTGAGCAACAAATTTCGATGACTCATTGAAATATAATCAAGCTCACGCGAACAATAGAAAACATTCCACGGACAACTAATTCCCTCGTAATTAGTTGATCGAATGAACGACTATTACGTTTATTTATATCAGTTTATCCTTTCACTCGAATAATTTACAGTAATTGCTTATTTATATACACAACGAATTTGTGCATATAAATAAGTAATTTGTGTAAATAAATTTTAAAGCTGTGGAGTGTACTTTACTCGAAATCTGTTATTCGAATAAAGTTTGTACATCCCTGCTGTCAAACACAATATGCCGAATATCATGACAGCACAGGATTACGTGTATCGCAATCGCGTATGTCGGAGTTTCCCTTTTTTGTTTACATAACACTATATATAACGTTATGCACGGCGTAACTTCCTTAACGATGCAATGTGCAACTGTCGAAAACGGTGCATTTTCTAACGAAACGCGAAACCTTATATAAAACGTTTCGATGTACTACGTTATGATGTCGGGCAGAAACAGGAGTTCGTTTCAAAACCGCTGGGCAAGGAGTCTGCTTGAGAATAATAAAACACGTTCTAACTGAAATGGCAAGAAACGAACCTAACCTAAATTTCGATAAGTGTTAGCAATTTTAAAGAATTCGCTTACCTTTTCACGATTTGGCGCCAGGATACTTCGTCTGCTTCCCGTTGGGAACAGCTTGAAGAGATTCGCTCAAAATGTCCTCGCATCTAGCGTTCACCGATCCATTCTTTGCTCGACATTTTCGTTCTCGTTCCCGGAACGTTAGAACGTTGAACAAACACGCAGTAATTCGTTCCTGCCGAATTGCGTGTCCGCGGTCGCGACGAATTTGAACCAACACACATCACAACGTGAACCACTTCAGCGCGAGAAACTACGTGCACCAGCGTGCATGACGTGCACTGATCGACAGCGGCGTCACGAATGCGACTCGCTTTTGTTTATTCTCTCCGATTCGTGACAGCAGGTGGCGCAGGATGAGAGGGAGGGGAGGATCTCACAGGTAACCCTATTGCGGTATCTTTTAAATATTTCTAGCCGCGAATCACTGGAAAAAGTATAAGAAGAGAACATCAAAAGGAGGAAAAATAATTACATTCATTTTGTATCGTACGTAAATAATCAAAATTTATTTGCAATCTACCAACATTTTAGACATATAAGGGCCGTCGAGTTCGTAACCCATCTTTCTGTAATAGTTTCGTGTTCCGACGCCTGAAGAATAATTATCGTCATAGTACTTTGAAAGTATGGAATAATGAAAATAATTATTTCATTTTTATTTGTACCTGATATAACGGAAATTTTATGAGATTGATGCTCCTCCCGCGCTATTCGTTCAGCTTCTTCCATCAGTAGCATTCCAAATCCTTGATGCTGAAACTTTGTAGGATCGCGAGCATTTACAGGGACTACACTGCCATATACGTGAAGTTCTCTGACTATCGAACATTTATTTTTAAGTTCTGGCCTACAAAATACAAGTAAATGATAGTCAAATAATTCCGTTTCAAGGACTTTCCAATAATCGACATTTTACCTAAAGGTTTCACTGGAACACTTTCTCAATCTCAGTAAACCAACCAAAATATCCTGAGTAGGATCTTCGTACGACAAAAATGTTTCCCAACCGCCATTCGCGACGTAATCGCGACGTATGAGTTCTACTTCGTAAGGCTGTACTTTATGATGTATTTCTTGAATTCCCACTTCTCGAGTTCTTACATCGCGACAATCAGTCCCCAAATCTTTCATTCTTGCTAATGCTAACTCACGCAAATTTCCGTGTTCTACGCCCGAACTATATGTTAAGAATTAAGTTTGAAAAACATAGAAATATAAGAAAACATTAATAATATACAAAAGTAAATTGTTTAATTATGATTACCTAACTAAAGGCATAGGTATGTCTCTTTGTACGCGATATACGCGAGTCCAAGGCGGTATGAGAGCCAAAATACGAGCTATAAGATCGATTAAAACGCTTGGTGGATAACTTTTATACCTTCCAGTTTTCCATAATTCGTACAAACCAGTGCCACGTATAACTAATGTCGGATAAATTTTTAAACCGTCTGCTCTGAAAGCAGGATTTTCAAAAAATTCCTGAAAATGCACTAAATTTAAACTGAACAAAATTCTGTAAAAGTGGGAAAACTAATATCAGAAATATAACCCACGATGAATTGATTAACATCTCTTTCGATGTCCACGTTTGGTAAATCCGGCATCATATGTGCAATCACTTTAAAACCAGCATCTTTTGATAACTGAAAACTTTCGCATACCGCACGTACAGTGTGCCCCCTGTTAGTATCTCGTGCTATGTCTTCGTATACGGATTGTACACCAATCTCTAAACGAGTACACCTACATGAAATTTTTTTCTCAAAAATTATAATAAAAGAATTAAAATTTATTTTCATAAATAATTCTGTACTACGCATACCCGTAACGTAACATGTCGGAAAGATGCTTTTTAAGACAATAATCAGGTCGCGTTTCTATGGTAATTCCAATACATTTAGTTCGACTTCGTTCGGAATATTTTACCGCTTCGTCAACGTTACTGCTAACATGTCCGGACAATGCGTCGTGCAAATTTCGAATGAAAAAATCTCTGTAGTCTTCAGGCAAAGACATAAAAGTACCTCCCATAACGATAAATTCAATTTTATCTACACTGTGTCCTAATTGTTTTAGCTATAATAACATTCAACATTATTGCGTAATGAAATTTTATTTATGCGGAAATATGTAAGAGGTTCTCAACCTCACCTGTTCGACGCGATGTCTTGTCTGCAAAAATGGATTATATCTTGCACGAATGGCTCTCATAGATGTTGGTTCGTATCCTGTGTACGACTGTGTTGAATACTCAAAATCTGAGTCAGGTCCACCAGGACAATACACGCAAATGTTTCCAGTCATGTTAATATGAGGACATCTGTGTGGCTTGCACATCACAGCCACAACAGCTATCTGTAAAAAAACAACAATATACGTATTGTGCTACAATTCAAAAAGCATACCTGTATATATGTAAATTGTCACACATTAAAATACTAACACCACTAGCAGTCCTAATGGGTTTTGCTTTTAACTTTGGGACTAATATGCTTCTGGCATCAACAGGTACAGCTGCTATAATATCAACTAATCTAGGAGAAGTTTCTAAGCCATACTTAGAAGCGATTCGAGTTTTTAGTTTATTTAAATCTACATCTCTGTTTTCTGTGTGTGCTTTTAATAATTCCTGTATAATCTCTCCAATTGTCATAACCATACGTTCCTCCTTACTCTCCTCGAAATCTAAAAACAAATAAAATATAACCACAAAATGGTAAATCTTTTGAATGTAAATGAAATGTAAAATGAACCTAAATATTCGATAAAAAGTTAAAGTATCATGCATCTTCGTAATAATATTATCTACCTCTTCTCTTTTTAACCATGATGAAATTATTTTCACAAACGGCAATAGTTTTTCAACTCCCAATTTTAAAAGCCTTTTTGTTTCTATGATGAAAAGGAATCAATTTTAGGTTATGCCAAGTGACACATGGACGTTTTTATCCGCAAACTTTTCCTATCCATCTACTGGTAACATAGAGTACTCTTCGGAGTGCTCAATAGCAAAATAAATTAATAACATTAATGAACACTGGTCCGTAAAGGAAATCAGGAAAGTAAATATATACAAAGTATTGTCTAGCAATCTATATTTATGTATTTTGTTAATATATACTCGTCTTTGCAGTGACGCTTATAAAAATGTTAAATAGCATATAAATATATTATCGCTATGTATTTACAGAGTATTCGTTATAAATAGTATGATATTGTAATGTCAATGTATGCGGCATATCTCTTCTGATATATTTATGTAATATTTACGTTATTACGATTAAATCCTAACTACGCGTTAGTAGGATTATAAAAGAATAAATAATCTCACATTACAAGACACAATTATTAAAATAATTTAGTGAAGATATGGACCCTGCATTTCAAAAATGCCTCTGGCAGTATGTTAACTGCATCAGATACATGTTGCATAAATTGTTAGAAAAAGTTAGTTAGCAATTCTTTGTCTAATTCAGCCATTTGGTGTACCCATTTTTTAAATAGATTACTAGCGTTTTTAAGGCTACCGTGTTGCACTTTACAAAAAGTTTCTTGTGCCTACGATATGAAATATTTTCAATTAGACTAGTTTTTGTGCGGTTAACAGCGTTAAAAATTGTAACGCTTCTTCTGTTATTTCATTGTATGGTACAGTATGAAATTAAATATGATTTTCAAACAATTCCTCTTGCTTGATTATTATAGCCATCATCAAATTTTCCTAATTATGCTGCCATATTTCGCGCTCAGTCAACATTGACATATTGTCCCGTGACTGTAGCTGTTTGATGATATCTTCGCCTGCCAGCAAAATCTTCGTTTTCTTCGTTCAATTGAGCTGAACATGTTTCAACACCTGGATGCGCTGGTGTAACAACAATTTGTTCGTAATCATAAACTTTTCTCCTAGAATTAAAGACAAACGTGTTCATAGTTTCTCAAAATATTCTTGCGATGTATATATCACTTAACCCTATTTCACGAAGAAATGATCGTAATGGCGTTAACGATAATTACCCCATAAGCCTCAATAATGACATCTTCAGCCAGTTAAAGAATTTAAATTCGGATGAAACTCCAGGCTTAACCGCAGGATTAGCATGACCCACGTAACTCCAAACAAGGAAAACGACGACAATATTGGCAATAGCGTAACCCCAGTGAACAAGAAACATAATAAGCAATTTTACGAGGCACTGTAAGATAAACACATGTTACAACTGTATTTGCATAGTTCATATAACGAATTTATGAGGAAACTTACACCTAACAGTGAAAGCCATCTGTTACACAAAGGACTGTACCAATTCCCTAACTTATTGTGGATATGAACTTTCCTTTCCGAGGTTTCCACAACGCTACCATTCTCGTCAACACTTGGCGAAGAATCTATGTAAACATTATTCTCGGAAAGGCTGGGATTTCTCTGCAAATAATTAACAAGTATTTTTTTCATTGTTATACAGTAATCAATTAAATATTTGTATATGCTTACCATAAGATTTTTATGTCTTATCCTTTCAGGAAACAAATTATCTAAATCATTATCCATATCCGTTATCGAATTATTTCTACTCGCACAGCCATAATTACGATCAAACGTTGGGGATTGTGTTCGGAACCTTTGTTCTCGAATTAATTGTATATCGAATGTTTGCGCAAGAGCAAAATACGCGTAGTCCAAGCATGCATATGTCAAAAGAAAAGGCATCGTAACAATTGGCGCGAGTGTGTTAATCTGACCGGTAATAATGAATGTTAATGTAACAATAGCAACCACTAACATTGCGTATATGGGTACCTTGTTCGGACCTCTCTGAAATAATCGTAAAATTTCAATAACTCAAGATCTCAACTAGTAGATAATTTACTAAAAAATTACGGAAATGAGCTCACCCCTCTTTGTAAACAACTCATTCCCGGTATAACATTCTGACTAGCGATAGACTGAAGAACACGAGGTGTGCCGTACATAGCACCTAAACAACTACTAAATGATGATACGTAAAGACCGGCCAACAGCAATACTGAGATTGCTGATACCTTTGACGCAATCATAAAATTCGTGAGAAGTGTATTGCGAGTACAAGTTGCCGCGAGGAACATTATAAAGCATAGATACAAAAGCGTTCTGCAAGTGGGTTGAAAATTTCAAATTAATTTTATAGCACATATATTAAAAATAATTTTAAATTATGACTCTCACCCAGTTCCTACAGCAGCCAGTGTGCCATTAGGAATATCAGTAGACGGATGCCTTAAATCTCCACTCATATTAATCCCGGCTAAGACACCGGTTACCGTCGGAAAGAATACACCAAAAACTGTAAACCAACTATATCCATCTTGATAGTCGGGAAACGTATTATTTCTTAAATTCCCTGACAACCAACCTTCAAAACCAGCTTCTACGATATTTACAGAATCACGCGTTATAATTTAAAACTACACGTACTCTAAGATAATGGAAATTGTATTATAACCTCTATAATGTTATCTTACCAACGTTCACGTGTGTAAAACTTCCAACCATAAAATCTACCCCAGCAAGAAGTAAAATTAGTAACAAAATAAATTGGAGTTTTATGACCCATTTGACACCAGCAACATTGATAATAGATAACAAGATAACAGCCGCGCATGCAAAACCGCGTTCTGTCCAAGCAGATTCTAACCCTACCAAACCTGCCATAGATTCTCCGAAACCTAGAACATTTAGCGCACAGCCCACCGCCTAAAAGAAAGTTTTAAAGTAATCCATCAGTAAAAATCACAGTAAAAATTATCTTACCTGTCCAAAACAATACAGCAGTCCAATAGATCCACCAGACCTTGACCCTAAGACGTGCGATAATAAAAAATAAACTCCACCGCTTTCTACTCTACATCGTTCGCATATTCCAACAGCAGACAATACTGTTACTAATGCGATAAATACTAAAACAATTATAAAACGTGTACACATTATGATCCTTTTGACCTTAATTATTAATGACACATAACATTATTATTATTACCTGTGGACAAGATTATTAGTATTGCATTAAGAACACCAGCCTGTCCTACTATCCACCCTGATCTTAAAAATACGATAACTCCAAAGATGTTAATAAGACAAGATGTAAATACACCATCCCATGTTCCAAACAGTACAGGTTGGGAGATAAAAAAATTTGATTTCCACCAAGGATCAGAGCTCTAAAAATTATGCATTTTAACAGAGGACCACAAACATTATTTTAACTCTGGTTAATTGTTTACTCACGTATTCTTGAGCAAACAATTCGTTTGCTCCGGTCTGATACATTTCAGGACCAAGTTCTTCATACTCTCCATTATTTCTGCGTGTTTCATTATTTCTTTGTATTTCTGTATTATGTAAACCATATCTGGACCAATCAATGTCCCTATTACTCGTAGCATCCCCATTTGGTAATTGTTTTCTTTCATTTGACTCCATGCTTTTTGTATATAAATACAATACTTGGTACAATTAATTATTTTTTATTAACAATAATCTCAGTCTTCTTTCTTCAATTCCGACTTTATAAAAGTAGCAAATAACAACTTAACAGACAATGAAAAAAGTTTCCTCTAAATATTTTCATATCTAGATCAATGTTGAAATAACACTTTTAAACAAGTTTTATAGCTGTCAACGCAAATATGATAAAATTAGTGATTTATTTTGCTATAATAATAAGAGAAAAAATATTTGATATACTTAATGTTTGTTGACAATCTTCATTAGAGGTTAGAATACGATTTTTGCACTTAAATGAAGCAATAATTATTGTAGGCCTTCACAGTAATATCGTAATTTAGAAAATCCATTTTTGTTCGATTTATCCACCTCTTAAATTACGTCTACCACTTGAAATATATCACCAACTGGTGACGTCTTGTTCTATAGTAGAACGACCATTTTTTATTTTTTTAACGGTATTAGCTATATACAGGGTGAGCCAGCTAAACTGTTACTGTGAGCGATAATGCCTAAACTATCGTAGATACAAAAAATCTTACAGGAAAAAAGAAGTATTTCTTGAGGTTCTTTATTTATTAAATAAAATTTAAATATCTAAACGTTGTTTGGATTTAAAATATACATTTATTCATATCAATTATAGATTATAAACAAATCATATCCACATAAATGTGTTAATCTAGAAACTCATTCATTCGTGACAATCATTCGTTTCAAGAAGGTAGAAAATCCAGATAATTTCGGGATTTATTGAGGTCATTGTTCCTTCATAATGTAATGTCTACGCACAATCCGAAAATACAGCTACACACTCTTAGTCCACGTGCCCAGATGAAACATTCTCACAACGCAAAACATACCTTTTTTCAGTTTTTTAAAAAACTGAATTCGGTGTAATATAACAATAATTGATAGTTCTATCTCACGAAATATTAATTTGTGTATTTACAATAGCATTCATGCTCCCCTCCTCCACTTTTCGCCGTTGCTAAATTTCGTCATTTCTCGACCGCTTACGCCACACGTGCCAATCCCAACGCGACCATTTACATTTTCTGGCGTTGCAAATATACTCTTCTTAATTACACCTTTCTTCGAAGACTACACATACAGAATAAAAAATATAAGATCAATAAACAATTAACATATTTCTATAATGTTAAAATTATTCGTCAGTGGATACCTTATTCGTAAATGCTAGCCATTTGTTTTTCTCCATTTCACGTTCCTCTTCGAGTTCTTTAAACCGCTGAAGTTTTCTTTGTTTCTTTTTTTTTAGATATTCTCGCTGTTTATTAGGATCTGAACCTGCTACTGCAGCAGCTTGCATTTTTCTGTAAATTAATGTGTCTATCATTCATAATAGTATCTACTGTGTACACATCTCTCGTAAAATAACATAATGTTGGGAGAACATTACTTTTTTATTAAAAATAAGAAATGTTAGTGATTCTATCCTATTACCTTTTCCTGGGTTGCAATGATGTATGAGAACAGTTCGACATCAAGATACAAATGAACAATAATGGAATTTCAGATCAAGGAGCATAGAACAGTGGAGTGATTGTGGTGGCCAATTGGGAATAAAGGCATAAGGAGAAAAATGAACAATTAGTAATCATTTTCTTTTTTATAAAATTTGCCCTGCAATGTTCCTCAAAATCTGATTGCTCAAAAACTTGCAAAAGAAATCAATAATAAACTACTAACAAATAAAGCTAATACATTATTCTACAAACAACTTACTTCGACTTTTGATCTGCCCAATCCGATGCTGGCCTTTTGGCTACTGATTTTAGCTGGCTAAGCATTGTAACATCTGTGTTTTTGTACTCATTAAAAGTTACATTAACAATACCATCTTCACTAATTGCATCTATGGTTGCCTCGTAATATCTGAAAAAATTAGGTAACTATGACATACATTATTAACCCAGATTCTATAGAATACAGTTGTTTCTTATTAAATAAATTGAAGTATATATAAGTGACAATCCTTACTTGCCATCCTCACTCCAAGGTGCCATACACTGATCACCAACCTTCCATTTATTGGCCAAAACTGCAAGTAAAATAGGATCTTTAGCATCCATGCCATTGGCTTGCCTTTTTTCCTGTTGTTGTGATTTAATTAAATCATGTGTCAGCTCTATTACTTCCTCGAGATCAATTTTCAATTTCAGAAGCTCCTCGTTAGTGGGGTCCGTGGTGAGAGCTGCTTCCACCTAAAACGATAAAACATGAAATTCGTTTACGATTGAAACTTCGTAAACAACGAAGGAAACTCCGAAAATGGACTCGCCATTCCACCATTTGGGTAAGGTTAAGCAAAAAACGATACACTCACCTGCTGGAGCTGCAATTTGTAATTCTGTAAATCGTCCATGATGAGCGTTAAATCAACAGCGAGTTAACAAACGCGAAAATAATGTTTAGTAGCCGTTCTTTTCTTTCCTAACGACTACTGTCAGAAAAGCAAGTAAAAGTGAACACTAGTGAACACCCTCCCCTCCACATACACGACTGATAAGCGTACAACAGTTTGTAAGATGGCGCTTAGGTTTTTAATGAAATGGTTAATTTTTTGACGCTAGATAACGCCACTAGAAACAACAAACATCGAAAACTGTAATTTTTTCTGAGAACAAAAATGCAGAATTGCTTAATTTCACTGCAAATTTAATTAAATAGTATTATCACGAAATTTTTACATTTTTAATTACTTTAAATGCATTCATTTTTTATAATTTTATTTTTATTTATAATTCGAAGAGGAACCGAGTCGACGGAGTCGACCCTGCGTTACCTGCGTAACACAAGCGTATATGTTCAATAGTTCACAATAATTGCGTTGCAGTTGGTTGCAGTCGTATGGCGTTGTTCGTATTGGTTCGTATTGTGTTTGTGACGAAACAAATTGACGGCGCGGTGCAATTAATGCCATTCAACAATTGAAGAAAAGCTTCGATCATGTCATACCCGGTAATTATATTTCTGTGTTTCATATTGAACGTGTACTTACTCGTCACGAATAATTATAATTTACATTTTTCCTTTACAATACAGTCTTAATTAAAATTAAGTCAGTATTTCTGAAACTGTGAGCGACGAATGCACAAAATTGTTTTCTGTCATCAGGCAACAATGTTCGGGGAAGCTGATCCTCAAGCTCAAGTAAATCCAGAAGTGCAACAGTGGTTTGCTGCAGTTGATAGAGATGGTAGTGGAAAAATTAGTGCTACAGAATTAAAAGCTGCATTAGCAAATGGTCAAGGAGGCACATTTTCAGATACTGCTTGCAATTTAATGATCGGTGTGTTATTTATATTGAAAATATGGGTTTCTTATTTTCTACTAAATAATAACTACAATACTTAAGAATATATAATTCTATTTAATGTTGCTTTTTCATAGGCATGTTTGATAAAGAAAAGCGTGGTACAATAGATTTGTTTGAGTTTCAAGCTCTTTATAATTACATTAATGCATGGTTGGGTGTCTTTCGTGGATTTGATCATGATAACTCTGGAAGTATACAAGAAAATGAATTGGGTGCAGCTTTAACACAAATGGGATATAGATTAAACCCAGACTTTATATCATTTCTCATTAAAAAAAGTGATCCTGTAGGTCATTCTTCTATAACTGTTGATCAGTTTATTGTATTATGTGTTCAAATTCAAAGGTTTACAGGTAAGTAGATATACAGGAAAATAATAAACGCCTAAAAATGTACAGAATATGCAAAAATAAAGTGGTGGTACATACAATGTTTTTAATTTCTTGTTACAGATGCCTTTCGAGTACGGGACACAGAACAAGCAGGAAAAATTACTATTGGATTTGAAGATTTTTTGGGTGTTGCACTTAACTGTAGCGTATAATACTTGCTTTTCTGAACTGTTATTGATTTTATTAAATTTAACTTCGCTTGTGTGAGGTCCATTTCTTCAGGATTAAAAATCAACTGCAATTTTAATCCATTTAATAAAAGGCAGTTATCTATTTTTCTGGGAGTAGATATAAATAAGTATAAGCTTCTATTTTTAACAAATATAGTAGTAGCAGAATGGCTATTTTATTTAGGAATTAAATTAAACATTCATTTTAGATGCAGTTTAAATTGCACAAAATTGGAAACGAAAGTTTTCTAATTTATTTATTTGTTCAATGTAGATTTATTGTATTTTAAAAATAGAAATTCTTTTAAATTAGTAATACTCTAATATTATGTAAAGTATTTTAGAAATTTGTTACAGCTTTGTTGTAAAATATTGTAATTTCAATAACAAAAAATATTAACGAAACGAGTACGTTGTTTGTGTAGATGACTATGAACTATACTAATTTAGTATGTAAAAGGTAAATTCAAAATCATCCATATAAAAATCATATAATATTCTGCCAGCGATCGACTCGCCGTCTAGAAACCAATACTCTGAAGCTCAATTGCGTGAGTATGAGAGAGAACATACTAATGTGCGACAAGGATAGACCTACTGTTTTTAGTAATGGCACTTGAAGAGTGTTACGTAGCTTTATATACGTTTAAACAAAAAATGTTTATGTTTTCAAATACAAATAATGAGATATGCAAAAGCTTGAGATAATTCATTACATGAAGAAAGTTTAACTTAGCGAACACCTTATTTAAAAGGTATGAAAAACTGTATTTGAAATATTTTGAAAATTTTGGTTCAAACGTTAAATTTATCAAACACATGTGTACTTTTTAAAATAGGCAGGCATTTGGTTTACATATTTATAGAAGTGTATCAATTATACGACAAAATGAAAACCTAAACTACGAATTTAGAAAATAAATCAATATTTATACTTCATCATTATAATTATGTAAGAAAGTGATTAGAACATCTAGTGAAATACCTCAAATGACAGTGATACGAAATGTTTTCGAAATATACATCACATGACAATTCCTTATTTATATTTTAATATTATGCATGTAATTTATAAATATAGCACAATAACTATTTATTTTGAACAGATGGTTTGCAGAATTGATAAATGATGAAAGAAATGTTTGGAAGTGTGACTTGACATTGTCTCATGCAAGGGAAGCACAAGAGAGAATACAAGAATTCAACAGATTAAAAAGAGCAAGGCATCTACTCGATGCTATTTTCCTCACAAATGAATTAATTTCAGATGGTTCTGATGTGGAAATATTGAGTCTTGCTGGCACAATAATAAAGAGATTGAAAGGGTTAGGAGTGTTTAATACACTAATAGGTATGAAAAGTATTTTAATTCTATATTTATTTTCTTTTGTATCTTTTTTAATAACAAGCAATTTTCCTAGAAAATTCAACCAACCATGTAAAAGTGTCAATGTTAAAACCCTCTCATTCTGGTATATATCACTGTTGTACATTCTGTTCAAGTGGTGGTAAAAAAGAAACTGTTTGTGGTTGTGGGGGGTCTATGCCTGGTAATACATTATTTTTTGAATAATACAAGAAACCTTGTTGTTCTGTATAGCAAACAAAACTATTTATTTACAGGTGGATATCAAGGTTGTGGACATGGTTATATTGGGCATCCAGGTGTTAGTCATTGGTCGTGTTGTGGATCCATTTTGAGACATGGACATTGCTTAGCTCTTCCAAGGCACAAATTCCAACTGTTACTTTGACGCTGTTGGTTTCAAATAAATTTTATTTTTTCATAAATACATGTTATTAATTTTGTACATAATCCTTTATTGCATACAAATGGTGAAATATCATTATACATATATTTTATACAAATATTTGTTCCCAAACCATTAATTAAATAATGGAATAATTTTCTGTTTTTTACCCCATTTCTTGTATATAACACAGAAATGCTTAAATTGCACCTCAAATGACAGTCTCAATATATTGTGATCTTAGTCTAGCAAATTTTAATTTGTACCATCACATGACAATTCATACTTCTATCTAGCTTGCTTTTTATGCTAACTAGTACCATACTATCAACTATAGTACATTACCATTTGTTTAACATACCGATAATCCCTTGAAATGAAAGTATCTTTCATTTCTTCAAAGGTACCACTCATAAACGATTTTCGGTTGTACTGTGTCAGAAGTAGATTTAAAAGCGTTTTTGCCCTTTGCAATATCGATGTCAAGTACAGAGCAACCCTTTTCCCAGCTCCAGCAGCATTTTCGCTTGCATGACCTCTATGTTGTGTACTCCATATACATTCTTTGCATGTCACCTAAAGAGCCGAAAATTAAAATAGTAATAGGTGAATAGAAAATTTGCCCTACTTTCCACTATTATCTTAATTTTTGAGAAAATTTTTATCGTAAACCTGTCGGCATGCAATGCAATAAAACCGCAATGCGTGTGTAGGATGTTTTTGGCAGAGCGCGGTACGTCGTACTTTGGTAGCTTCCCAAATCGGCCTCATTAAGTGTTTCGATGGTCTCAATTCCATGACGACTTGTTGTTGATGTTCTATTCCACAAGCCGAACAGAAATTACGAAGGCACGTGGAACACTGAACATGTGCCTGAAAAGTAAAAACTTGCGTATTAAATACATTAGGAACTATCGAGTTTAATATTTCGAGTACACAAACTTATAATGCTTACGATAACTTCGTCCGTACAAGTGTCGCAAAGGACTCTATTCGCGAGTTTGCAGCGTATAGCATCCATAACCAAACGATGCTGAAGAGGATAATGTGGGGGTGGAATTGGTGAATTAACATTCGGTAATCGAAAGTCGCACAAGGAACACAATTCGTAGAAATTACTTGGCCGATCTTCCGACTGTACACCGTGTGTTCTAGTACCTTTCATGGAAGTATAAAGAGCTACGTTACGACAAGAGAAATGTATTCATACATACTTCCCTGTTAAAATGTTTAGTTTCAGAGTACTTACGTTTACTCATTAATTCTGAAACACACGGTGAACATATAGGATGCAAGCAAGGAAGAAGTCTTGGCTCGTGCATCCTTTTACTACATCTAGGACACTGAAAGTCTATATCTTCACCCGTCTTAGGAGAGAAAAGGATTTCTTCCTGTTCGTATTCGTTGCTTATTCGATCTTTTATATCATAAGACGCTTTCGAGACACGGTACATGGAATTTTCCCCATTTGTATGCCAAGACAATGGCATATTCAATTTTGAATAATCGTCATAACTAAGTAAAAAGAAGAAACGTAATTATAGGACATATCATCGTTGAATGAATCAAGCCTCTTGTTCGGAACCGCGGATAGATCGGATTGTATTATATATTCTTACCGTTCGCTTTTATCGAAACACGGTAACTCGGTATTAACAACTTTCTGCGTATCTCCAATTTTATTTGTTCGTTTAGGGAATGTACGTTCTTTAATAGGAAATTCGTTGTTCTCGTTTTCGCTATCCATCGAAGTCCTTTCACCGCAACAATTTCTTATAGATTGATATTTGAAGCATTTTACGAAATCCATGAAACACTCTTTAAGTTGTCTCACTGATCAAAAAATTGCAATGATATGAAAGCAAACCTTAAATCTTCTACAAAAGTATATTATCAGTTACTCGTAACTTAATATATTAGAAGATAGAAATGAATTAAAATTGGTGTAACAGTGAACTCACCAAGATATAAAGAAATATGTACTCTCTTGTAACATGTAGGGAAAGTCTCGTCGACGAACGTTACGAATACCGTTTGCACTACTTCGCGTTTGCCATAGCGTAATGAGTTAAAAATAACGTCAAAGCGAGCGCATGCGAAGCGAAATAATCGTGACTGTTTTGTACCAAATTCCGAATTGTGCTTGTCACATGTTCCATTTTAGATAGCGAAACGGAAAGCAGAAGAACTGGAAATTGATATAATTAAAAGTATTCATAATTATTACTATTTACTACTGAATGTCGTTTTCGCACGAAGACGAAAAGTTTAGGTACGATTAACTTGAACACAATCTATATGGATAACAAATTTTATTATTTATCCATACACGTGTAAAAATAAGATTGAATATACATATTAAAGAGCAAGTATTACATACAAAGGATATATGGATATAAGGATATAATGATTACTATATATAAATACTAATTCCAGCGCTCTTCAAGGCCGTGACCAAATCAAGTTCGATCATTATGTTATGTTACCGACTGTATTTACAAACAGCAGTGCATCTACATAGGTTAGATAATAAAACCCTCGAATTCGAATACATAATACAGACAAATGATATATTATTCTCGAATAAATTAATTAAGATACAATGAAGTTGAACGTGTGCTCATATCTCTCTCTCTAATCGGTACTTAAGTACTTCTATTTCATTTGAATTCTTTTATACAAGATGGCAATTTCTTCTGTTTGAGGAATCGCGTTGTTCTTGTTAGGTACGTACTTAAAATTACAGCCCTGTAAGTGACTAGTACTTTTATGCTTTGGCCAAACGTTCAAAAATGTGCGTCGCTTAACGAGATCTTATGTTCCATAAATCCCTGAAACGTATGATCTAATTACAACATACTTAATGCGATCCATTTAGGCGCTAATGGGTTTATCTGTTACCTCATGTCTTCACTCTAGAACCCACTTTAATAAAGCCGTTTCGAGATTTACCGTTTCTTACTTGACCGTTGTTTTTCACCTTGCGATGCTCGAACAGGACGTCATCGGAATCTGTATCAGATGCGGATAGCACCATTTTATGCGTTGAAACTGCAAAAACAATTGCATCACTTTTAGTCGTTGAACATAACCTCAAATTAAGGCACAACTAAAAGCACCGTACACGTGCTACTGTCATCTTCTGGTTCCGGTTGCAATAGAGAGTAACGCAGTGGTTTTTTCTTAGTGCGAAGCGAACGTCGTTTTCCTGTACATATTCTTTGGCATAGACAAACGAGACCCCAAATGAGGCCAACCCAGCACACAACCAGGGATAATAATGCTATTATCACATAAAGAATGCTCCAATCTGAAAATAATCGTTCTTTTCTATTCTTCTAATTTCGAGTAAAAGCATACTATTAAAAATACTTATTTCTACGTACCGCAATTGGAATCGCCGTTGCCGAAATATTTCTGTATTAAATTTTGCATCCAAAATGCCTCACACATACATAACCTTGTTTCTTGATCGCATACTCCATGGCCTTTGTGAAAGTAAATTTTAAATAAAAAAACATGCATGCAAATTATACGATAAAGACTACTTACCTGAGCAATTATTTTGACACACAGCAGTGTCGATATTCGCCACAGACAATTGAAGAAGCCCAGAGTCTTGTCTGAGTTTTTCTTTAAGCCGTTTAACTACTTCTGGTCCAGGCATAGTCGTTTTACCCCCTTTCTTTTCTACATAGAAAATTAATACTGCTTTGCCCGTGCGTGGTTCTACTTTTAAATTTCGAACAACAATCGACGCTTCGTCGCGCAATAACATTTGTAATTTTACTACTAACGAATTCTTTTGCGATACTGTCAACATGTTCGCTCCGATATTTAATATCAATTCGACCAAATGTAATAATTGTGGATCTATAAAGTAAAACAGACGAGTTCTATTACAGAAGGTTTTCTTTTTTTATTTTAAATTACTCACCAGGCTTCACTATCACGGATACAGTATCTTCACTACTAAGACCTTGATCGTCTGTTACTTTTAACCTAAATAAGTATCTACCTGGAATGATATCTGTCAGCTAAAATCGGAAAAGTTGAAATAGTAATAAGGTACTTGTTACATACTACTAAAATGTTCTGTTTACAAGCTTATTACCATTAAAATCGGTGATTTATCTGTATCCCGAACTATGGTACCTATCACAAGACTAGACGAATCTCTTGTCCATAGCCATTCACTAATTTTTAAGTCGTCGGTTGATTGAGATCCATTAATAATCAGTACACTGACAGGCGCTATTACGACTTGATCACCTCCTGCGTTTGCTTTAGGTGGAGCATTTTTATCTATAAAATAAAATTAATTGTATTACCTTTGAACGATTATTATCATGTTAACAAATGCACTATACATACTTTGTGTAACTTTTACTTTAACAGTATCGGAATCTTTATTCCCATTGCCATCGATCACTGTCAGCTTGAATTCATAGTCACCCTTTGTTAATTTTGTAACATTAGTAATCGATTCATTGACCGCAGAGAATTCGGCACTGCTGGGTCCGCTGTTAAAAGTTTCTTATTTTATTTATTATTACGGGACAAACATTAATCGTCAAGGGATTAAATTTATAATATTTAAATCTAAACGAACCTGACTTGTTTCCAATGGAAATATACGATCTTAATATCATCTTTACTTTTGCGACCATCGAGTATAGTTCTTGTTTCTGGTAGCGCTATGGTTATATCTTCACCTGCATCGGCTGTTGGAGGTTTATTCGTTGGTGGTTTTACGAAGACATGAACTTCAGCTGTAGACGACTGCTCGGAATCATCCGTTACTTTTAAGACAAACGTATACATTCCCTCCTCTAAATTAGACAGTTGTAAATACGGCGTTCTTGTGTTTTGCATATCCACAGCTTTGTTTTGATCAGAGGGACTTTTTGTCCATTCCCAACTTGCTATTCCATGATCGTCAGTGCTCAAATTACCATTCAGTGTTAACGTATTCTGAGGTAAATATATAATAATATCTTGGCCCGCGTTTGCGTTTGGAGGATAATCGGTTATTTTCAAAACCGTTATATTTGCACTTGTCGAATTTGTGATGTGATCTGAATCTTCAATGGTCAACTTAAAAGTATAATTGCCAGGAATAAGATTGTCTAACTGTAACGTGGGTGTATCGACTAGATTAGGTTGATATCCAATGGGTCCTTGTTGCAATTCCCAGTGATAAGAAATGACTCGATCATCATCTTTACTAGATGAACCATCTAACACAGCTCCTGTGTTTGGTAGTTTCACGACTTGCGAGGCAGGGGAAATTACAGCAATTGGTGCTTGATTTATTCTCTTTGCTACAAGTAGTATTCGTTAATCGTCGAACCATTGCAAGCAAAATAAATAACTCTAAATATGAACGTGAAACTTACGTGGCAAAACGCTGACATTTGCATATGCTTCGCCATAAGCATTCGGACTATTCACAGTTACTTTAAACGTATATAAACCTTCAGAAAGGTTACTTAATTTAACGGTCATACGATTCTGATCGGTCATTATTCCGGTGTGACTTTCCGGTTGACTTAGAAGACTCCAAGCATAATTGTAATGTTCATTTTCTTGCTCTGCAGGTACAGTATAGGCTGACAATGTTACTTCATTCTCTGGTAAGCGTACTTCCTTTGAGACAGCGGAAACTAACAGCCGTTTCATAGGTGGCTTTATCGACGTACTGGAATCTTTCAAAATCTGTACTCTCACTTGCGGCGTTACGCCAAGTTCTATGTCTTCCACCGAAGTACAAATTCCTATTATAACGAATATAAATAAAAAAATGAAAGTTCAACAACCAGAATAAGACGAAATACAAACTAATTTTTCAGTAATAATACCAAACATACCGCCGATATTCCGTTTAAATCCAACAGAGCATTGACAAATTCCAACATCGGATTTGTCTTGATTTTTAACGCATATTTCATTTTCTAGACAATTTGTGTGAGTGATACAGCTCAACCCATTTGTACCACCAAAAAGAATATCATCTCTTTCTTTAGCATCCATAAGCAATGTACTGAAAACACCAATTTCATAAGATGACAATAAATATAATAAGAAACAAATAAGAACAATCTACTCTGGTGATACAAATGGTATGTTCTATTCAACCTTGTAATCTATAATTAAGACCATTTGTTTTACCACAATACATAATTCTGCAAAATAATTTTAAACTACTCTAAATTTTACCCAGTATCATCGTTTATTTGAGCTAGCAACTCATTCCACACCTCATAGTCTTCTACAGGTTGAACTAAAACCATACTTGGTGGACTTTCATTTGCTAAATCTGCTCTGTACAAAGGTAGGCATTTTTTGGAGTTCTCACATTGTATATGATAACAAGTACCATTATGCATAAGCGCCACATTGCACACAGAATTAGTACAGCACGCGGCAACACAATGTTGCATGCTTTTTACACGAGGTTGACTAGCGTATACCCCACTAGAAAGATTTCCACGAGGTGTATAACTTGTAAAAACTCTGGGGTACAACTCGGGACAAAGCATTTGCCATTTTGTGTCCCAGTCCGAGTAATCGCCGACGCAATTTCCAAAGAACAATAAATATAATCCCAGGTAAAAGATTTCAAACATCTTCTCTGAAAAATAGTCTGAATGTCAAAGGCAATTTTTAATAATAAAATTACACACTTTAGTATTTATTTCGTAGAGAATTCCTACCTTATTATACGCACACTCCGAGGTAAATAAGAAACCGTCAAGATTATCGCAGCGAATATTTCAGGTTATTTTACGAACCATCTGTGACCTTATGGATTGTTTCGCTATCAAACGTCAACCGCAAACTGTTGGAAGATCGTCTCGCTGGTATTAACTTTAAGTGGTGTGCAGACATACACGGCACGGGCTTATCATATATTAACAGCATGTTATTATCAACGCCAATAAGCTAATCAACTATAGGGGTAATTATCATATTTCCTGTTATACCGGAATAATGAAAGGTCGACTAAAGAACGATAAAGTATCGAGCGTTAATGGTACAATGTCTTGATACAATTTATATCGCCGTTAATTGATTTCAAAGCAATCGGCAAACTCACAGAAACAAATTGTTCGTCGGAGAACGTCATAAACTGCTATCGTTTGACAACTAGCACGCCTGTATCACCTGTGCTCTGTGGTCGACAAAAATATTCGCAGATGTCGACACCAGTGTGAATGATTGATAGTATTTACTAGATAGTATTGAAATTCTACGTCGTTGTATCGCTTTCATTAGATATGTGTGATACACCCTCAGATATACTTTACCGCATCTTTAATTAAGAAACGGTAGGTTCATTATGTTATATTGATTATGTAAATCATACAGCTTGTGGATCTTCCTGTTCGGCTTTGTTGAATAATTGAATATAACCCAAACTACTTTCCGATCTTTACAGAAGAAAGCAAATTTCGAAGAACCTTTGACGGTCATAGTAAATGACGTAAAAACATATTGTCCAAGCTAAGAAGGAAGCATTGCACTTGTGCATTGCAAACTTATACATCATTTCTATTACTACATTACACCTGAAAAGGGTTTCATAGACAGAACCACTGTTCTGCACAAGACTACCGTTCGACATCATCAAGAAATGTAAACCTGCTTTTTGCGTTATCATTCTCAGATATCAAGAGAAAAAAAGCACGTTCTCAGAGTGGAGTATCATCCCAAAGTACTCCTAAATTTCCCGCACGAACACGTAGAACGTTCTGCGCAATGCCGACGGTGCTGCCACTGACGAGTTATTCGGGAAATTCTTTACTGCCGTGCATTCAAACACCGGAAAGAGGTATGAGCGAGTCCGTCGGATTCGTCGTGGGTGGGCTGCGAGCGAACGTAAGTTGTGTGTGGTCCGAACCGAGCGTTTGGTACGCTGGATGAGGCTGTCGCGAGCGTAGAAGATGCAAGACGCTTTGTTCGAACGGTGCGGAGAGATTTCTCCGTGGCAGAATATAATCGGGGTCTGGTCCTGAACAAAGCGTCCAAGGTACTATTTTTAATCACAAAATACTTTCATTGTTTATCTCTGCGCCGTACACGTGACGTTGTGTTTTTAATTGAGCCGATAGCGTGCCGGGAAATCGCGCAGTGTTTGGAAACAGTGTAATGAATTGTTACCATAATGTAATGCTACTTCAGTATTTTAATAATATTAACAATAACAAACGAGTGTTTATTCAGTGTCAATCGTACCGTTTTCGAAAGTGTATGTCTGTTAAATTATAGAATTTGTATCGAAGAGAACCGCGATTAGATTGAAAGCATTGTAACCATTGTCGAATATTTATAAACGAATTGTTTGCAGATGATGCTCCTGTTGATTTATTTTTTAATTATTTACCGAGCGTCGTCGGAATTGACGCCCGGTTTCGCTGGAAATTCAAACGGCGAAAATGAAACAAGGAAAAGCTTGGAATTGAGTCCCATTCACAGGATGAAGGATTCCAATTACCTACTGGATAGGTACCCTATAGGAGAATTGCCATCCGATTCTTTAAATTGTCATAGACCAGCAAAATGCGTGGAGATGCAAAAGACTACATGTATGGGTACAAGATTGCCTTATACTACCACTACTTTGGATCTTATACCTGAACATATAACTCAAGATGAAGTAGAGGTATGTTAACATTATAAATTAATACTTTGTACAGTTGCAAATAGATTTCTTATACTCTGTATCCAAGTAAACCTGAGAAAGTGAAAAGGTGCTTTTCTCTTTTGTGTCCATGTACCTGGTTCCTCAGGTATAGAGAGACCCTACTTTAAAGTCACCTCAGGTATTTCCTGTCTTGACTATTGTTCCAAAACAATTTCTATATCTACAGTGTTCATATTTATTTTCTTTGCATACATTTTTTGTGGTATTTCCTAAATCAATTTAGAATTTTAAATAATAATTTGTTTATGTAATTATTGTGCTTGTTTTGTTTTACAGGAGAGATTGCACATATTACAAGCATTGAAACATATGCCAAAGTGTTGGGCAATCGTGCAACCTCTATTGTGCTCTATATTTATGCCCAAATGTATCAACAATACGGTTGATTTACCATCCCAAGAAATGTGCAAAATGGTTTCAGGACCTTGTAGAATTGTGTTTAATCACACAATATGGCCAAGCTTTGTTAAATGTGAAAATACAAAATTATTTCCTAAATTATGTAAAAATGATATTCGAGAATTAAAATTTAATATTTCGGGTAAATGTCTGAAACCTTTGGTTCCAACTGATAACACTCTCGCAATTTTTGAGGGCGTTGAAGGTTGTGGTACACAATGCAACGATCCACTTTTTACGCCGGACGAGCATAAACAAATTCATTCTTTTATCGCTTGGGCTGCAGGGATCTGTGGCTCGTTTAACTTGTTTACGGTCGTAAGTATCGCGTAAATAAACGTGTATAATTTTTAAGATTTACTTTCATACATTATTTACATTACAGATAACGTTTCTAATTGATTGGAGAAGCGCAAATAAATATCCAGCTTTAGTTATTTTCTACATAAATTGTTGTTTTATGGTATCTTGCATCGGATGGCTTGCTCAATTTACACCAGGCAGTAGAGAAGTGATTGTATGTCGTAAAGATGGAACATTGAGGATGAGTGAACCAAGGTATTAATAATTTGTTAATCTATGTAGTAAGTTTTCTATAATCATATAATATGTATTTGTAAATGAAACCTGTGTATCAATGTATTTTTAGCGGAGAAAACTTATCATGCGTCGTAGTGTTTGTCCTTGTGTATTATTCTCTTATGGCAGCAATGGTGTGGTTTGTGATACTTACGTATGCTTGGCATATGAGTTTTCAAGCATTAGGAAAAATTCAAGATAGGATTGACAAAAAGGGTGCTTACTTTCACTTGATAGCTTGGTGTTTTCCACTTGTCCTTACCGTCACTATAATGGCATTAGGTGAAATAGATGGAAACAGTGTGACGGGCATATGTTTTGTGGGTTACGCTAATCACGGAGTCAGAGCTTGGTTCCTGCTCGGTCCTGTGATGATTGTTTTACTGGTTGGTGGATACTTCTTATCTCGAGGTATGTTTCGAATTTATATTTGTCCGTTTAAGCTTTCCACTTTATATGTATAACGAAAGTAATAAAATGTATTTTTTGTATGCTATCCTAAAAACTGTAGTCACTGTAAGTATTTCCTCTTTTTAGCAACAATTGATAATGTCTCGAATTCTACTAATCGAATGTTAGCTAATACTTTTATTAATATTTTCAGGATTGATTACTCTGATTCGATTAAAAATAACCAGTCAAGAAATTATATCTGAAAGGGCAAGTTCTAAAATAAGAGAAACTATTGTTCGCATGGGTCTATTCTCAATTTTCACTTTTACCGCGGCCGTGGTAACATTTTATTGCCACATTTATGAATTCCAACATTCGTGGGAATGGCGTCAAAGTTTTAGAAATTACATGATGTAAGAACCATACCGATACTTTCGAATAACGTTTTCTCAGACTGTATTTCATTCAACAATTGTAATGGATAATCATGTGTCGCCTTTTATTTGTAGATGTGCGATAACGACACACTATTTAGATATTTCCGAGTGCAAAATGGAGGTTCGGCCAAGTGCCGCTAAAATGCAATTGCATTTACTTTCACCATTTTTTGCTGGTATCCTCATGTCTTCGTGGGTTTGGACTGGTTCAACTGTAGACACCTGGACGAGATTTCTCAGACGGACTTTCAATTGCGAGACGGAAGAACCGATCAGATTAAAGAAACACAAGGTTATCGCCCAAGCATTCGCGAAACGAAAAACGTTTAACAACGCCGGTCGATTGTCCATCAGTTTCCATAACACTCATGAGGATCCAGTCGGTTTAAACTTTGATTTAAATTCTGTGGCCTCGCAGGATTTTAGTTCAACGTGGGCTGCCGCTTTACCCAAGTTAGTTACACGCAGATGCGCGCTTGTAGGCGCAACAACAGGTTCTGTATCCAGTAACAGAAGAAACTCCGTGGACTCCGAGATTAGTTTCAGCGTGCGTCGGGTGTCCGTGGAATCCAGGAGAAACTCGTTGGATTCGCAGATATCTGTTCAAATAGCCGAGCTGAAAACGACGCGGAAAGTCGCGAGCACCTCCCGTGGTCGACGTGGAAAACGGCGACGAGACTTTGGAAAATCGAGGTCTGGCAAAGTGGGACCATTGTTCAGAAGAGGTAGCACAACGTCTCAAGAAAGTCAATTAGGTGCTCAAATATTATCAGCGTTGACCATAGGTGGCGGCGACGCTAGAGTACCGACAATTCAAGTTCCTAACATGAAGAGACGATCGGCGACCGCTGGTTTGGACGACCGAACCTTGAATCCAAAACTGTTCGATGGAAAAAACGCTGGCATGCTTCTGCCATTTCTATTCCCAGCGCAGAGTGGTAGCGATGAGAATTTAAGCAGCGAGGAGAAACACGAGCAAGAGTTGGCAGGAAAGGATGTGGACATCGAGGGTGGCAACATCGAAAAGGACGACCAAGACACCGAGACTGACGAAAGCGAACCTGAAGAAAAAACGAAGATGTTGGAACCCGATGAACCGCCCGAGCGCAGCAAGAGCAAAACTAGTAACAAAAGCTCCAAGAGTTACAGTCACGAGAGCGTCAGAAGGAGCAGAGAGGGGCGCAAAAGTAAATATTTCCTCCAGGATGAAGCTATCTTGAAACACCTGTTTCAAGAATCCAATGATCTCAAACTGAAAAACGACTCTGACATCAAAGAGGCGTACAAAAAAGCCGGAATGGGAAATCTGGCGTCTAGTCTTAACTCGTGTTGCGCTGAACTGACACGACTCAAGCAACTGGACACGCAGGCCGCCAATGCCCGAGAAATGGCGACGCAAACCTCGCTTCCGTTGGACATTTTGGAAATGGAGGAGTTGAAGCAAAGCATAGACGAGATCATCAACAGTCGACATTGTAGCTCTAAAGGGACACAGATTTCACCTCAGCTAAACAAAAGCAAAAATATCGCTACGTAACGCTAACTATCTTCTTGGAATTGCGTTAAGGAAGTGATTGCAAACAAAGTGAATTTTACGAACGGATCTTTATTTTCGATAGTAATTACTGCCGCTATCAAACTGTGGTTTGTCTTTTCATTTTATTTTTTTATCTTTACTGTAACTTTTTCCTCTTGTGATTCTTACCTGAGGTTACAGTCTTTCCTGAAAAAAAAGAAAACGATAGTGCATGACAATTTCATAGTGCCAATATCGTACGTTATTCGCCGTGTTATTTATCATTCGCATATTGTATATTCACGAGTGCAATAACATGACTTCGATTGTAAATAATACGTTAGAGTAACTCGGATTCAACAATGCATATTATTACTTTTATACATTTTATTATGATAAAATAGTGTTAAATTTCGATGTAGTTGTATTTTAGAGGTTACGATACCAGAAGTAGAAATGTATTGATTCATTTTTATACAAAACGATCCTCATCCATCTTTAATATTACCCTGTACATTACAGTATTTGCATTGTGTATATCCTACAGTACTTAGATTACATACAAATATTTTTTTATATTCACGTGACTCATTCTATGACTTCAGATTTAAGTTACTCATGTGCTTACTACAATTATTGTCAGATTTTATGTACATTTCAGAAGTCAGCCATGAACTGTTTATAAAGTGGAGCATGCAAATGTAATTATACATTATATAATTCTAAAGTAATACTCTATTAAAAATGATAGAAACAACAAATTAATTTTGCACTGCTTCCAAGTAGGAATGAAAAAGTTTCATGCACACAAAGTATGAATCTAAAGAGACAAAGGAAAAAATGTTCGCGTATACAATTGTGTAGAGTGTGATTTATCCAAGCAAGAATATATATGAAATAGTAAAATACACGTTTCTACCCTTCCATTTTTAACGTACGTACTTATTCGCGCGCAATAGTGCGAATCGTAAACAAATGAATATTGCGCACATGTAAATTAAGAAGTACCGTCAAACAAGAATTTCTCCAAAATAAGTATTCGGATATTATGCATTATGTTGGAACTATTTCTGGGAAAATTTATTCTAAGCCTCACTAGAGTATATATAATTATAGGAAGGGTCTACCCGTTATCGATAACTGATATTTGCCGCATACAGTTCAACGCAAGTTTTCTCCGTTCTGTCCCAAATTATCCATAGGAAACTCGAACTACATCAAAGGACAGCATGTGTCTTAATTTATCCCAACTCCTTTTACTCTGTTATCGCACACTGTCGTCATATTTTTATTCGAATTCAGAAGAGTCTATCGAATGTAACAATTTTATTCAACTTCGTCCAGGTGTAACAAAGATTATCAATAAATCCTACAATTTTCTTCAATGGAAGTAACTTATTTTAGTATACTGTACAAAAGGAGAGGGTTGAACTTTATTTTTCGTGAATACGATTCGTCGCGTAAAAACAGCATTTCTCGGCGAAAAGAATCTGTCTTCTTTGCACAAGCCCCTCGACGAACAGGTACATGTTAACCATTTTTCTGATCGGTCTGCAAAACCACGGTCCTCTTGCTCGGATCCTCTTACGCTTTCAAATCTGGTCCGTTACTCTCAGCTACGTATTTTTTTCCTACACTCGGTACAAATACATCCCGATTTTAGTTTTCGAGAAAATGATGTAGGAAACGAATCTGGCATACGCGGACATACATGTATTCCTCATACGCAACCACAGTTCGCTGTTTCTTTGTTTTCCGTGCACCACGTGTCTTCCTTTTGTTCTTGTTGTTTTATTTATTTATTTGATTGTTTCATTGCTACCGGTAACTAAGGCTCGTCGAGCGTACAAAATGTAGCTGTGTGTATTGTTGTGCGTGTATTTTTATTTACATCAGCGTGTATATGTATATCAGGCACTGTACAGCGTAAAGTGTCGAATTTTACAATTAGTCTCCCATTTTTGCAACGGACGCGAAACGCAAGCCACGCGAGAAATCATCACCTACATGCTTCAGCTACGCAAACCTCTCGCAGGTTAACGACACCGCGTTATTCTCGAATACTTTGTTTATAAAACGCGCGCTCTGTTGCATGCACGTTACTGGTAATACGGGTTCCAAATTATTTACCCGAATAATGCATGCTATACGGTAAGAGTATGGGGGGAGGGAAGGGTTTGAGAAACGTTTCATCCGATTTTGTTTTATTCACCACCACCTTAGAGGGGATAGAATACGATGAAGTCGGTAGCTAATCACAGAGCGAGGCTACTTGCTCTTGGCATGGGACTTTTTGTGTTTAGTGTATTCGTTACCCCAAACAAAGTTGTCCAGCGTCTCTCCCATAAAATAGAACATCGTGCTGAACAAAAACATCGTCGAGAGGAACACGATTCGCGCAGGAGTTGAGAGCACTTCCATGACCGGGTACACCCAGATGCCGCTTTTATAATAGATTATGTGCATCCTGAAATGAAGGATCATTAAAGAGGGAACGGTTATCAATTACGTACATTTTCAAGGAAAACCGGCGCCGACTTAATTGCTACTTTTTCATGAATGAGTAGTAGACGACGAATGAGTATTTTGTATAGCGATCTATTCGCAATCGTTAATTCGCGATCGAACGACGGTTTGATAAGTAATTTTTATTATATCAATGACAAGTTAAAAGTTGTTTACCCGTTACACAAAATGTTGCATTTCATTCAGCGAGACCATGGACTTTGGTATAAAAAAACCGCCTGACCTGTGATGAAACTAATCCCTAAATAGATAAAGACGCGACGAGAGCTATGCAAGTCACTGTAGTCACTATTTGTGTATAACAATCACAGTTCTTCAATGAAATAGCCGATAAGAGTAAGGATACTACGATGAAAACAAAACTGCACGATGTCTTTATTCGTCGTCCATTACTCTTTGATTCGAGTAGAATAACATCGACATACCAAATTAAGTATGCCAATAAAAACAGGCAGTGACCAGAGACTCCTTTCGCTCGGGACGGGTATTTTCTTGGCGTCAGAATCGTCTCCAACAAGGTCGACACCATGATCATCGTGTGCATCAGATGGTTCAACCACCATGGGAAGTAAGGATCAATGGCCTTTGGAAATACCAATTCGCGGTCCACGAACATCAGAGACCAGAATGTTACCCCGACGAACTGTAACGCGGACAAGAAACTTAAATCGAACGAACGCGTGAAACGTCGACATTCGTCGTTTCAGCAAAGAAAGAAACACCGTTAACCGTCTCTTCGATTTCCGGTGTTCAGTTATACTTGCCATGGCGACCGGGAAACTGAAAACCGCGTGCATAAAATCCTTTAGTTTGCGTAAAAACGGTGGTTTCTTGGGACTCACGGCATTGGTGCCGAACCAGTCGTTCAACGAGCATATCAAGAAGAATACTGCTTGAATGATCTGGAAAAAAATAAACATGTGTGGTGCTCGACAGTCTTTAACGACAATTCGAATTCGCTGTACGTTAATCGAAGCATCTGCACCCTCTTTACGGTAGGTGCGTCACGTAAACGCGATTGGTTCATTAAAGTGAATGCGTCGCGTGGCAATCGATCCAACGCGCGCTCGATCTTATTTACTGGATGCACTCTACGGATATCTTAAGCGAGAAACCAGGAAGCAAGACCCTCATCTTTAAAGATGAGGACGATAAAAAAAACTCGCAATAAACTTGTTAGATGCTGTTTTTGCTAGTCATTGAAAACTGTCTACCGAGAAATAAATTCAAAGAGACACATGTTAGCACAATGTAGAAAATATGAAATACATCAACGGAATGTTTGACGTCCGCGGTGCTGTCTGTACATACAGTGGGTGTAGAAAGTATTCGTGCACTGATCAATTTCCAAAAAAACTATGTAAAATTGTAATTTATTAACTTATTTTTTATAAGTAATGACATTCTACATATTCTCGGAAATCTCTAGAATAGATAGAGTACAAAAAAAAATAGCTATTTATGTAAATTGCGAAATTAACAAGAAAGAACCAATTAATCTTAATTAAAGCTTCGTTGAAAAAAAAAAAATTTACATTAATTTACAAGTATGTAATACTTCCTTCGTGGGATTTCCTTTTGATTTTCTAAGCATTAAATTAACTAAATTATTAGTTGTTCGAAGTGGGATCTTCTTCCATTCTTCTATTAGAGTCTTTTTTTTTAAGTACGTTACTGGAAATTTGATGTTTCCTAATTCGTACGAAGCAATAAACTAATGCGTTTACGTTACAAACTCTACTCTAAATGATTCGTCATAAGAATCGTACAAATACTTATTGCTTCTATATTTATATTCACTTTTCGCATCTTTTTGTTAATTTCACAAATTATATTAACTAGTAAATTTTGTTTAGACTATATCTATCTTAGAGATTTCCGAAACTATGTAAAATATCATTGATTATAAAAAAAGAAATTAAGAAAACTACAATTACTGTAGTTTCTCATTCACTGTATCTCTCATTCATTTCTACGGTTTTAATCTCTCTCAAATATGAGGTCACGTCGAGTGTTTAAAAGAATACTTTCTTATCAACCTAGATTTAAACTAGCAGTGTGGAAAAGCGTGTCGAGAGTTGTAAAACTATAATTCGCGCGGTGACTGATGTTAAATTAAAGAGCGAATATTTTTAATTAGCTTGTCCAGAAGTAAATTAATTTCAACGCGAAGGAATGATATGAAAACGACGTGCGTTAGACACGCCATGATATCGATACGAGTACATTTCCGATGGTAAAATGTCAGTCACTTAACTGTTGAAAGGTAACGTGACATGGCGTGTGCCATAGTATGCAAGTGACATGGAGTGGCGCTCGAGTAATTGAACTCCAGCTACGTAATTCGTAGCATCAACGAGAAATGGCCATAAGTGCAAAATCGTTTACCAGCACTAAACGGGCAGAAAAATGCTTTAACTAGCGATGCGCGCGGTTCTGACGGTTGCTCGCATAGTTGCGCGGAATCGGTATTACATGAACCAGAATCGAAGTTACAGATGTAGCTGTACTTGTATTACATATGAATATTGTACACAGATTAGTTTAACGTTATCTTTCAATTAAATATCTTAGACAGCTATCGCGGCTTTACTGCAATTCCAGCTGTTCTCATTCCCCTGGTTACGTACACAATACAGTACGTATTCTTGTAACATGTAGGCCTGTAGACTGTTGCATAACACTGTAATGAGGACGTGACACAATCACTTGTTAAAATAATCTTGCGGTCTAAGCACGAAAAAAAAGAATTTTAAACAGCACAGTACACTTCCTTAGAAACTCGGTTGAATAAACATTGAATAATATTGATGTTAGACATTCCAAAACTGGATAGCAATCGCCTGATAAAGATAAAAACAAACAGATGCTGTTAGTCAATTCCAAAACACAGTGTTCCACAGTTGCAATTTCCATTACGAGGAATAAACAACTCTCGATTTCGCAAGACTGATTCTCTTAAAAATCGGTATGCTGTTACGTAAGACCTGTATCAACGTTCCGAATGTACATAACCAAAAGAAAGGAAAAACGAGACCGGACAATCGTGTCGCAATACTAACCGCGTCCCAGAATGTGAGAAACTTGAATTTCCCGCCGTAAGCGTTGTGCATTTTGGTAACATGCGAGGGTATCACGACATACGTGTAATCATAGTATACTGATACAGCGAACTGCACGGAAGAGATCACGTGAAACACACTTATCAGCCCGTCACGCATCTTACAGGCGTCTCTCAGTTTCCCGAATTCTGAAATGATTCATGAAATTCCATGTTTACTCGCCACCGACATTTCAGCGTCGTGTTCGTGTTGTTTTATCGTTGAAGGGAATCGATAAACAAATAGAAATAATTCATTACTGGTGATTCCCGAACAATATTTACGTTTTCCTCTACTTTTTCACTCCTCTTCGCGAGTTTTAGGTTAACCCTTTAACCTATAACAACTTGTGAGACTCGTGGCACAGAACTCGAGTCAAACATGAAAAACACGTGTCAGACACGTCGTACCAAAGGGCGCAAGGAATTTTGTACTTGATTATGGCATTCACGATCCCACACTAAATCCTAGGTTAAAGGGTTAACCGTTTCAGATTTAGAAGAAAGTTACGGTACCACGTGGACTGGTAAAACAGTTCCGATTAGTTTTCGAACTTGAATTCTTGGATCACCTGTTTTTATAATAGCAAAACTTCTTTTTTTCCGACGCTACAACAGCAGACCGTAACTTTGCAACCGAAGTTAAAAATAGAACGACAGTTGTCGCACACGATAAGCGTGGCATACTAGAAATATTTATATCCGTGTTGAAAATTTTGGTCAACTTTGATGCCGATGACAATGTGTATTTCACATTCGAATATTCTTAGTCATTTGCAATACAATGAATTTTTGTAAGCGATCCATAGGTCAAGTTACAATTGAATACGGTCGGTCTTATCGAAAATTATTCACTTGATAAGAGATATTCAGTTTAGTAAATGTTAACATATTTTAGCGTGATGCACTATTACAGCATCGATTAAATAATTGCGCGCGTAAGCAGGTGCACATTGTGTTTACAAATTATGTAAGAGAATTTACTTTCGAATTATGTAAACCCCGTGTAAAAAATGTTGCGATACAGCGATTTACGATACCGGATAGTAGTACCACCGTTCTGTATCGCTAATGCAAGATAAATTTTGTGGCAATTAGGGATTATTTGATAACAAATATATGACCGTAGAACGGATACAGATAGCGTACAAGTTTGCCAATCACGTTCAATGTATATGTTCATTGGCGACGTCGCATAAAGTCCAAGACTTATTGTGCACATTGAATGGAAACTTTTAATCAAAAAAACGCAAGATATAATCAGAATTTCGCAAATATCGTTTTGAATAATCTATTTTGCAAATTAACTTCAAATGTTAATAGCACGGAAACTGGAATTCGTTTCCGAATTCGATCTCCGTCGGAAAACGTAGAGAAAAACTGCAATTATTATTCGACACGTAAACTATACTCTATCAATGCATAAATCACTGTGGTTGTAATCTCGAGGAGTCTCGCGGTTCATCGTCCGTCACCTTAGAGAATCGTAAAAGTCAACAATGAATTTCAGATCGTGCTGCAAAAGTTTCTCACGCGATCGTCCTTTTTACCACGTCTCCTTGATTTCCAATCGGTCACCCGCGTCTCGCGAGAGAAATGTGCCTCTTTTTTAGAGAAAAAAACACTCCGGGTTTTTTCGGTCGCATGTACGATCCGCGCCAACAGTATCGACCGCTTCGATGGTCTGCGACTTACTGACGGATAGGCGAAAATACGCCACGAGAAAGAGAGAAACAGTTAGCCATGTGCGTAAGGCCTACAGTTGGGGGAAAGGGAGACAGTATGAGGCAAGATCTACGCAAGCACAGTGGCGCATCATCCTATAGACGTTACTGCTTTTTTATTAACTAATTACTTTTGGAAGGACCAACAATTTTGTTTCTCAATTTCTATTAATGCTCCCTGTTTTAAAACATTCTAACGAGTTAAACGAAAAATCGATTGATTATCACGTCGCATCTGATATCAACCAAGTCACTATAGTGACGTATATATACGTCACAAAATCTTGCAGTTAACAAGATATAAGAAAATTATGCTAGATCTTTATGTATATATTTATCTTCCTATTTCTTTTCTTCTACTGCGAGAGTAGAAAAAAAATTTCGCGCGATGTTGCGCGAAAATAGACCAGAATAAACAAACAAGAAGAAGGAGCGTATGCAAAACAGAGACGTCTCTAATACTCTTATTCTACGCAAGTGGGATGCGCATTCATTTCTATGGACGAGCGGAGTTGTTTCTACCGCACTTTCTTCCGTTACTTAACCACATTTGATTTAGATACCGAAACCGATGTGTCGGTGTATTTTAAAATCCGTAATACCTTACGAACGTGTCATCGTGCAGCATGATTGTAGAAAAACTTGTTTCGGCTTGCACTTTCTAATTGGAGTTTAAAAGTCTGAGGTCGTTTCGCTGAAACACGTCGCGTATTTACGCGACAGGAGACGAGAGATCGAACGAAGACTACAGAGAAACTATTGCTACAATATATTACGTGATTTTTCACTTTCCGCTATCGTATGACACCTGCGAGTTACACCACACGCGACGTATAGTTAGCAATTACAGTAAAAACCTCGTTGTTAGAATCTCATGGTTAGAAAAATTCTTAAAGAGTACATATTCTTTTCTTTTTTTTTCGAGGACTATTTTAGAAACTGACCGAATGCAAGTTACGTACATAGGTAAAACGAATTGTAATTAAATACACGCAATTCGATATTCGAGTGTATTTGCACAATTTTAATTTAGTGGAGAAGATCGATGAAGTTAACGGAGAGTAAGAAAATTCATAACTAATAAATGATAACGTACGAATGAAAAGAAATTTACAATTAAAACAATTAGCTCGAGTCAAGAAAAATGAATTCGTTAACAATGGAAATAAAATGACTTACCACGCCCCACATTGTCAAGTATTTCAATAGTCCAGGATCAAACTTTTTAAACGCATCGTTCAACGAGGGTATGTTGAGTTGGGTCACACTGTAGAACGTGAACGCGTATGTCAGGAACATCCCCGTGTGGAACAATTGATTTATCGTGTACGCCATGTTGCCGAAACGCTGCGAAATGGAAAACGATTTGTGAAACTGATGTATCCATTTCAGGGGAAATCGGTTTTTATTGAGCTTGTTGTGATTGCTTCGGCAGCCCTTCATGTTCTAATTATTTCTCCGAGTTTTCAGTGGTTGCGACGTTCTAGGTTAGGTTCAATTGACAATGGACAATCGATAGACTGAACGTTTCTCTAGCGTGGCTCTCCTACAACGCTACTCTTCCTATTATTTTGTTAGCTGATCAATAAACAACTCTTTTATATTATCCATCGCAATGTCATCGCATGTAATATTTTATAATGGCGAGAAGGTTCTTAAGCTAACAATAAGTGATAATAAAAGTGATAATAAAGGTATCGATAAAAGTAATGTAACTAAACAAACTATTTTGTTTTTTGTAATGAAAAAATTGTAAAATACGCGTTATTTCAATTGAAGATTACATATGAAGTTGATAACATACGCGAGTCATGTTTAGTGATCAAAATGAAATCGGCAGTTGGTAAATTGAGAGATTGGTAGAATTATTGATAAGATATTTAAAATTGTAGACATGATAGGAAGACGATTAACTAAGAATTCGCTAATTGTAAACATGTAGCTTAAGTAACAATTATTATCGACTGAAAGGCAAATGGTTAAAAACCCTGTTTCAATTCAAAGTAAAAAAAAAGCGTTTCATAATGAATAACAAGGGTAAAATCCAAGGATATTTACCTCAGATTTAATTTTTTATGGAATGAATCGCGTCTATTAAGTCAGTACCGCAAATAGTAATCTTATCTTCGTTATCATGAACTTCTACATCGGCCGTTGAATAGGGAGTGAAACCAAACACATACAAGATAATTGTATGTACAGTATATTGATGTTCAACTGTTGCAATGTAATAAACCACATATAACAACAAATTTTGTCTCTGCAAGGTGTTATAATGTATAATTAATCACAATCCTGTGACATTCAGAATAAATTTATGCGGCATACGGTTTCGATTAATTTAAGTGGATTTCCAACGCTAAAATTGCAAATATTTGACTGTGTGAATAAAAATAATTCGAGACCTCAGATCCAACACGGTATTCAACAAGGTCAAACAATATACATAAGCGTAAACCATACTTGGACGATCAAGGTTTTTCATGCGTAGTACGCAACATGAATTAAAATTTAGCTCCACCGGAATATGTTACCATTCAAATTATTTCAATGATATTGAATTTCCTATTTTGTTTACGTAGAACGATAGGACACTATACATACAATATGCACGAACACGTACGATCTAAAACTGGTTTCGACATTAGTGCGTGAGTATTGCATTCATGTGAACTTCACAGCCGACACGAGATTCAATATTCAATATAATGAAACGTAACGAATCAAAGACCAATTTTCCTGAATCATTTCGTTGAACAAACTTGATTTCTTTCGTGCGAACAAACTGAATTAGAATTAAATTGTTAAAAATATTAATGGCTAAATATTGATGACTGAGATATTAATGAAAATAAAATTCCAGCTTTCGAGAATCAAGTCAATGATTCGACCCCCCATTCGCCTCCGTATTCGTTATTGATTTCGATGTTCGATGTTATATAAAATTCGCATACGCAAAAAATCACTTCGTTTCTCCGAACGAGGTAGGAATTCTTTAGGTAACCACGTCAGAACTTTCGGACATTTTATTAGTCTTCTCAAAGGACGAAACGTATCGTTGATATTCATGAAATATGTAATTCTAGTTTCTAACCGGATTTTTTTTCACGAGAAATAAAAATCGACTCGGTAACCAACATCCTACAGCTAATAAGATTCTTTGTATAGCTAACCTAATCGACCGATTCTTAAATGTTTAATCGTCAGCTCTCTCCAAAAATTTCTCTATTAAATTAATTTGACGCGATTATCATCTTTCGAATAATAGATTTGTGACATACGTTCGATCGAACAGTTCATATTTGACTTGTTCGTTACAAAATATTTTATTTCATAACTCAATCAATACGCTAGTTTTCATACTGCGAGTAATGAAGAAAAAGTTGTTTGCTTTTTATTCGTTATTTAAAATATTTATTTTTATAAGAATGAAAAATATTTTTGTTTAACCTTACTATCTACCTGTAGCTTTTTGTAACAAATTTTAATTCGACGAGATTTCTATCACACCAAGATTTCTTCCAGCTTGAATTGTTTACTCTGTAATCGCTATATGAACGATCTACTTTTTATGGAATGAACTTGATAGGTTTTGTTTCAAATTACTTATCCTTGGCGATCTTAACCTTATCACCTGTTTCCAACCTCCTACACAATCTTTTGGAAGAACGATTCGTGTTATGCTCAGACTTCCCCTACTTTGAACTGCTCATCTTGAAATCACTCTACGCAATGCAACTGAATACAATTTTCGTCTCGAGATTGTTCAGTTTTGTCACCTACCTGCAGTGATCCTGGACGTCAACAAAGATGAAATAAAAAGCGTCCCCTGGAGGCAGGTACTATCAGGACTCGTGCACGTAGAACAACATCGACAAAGAACAGAGCGCGACTGACAACTGATCGTTTTTATGTCTCGTTCATGGTCTCGCCTCCACGGCGATGAACGTCGACGCATTTATCGAATACGTCGAGGGCCGTTTCCTGGTACGTCACCACTCCCCGCAAGTATTTAGTAGGGGGTTTTATCGTCAACGTGCCTTTAATATATACGTTCATTGACCTATTAAAGCTGTACCTGACGAAACGGCATTATTTTTTGAAAATTCACGGTGTATCGATCAAAATAACGATCAGATTAGGAGGAACAGTAATACGCAATACATATGACATTCAACGATTTTTGACGATGACGCGATTCTTCCAAAATCGAATCAAATCGTCGGATGCAAATGTAAAACTTAACATATAGAATCTTGCAAATTCATTTAGCCATTGCGATATAAACATCCGCACGTATATACCTAAATAAATTCAGAAAATACATATCTTTATAAAAGGTAAACGTAATTAGAGAGTTTGTGAAATGCGTAGGTATGGAATAAAATTTGTTGATCACGCTTGTATACAATATTTTCTTTCCTTACACGGACATTCGTAAATACAAAAGTTACGGTACATTTTATTTTACACGTGTAAAAAATTGATCGATTTCCTGGAAGTTCTTGCTTTCCTTTCTATTACTTGTGGCGCCCTCACTCGGTATTAAACAAAAGTAACTTTATCGTTTAGCGATATAAAGATTAAATGTAATTACAGTGAAATGGATAATTAGGTAAATCATCTCAACATTTCAAAATAAAGAAATTTCGTGTCTATTTAACTTGATATTTCCAAATTTACCAAACACTATAATTTATAATTAAAATTATAAACAATTGAATGTATTTTACCAGCAATGCCATTTACTATTAGTAAAAATATTTTCTTAAAACTCTGATAAATATTGTACAATAAATTTTACTTCGAAATTTTCCACTTTCATTCGGTTGCAAACATTCTTATCCAGAGATGGTATATTTTCCTTAGTAACCGTGAAATCCACAGAGGGCTCATGATCAAATCGGATAAGTGACAGTTTCGAAAGGACAGTTTGACGTTTGGCGCCGAACGTTTTATTCGCTTGGTGCGTCGCGGAAACATCGCTCTTTTCGATTTACAGTTTCGAAAAATCGTTTACGCAAATATCCGCGAATAACCAACAGCCAGCCGTCTTTCGATTTTGTTTACTCGACGTGATAGTCAAGTTTCATGTGTCGTCGGTGGTTACGACTACTTCATAGGAAACTACGTTGCTATTGACGTAGCAGAAATTGGTAACTATACAGTGCATCTATACCGTGCACTCGACAACGAACGTAACGCGTTTTATATTATGCTTACTTTTATGTCGGTGACACGGTCCGTCGAACCTTGAACACGCAATTGTCTCAAATGGCTTTTGTGTTTTTTCTACGTTGAAGGTGATTTTCGAAAGTCTGGTGGAAGTCAATTGTCAAAAAATCAGGATAGCACTAAAATTCGGCAATTATTTAAATGAATTTTTATTATAATGATACGATAAGTATTAACTAGCAAGCTTAAGTTAGACGAACATATCAGTCGAGTCTTCCAGTTCAAATTATATTTTGTTTGTTTTGTATTTTCGCGAACTCGACCTGTGAACTTCTTGCACCTGTTATTTACATCTCGTTATCCATAACCTCAACTAACATCAACTATTATTTATGGTTCGATTCAAGAACGAATGATCGTAGATACGAATTAATACTGAAATGAAATCGTTACAAGGTACTAAAACCTTGAGAAATGGTTTGCTGCTGCCATTTATGGCGCAAAAGAAACCGGTAGCCTCTGTCTTCTTCTTTGCCACTTGCTTCTACCGTTATGTTGCGTAATCTATGGCAGCGATACCCGAACAGATCTGTTTCGTCCTTCGAGTAGAGATAAGCATATGGTGCACCGCAAAAGATGGATTTGTAATGGATCTGTAACTTACATTTACCACAATTTCAAAACCGCGTGATCGTTTATTAAATACTCCATCGGTTTTCGCAATCAATGGTTAAAATGTTAGGTTATCCGCGTGTGGCTGTTAATTCGATAATTGCATCGATGCAAGTTTGAATTTGTATGTTATTCGTGTGGATTAGGTTTGGATAAAATTCGAATGTAATAAGAGTTTATTATGTAAATGGTTATATGTATATAATTAAGCAACGTCAAGCTCGAGTGGCTTTGACAACTTCTACATATTGAATAGTCCTCTTATTGAACTCAATTGAGCATGGCTGTTGATGGCAGTGGCCTGTGGTGTAACAAGAGCATCGAATTCTATCGTTGCTACTTTGATCCGCAATATGGCGACAATATTCATCGTTACTCGTTATTTCATGGGAATTTTCTTTAGATTTAATTGCAAATATAAATTAGACGAAATATATAATTGGATACTTTCACCGGCACGGTGAACCATGAATTACGACATTTAATCTGTACCGTGATATCACTATGTGTACTTTGTCCTTGATAGAATCGATCGAAGGGAGAATTAAATGGTTTCATGCCACACGGCAAGTTTTTATTCCTTTATCGGTTATGGAAGAAGGATTTCAGATCATCGTCTGGTCGATTTTACGTGAATACTGATTGTTCATCGATATGTTGTAAGAATCATCGATTATCGTTATTCTAGATATTCTCCGTAGCAACTTGCAATTTTTGGGAATGTGGCACGAATCAATCATTATAATAACATCGGCCCGCAAACTCATTTTTCGGGCCAGATTGTGTCGGTATACAGCGCGCAGCATTATCCGTGTCTACCATTTTTATATCAGAATTTTGTTTATTTCGTTGTCGTGAGTTTGCATAATTCTATTCGTAATGTGATATTTCATTACGTGATAAGATGTTTTAAATAATTACATGAATCAGCAGATTTTTTGCAACGCAAATTCTAAACACCAATTACATAAACTTTTTTTTACAATTCTTTATAATCGGAAATTGCACGAATTGCGAAGTTCGAAGAACTTCTTCAGCTTTTTGTTTAACTTTAGCAGAACGTCTATTTTGCTGGATAGAATTAAATTTGAAAATAAAAATTCGTTAGATTCCCAAGTAACGTTCGACGTGAGATAACAGCGATTTGAAACGAAGAAAAACGGACAGGTTCGCCGTTTCCTGGGTGTTACATCTGTCTGAAATGACAAAAAACCGGACGCGAGGCATCTGCTCGATTAATTTTTCTGAGAAACCTCGGTCAACAGGTGTGCGACGAAGAAGATCGAGACTAATCACGCGAACGCAGTTTACATGCATGCGAGACCCTTAAACTGTAATTAGTCGATGCGGTTGGTTCAAGCCAGTGATGGGCAAAATCGTAATCGCAAATACGAATACGATTAGGACCGTATTTTTAAAGGCTAAAGCCATTGATATTCTTTACCTCAAAACCGACTTCAGATTCGTGTTCCTCGCCCCCAAAAAACTTAGAAAACCATACATTCGTCGAAATTAAAAATGAAAAATTTTCAATTAAAATTCGTGCCCATAGAGCAGAGCCTAGATAGGGTAACTTTTTAAAAAATTTTTATTTTGACGAAAGCATGGTTTTCTAAGTTTTTCAATGTGAGGAACACGAATCTGATGTCGGTTTCGAGGTAAAAAATGTCTATGGTTGAAAACCTCTAAGAATACGGTCGTAATCGCAGACAATTACGATTTTGTCCATCACTGGTTCAAGCAACCTCGAATGATAAATCCATGTGTTGGACGAGACGATGTCTGAAACAATGACCCGATACGTTTACTTGTAAAACGTAAATATGATGTAATTGACTTTTATGCACCTCCCAGCACTTTCGATATTTTTTACTAGCGACCGCTCGCATTTTTTGGTGAACGGGTTTACATGATAGCGCAACAAGAACGATCGGGTGAGTCAGCCGTACCGGTAACAGGCTTCGTCTTTCTTTCTCTTTATGCTTCCATCGCTCTTTCGTAGCCTCCCCTTTTCGCAGCCAACCGTGTATTCTCGTCTCTCTCTCTATCTTACAATTTCCTTTCTTGTTCTTATTCGATCCCGTCTCGAACAGCGATAGATTTTCTTATCTTCTTTTACGCAAGTTTACGAGCAAATCCATTGCTTCGTTTAGATCAATTCGAATATCGTTTGAAATTTTAATATTTTAATATTTTAGGTTGTCCCAAAAGTTTCTTTCGCTTTATTAATAAGTAATACATGCACGATATTTTATGTTTTACGTTACATCACCGAATTGTGCACGATTCATTTTGCTCCACTACTGTTACAACATGAATATCTATGAAATTAGATTGTCTATTTATATAAACACGACCACATCAAATAATTGAGTGCAACTCGCGAAAGAAACTTTCGTGACAACCTAATAGTTTGTAGAAATTTGTGTCTGCCACTCGAAGTACGCTAGTGGAAACTTTGATGGTATGTTTGTACAGACTCGAACCGTTTTGAGTCCATCCCTAGACCTCAGTCAATCCTTTTCCTTCTCCTGCCAACCATGCTTTCGTCTCTCCTTGAAAGTCTCACTCGCTCTTTTGTTTCCCAGTGCCTCCAACACTTTCGAGCGAATCGCACAGGCGACTTTGTTGCTGCGTGCCGTTCGCTCGTGATCGTTCGAGCGACGAGGTTCCTTTGCCGCACGAATCCTTTGTCTTCGTTGCTCACGAGTCACGAATTAGAACTTCATTCGTTCCATGTGGTGAAAAAAAATGATTGGTCAGCGAGTTTCGGGAGATCTGTGAATAGATGTAGTTTCTTGTTTTTGTGAAAATTTAACCGTAACGTCGCGCTATAGTTGCAAGTTTAACAGTGACATAAAAAGCGATTGTCTAAAGGAAAAGCGTCGAAAAATAGTGTAAGTTCGCTATTGTAAATACAGCACAGATTCAATTTACGACCGTGCCTGTCGTTAATGCTGTTATTTATTCTGTAACGGAACATCAATTACATAAACGCGTGTAAGTGTAGTACGTTACATAAAATTAACTAATAAGCTGGTTCCGGAAAAAGTATGCCGTAACGTCGTGCAGTTAACGCAACGAAAAGCATATCCTATCATCAGACCCGAGCACTTTTCAAACAACGTTATGTAAAATATTTTGAGTAACATGTTCTTGTCTCACGGTTGTTTCATTTCTGAAATCCAATCACGTTATTATTTATTTGGAATAGTTATTCGAGACAAAGTATACATCGAGTCCAAACTTTGAAAATTTTTGGAATCGATATTCTTCGTTGCTATTTAAAATACGAACTGCAGTTTTACTGCAATTGATAAAAAAAAACGTCGAACCATGCGTCATTCGCGAATGATTTCGTGGAGATTGTAAGACCAAAGTAAAAGTTTCGAAGAGCAGTTACATGAACCGGTTGAAGGAGTTTTGCCGTGAGATGTTGCATCTGAACGATGTTTCACCTAGAAATGATTCATTCGCGGTATAAGAGTGCCTTGTTTGATGTCTTGCTAACGAACCTTGGCTTTCATCTGTCATTCGTAATGCACACATGGCCGATAAGGGTATAAAAGAAGAGACCGAGAAAAGTAAAAATATGTTACGCTCGTATAATTTAGCGCTAGATATTTTTTTCAAATACAAGTTTTCTTTTGTGACACTAGAGTTTTATTTACCCAGATCGTATAGATTTTCTTTGCACATTCATATGTCATCGGTTTGTTAACAATTTTAGAGATAACCTGTGATTGTACAAGGTTCGATTTACTTAATGGGAGTGTCGATTTTTACTCTTCTTCGTTTGCGATACACTTCGAGTGCGTAGTTCTTTTTTCATTTTTTTTTTTTAAAGAAGTTCCTCTAGATTTCCTGCGTCTTTAATTTTTATCTAAATAAATATCTCGACCGTCTCTGTCAGTAAGTTCAAATTGCGACTAATTGTTTTAGATCCGTGGTAAAACAGAAAAAAAGCTCAAGATGTCCGAGTATTGCGAGTACTTGTGGGACCCCACGAGAGGTCACGCGAGCACCGCATTCGCGCGAAGCATCTACGAAGAGGAAGGTAGATTCGATAAACGTGATAAAAAACTGGCTATCAAGACTGTCAGAGCAATATTGCGAGAAATGCCGGATGTAGGTAAGAAATACTGTCCTTCGTTTTCCAACCATAGCTTACCGTCAAAGATTTAGCGTAAGGGTAAATTACGAACTTCAAGGGTCCTTTAACACGTTGCACGCCACGTCACTCATATATGGGTGACAGTGCTTTTCACTGAAGAAGTAAAAAAATTAATTTTGAAAGTCAAGCACGAAAGGAAATGAATTTGAATGAAATTCATGAATTTTGATGAAGTTACAAAAACAAATACCACGATAAACGTTTGATTATGTAGTCTCCAATATTCTAAATAATATTTAATTATAGCAGAAATTTTCAAGAATATTTATCTGGCAGTCAACGTGTTAAAACAAAAATAGAGAACACGCTCTTTACTGTATTACGTGCGAACAAATAAGCCTTTCTATACGATATCGAAGCACGTTGTCTGATTCGTTTTCAACGCGTCGATCTTCGAATTTCCGGCATAATATCCGCGTTCGGACGGCTTCCTGCCAGGTATTTTTTTCACGTGAAGCATTACAATGACCTGCCTTTGCTCCTAGACCTGAAGCATTGCACGGATGAATATATTACGCGTTTCCTGCTGGCTCGGAAGTATCGTACGGAACAGGCTGCTACCCTGATAGCCGCTTATCAGGCGCAAGTAGCACATCGGCAAGATATTTTCGGTAATCTAACGGCAAGAGATCCAGCCTTGCAACGCGCGCTACGCGCAGGAATACCGGGTGTGCTTCCTGCGCGCGATAGGTAAGGATAACATTGAGTGTTATTTTTCGAATATAGCGATTACTATTAGTATAAAAATAAAATGATCGGAGTTTTTAAACGATATAGGAAAGGCAGGTGTGTGCTGGTTATATTGGCCTCGCAATGGGACCCGATCGCGGTACCAGCGTTATCAGTCCAGAGAGCTCTTTTCTTGGTTCTGGAGACTCTCATACAGGACCCAAGGAATCAGGTTCGTTATACGATATTTTACTATAAATAAATTTAAGTCAAAAACGGAGGATGTAATATGCAATTTTTGATGTTGTATTTTGTAATATATTTGTAAGCACCGATCGCTATGAATATACCTTGTGCAGCTATTTAAAGAACAAAGATTTCCAGTGAACTGTAGCTGAGAGCATTCCAATTTTTTTCTAGCAATCCGGTTTCGTGGCGGTAGTAGATTGGAGCGGATTCTCTTTACGACAAGGCGGTGCCTTGGGCGCAGCGGCACTGCGAAACCTAATAGCTGCTCTTCGAGGACGATTTCCGGCTAGATTCAAAGCTGTACACTTCCTGTCGGCACCTCTCTACGTCCAGGCTACGCTGGCCCTCGTGAAACCATTTTTGGATGAAAAGACTCGAAATAAGGTGGGTTGAATGATATATCGAAGCAAGTCATTACTGTTACGATTATTTACTTCGATATTTGTTTAATACATCGATGCAATGCTTGGAAAGTATATATACTCAGGTTCCAAGTAATACTATAATTCCGTGTATGATCACCTAAGACAGAAATTCAAACACGCGTCTGCATATACGTTTCGAGATACTCAGAGTTAAATATTTACCAAAAGACAATTCGTCGTACTATACTACGACTATCATAAGCTAAGCTCTCTACTACATCTAGTCATTGATCTACCTTTATTCTATTTATTAATTTCTGCTGAAAACAATGATTCTAGATCTATTTACACGGAAATAATTTGAGTACCCTACACGAGCACCTGCCTACCGACATTCTGCCAGCGGAATTGGGTGGTACAGGGCCTGCCTTTAATCCAGGACTATGGGCAGAACCAGTTATTCATTCGGCGATGAAGGAAGCTGAGCTGGCCGCGATGAAGAAAGAACAGGAACAAGCTGAAATTGCGGAGAGATCATGCGACAAGACGCTGGTCGAGTCCAGAAACGTAGAGAACCATAAGAGGAACCAAGCAGACTCCATGGAGTCGAGCAATGGTACGACCAAGGAGATTGGACGGCGATTCTTTAATCCGTTTGGGAGTTCTGTAAAGAATCAGTCTACGAAACAACCAGGAGGAACGAATGTAGAGCTGAATTTGATTAATCGCAGTGTTGTGCATATAGAAGAAAAGGAGGACGGAAGAATAGCGAATAGGATGATAATGGAAGACGACGATTCTCATTCTCAGAGTAAAGATAAAATGTTAAACAATGGGAATACTGGTTACTTTGACGACAAAAGAGAAAAAGATAGCGATCTGAAGGATAACTTATTAGAAACCTCGAATAGACCCGACAGCGATGACAGTAAGGACAATTCGTTGGATAATAGATCGGAGAATGCACTTATCGATGCAGGTAAGTGTGAGATGCCTTCCGAAAAAACGAATCTCATAACATAATGTTGATGATCGTCGAAATGTTAGTTTAAATTAAATTTATCGTCTAGTTAAGCAGAACTTTTAATACATTTAATAATTTTTCATACACCGATTTTGACGAAAGTGAGGAATCAAGTTCAAGGTAGTTTTAGGATAAGCGTAGTAGATTACATTTCGTAGACTTTAAGGAATACCTTGTGATATGATAAACGTCATTTTTAATGTATTTATATATTCATGAGGCTTTTATTATATTTCTCATAAATAGAGAATACATTCACATTGTTAGTCTACGCGCGAATCGAGTTTATTGCATAGAGAACATTTAATACAGCGAATCCATTTTTCATTTTATTTTTCGATATTATCGTAAAACATGAATTCATTTTTATAAAAACGAACCCACTGCCTATTTATAGTATAGTAGACAAACGATATACACATCTAAGGTAATGATGTATATGAAGTAATCATTGTTAATGGCATTGTAAAATAATTCCTGTCCTACTACTTGAAAGTACTTAACATGTAATAAAAGGAAAGCTCGTCGCTCGAATACTTTTGAGGTTCCTCTTTACTCTTTCTTCAATTGTGCGTAATAAACAATTTACAAAGAGTTTTATAACTTGCAATAAGTACTTATAATTTAATAAGTTGACTTTTACCGAAACTTGTGACATTATGAATACGGGCAAAAAATCTTACACATTTTTACATATATTTTTTTAAAACTGTACCGGCGATAAACAATACGTATTAGTTCTGTAAATATGTATTAAATTATTTATTGATATCAAATGTATCATGAAATTAAGGATCTCTTATTACACGTATTACATATTCGAAAGTGTTTTAAACCTTGCGTACTTACAGTCTCTCTCATCTGTATGTTGACCAGATGTTAACAAAAGAGAAGTTACGGTAGAGTAATGGAATATAAATTTATTGATTTAGTACATAAAATATATATGTATACGATTTTAACATCAATTACACACTATAAACATAGAATCTTTTAATACTTTATCACATTACCGAAAGCACCCTGCTACCTTATTACCTTTTCTCTCTCTCTCTCTCACACACACATACATGCGCTCCCCCTCTTTCTCTCGATTCATATGAAAATATAAAATCCTACACAGAAATCTAAGATGAGGTATATAAAAAACATTAGTCAAATATAATATGATAGTTTGCTTATGTACAAATGTTATTACTTGCATAGACATTAACTGTTGTTACAAAAAAGAACCTTTCAACACCAATCTATAAATATATATAATCATGGAAAGTAGGCGTTCTCTGATTCGAGTTTTATTTAGGATTATGACTCAATTTAATTTACGACTTCATGCTTGATGTAATGCAATTTATATTCATCGATTATAAGATCGATACTGATTTCTCGTATTACGTATACTTACGCCTACAGTGAACATGGTATACTGAAATGTGAACAACTACCTTTTGTATATGTGTTTGTACTGTTCCTTACGATTTTGGGCTATGAAATCATCTGGATGTAAATTATTTGTTGAAAACAAATAATGGCAGGGCATTATTGAGTTTGTATGCATTGTACAATGCATTGAATTACTGTTCAACAAACGGAACTCTCAAGCTAGGATAACAGGTGGAACCCAACCTCCAAAACCTCGTTCCAATTCCTCTGCCACTGCTATCGTTAAGCGATCTTGATATAGGCCACTGACAATCTGTTATAAATACGTTACATGAAAATAGAAACGATATATTTAATGAATTAACAGTGATGTATAAAAATGTGTACCTGTATGCCAATGGGAAGACCTTGTTTGTTCAAACCTAAAGGGCAAGCAGTGGCAGGCAGCCCCAGTACATTAATGATCGCAGTGTATGAAAAGTTGAACGGTTTAATCAGTGGCTCGAAATGTAACGGTGCAGCGGTTGGATGAGTAGGATATAAAAACACGCCGTTATCACCCAAGATTTCCTATAATAATAAGGGTAGTCAACATGTCATGGTGAATCGTAAAAAATGAAAAAAATTAGATGCTTCTGATCGACATGCTTCCTAAAAAATTCAATCACTCGTTTCATCGTGACAATAAAAATTATAATCAGGGTTGGGCAGTACATGATTAGTTTGTTATTAATGTTATAACATATGTTCAATACGTATATATCCTTTACGTAAATCGTCAACTATGATTATTGAATACTTAGATATTTTGCCCAACACTGACTATAAGAAATTCACAAAAAGAATGTACTTTTACTAAATTGGATAGAAAAATCGCATTCTGCATGCAAGGCAAAAGCATGTTTCCGTTACTAACTAGGGAAACACGTTATACCGTGTAAGACAGATTAGTAATCTGACCAGTTTGCACAAGCGCGACTCGAAAAATAATTCTCATCCGCTAACGAATAGCACAGTCAAGTACAGTTCCGTAATTCGATTGTGAGAATTAATCGTTATCTTGATATCTTGCGCGATATTGTCAAAAGGAAGACGAAGAAGAAAGTTGACAATTCCAACCCTGATGAGTTACAGTACGGGTACTTAATAAATGTGAAATATCGTGATGATATTTTCTATACAGAAGATAAGAATACATTGATATAAAAGATATAAATTTGCAAAATACCTGAAATTCTTGATAAAGGTCCCTACTTTCTTGTATCAGCTTTTTGTGCTGTTCGCTATCCCGTTTCACTCCGAACCTTTCGAATGCAGCAGTAAGGAGAGCTATAAGCGTATGATTGCTCATGAATGTTGCCCATTTTACGAGTTCCCACCAAAGATTTATGTGACCATTTCTATTCGTCAGTTCGTAGGTAAAATCTTTCTTATCCTTGCAACTCATGTTTGCCATCCAGAGAGCGACGCTTTTCTTCATTTTTCTAATACTGAGTTTGGTTGCCCTAGTTTTATGTGCTTTCTCGAGGTAACGAACCACCGCCCTCATGGCATCTCTTATTTCCACATCTACCGGGGATGTTAAAAACTGACCACCGTCGTCTTCCATATAATAGAACTAAATTAAAGTATACGTTAATTACGTATCATATATAATATCTAGTTACGACTTAAAGGAACTTTCTACCTTGTCGATTCTTACCTCGATTTTAGAAATGTCTATTTTGTCTTCTAACCGTAATTTATCTATGTTCTTATCCGCAAGGACTTTCAAAGTGGGCATCAGGTCTTGCGCATATCTACACATTGGACCAATAGAAAGCAAGCTATCTTGTTCTTTGCTATGAGCACTCGGATACTGGCCATCGTTCGACACTAAACCTTTAGAAGGTTTGTGTCCGAAAATACCATTGAAAAAAGATGGTATACGGATAGAGCCACCGATATCCGATCCTATTCCCAGTGGTGACCCAGCTGCTGCTTGTATGCAGCCTTCACCTCCGGAAGATCCTCCGACAATATGCCTTGTGTTGTACGGATTTTTTGTAGTGCCATATATGCAATTGCTAGTTTCCCACCACATTGCGCATTCTGAGATGTTTGTCGTTGCCAAAGGTATAGCCCCAGCAGCTTTCATTAGTTTTATAACTTCTGCATCGTGTTTAGAAACAAATTTCTTACGAGCAACTAAACCAGCAGTCTGTTTCATGTTGGCAATTGCAATGCAATCCTGTAAAAGACAACAATATTATTATTTTCGATTACTTTTAAGTAGTTAATAATTGTCAAATTCAACTAGATACTGATAACCATTTGGTATACAGTCAAACAGAAGTTACCTTTGTTGTAAAAGGTACTCCAAAGAAAGGCATTTTTTCTACTAAATCTTGAGGAGATGGAGCATTCTGAGACTTCAGGAGTTCATCACACTTTTTTGCCTCTTTGAGAGCTGCTTCGAAGCGTTCCTCCACTACACAATTTACCACTGGTTGAATTTCTCTTATCCTATCTATATATGATTGTACTACACTTTCTGAAGATAACTGCTTATTTCGAATTTTAAAGGCTAAAGTGGTTGCACTATGTAAAAGTGTTAAATCCTTTATAGGTGGTTGAGACTGAGCAGGTCCCTTTAGGAATGCTATGAACAGATATATTCTCCTAGCAATGACTTCTATCAATCTATGAATTACGCTTAATACTTTTCCTTGGGACTGCATTCTGCTATAAGATTTACTCTTTGTTGTCATTTATCTGCAAAGAAATCAAATTTCAATGTATTAGGTACTATCTAAATATTATAACAAAATACAATTACAGTTGAATAATAGACACAAAAAAATAAAAGCGAGAAATGATAAAAAAATTGATCGATTAATTAATAATCAATTGATACTATATGTGAATTACTTGAAATCAAACTTTTGAAACGAATGATTGTATTCACGATTGATCGCTTGAATTAAAACAAGATAAAAAAATTTTGAATGCACGATGAACCTACAGTCTTTGAATAAAACATACATTGTAATAAACGTTATGATAAAATTGCTAAACAATGAATCAGACTTTTGAATAATGGATGAGTATCATGATTCATAATCAAACAACCTGAATGGATCATATTGTAACTTTATTAATTTTTTTATAAAATAATTTTATTTGGCACAAAAGAAGTTCTAATTAAAAAAATTTGATTACCTATTATAATTCATTATTGTACGTTTCCTATTTACATTACACTCGTATTATTGCATGCTGGCGAAATATCGGGATATCTTGTTCAAAGGACAGTTTACGTTCGGCAATCTCAGTTGGAATTAACCAATGTCAAACAGATTTATGATAAGTTATATAAACATTTTTATTATTATATCTTTTAATAGCCTTTGAAAAAGATCATTATTATGCCGATATAACTTCGTAGGAGCGTCATGTTTTAATTTAATTTGTAAAAGATTTGTTGCGAGGCAGATTTATCAAATTGCTGCATAATTTCCACTTGTGTTATCTACATATCATTTTGGTGATAGATTAAATTGGCTGGCCTTGGACTGATAATGATTTATCCGTGTTTTTATGGGAGATGCCGGCATTTTATCGATTAAAGCGTGAACTACAACCTGCGACCCATAGATCGCGTTCAAATGAGATTATTCAGCAGACAGACCCCGTAGACATGATAATTTCAAGGCAAATTCCAGGCCAGTATGCCATTAAATGATGCAATTATTGGAGTTACATCAAGGTTGCCAGACAAATACCATGTGAGTTTGACAGTGGTTGCTCGACCGGATGTCACTTACGGTACATTTCAGGGTAGTGCTTAGAGACGATTCATCATAAAATTATCGACATTTCAACTTTAGATTTTTCGCGTAAAAGGAGTTCCCTCGATGAAATTTAAGGGTAAGTAAATTTTTTAATAATAACATTTGCCTTTTATAGGTCATTTCGCCAAACAAAGAATCCTCTTTAAAATAATTACACAAAGGCCCCGATAAGTATAGATCCGCCACTGACAGTATTCGCTTTGTCGGGCGTTTTCCACCGGTCGGAACGTCGTCATCGGAAGCTTCTCGCGATGGCCATGATGCTCGCGGTCTTAACAAAAGAGAAATTCTCTCAATCGATAAACAAAATGACGAAAAAGATACATTTCCAAGCGCGATCGAAACGATTCGTTGAACGATCGACAAATACGATTCACCGATCGCGAACCTCATGTGTAACGGTTCTGCGAACGTGTCCTCTTTCGCTTTCCGTCGATGAACGATTTACGATTTAAAATATTGAATGAATTTTAAACGTTTGCCCGAGAATTGTCAAACTAGTAAATCACCAATCGATAATTATACCACGATAATATTGGAATAAATATGGAACACGAAGGATCGTTTAGGGATGAGTAACATTTGTAAATATGAAAGTACTTACAATAGTGGATGATTTAATAAGTAGACTGGAGAAGCCTGCTGCGAGCCAACGAGGGAAACGGTATTGTTCGACACCCCACCGACAGAAAATAGATTTAAGTCACGCCTCATCAACAACGTAAAGTCGGAACTCGTACCACACAGCTTTTTTCGCCACTTGAAATCAACTGCAACTGACACTACTGCTTGCCGTCGGCCGTCGGTCGTCGCTTGCCGTGTTCTGCTCACGCCTTCACCGGCACGTACGTTATACCATACTGTACTGCCCTGTACATACAGACTGATACTGACTATACCGACTATACGGGTTCGCGCAATCGCTACAGTTGGTAGATTGGTTGGGACTTGCTATATGTACAATTTTCATGCGTCGCAGACACTGAACTATACTAACACTGGAATATGAGCTTTCCATAAGAAAGTCGTGCAGGATTTGTCTGGCGACAAGATAACATTTAGTGGGGAATTCATCCTTCTTTAAAAGTAAAGCGCATGCGAAGCAGAGCCGTGTACCGTCGTAATCAAAAGTTACTTTGGCGTTGCATTATGACCTGGAAAGCGGCATTCGACATTTACGTTACTTCATTTCTAGATGAAATTATACAACAGGGATGCGACTGTCCACCAATTTGCTCTCTTTCTCGGGAGATTATGGCGTGTTCCAATATCAGTACAGTTCAATGGTTGCAGAGCAGCTGGCGAGTCGGGGACAGGTTAAAAAAATGGCTGCTGAGTAACGACAGGAATGATGTCTTAAGTATATCGCATGGGTTCTACTTCTGACTGAAGTATTACGAGTGTTCGTGTACCCCGTTGAATGGTTACTAGCATACTAGTAGGTTTTTAAATATTTTCCGAGGATCTCAATTCTCTATGTATCTGTCGTACGTTTGAATAGTCGCGCGCGATCGACAGCTTCGATGGTTAACTTCACACGACCACGCGGCGCTAATGCCTGCCAGAGTTATTTTTTAATATATCTCTAAAAGTATATGATAGTTATGTATGAAAGGAATACATAAATTCAAGAATCATGGAAAACTGAATATGTTTCGCTATACCGAAAGTACTTTTTGTCTTCGAAAAAAATGTAATGAAATGAAAATAAATATCCAAGAAATCGAATTGGGATCTGCTTTATAGCATCAGCTGTAATAGTCTTGTTATCGTTTTGAAGAACATGTTTATGCAAAAGATTGCGAAAGACAGATAAGTAGCACGTTTTTTTCATATCAAATTATAACGTTGAGTGTTGACGTATAGAGTGCAATGTTGCAAGAATAATTCCGTGCAAATAATTGTCGCGTGTAAATGTCGAACGATTCGAATCAATTCGAATATTTTCCAATGCTCGAGTCCCGCGAGCTCATCAGATGGCGACTCAATCGTACCTCAGCAGCAAGGAGGGGCGAAGAACAATGGCATCAATGTGCTCCCGCGCGCACGTTTGTGTGCACTTGTGAATTTGCGTGTCTGTGTACGACAGGGTGAATGTCACTTTGCGGCCACTTGCTTCCTTATCAATCGACAAAGAACGTTCATTATCCTTGGTGATTTTATTATTGGCTGTGTCTTGTGTCAAGTTAACGACGTAACGGTACAGTGGGGTGCAACAGACTCTTACATCTTTCGACTTGAAATGGGGCTGACGATCGCCGATTGTCATTTTGAGGTTAGCTCGCACAACCGTGCCGCTGTTTCGCGCCGTGATACCATTTCGCGAAACAGTCTCTTCTTAATCCGTTCAGCTTATCTACCGATGGTTGTCACGATGCCTGCGTTATCGAAATTCTACGCGTTGAATGTTTCGTTAAAATGTATTCGATAGTTCGAACCGAAAACGATTTGGGTGTCGCCGTGATCCAGCCATTCCGCACACAAAGATGCGCAAAATTCTTATCTAGGTGAAAATTGAGCAACGAATAAAAGATAAACGGTTGTTTATCCGTTACTCGTTAAATAAAGATTACTATTGTATGTATAAAACAAAATATTTCACAAGGAACAAACAGAATTTAGCGGTTCGAGCAAACGAACGCTCCTCTTATTCGCGCTGACTTTTGATGATTACTGTCGCAGTTTTGTTAACGATTTCTCATTTTGTTATGGCATCGAATCAACGGTCTCATGTTTTTTTCGCTGGTTTTTATTTTGACGCGTTACATCAAGTCGTTGACCTTGATTCATAAATGTTTTGGATCTGCTGTTAGCAAGCTTATTGAATAACGCGCGATGTATTTAAATATCGCATATTCTAATTTACTTGTTTATGTACAGTTCGTCGTCTCTTATCGACGCGTGTTAAACAAACGATGTCTTCGGTTTTTTCTCCTTTTTTCTAAAAAAAAGTAATCAAAATATTTGTACAGGAACGATACACGTTGTACCGACGGGAATCGTTCGGGATGTTATTATTTTTATTATTCGTGAAACCTCAAAGTGAAAGTGATACGAATAGTTCGTGACTATCCGTTGGGTTTCGCTTTCTAATTTTTATAGTAATTGCTTTTTTTCGTTGACCAACGTTACGTGCACCAGTTTCCGATTACTCTAAACGAGGATAACAAGATACGAATCGTAGAAGAATTCTGAACGTGGTACTAGTAAACGCAGAAATGATTTTGAAATTAAAACTCGTAAGAATATGTTTTTGAAATTAGAAGCGAGAAAATTTGATACATTTCGAGCGGATGAAGAATATATTTTCTCAAACGAACGGAAGTGTTTGATTCAATTGCGAATGACTTTAATTTTCTTCGATGGAATCTCGAGAATGTTCACGCCAACATTCGAAGCCATTAGGGCAGATACGAAAAGCCCAGCTGCCATTCTAAGCCCAACGGAACCGACAGAACGGTCTCCGATAATTGAAACCTTGACCCAACGATTCAAACCATTCAACGCTTTTGAAACGTAAGCCAACGGGTGCAAAAGTTTTTCCGCCATTTCCTCGGATTCAAGCCTCTGGTATGACATAATGAGTACCGAGGTATTGAATCACTGGCCATTGAATTTTTTCTTTCCAGTTTTCACAGTTTAGTCGTATATTGTGTGCTCGAGTGCGAGATGTAGATGACCTTTACTCGTAAAGACCCTTAAATATAGCTGATATGCGGGATCTATTGGGTAAATAGGATCATTTAAATATCTCAGGTGTTTACAGGTGTACGAAACAATATTTTTAGATGATATGAAATCGTTCGGTATTCAAGATCAACGAAATTTCAAGGTCATAGATATTCTTTCACAATTTACGTGGTAATTTGGCGACAACCGAGATAGAAAACTGAACGACTTTGCTAGAAATTCGAGTTACGAAGAGATCAGAAATCGAATTTCTTCAAGTGTCGACGCAATCAAGCGCGAACGTTTTTCCGTTATTTCCTCAGATTAGAGCCGCTGTTATGCCATAGTGACTATCGGGTCATCGAATCGTTGGTCGTCTCTGGATATCGTTGCAATCGAGGTCACCCAGCAAGATGAGGAAGGGCACAGGTCAGGACGACGCTAAAGAGATCCTGGAGAAGATGAAGAAGGTGGACGTGAAGTCGTCGTCGCCCGCCAGTCTTCTGGCAAGGAACGCCGTGTTGTTGCCCAGTGGCGTTGCCCGAGTGAAACAATTCGAGCAGCCGAAGGCGATCACACAAGCAGGCTCGTCTTCCGGTTCGGCAACCGGTGAGTCAACATGTTGATTTTCAGGGGATGCCTACAGCATTTAGCTTTCGACTAGGTGCATGCGCTGGCATGAAAATGGCGACATGCTACGCGGAGCGATTAATCGGAAATTGGTTATCAAAATTTCTTTTGGAGCATTCAATCGCTTGCTTGTCCGTGATAGAATTATGTTTCATTCGATAATCAAAACAACAACCAGACGTTACTTCTAGATGTTAAACTAACTAAGTTTTCTTCAATTGAATCATCCGAAGTTATGGAGTGGATCGCAACCGAAGTTTCTCCAGCGTCATGCCCGGTTCGCATTATTGGGTCAGGATAGGGCAGGGCAGGGCCGCATGGCGAGTACATTTTGTCCCCTGTCCTGTCCCGATAGTGAGAATCGGTCTTATTCAGGGTCCAAGAAGCATCAATCCTCGAGAGGAGCAACGCATCGTGGGATTGGACTCGTCGTTTCACCTCTGAGAACCGAAGATATGTTCCCGATTTACATTATTGGGTCAGGATAGGGTAGGGCAGGGCCAACCGGTGTGACCATTCTGTCCCCTGTCCTGTCCCGATAGTGAGAATCGGTGCTAGACCAATGTAGCGATGAATATATCATCTGTTATCGTTGGTGAACTCTTAAACTCTTGAACTCTCGGCCGTGGCTCCTCTATATCCGTCTATTTAGAATCCTGTGACTCGGATTAGCTAAATATTGATTACGATGGAACGTATCCAAATGATTCGCTTTCGAGTGTACATGTTTGATACGATAAATGGCAAATACGGTCGATCGAATCACGCCTCAAGATATCACGACGAGTGGAACATAATAAAAATAGCGTTATGCAACCAGCTGATAAGAAGAGTCGAATTTGTATTTACCTTGGACTAGCAAAGACAGTGGAGATTATGTATAAACGACGAAATACTTCGTGTTTGAATTACATTCTTTAGGCTACACTCTACTTCTAACTCGTTTATATAAAATTTAGACGTTTTTCTAGGCAATAATGGACGGAATCGTTGCAAACGCAATTTTATATCCGTCTCCCAGGCGTCGAGATTTCCGCTCGGGGATCAGTTTCTTCGATGGAAATGCTCGAGGGTACTCATCCGATCGAGGAATCGAATTTCGTTCGGTTACCGGACGCAAACTGATCATTTCCGCGAGCGAATCTACTTTTGAGATCGTGGCTCGCATACTGGCCGAAGATGGAAAAGTTTACGCCGCGGCGTTATTGCTTCTGCCACGAACCGACAAGAGGATCTTGAATTTGATGATTTATAGCAATCGAACGAAGGATGTTGACACATTTATTCTTGGGTTTTTCCTACCGTCGAAGCTGCAATAAAAAACACCAGTGGATCTCATCCATTTTTAAGTTAACAATCGACATCATTCCGAAAAATCGTGGCGATGTCGATCCTCGCGAGATGCCACGCGCTTAGTCGCGAGATCCTGCGTGTTGGGCACGCCGTAGCTACTATATTGATCTACCTGTGCGAGGGCTATATCTGTCCGCGTGTTTCGGTGCAGTACCATCCAGTCCGCCAACGCGAGATCAACGTTTCGTCTGGCAGCTTCTCGCATGATCACGTTTCGCCCTCGTCGAGACAGTTTCAAATCGAAATATCTGGAAACTCGTTCAACTCTGAATCGATGTTTAGTCATATCGCATCCTGGCATACAGGATGAGTCGCCAGGGCCGTTTTTCGCGGAACAATGTCAGCGTGACACCAACGCGACCAAGTGTTCTAGTTGGAACGGCAGTCAGTTTTTCGTTTCATTTTTCGAACCCACGATTCCGTCGACCGTTTGTTTGAGGTTGATCGCGACTCATGTCTGCTATTTAGATTGGTTCTCCGCGTTAGAGAGTGTACGTATATGTCGAATTTCAACGTCACTGCGGTCTCGTGCAGGTACGCTCGCGGGTTTGCCGCGTTCCCGCCGTTTTATAGTTGGTTTTGTGGCTCGGGCAATTGGATTGACTGATATTCGTGTTATATTTTTTGTCCTCGTTCGGTGTTTCGGTAGAGCAGTGCTTTTCGGATCGAGAACCGTGAATTCTTCGAAAAATTGATGAGGTCCAAAATTATCGTTTTCCAGAGTTACGTCCAACGTTGCCCACCAATTTTCTGATCGCTCATCTCATTGCCTTCTCGAATTTCTCGTGCGATTTTATTGATGTTATTTTGTACTCGCAGTATATTCGTCATTTTGCGCGTTGTTTACTGTTCTCGCAGAAATATTCCATTACATTCGACGAGATACTTTTAATACTTTGTGATAACCATTTGTATGAATCAAAGTAGTTCATTTTTTGCATTCCGTAATGGCATTCGTGTTCAGGAGCATTTTTTGTCCTGCAATTACTCATTCTATCGTTTTCCTTCACTAGTAAGTCTGTCATAATTAATAGTCGTTGCTCGATCCATCTCATTTTTACTCGAAACGCCCGAGCATTCTACAGCCGTTAATATTTGCAATTCATTCTTTATTATTCAAATGTAGGCAAACACTTCCACGGAAGTCGAGAAACTATTCTTGTAATGGCAGTTTTTTTAAGAATGCGATTAGAATTTTACGACTAGACGTTGTTACACCGTATAAAATTATCTTCTTATTTTCACTTAGAAAGGTCGTAGCTATGATTTACTTGCTACGGTCATCACCTGTTATTTTTAATCGACTAAAGTAAATTCACGATAACGCTCCTCGGCTTTTCGATTCTTTCTCGCGGAATGTTCACGCGGGTGATGGTACACAGAATGATGATTAAAGATCCCTGGACGCCGAGGTTTCGATGAGAAAATGCCACGATGCTGCGGCGCGTCCCTGGTTTCCGTCATGGACGGCGACGGTTCTCCGCAGAGCCTCGGTCTGCAGATCCAGGACGGTCAGTAAATTAATGATAATTGCTTGGTAATGATGCCAGTTTCCGCGAACATTTATACGCCCGTTGTCTTTCCACGGGCGTTAAATTTCAAATGAATGGCCGTAATCGTTCCTATGCTTCAAGTATCCAGAGAATCGCTTTAGGAATTATGCCGGAATCGTAATGGGATCCTTGATTACTCGAACCAGTAGGGGACAGAATGTCCAAACCAATGTCGAACGAGGTTTCGAAGAAAAGAATCACCTCGAAAAAAAAAAAGAAAAGAAACGCGTCGCGCTTCCGTCACGGGAGAAAGCGTTTAGAAACTCGTCTGTTCAGATCCATGGGACTTGCGTGGATCATTTTAAATCAAAGTATACGCATATGAAAATGCAAGTGTAATTTAAATAAAACAGCAACGATCAACTCCATCGATGTCTAATCGACATCGTCGTGCGAAGAACGCGCATAAATGATCAACGGAACTAGCGAAAGGCCATCGAGCCCGACGTTCCGCGCGGGACGTTATTTTCAAACCGTTTGTTCGTTACCTGGAAAGACGACGATGAATCGTAATAAATGTTTCTTCTTCACTGTTCACAGGCAATCCTCGAAATAAAACAGCATTAGCACCTGGCCACAGTTTGATGGACTGGATTCGACTGAGTAACTCTGGCGTCGATTTAACCGGCGTTGGTGGGGTTTCAAGAGTTATAACTTTGTCCGAGTTGGCCAATCACAACAAAGAAAATGACGCTTGGATCGCGATACGAGGTACGATCGCACTCGAATACTTTCCAGATGAAGTTTTTCTAGTTGAAACACGAAACTGTCGAAGCTTATAGCGAAGAACTTTCATTCTGATTTCAATGGAACTTCGCAGATTTATGTAGCGACCAAAAACAAAGAATATTTATTTGTTTAATAATATTAATGACTGTGGATAAATAGCTGGGGCGAATCAACATCTTTCGATTACCAGGCTGATTCCTAAATTCTTAACCGTTCATCCTTCATTCTGGCGCGAGAACAATTTAGTTGAATCGTGGAACCCAATTTCCACTGATGAGATTACACATCGATCGTGGTCCCATGGGTCGGGACGTTGGTAATAGGAAACTATTTAATTGAAATTTAATCGAAGGAATTAAAATCGATGGGTGGAGGCAACCGCGACGGGAACAGTCTCGTCTGTTGTGATAATGCGACGTATTCTGGATTGAAAACAGTCATGCGAGAAATATTTTTTTTATCCAAACAGAACGGACGAGGTCAAACGGGATTAAGTTTGGCCAGACCGTCTTGTTATTCTCTTTGAGTAATTCTTTCAGCTGCTTTGTCGGCCTTTTCTCGCTTCTTCGGCTCAACGATGAAAATTTCATGCTGATCGATAGGGCACAATGTCTTTCTATTTTAGACAGAAAACGAGTTCAGGTCACGAGAAGCTAAGACAAAAGTGTCCGACGGCAAATGTCTGCTTTTAGTCTGATTAAAATTGATCGTTCTCGTCTATTGCGTGGAAACGAATGATTCATTTTATTGCAGGCTCGTTAAAGCCACCCTCCAGCGGTTATTTTCGGAATACCGTTTGGTTTAGAGGGCTAAAAAAAGAAAAAAAAATAGTTTCGTGTTCGGTCGCGTATAGTCGGGACTGCAAGCAAAAAATATTGGAAATTTTTCATTGGAAATGTTTCAAAAAATGTAACCGTAGATATCGCGTCGTTATCTCATAAGTTTCAAAGCTTTTAGAGACATTAGCGTTAAAAAAGTAATTTCAATTTTTGAACGCAATTTTTATATTTCGTCAAGTTCGTTGCTCGATATCATAGCCCGACGCGGTAACATTGATCGGTCCAAACATTCCGATAACGAGCATACAAATAAAGTCTATATTCGTATTAAATTTGATACCGTATCAACGATGCGACCTGAAATGTTCAATACCAGAAATATTGGATATCGCGCGTTATCACTTTTCCAATTACAATCCTCGCAAATTACAATTACAGGATTCTTCGACAGATTCATTGTTTCCTGTTTCGTTTGAATTTCGATGACGAACGCGTATCGATCTAACGATTGAACTTTAAACGCAGGAATCGTCTTTAACGTAACGCGTTACATGGACTTTCATCCAGGAGGAACTAGCGAGTTGATGAGAGGCGTCGGGAAGGATGCCACGAAGTTGTTCGAAAACGTGAGTCCAAGTGGTTCGGAACGCCACTCGATCGAAGAACAGAGGACTTTCAAACGAGACACTCGATGGCTATAGTTCGAGTCATAGGTTAAAGTCAAATCACTTAACTACTTAAGAGTACAGAGTGATTGCACGGCTCTACTTTTCTCAGACTGTCAAGGTTCTGTAATCATGTTTCCTTCATTTCCTGCTGTGTCACCGAACGTCTCGTTTGGAAGTGCCCGAATGATTCCCACTGATCGACGATTATTTTTACGCACCCATAGATCGTTCGTTGCAGGTGCACGCTTGGGTTAATTATCAAAGCATCCTTCAGAAATGCGTTGTGGGAAGATTAAGCCGCGGCTCGGTCAGCGGAGCACCTTCGTCGCCTACGGAAAGCGTTCCATCCAACACGGCCGATTGTTCTTCTGCGACGCTGGACCTAATCAAAAGCTGCACGAGTGAGCGGGCTTGTTCCGAAGTAACTTGCGAGATAATTGCTCTTGTAAATGGTGTTGATTTTCGTTGTTTTTCAGCGCGCAGTAACAGTCAAGAAAACCTATCGCAGACGGATACCGGTCCGTCGAACGTGAAGATGGACTGGAGACAAACGACCAATTCCATTACGCTCTTTTACCAAACAGTGCGCGACTATCCAAGCGTGTCTTACCAAGTGACGAGGATAACCGACTCGAAGCTGGTCTTCAAGTTGTTCTTCGAGAAAGATGTAATAACTCATGAACTCGAACTAGCAGCAGGCGTTGAATGGCCACCGGAATGCAAGAGGAACTTAGAAACTATGGAGGTAATCGTTTGATACTTTTTCCACTCAATGTTTTTAAATTAACTCTATATTAAAAGTAGGATAGTCCAACTCTGTTGACATGGCGGAATCATATAACCGTATATCTCATCTGCGCAGGTTGATTTCACGTTTACGAAGAAGACGAAAGGGATATGGAAGACTCAGGGAAGTCATACGATATGGAGGGAGCCAAACAATAACAGTCGGACGTACAAAGAATACGAAGTACTCACAAACACGAAACTCTCCGAGTTAGTTCATTTGTTAGTCTTGCGAGCGAAAGATTCGTTGGAACTGGTACCCGTCGGGAGACACGTAGAGGCCAAGATGAACGTAATGGGTAAGTATCTGTCTAGGATGAGATGAAGAATAGCGGAAATATCCAAGCGGTGTAGCGGTAAGTAGCATTTCTATTCAGCGTTTCGTTTCAGGAATGGAAATTTCGCGATCGTATACGCCTGTTCCACCGTGCCTTCATCCCGACGACATGGCGCCGAATTACAAATCAGACTGCATATGTCTGATGATAAAAAAGTACCCGAATGGCGCGCTGAGTCCGTCCATAACCGCTCTACAGATCGGTCAGACCCTCGTGATGAGCAATGTTTTAGGTGCCTTCGTAGTAGAATCCTTCGATCGCTACTCTGTTATTCATATGCTGGCAGGCGGCACAGGGTTGACCGCGATGCTTGGAATCATCCAGCGGGCCTTGGCCAGGCGTAGTGTGTTCGTATTTCTCTGTTAGCTTTTTTCACTTCTGTTCGTACTTGACTCTCTTAGCGATCCAATATCTATATCGATGCGAAGACTGCGGTAAATGTTTGGCATCGTATAACGTCTTCTTTCGATATAAGTAGTTTCTTGGCAAATAAGCAAGAATAGCGAATCGATTAAGAATTTATTTTACTTGTTCATTGGTCCAGGAAGACTATAAACCTCCTCAACTTCAACAAGGACGAGGACAATATGTTCTACGTGGCGCAACTGGACAAAGTTAGCGCCGAAAACAAGTGAGCGTTATAATTTTTTTGTTCAAACGTTGATTATTTTAGCTTAAAAACATTGATATCCTTTAGATTGAAGGTTACACATATTCTTTCGGAAGCCAACAGTTCGTGGACGGGCAGGCGTGGTACCGTGTCTGATGACATATTGAAAGAGCTGGTGGCAGAACACTCTCCCGACGCATGTGTATTTACTTGTGGTCCTCGAGGATTTATGCAGTCTGCCAAAAAGTAATATTAATGGCTTTCTTTATAATATATCCTATGTTTATAATAATGCAATAATGTATTACGTATTTTTCAGATCTCTACAGAAACTTGACTGGAAACCCTACCAAATGTACGATTTCGACGATTAGACGTCTTCAGCGAAAGTATATCCCCTCCTTTTGATACCGAACTTAAGAACAGAGACGAGAACGTCGAAAGTGAAACCGCTGTTGATGAATCTTCGTCCGAAGAACCAATCGCAGCTTTTAAAAGAACATTTTGGATACTTTTACTCCTATTTCCGCCCACTGTGTTAGTATCACGAGTGTGCATTGATCGAAAATGATACGTCGGTGATTGAAGTGGCAAGTGGAGTCAGATGGTTGGGAAAAACTACAAAAATATCTAAACGCGTTTAGAACCTAAGTTACAATTTTCATTCAGAAATGTATGTACAACAAAGTCAGTTGCAGCCCCAACTATAATTCAACAAAGTTTCTATTGTAATTAAACATTTTTACCACTGATATACTTTCAGTTTCGTAAAATTGGATACCGTTCGCATCACTTTGTAGCATTTTTCATATTTTTTACGCAACATATCTGACTTTCACCATCTCCAAACTCAGCAAACAAAAAAATATGTACATATAATATATTTATATACGATGATTGTCTCGGAAGCTACTTACTGTCGAGAAATATACACACTTTGTACCATGTCTACAAATTTTCGAACAAAAAATAGGAGTAAGGGTTTTAGATGAAAGTTTTAGGTTCTACTAAGGTATACAATTCGTATAAAGGTTTTCCGTACGATTTGCCGAGATAAATTATTTTTTACAGAAACCGTAATTTTTAACTCTACATCCGCACGTATAACATATACATCCTGGAGAACTGTATTTTTAACATTTTATCCGCAAATATCTGTAAACATAGTGCATGGAGACATATTTTCAGACGTTGGCCAACTTAGAACAATTGTCATGTTTGTCTTTTTTTTTTTTTTAACGAAAATACTTCGTTTACACTGAAAGAGAAAATTATGAATGTGTGCCAAAAAGGGCTTGTAGAATTAGAAGGTTATAGTAATGCGAGTAAATGGCCTAACGAAAGAAAGGTTTCGAACGGATAGGATCGTCTGAATTTTTAAGGTCAGTTCTTGAAATTTCACTTCCATGAAACAAGATCTAATTCATAGATAGAAAGTAACAGAAAAACTATTATATACTTCAGTTCTCACGTGTAATTTAGAACTGGCTGTATTTGCAAGCAGAGAGTACTTCTCACGGAAACAACTCGCGTCTTTATTCAAACATATTCAAGTGTGGACCACTTTCTGCATTTACGTACATGTGTATATATATGAGTGTATATAGTTGTTATCAGAAATAAATGAATATTTGATGGCATCACGTGTTATACTTTAACCTATATTTAACTTTTACATATTAAAAAATTCAGCGTTACAGTTACAAACTATTTTCCATGTAGCTTCGATTAGAACCCATTATTTACATACTGCCAATGGCGCCATCCGTGGTAAAACGCTCAAGTTTGTAGTGCAAATAGTTGCCACTGTTGCTATTAGATGGCGCCATCAACTATCATTCTCGTAGCCATCTTGTGGCGAAAATACCGAACTAATTTTTGGAGTTTGGTCAGCGCCTCTATCGGGAAAACGCTCAAGTTTGTCCTCGATAGTTCCGTTTTTCACTGCTAGATGGCGCCATTATCAGTGTTATTTACCGACATGATGGTAATGTATCGACAGGTCGGTAAAACATACCGCAAACAGCGCCATCTAGCAGTGAAAAAAGGAACTATCGAGGACAAACTTGACCGTTTTCCCGATAGAGGCGCTGACCAAACTCCAAAAATTAGTTCGGCCTCTTCACCGCTAGATGGCGACACAATTTCCCGCGGGAAATTTGAATGTATTTTTATTAAATTATATAAATCCTTCATTAGAAGCATTTGTAAATACTAATGAGCAGTCTAAAAGTCTTTTTCACACTAATTTAGACATCTATGACCATGATTGGCATAATGAATGCGCTCAATAATTCTTCTGTACATTGTTTAGAAATATCTTGCTTGGCTAAAATTGGTACTGGTCGGCTCCCCTTTATCATAGATTAATGTACACCTTAATCTTCCTCGAGAAATGCTCAGTAAAAGAGTGAAAATCGCATCAAAATCTGTCAAGTGATTCCGGAGATAAGTCCGAACAAACAGATTAATTTTTCTTAAACTCCATGTATAGGTCATTTTCTCGAGTTGCAAACAATTTTGCTGGTTTCGTCGAACAGTCGCTATTCGATTACCAATTTAAACGGTTGAATCCCTATACGATCGAGTAATCGGTGGAAAACTATGTATATCGCCAATTAATTCGTGCTCGTTATCATGTGTAGTAAAATGTTCCGAGTTTCAACGGCTTCTGTTGAAAAGCATCACAACCGAAATCACCAGGAAAATCTGATACCAGTAATCTAGACGGAGTCCGATATCGTTTTTCTCCGAGCGTGCAATTAATCGCAGTCGATCCTCGCGATATCCTAAGAACGTGAATTTAATTGGCGAGCCTTCAATGCAGGACACCGCCATCGTTGAACCAACGTTGGTTAAGAGGCCACTTTGGTACCTCTCGGATCAAACAATCGATTTCTTTCAGTTGCATTTTCTTCAAGGACGTACTCTTTGGTGTAGTATCTCGTAATTTGCGAAATTTGAATAATTAGCGATCTTCTGATTCCGCAATGTTCTATTATACGCGATAATTGCAGGATAATCCGACAAACTATACATGACCAACGTAGAAAACGTGGAAAAGTCTTGATTTAATAAAATATTCACCGATATAAAGACCGTGAAATGTTGCAATCAATCGTCTCTTAATTTTCAATCTGGTCCGAGTTTTCTTTTACAAGAAAAAAAGGATTACGAAGAACCGTGAATTTTCGATGAAAATTATCAGATTGCTCCCTTAAAGCGCGATTGATATTCGCGGTATAGTTGATCCGAGCTCCATTCTGGAACAATGTTTCGAACAATGTCGAATATCGCCTCCAGCGATCGAACAATGCATCGCGATGCAGAAAATGGTGGTATTGTTCGCAGTCCGGGGAATGGTCGATCGGGTACCACTCTGTTCATCGCGATCAAGATGAAACGAAGGTGTGTCGTCCGTCGCCCGGCAAGGAGTTTCGTTGTTCCGATCAATCGGATGTGAACAACGGGTTCGTCGAGAATCACGAGAAATTTTTTAGTGGTACATACATTTGAAACTGCCATGTTCATTACATATTCCTTAAATAATGCTTGTAAGAACGTTGACGTATTCGCATCCCGGCGAAAAGGAGTTCTTCGCGTTCTACTTCCTTCGCGCGTATGTGGATCACCCCATTTTAGAAAGAATAACGAGTAGCAAATTAATTTTTTGTACACATGAAATATGAAAATAATTAGAGAATTCTCACTGTGGTTCTCCATGAAAAACAAAAGATAACTAGGCGGTCTCGAGCCGTGGTTGGCTTTCCAGAGTTTTAAATACAGTTATATTGAAAAACTGCGGTTTTTCACGACACGGTCCATTGTTCCCGGGAACAAATCCGCCCACGCACCGACTCAAAAACCGCGAAGAACGCAGCTAGCGTGCACCCTCTCTTACGGCGCACCTCGACGCACCGCGATCGACCCCGTGTCTCATAATCCCGGCGAGAGCGTTGAATACGCTTGACAGCGGCCTGGGGTAAAATAAGAGGGAATCGCGCGTGCAGGGTAGAAGAGGCTGAAAGAGAGGACTAGGTGGCGGGCAAAGGCTGTAGGGGACGACCGTGTGCCGAACGGGGTAGAAAGGATAGGGATGCTGCGGATAGAGAGAGCGGTTTCAGTCGCGCGACGGCTCTCGTCCCGGCCAGTCGATCGAGCTCCTCTCCGTTTGGGAAGAGCGAACTCGCGCTAAAGAGACGATGCTTCCGTCGAACTCAAACGTCGATCGTCACGACGTACTCGCGATCCGACGATGTGTGATCGTGTGACCAGTCAGTGGATCTCGGTTGGTGTCAATTATTCCAAAAGTCGCTTTCTCTCTCCCGACTTTGTCGTCGAAAGCTTGCAACCACCTGTGCTCGCGAGGCCATACGTTAGCAACAACAGCCTGGAGCTCCTCTTCCGGTTGATCGGATAACCGGAACAAAGTAAAGCCTTCCTCGAGGATTCCTTGAAAAATTGAATCTGGTCGCTGTTGCGGCTCGAGGTTCGCCTGTTTACGTTACGGCGATTTAAACGGCGACGCAACGACGAACGATGAGAGGATAAATGGGTCTCACGAGGACGGACAACGTACATACAAGCGTGTTCAGGAAAGCGTCTCGGTGCGAATTGATCGCGAGTTAATAGCTCGTGCAAACCACCGACGACGCGGGAACCTGTCCGCGCCACGGTATGGTATTTGCATCCCATAGTTGGCCAAAATTGTTTCTCTGCTTCGATCGCACTCTTTCCAAATCATTTTATGAATTTACACGTTTATCGAAATTCGAACGCTCTTACGAAAATAAACATACGCATTAAGCGAATATTACGCACAGGACGGTCCGCACGGAACGTTAGAAATTTTTTGGGATTTTTAAATTTAAATCTTTTTAAATCAAATTTGCTTCTTTATTATTAGCCCTTCGCACTCGAGAGGTGACTCTCAGTCACCCAGTAGGTTTTCTTTAGGTTTAATTTCTTTGGAACTCGAAATGTCAATAACATGATTGTCGCGTTGAGGCAAAGGTGACGTGATTCTCAAATCTCAAACTAAGGATCTCAGTTTCGAAGTTAATCGAAGCTTAGCGTTCGTGACAATAGAATGCTAAGAAGGCATCTCGAGTTGCTGATAGACACCAGAAAAAAGGCCTCGAGTGCAAAGGTTTAGAGGACTTGGCTCTGTTTCTTAAACGAAAAACTTTGGACAGGTAAGAAGGGGATTGACTCTTCCCAAGTGAACGATCCGAGGCAGAAATTATGGCCCTCTGTGGTTCATACGGTCAACTAAACTGTGCACCACACTGTTTAGACACGGTACGTAATTATGAGTCTACTTTTGGTCAACTCTTTGATGCAAATGCTCGACTATGCGACGGGACGGGCTGGAATTCGAGCGTTCTTCTTTGCGCGAAGTCGCGGGTCAAGGCCAGCCGTCGTTTTAAAGGCGCGCGAAGGAAACGCGATGCTAAACGCCGCGCGTTCTTGGGCCCCAATTTCGTCCGCTTAAAGGGAACTTCTCTTTTCTGAAAGGTTTAATATCGTCACCCCTGACATACAATTTCCTGGAGAGTCGAGGTACCTTTTCTTCCTCTTCGCGATTCTCCAAGTCTTCCGTGGCCCGAGCGAGAGCGAAAATTTGATTAGGTCGCACCACGCGAAATTACCATTTCCTCAGGTCGGAACGAAAAGTATGTCGTAACTTACCTCGATAATTCTTCTTTCCCAAAAGATTTAATATCCTCGCTCTTGACGTACAATTCATCGCGAATTCGCGCTACTTACTCTTCTTAGCTTATTGTTAGTCGCGGTATACCTCGCCTCGAACAACACGTTTTTTTTCCAAGTACAAACCGCAGTTCCTAGAAATTCAGCTTTGGCTTTCGCGATTTCGGTTACGCGCGTTCTTGGATTGTTGACATTCCCTCTGATAAAAGGCGTGGCGTATCGTCGTAAACGGTTACCTCATTTAAGTGGTAAACAAACCGGACGGTGGCCTCGCGAGGGGGGAAACCCACGGTCGCGCGGCAGGTCGGTTAAATTGTTTTCGATCGAATAGGAAAACTCAGTATCGTTTCAGCGACGGAACGCGAGGCCGGCTTCCGAAGCTAGCGTCTTCTTAATTACAGTATTTTCTTAAACTCTCGACGATACGTTGACCCGTTTTCGCGGCGTGTGTCGAGTGTTCGCAACACGTTGCTTAACAGGATTTTCTTCGCAAAGGTCATTGTTGCCTCAGTCATCGGCAAGGTTAGTAGCTTTCAAGTATCACGTTCTTAAACTCTTGCAAGGGGAGGATCCGATCGACCTCCTTACGATTTTAACGTGCTTTCGTGGAGCGCTAGAGCATGTGCTTCGACATCGATACATTCACGAATATAAAAATGGGAAGAACGGTAATAGTTGGTTGTGGATATGTCGCAAGGAAATGATAAAAATAGAGATTTGATCAAATCCCTTAACTGTTTTAGTGAAACAGTCGTACTATTTCATCTTTTCGTTAAAACAGTTAAGGGATTTGATCGAGTCATACTGTTTCATCTTTTCACTAAAACAGTTAAGGGATTTGATCGAATCACTTACTTTCTTTAGGGAAATGACCTTACGGAGTTGTTATTTTAACATCTCCCGTGAATTGATCATCTACCTTAGGGATTTCATCAAATCTCGATTTGTATCATTTCCCTGCGACAGATAGAAAACAAAATGAGAACGAAGTACGAAGAGAGGGTAAAAAAAGGGATCGCGGGCTAGCCGTATTATCAAAGCACGTGTAGCTATCTTTCGTGTCTTCGTGTTGTGCCACGACTCTCCTGGTGTAATACGAAGACTTGAAAGTGCCGGTGGCTGTAATATTGGCTTTGTTTCCGATTTCTGCCTAGTCACGATCTTCTGTGAAATTCCTTCGTCGGTCGGGCTAGTGCACCAACGAAACAGAGGAAAAAAATGGTGTGGTGTCCGTTATTGAAACGAAAATATTGATCGATGGAAGAAGAAGCAACGGCGGTGATTTCTTTTCCACTTGGAAACTGATACAATTATTCTTTTTCCTTTTTCCGAGGTACGAAGCCTTTTAATTATTTCGTGCACGGTTACAAAAGCGAGCTTTTAATTTGCATCGGCCGCAGGTTGCACGCAATTTCGCGACGATATTAAATTCGCAGTTGTATTTTAATTAAGCCATGACGAACGATTTGCGTTTTTCCAATTATAGCGCGTTCATCGTTTCTCGCTTGTTACGAACGGTACACGTCCAGACGCGTTCACGCTAATTTATTTCGCCTTTTCGATTATGGATGCGCCGTTCGGATGGGAGAGATTCATCGGATATTAATTCGTTGCGAAACAATCTTCGCGGCTGATCGTTCGCCATCGAGAATATGATGCGCGATCGGTCTCCGCATTGTATTCGACGATTGAGCGATTCGAGCACTGATCAAAAATTCTCACGGGGAAAACAGAATACGCGGAACTCGTAGTTCCCCGCGGATAGGAGTGCACTTTAACGGAAAACAAAAGACCGTTGGAAATGCAATTCTCTGAAAAATCACCGCGAACGCGGAACACTTCAACTTTCATAGAACGCTAGTTATTCGAACAGAGTGTAAACTCTTTTCGACGATAAAAAACAATGGAACATTAAAAATTATTTTTAGTTTCGTTTCATTCGTCAGCTGAGGATTCGGGATGTTCTCGAGTCGCGAGAACTAGGATAGATGCGTAAAAAAATAAACCGTACAAAAGGTCGAGGTGCAATTAAAGTGGTGTTCCTAAATTTAACATAAAAAATTCTCACTCGAAAGCGAGCATTATCGTATACCTTTCAACGTTTGCGACCGCCGCAAAATCGAGACTTTCGCGGAGAAAAAAAAAACAATGTTCGCCAACAGCATCATCGGGGATAAACTTTTTCAGATAATGTTTTCGTCGTGTCGTCGATAAAACAATTCCTGTCTGCGCCGGTGTCATTACAGGGAAACTGGGTTGCGTGGTTTTGCCTGGCGTTGCGTGGGTGGAGTGCCTCTCCCTTTCTCTCTCTCTCTCTCTCTCTCTCTCTCTCTCTCTCTCTCTCTCTCTTCTCGAATTCCATTTTATTTTTTTTTTCACCCCGCTCTGTTTCCTTCTCGACCCTCCCTTCCTCTGTTTCCGGTAGCGTTTCGTAGGCTTAAAAGTTGGCACAGTCTGGTGCACCTTGACGTCGCTGTGCGCGTGTCGCGGCTAGAAAATTAGATTTTCTAATTGGTGCATTACGTGGAGAGGAGGAGGGGAAAGGAGGGGGGAAGATAATAACGAAAGGGCCGCAGCTGAGCCCGCGGCATTAAATTTCGACGAAACAGATGGCGTCCTTCCGGTTGTCCCGTCTTTTTCTTCGCGAGACAGTTATTTGCTTCTGCTTTGTGACGAGCTCGCAGCTCTTTCAACTTGTTTGCGCACGGAATTGTGGGACACAGGATATACGAAAGGACTCTACCAGACTAGAATCTGTTTATATTAGAGCTCATGCTGAAATATATGAAACGACTCTAGAAACTGTTTACATTAGGTCTTATGCCGGGATATATGAAAGGACTCTAGACTGTTTATATTAGAGCTTTCGCTAGGGTGTACGAAATGACTCTGCGACGCTGAAAAATGCTTATATTAAGTCTGGGATTATAAATCGTTTATTACTCGTGTCGCAGAGTTATTCCTACGTTTCGCAATGCTTGTTCGAACGCATGTCTCGATTGCATTTGAACTTGAGAAACCGACTCGCGAAAGAGAATAATTCGGTTCGTAAAAGTAGCTATGGTAACGGGAACATTTTTAAGTCGTCGGAGTTTCTTTCGACTTGGAAACTGCGTCGCGAAAATCCCTTTACGATATTTTTTCTCCTCGGAGAGATTAATTTTCGTTTATGCAAATCCAAGCTCAACGGAGACATTCGGCCGAAAAGTTTGAAATAAATCGCTTTGTATATTTACGATAAACCAACGGCAGAAAAATAACTCGAACGCGGCTATGAAATATTACTCCAAGCATTCGTGTTTCAAACCAGAGAGATTAATTTTCACAAGTTCGAGACACGCCGCGCTCGCTAAATGAATTTTTTTCCTCCAGATGCGAACAGACATTCACCGTGAAATTAAATAGTCACCCTCGAAACGGAGGTAGATCGTTGAAGATATTTTGAAATCCCACAAAAATTACGAGAATTTCGTTAATACAGTTATTACAGGAGTTGGAAAGCTTATATGCTATACGAGAAACTGTACTTCCTAACTATAATACTACCAGGAAAGTGCTTCAAGTTTCCAATTGAAGTTTCAAGCTTCTGGCACTTCAAGTTTCTCAGAAAATTTCGATTTTCCACGGAATTATATTAAACTCTTCATTCTTTCGAGAAATGAGAAACTTCTGACTCGGAAGTGTCGATACGAGCACTTTCGTAGTTATTTAATATTTTTTGGACGTTTATCTAATCCTCATCTAACACTTTTGCCGCAATTATTTCCCGAGGGTTAGTTTTATTTGTCATTTACGAAACGAACGATCAATCGGTATTAAAGTCGATGGAATGTTGGCGATTGAAAAGGAGGCTGAAAATTTAATCGAAGCGCGATATATAATTCCGAAATTACGCTTCGGGCAACGATAGAATAATGCTCGATTTAACGGTGGTTTTCGCTGTCCTGGTATTTGAATGATACCATTTGTTCCTTAATCGACATTATTTCACAAACTGCGCGCGATTACCCGGCGTATCGTTACTTTTTAATCGCGCCGTTAGATGTACCGCGTTCTCGCGGTTCGTTCGATGTAACTGGAGGTTACTACGATGGTGTATCCCAATTACACATCCTACGTTTTCAAAATTTATAAATTGGTAAAATAGAAAAAAATCTTTAAACTGGAAGTACCAAAACGCGACGACGCGTGTTCTCAATCGTATCAGCCTTCTGCTTTCAACGTAGTTCACACAATGTTCCTCGTACGACTTGTTGCCCAGGTGCTTCAATGCATCAAAAGATAACGGCGCTGTACGAAAGATACTCCATTTCGTTTTGTATCTTTTTCGTTCGTCTGGTTCCCGTTCACGTCGAGAAGCTGTGTGTCGAGATTCCTCGACTCTTGCCGACTCTCGCATCGACAACTCGTGCGTGATGCGATCCAACCAGGTTCCTCGTGTACTTGTAACTCATATATGTCAATTACGGACGCGATCTCTATCGATCGTCGCGTTGATAGACAATTTTGAACGTTTACGGGGTACAAGTAACTTCTTTTACCAGATTTATAAACAAATTGGGCGTCGAAAACCAGATTTATAAACAAATTGGGCGTCGAAAACCAGATGCACTCGCCATAACGCGCACGTTCTCTGAAAAAACTGCCGTTAAAACGGTTTCCACGGCGTCCGCGGAAAAAAGATGCGAGCAATATATTTTAGAGGATGCATTTTTAAGCTGGAAACGGCCACGCTGGCTCGCCTCGACACTGTACGCGTTTATTCTGACCCGCGGACCGCGATGTCCGTCTCGTTTTATTCCGTCCCTTTTTCACCTTCTCGTTTTTACTTCTTATACAAGATACGAATGGTAAAAATATCCTTGGCGTTTTTTTTTCTGCTGGTTCCGCGGGCCCGGAACGTGGGGATTCCGCTGCGGTTGCCCTCGTTTCGCGAATGGCGTTAGTATTTGTCACCCGCGAGAGCTTAATTCCCCGAATTTGTTCTACTTCCTAAATAAATTTTTACACCGACGTCCGCGAAAATCCCACGCACGCGTCGGCTCGAAATGGGACAGTTGAAAAACCGCGACATTACAAGGGAAGCCACTTCGGGGGAGCCCGGATTCTCGGATTCGTAGGTTTTTTAAAATTGTCCGAAGTCAACTTTGCCAACGAGGAATCGTACTCTGTCGATTTCCGTGCTTCACGCGTCCACCTAATCACGCGGAACGTACCGCGGTTGAAAATTCTTCGGTGTTAGGAAGTAGTTTCGCGCAGTTTCCATAAACTTTTTTCCCAGTGATTCGCGCAGGGAAACGGTATCGAATTAAAGTTCGTCGGGGCTGCGAGAATTTTCATCGAAGGAAAGGGAGGAGGGCTAAGAAAGCGTCTGCGCTCGTTAATGTATCGGAAAGAATTTAATCGCTAGGTCGGGGACCGGCGACGGTAAATTATATCAAAGCCCTTCGACTGCAACGGGCCGTGAAAAGCGCATTCCGCGACTCGTTGAGTCAGAATGAAAAAGAAAAAAAAAATAGCGACGCGCATCGACGATATCGGTGACCCCTTTCGACGAGGGCTCCTGCATCGGCTGGGTAAACTGTTTCCCCTGTGAAGCAATTTAGGCATCGAATCAGCGTGATTCGGAAAAGCCTGGCGCATGTTAAAACTGCCGCGCCGCGGGTCGTCTATTTTGCAGCGTTTCAGGTCGAAACTTTTTCTCTCGAATGCCAGTGTTCTTTTTGTTTTTTCTTGTTTTTTTTTTGTTTTTTTATCCAACGTTCGATCGGAAGCTTTTTACGCGGCGGACAAGCCCAGAGCGATTGTCAAACTTTGGCGTAAATTGTTTGATATTGTTGCGCGTTGAGAACAGGAGGTCGGAAGCCGTCGAATAGCGCGCGTCCCAGTTCGACTCGATATCAACAAGTTAGGGTTAGGATTATTTCTCGTTCGTTTCCGTATTCGATCGCCGGGATGCGCGTCCAACTTATCTCGCCTAAAATAGACAAACTCCTGCCGAGAAAATTGATTCGCGACGTCGCTCGTCTCATAATTACAATTTCTTCCGCTCTTCAGCCGAAGGGGAGCGCGCCCAAGACTCCGTGGAATTGCAAATTCGTTCGTTACTCGACTTTCTTCTATTTCCCGAGAAGTTAACTGTCATGTTTTCTGGGAACGAGTGGCAAATGGTACTAATAATCCGATGTTAGGCGCCCGTTTGTCGTCTCACGAACCCGTCACCTTCGGGTGAAATTATTATCGGAGATTAATTAATTCCCGAAGAGTTCACGAAAGGACGTGGATTTTGCGTTCGAGTTGTAACCAGTAAAAAATCCCAATAATTCCCGGATTAATCAGCCTTCCGAGGGAAATCCGCCTTTAACGAGGGACTAATTCTCCAAGTTTGACAACTCGCTTGGCACGCTTGTAATCAGACACAGGGATAAACGGTTGACGTTAATCGGGTTCACGAAATTCCGCGTGATCCGGTGGCGGCTAGTGCACGACAGTTTCTTCCGGCGCTCGACAGAGGGGTGTTCCCGCGAGTAATCGATTTACCTCGACGTAGAAAGGAGGACATAATTCGTTAAATTAATTCCGTTTAATTTCGTTTTCCCTCGTTCCGTCGATTTAACGGATTAATTCCCCGAGTTACCGGCCGAAGGGACTTTAAAACCGACACCGAAGCTCTTTTCGCGCGCTGCGACGCGGTCGCTGTAATTTGCGAATTTAGAATTACCTTTGATCGCGCAGTATTGAAATTACCCTTATTAGAAGCCCCGTGCTCGTTGCTAATCGCCTCGATTCGTTTCACCGGGACCATTATTATGGGACCGATCGTTTCGAGCGACTTTTTCGGACGTACAAGAATGGCTCGAGTATCGTTCCTCTTGTTGCTCCGTTTCCTTGAAACAATTACGTGGCTAGCAAAATTCGAGGCTGTACAACGTTCAAACAAAGGGTTAATTTACGTTAACTACGCGAATCGTGCGTCCACACCTACAAAGGATCCAATGAAAAATGTCTTTTCGTTACGAGTCGCTTCGGAGTTCTAAATTCCTTGCGTTTTCTTCTTCGCGAAGGAATCCGGAAGCTCGTCAAATTGAAAAAAATGATACATCATTGTAGAATTCTCGCGCTCGCTAATTGAGTAGGGAGCGATCGATAAAAGTTTCCGCGGCTGGTTTGGAAGAGACGCGAGAAACGAGCTAGTTAAAAGTTGAAAATTTTGAGATCAATACAACAGGTCGGTACGAAAGTTCTGCTCGTACTTGATTCCAGCTAATCCACGGCGGCTTTTCGCGCGAACAAAGCCGGGGAATTGAAAACCTCGTCGAAAAGACCGCGTCGGAGTCGAGAAACGAGTACGAGCAACGTCGTGTATCCAATTGGATACGTACGATGTATTTTTTGGTAGCTTAAAAAATACTCGTTCCGACTAGATCGACGGAAAAAAATTTCCTTTACGTATTCCCTAACGGACGAAACATTTCTCGACGACGGTGGGTCGCGACAAAAGCATTCCCGCGACCCGATTTAATCGAGAATTTTCCCGTCGGGGCTCGAGAAAGCGATCGCTGAAACAATAGGAAACTCTTCTGCGTCTGTCGTCCTGCGACGTGGATTCCGACCAGCTACGAGTCGAAATAATCCACGGCTTCCCGATGTGCCGTATCGATTAGGCGTGCAATCAGGCGACGATTTGCATAATCGAGCACCGGGCCAATGAATATTTGACGAAGAATACGATGCTCGAAGCGAGAGTCGAGCTGTTTTCCCTTCGAGTCAGCGAACGATGGGGCAAAGTCTCCTAAACTCGACCAAAATGCGTGCTTGCGTTGCGGTTACTCGAAACGAACTTGCGGGTGAATAACTTGGAACGAACGATGGGACGCCACTCGAAATTATTCGATTCCTCGCGAAACGAAGGTCAAAGCAGACTCGATGAAAATCCAGCGACGCGAAGAAGCTGTCCGCGCTAGATAAAGTGATTTAAGTTCGTCGGCGAATGGCTCGGGGCGCTTTTGGGCCAGTGCTTTCTCACGGTCATTAAAACTTTCTAATGGGGGTCGAAGGATTTGAATCGAGCGCACACGCGACCTAAAGCTGGAAACGGATTGAGAGAGAGAAGAGGGAAAAGGTAGAGCGAGAAAAGAAGCTCGAAACGGCACGATGCTGATGTAGCCGCGATGCGTTTGCCTTTTCGAAGACCTACAGGCTCGTTACCCGCGTATTTCGACCCGAAGACGTTCGTAAACGATCGTCCGAAGAAATTCCTACAAATTCTAATAAAGCAGCCCGTTAGTTTTTCAGCCATCGATGCTTGGAAAGCATTGAATACCAGTTTTCAAACAAATAAACTGGTAACGTTCCATGGTATCTAATTTTTCACGAGAGAGAAGAATCACGCGCGATCAGATGATCGAGGCGCGGCCTTACTCGCCTATTCTGGGCTCCATAACCAGAGATGGACTCGAGAGAGCGTGGCCGTCCAGCGGATGCAACGCGCTCATATTTCATCATTGATACGCGAACGACAAAAGCCTGGCCCCGCGATCTGTCACGAGCAAGAAGACCATTCAGAATCCGCCGAGCGGCATTTCTATGCGAGCCGTTCCCTTTATATTCCACGCTTTTTTCTACCCCGATACACGCGATCCTTGGATATATACGTTCGATAATGGGATTTTTTTTCCCCATCCTTCGAGAGGCGAGTCGACAATGCACCTTGGCCAGAGTGCATCGAAAAATAGTTCGCCAAGGGACGCGATGAAAATTTCATGCACATCCGGGTCTCAACCAGGGAAGCCGTGGCTTTGATAAACAGACCATCTTCGACCGAATCTCCTTATCGAAGAGTTTTCTTTCCTCCCTTAACTGGCTCGCGCCGTCTGCGCATGGCGGCCAGGATTTCATCGCGCATGGATCTTAATGCTCGATATTACGTTATTATCGGTGCTGCAGGTGCCGCGAAAGACTTTTATCGCGGTGAAGACTCTAACGACGATTTATGGCGCTGGTGACCGCTAGAGAATGTAATCTAGTATGGAATTATTAACGCGCGTATTTCGTCCCTCTTCCCACTTGTAAGGAAGCTCTAGCTCTATTCGTAGTAACGGCAATTTTCAAGCGTTTTTAACCGCGAAGCACGTATATTATGTCAACTTCCATACCGCGGCTACCATCCGAAGAATCTGGGTCATTTAAAAGTTTAATACACTCGAAGATGGCACAGAGAGAGTTACAGGTTTTATTTCAACACAATTTCGGCATAAGAAACTCGACGGAAAATGTTGCACAGCTACGATGAAATAAACATCTCGAGAAAACGTTGTATAACGCGAACTGCGAAATGTTGAACGACGGAATTCAGCACGCGTCCTCGCCTTGATCATTTCTTAATAACGGAAGGAATTTTGTTAAATGTGTAATATCGTACTGAAACAGTCACGTTTAAATGGAACAACTCGTTTGCTTGTAATGCGAAGCTAGGAAACAAGCGAATAATTAACTCGCGCTATACCGAAACCGATCAAAATTAAAGCACGAGCTGTCTTGGAGAGAAGGGACGCGGTTTGATCAGGTGAAGCCCTACGAGCAACAGTGCGAGGGTTATGTTTAAACGCGATCCCAATATCATAAACGACGAACGATGCTCGTAGACCACGATTCGCCAGTTAATTCACACGATGTTTGCTCATAAAGGAATCACGAGACCGAATCCTAGACGCTCGAAGGTGCATTACGTTAATTACGAGGACGCGGATGATCGTGCGCTTTGATCGATCCCGAGGTTAACGTCTACTCGCGAGCGAATTCGGTGGATTGATGATCCCAGCCATGTCCGAATCGATTCATTAAGGACACTGGCCTCAGGGGGCGGCCTCTGCCGCTTAATCGACTGTGATTAAACAATGCACCGTCCACGTGTTACCAGCAGATCCCTATAAATAGACAACGCCCGGGACTCTTTGAACCCTTCACGAAGAAGACCGATGTTTCGGCCTTTCACGTTGCCGAGTACCATTTGGCAAAGGGGAACATTCGATTAACGTCTTCCGAAACGCTCAACTAGATGCCATTTTGGACAGAAAGATGGGTCGATCGATTTCCAACTCCAGCGAACGAGCAGACAGAATCGTAGCTCTCGCTTAAATATTTCGGCAAATGTACTTTGATGAATCAACGTGAAATATTTGAATTTCGTTCGAATCATCCGGAAGGTATTGGGTTCGAGTGTCTAATAAGGCGAACAAAACTTCTTGGTTCTAATTTTGTTCCTCCACTGTCGGGACATCGCGGTACGCGGAAACTCTCAATGGAAACTAGAGTTCCCATGAAAAGGGCAAAGAAAGAACGGTGCCGCTGGAAACGAGGGCTTCATCGACTTTCATGGAAATAACGTTTCGCTTTTTATTCTATCGCGTGTTTCGCGCGGCCCAGCGACCGGCGTATCTTCGACTCTATTCATTTATTGGAGCCGGGCCAAGCTATTACGTTATATACCGTGAATACAGTAAATTACTGGAGCAGCTTTCCCTTGCTCGTGCGCTTTTCCAGCACTGAAGTAGATTAGTCTATCAGCCGGCGGCCGCGGATCCGCGTTCGGTGTTATTTTTCAGCTTGTCGCCGGTTCACCGTTAATTAACGAAATATCGAGTGTCATGCGTCGAGTGTTCTCTTTCGCGAACAGGCTTGCTATCTTGTTCCCGGGAAAAGTGGCATTTTTTGCAGCTGACGGAGAGGTGAAAAACGCGGCCCGATGCTTGTTCGTTCGGGATAAACGACGCATTTCACGGAACGAAATTGATCAAATGATGTTACGAAAGAACTTGCGATTGTAAAATAACAAGGACCAATGTTTAACAGTTTCGTCACGATCTCACGATGCCGAAAGTTTCCGAGTCTTTTAATTACTTTACGGCTAACGGCTTGCAAGCGTTGTCTCGTAACGTATAAAAAAAACTCGAATCGCAAAGTTTAAAAAGTTAACGGAAACTGATCCGTTAGGGACATCATCCCCGATGGAGACCGTCATCGATATCTCGTGGACTCGTTCCACGGCTTGCTTATCTTATTAAGGTACTTCGGAACTTGCGGAAAACTCGGGCGAGTATCGGATTGGTTCCGATAGAATCATTCATCGCCTACCCACACCGAGGAAACGATACCGCATCGGGAAGACTTCGGTGAAAGGGAAAATACCGACACGGATCTTCGTTGAAAATAAATCGAGCCACGCATTAGCCTTTTAGCAATATTTCTAATATTTTGTAACAACATGCACGCCTTAAAAAAACATAATTTCTACTCTAGCTACGCACGAACGAAATCATAGATATCGTCGACGTTCTACGACTGAAAAATAGGTCGAAAAAATGACACGGTATCGCGAATCGTCGCAACCATTGTGAACTTTCCAACAGGAACGCGGGATTTTCGACGAATCGCTACGCTCAAAATTGTACAATAAAAAATGTCGTATTCCCAACGAGTCTTCGACGGAAGGAAAAAAAAATGTAGGTCGCGTAGACGGTTTCATTTTCATACCGTCGCGTCATTTACGCTAGCGGGAAACTGAACTATCTCTTCTAATGCCTCGCCTGGTCCACGGAGAATTCTGTCGCTGCGCTAATCAAGAGACTTTGTTGTGCAAAGCTCGTTTGCATTTTTAAAGAAGCTTGTCCAGGATTTCGCGTTGCCCGAGTACCTCGAATTGAACGTTTCTGAAATATTCAAAGTAGGAGCAGGACATCCTTTGGATCACGAATTCTGGTTTTGGTCGTTGTGCCGACCAGCGATGGGAATTGTATCGAATCGGTGCTGTCTTACCTAGAACAATACCAAAGGAGTATCGATAATTCGCGAAATCCTCGTTTAATGCTACTACGTGCGCGACCGTACGAAACCGTTTTCCGATCGGCGAAGAATCGAGAGCAACGAGACGATCTCGACCACGTTTTCGAGTTGGTTTCGAGGTGGTTCGCGTCTTAAAACGTACGCGTTATTGCTCCTTCGGCAACTTTTAGCAACTCCTTCGAGACTTCTCGTATATTAGCATCGATGTCAAACCGAGGCAAATATTTGTCGAGACCCGAGTCTCGGTATAGCGAAGAAGAACACCAAGCACAGCTGTGTTACTTTCGATCTTCCGGCTTCTTCCTCGACCCTCTTTATTCTCGAGGGCCGCGACGCCCCGCGGGTGAACTCCTGCGGTCTGTATATTAAACTTCCTTTTTCTTTTTTCCGTTTTCTTTTTGTTTGTTTGCCAGACGAACACACGCAGAACGGCGCGCGATCTCCCTCGACGAGCCGTAAGGTATTTGCGGAAGTTGTTCGGCGATTTGTTCGGGAAAGAAATTACGTTCTGCGAATATCGTACATCCATCGATTCGACACCGGACACGCGTAAACTGCTAGCGAAAAGACGAAGAGTAAACACGCTCTGTCGCGCGACTGAATCGAATCGAAGGAATTCGATTTGAAATCCGATTTCAAAACGTGCGAGCATAGATTATTAAAGCGCCGAAGAGGACGTGCGAATTTATAAAGAGAATACCAAATTGACCCGTTCATGAATATGTAATACTTTTAATTTCCATTGGATGCGAACGACGATCACGGGCTTCGTGGATTTTAACCACCGAAAGGTAGAGGGAATCAACCCCTCGACTACCGTTCCAGCGCCTTGGAATAAATTCCCGTCAACGAAAGTGATTCAACCTCGGTGGTTGCGAGGGGTTCCACGGATTTCTTGGCTTTCGTAATAGAAGGGGAAAAAGTAGAGAATCCTCGCGGTAAACGCGTATTCATTGAAATATCGTCTCGAAAATGTTCCAAGGGTGGAAAATACCGTAATTAGTTGCCTCCATAAATTACCATTAAAGACGCACGCCTCGTTGAAGCTTACGAAACGATTTCTTCTCGTTCGCCGATGATTTCCCCGCATTCGATGATAACGATCTTCGACGAGCAACAAGATTCTTACTCGCGGAGAATATTCAGGGATCGCTCGAGATCCCAGAAATCCTTTCGGAATTAACTAAGAACCATTGTACACGTCGATCGAGGCCAGGTAACAATATTCAATTACGGCAGTTAATTAAGCCCGATTTCTGCGTGGATCATGGCGTCGAGGATTACCGGCCCCTCGTTAGTTGCAGCGATTCCGACGCGATTACGGTAGCTAAATCGTTCCTTTGAACGAGCATCTTCGCTTGAAACGAATTTGATAACGATTCGGCTACTGGAACGAGGCTTCCAACCGCTCGTTTCACGTTCGCTATTGGGTCCGGGGGAGTCGTGCCACGATCATGTAGCCGAGATAAACCCACATCCCGGACGATCCTGCAAGTATTATAGGCTTGGAGAGTGTAACGTTCCGAAAAACGGTTCCGGCCAACGAAAAATTTACTTTACGCGAGGTATCCGTGTCATCGAAGTCTCGTATAGACGTAGTTAACCCGCGTGGCTCACAGCACGATTAACGTTTAGATAGCGAGAAAGGAATAACGTCAGAAATGATCGCGTCCAAGGCGCCGCGAACACGTTTTCGAGGTTCGTTAACGAGACATACCGCAGCTGTCCCAAAGACGATTAGGTTCGTAGCTGCGGTTTAAGGTTCATCGGTTTCGAATACGATTCGTACGTAAAACGTTCGATGGAGGCTATTGCCCAGCGCAAATGGAGAGGGTTATCGAATTTTCCGGATATTGGCAGCCGGAAACGACATATCTCATGTTATGCGTCCGATACCCGCCCACCGTCGCCGTCGCGCGAACCGCGCCGCTTCTGGAATGCGTTTTTCTTCCTCAGGATCGTAAAGTCGACGACCGAGGCAACGACTAATAAAACTCTGTTGACAATGTTCCACGCTCGACGCTCGAAGAATTTACCCTTTCTTTTCCAGTTTTTACGTCGAGTGCCGCTGTAATTCGCGTTCATTCTCGACGAATCCTTCCGTTTTATTTCAGTAGCTGCTCATTCCTGACCTTTGTAGACGGTCGTTATTAAAGCAATCATCTCAACGAACTCGATCATTCGCGCAAAGGACTCTAGACTAGAAATTTTCTGAAAGGTATCTTTAATCTTCCGTGAGCGATGAAACGTTTCACGGGACGGGGTAAAAAGTTGCGTCGGGAACATTTTACGCAAATGCGTGTACATTTGAATTTCAAACAAGCACGACTCGCGTTTCTATCTGAAAGGGAAATTTTCGTTATTCCTGGAGGAAACGTCGGGCTAACAAAATACCCGTCCAAACGGTTGAAACAAACGTCCTAACGGGAAGCGCTTTTACGTGAACATCGGAGCCCGACGCGGTTATGTTTTATCTTTACCACTGCGAAATGCCACGCTTCAAGATACCGACGAACGCCAGCGAGAGAAAGAAATATACCGCCGTTACCGTCAACCGTCTGTGACACCCAGCTCCGAGTTTGATCTCACGCCGCGATACACCTTAAATTTATCTCGAAAGCTCAACAATGCCTCTCCTTCCTTTAATGGAGAAAGTGGCACACGTTCCGATGCGTCCTCCCTTTGTCACGAAAATAAAGTATCAAATTTTACGAGAACTATCCCCCGTAGCGAAGGCAAAGGGTTCCCGTCACGGTACAACCCTTATCAGAGGCTGACACGGCCATCAAAAGCGTCGCGGATAGCGACAGCTTCGAGATCGATCGAATCTCTTTGAATCTTTGAGCCAGGACTCTGAATTTCTGTCGACAGATTCTATAAAAACCTAACATTCCTATATGTGAATAGGCAAAAATATTGTTCAAAGCACGTGGATTCAACGCCTCCGCGTCACAGTTACATTATACGTAAAGCATCCGACTCTCGTCTCTCGAAAAGATAGTCTTTTAAAATCTCTCGGCGCAGCTCCGATTTCCATCCAATCCAGATCTCCCGTATTCGATCCCGAGACGGCTCTCTCCCGCACGATTATACATTTAAATCCTGTGGATACCGATTGTTGGAACACTTAGCCGCTTATGGGAGCGATAGATACACGACGATCTGTATCTCCTAATCGGCTTCGTAATCCGAGGGACCATCGGTAATCGATTGATAAACGTAGACGGGCGCAACCGCAGACGAGGCGGTGGAGGGTGGCGTTTTAATTCCAAAGTAACGAGCACGTTTCAGTTTTCGCTGGTCTTTATTTCGAGATCGCGACAAAGAACCGCCACGGCGTATCAAACGTTAATTACACGCTCGACGTTGCCAGTGCGTTTAATGAACACGAGAGCGGCGCTGAACTATATTCCCGTTAAAAACGGTATTACCGTTAATTTTACGGATCAGGAATTCTTCTTAGCCGCGGTTCGTTCTATGAGATACCGCGTTTCCACCCGAATTTTCCTCATTTTCCAAATCCATCGAGACTTGGCGCGGTTTCCACGAATGGCGACCGATCGAACCTTGGATTTTTATTTACCAGACCGAATTTCGAGCGAAAAATCTACTTCTCGTAAGTTAGCAGGTTTCAACATTTTTGGCCCGAGTTTAATGACGCCACCGCTGCGGATCTAGATACGTTGTTTAATCAGATCGAACTAATTATCGCGGTCTTAACAATGTTGCTTTTGTAATTTGCATGTAACGCGAGCGAATTAATCGTATGGGTGGACGAGCAACGTGTCGCGATTACTCTCGCAGCGAAGTGCTCCGGCATTGCTATGCTGCCGAGTAATTACTCGCGGTGAAACGCTATTGTTCTCCTTGATATGCGTTAACCCTCGATCATCGGAACGTATATTACCGTATTTAATCCACGTCGATAAGAAATGAAACTACCAGTTAAAATTTACAAGAAGCGGTAGTTTTTGCATTTTTGTTTCGATCAAACGATCAGCTTGCGAACGGGGAATGATACGTCGAATTAACAAATTCATTTTCGCTAGCTATCGAGCAGGAATACGCGGAGGGATACGCGCCAGCGGCACGTTTCCACGGAAGCGAAATCATTACGGCAGGATAAATTATCCAGCCCCATTAATGAAATTTATATACGACTCTTTCAGTTAATTGTGCACACGCGTCGACCAATTACGCGCACCAATGTGTATTTAATTGAATCAGGTCACTGATAGTGTTAACACAACGTCAGCTAATAGAGCGAAACAAAGCACCGTGACTTTAATAGAGTAAAGTTCAATTAGATGCAGGATAAAACTTGGTTAACGTTTCATTTCGACGGAACTTTGTAACATTTTTTTTTTTTCACGACGAGATCGATAAAGCCAAGTACGGTCTAGTTGTTTCTTTCGATTCGATATCTCGGGTTGCCTGGTCTAGCGAAACGTAGAGTCTCGACAAATATAGTACTTCCTGATGACGAGATGCATTTATATAAATCTATCCGCGCTTTTATCCACGGATCTCTTTTCCAGCTGATTCTCGCAAAGCAGACAGAGAATTCTGTGCGGACGACTGCGAAATGCTTCCGCGAGTTTCGAGAATCGGTTCGTACACGACGGCGCGAGGCGAACGAAAAACATTTGCGGTATTAAGTGATCAAAGAAAGTCTCGAGAAGCACCCCTCGGGCCATTTTGTTTCGTCGCGGAGACGATTTGTTCGCGACATTTGCCCCGAAGCCAGGCTTTAACGCTAAATCGCGTCCCATTTGTCCAGGTGTACCGCTCGCGGGGGTGAAAGACGACACCTGGCCAGGGCATGACACTCGCGCGGGACAATACGGAGATTGAATTATGAGCTGGAAGTGTCCTTTGTCCCCCTGGCTTACGGTTCAGAAGTCAGTCGTCCCTGCCCGCGTCGACTCCCTTTGTCGAGCGCGTTTAATTATTACCGGACTTTTGAGGCTGTTGGATTCCAAAATTAGCCGTATACCAGGCCATTGTTCCGTGTCCACGAAGTACGAGAGGATACTCTTAAAATACCCTGTGTTATTTGTTTTACAAGTATGTTTCATCAAGTCACGGAATACCGCGCCAAATACAATCGCGGAACGACTAAAGCTTCGATCCGTGGAGGCTTTCGACCAATAGGTGTTTGAATCGCAAAGATCTGATCGTACGAATACGAAGAAAAGATTCGATGCGCGAATAGGCGATAGACCACCCGCCCGTTCGATGCCGTGGACTATTAGTTCGCTTTATGGGACAGCCGATTTATTAAAATTACCGTCGTATTCGAGAATATTGAATTTTTTTCCCCTCTTGAACCGCCGTAAAGAGTAAGTTCGGGACGTTTCCGCTTTGAAACGGAACGTCAGCGACAAGCTCGGAAAATATTGGATATTCGAAGGGTTCTGGTTAAACGTAACCTGGGACTCTTGAGAAATTTCTGGGCTTAATTTGACGTGTCACGCGCAAGTGCCCTTCAGAAACTTTTTCTCCCCCTATAGTATTCGACGTCGTATAACCCGACGCAGCGATGGAACTAATAAAACACGAACATTTGTAACGAACTGTCCGTACAAAGGACGATGAAAAACAAGTAGACGAAATCGTTCAAGTCCTTGTCAAGGACACTCGCGACGCGTGAAAAGAAACGTAGCGAGGGGTTATGGACAGGATGCATAGCGTCGAGACAAAATAATGCAAACACCTATGAAACACACTTCACCGTTTCGATCATGCAGGAGTGAGCGACTATTCCCCAGCTTCCCTCTGGAATAGATCCACATAACTTTTGGATAGTTTCCACTGGAATGTTATCTCATACTTGTACCAAAACGTGTTCTAATTGCTTTAGAGATGTTACAGGACGGAATCTGGGTCTCTCTCTATTCTCGGAAATCGTCTACAGTGGTCCAAGTTTATCTCGGTTGTTTCGTCTAACGCGGGCGCTTTGAAATGTCCGAAAAAGAAATCCGGTATAATTAACGCAAACTCTAGGAAGTATCCGTTCATAATCCATCACACTTACGTTCGGTGAATTTTAATTTCATCCCGCGCTAGGAACGAGCAAACCGACCGTGTTATCGCGCCGTGCTATTAATCACGGTTTTCAGTCGCGAAAGGTTAGTATTCCATTGGAGTGTTGCCGCAGAGTTCAAAGTTGCAAATTGTAATTGAAATCCAGAGCCGCGGATACTCGGAAATCCTGAACAAGGTGGTTGCGGTTCCCGTGCTCGAGAAATTCTCGGCTAAGCGGCACGAGTCCGATACGATGGTATCGTTAACGATCTCGGTAAATATCGATAAGTCAGAATTTCATTAACGAAAGTGAGGGGAATCGTTCGGCTTCTCCTGCAACGAGTTTCCTCCGATGCATTTGTAACAATGTATTCAATTTTTTTTGTCCACCTTAGCATACGAAGGGTCCTTTGAAAAATACAATGAAATGGTAACGAAAAGCTAGAAATTAGAATCTACCGGATTTAATTTTCGATGAATTCGCGGCATGCGCATTTTCATCGCAGGAGAGCATAAACTATTAATGGCACGACGCGCCGATATGAATTGGACCACGGGTCGTCGCACGGCCGCGAAATTAAGCGCCGGCAATTCCTGGCTCTTAAAAAATTTATGAAAATGCTCCGCGAGTACAAATCACGTTGCCGCGCATTAACGCGGCGGACACAGGCTCGTCCGTGTAACGCGGAATAAAGTGCCACGCATTGAATTCGTCGGTTTGTCCCCGCTTTGTCTCCACGGTCGGTGGAAAATTTATCGCCGGGATAATCGCTGTGATTAATTCGATTTGCGGATTGTACAACGCCTGAAACGGAAAATTAATAAACCTCAAACGATCGACACGCTTTGTTTCCTGTTTTATCTGTTTCGTCAGTGTCTTTTAAAAATTTGGTTTCCGTACTGCGAATTCCGTGAAATCGCGCGCTCGCCGTTTACCGTTTCAGCGGGAATCACATATCCGTGCATAATCGCGTCGGATGTAATTAAATTTAACTTCACCACGGTACGGAGCGCGCAATCAAAATTTAATCCTGCTTGCTTTTCGATAAAGGCGAGTATTTTAAAGAAGTGATTCTATTAAAAATGAAGTCGCACTTTTCCCCGTCTACAACGGAACAGGAACGCGACGTTATAATTTCAGGTCGGTGTTTTTCAAACTCCGGTCTGCGGACGTGTTGGCTGGGGTCTTCCACCTCTTGGAAGGAAAAGAAATGAGCACATTGTACAGGGTAATTCTAGAAACTGGGACACAAGCTGTAGTTCATTTTCAAGCATAAGTACGAAACATTGATACAGGAAAATGTTGAATTCATCGACAAAGACTATCCTTTCTCGGTGTAATTTTTTGTTTCGGTCTCTTTCCCCATAAAACCACGCATTGTCTTTTACATACATTGTTTCTTAGTGCCATATAAAATAGCGAAGGTATGAAAAGGTAATATTTTACGGAATCTTTGCATCCAAGAACTAAATTTCCAGGTAAACGCGTTTCGTCCGGTATAATTTATTCCATCCGCGTAATCGGCGATACCTATACCAGTTTCAAAACTGTAACACCCGTCTCACGGAGTCACGAGTTACGTTTCTATGCGGCGGTGCATATCTGGGAAGCGTAACTCGTACGAGTTAACGAGACGCCGCCGCCGGAAAAAGGGAGATACGAATCTGCGTCGTCATATTTTGTTCGCGAATACGTAAACGATGTTCCATCAACGCTGCCGCGATTCAGTTTTGCTTCTTTTGCGCGAGATAAACGATACCAAGTGGCAACGTTTCTTCAATACCGCTGGAGAAACTCGTTAAATTTGTATTTAATTGAACGGCGCTATTCTTCGGCGACTTAATGATACTTATCGCTGAATCTTCCAAAAAAAAAAATTGTCTAAGAATAATAAATTCGAGTCCGAGGGATGAAATTTATTCGAACAGTTTCGGTCCCGTATCATTTTTTCAAGCGAGAGTAGACCAGGGGATTGAAAAAACGCAGGGGTCGCTTCAGCGACAGTTACAGAGGCAGCAGTCCGCGGAACGGTAATGGTAACAGATGCCGTTTCTCCCGGTTGTACCCTCCCGGAAATGCGAGTGCATGTGCACGCAGGTATAAATCACAAATGCACCGACGGCGCGCGCATTACCCGGCCGCTGCTTTATGCATCTTGCTTTATTCAGTAGGCGGCGTTGGGAACAGGATAATATCGGGCCGCTACGCGATTCCGACTGAAGCCGATATTCCTCGCAAATCAAATTGTTGATACGATAATCTACGGGGAGAAACTGCAAAGCCGCAAGTCGCGGGATGAAAGAGTCAAGAGTTACGGCGGTAATGGCGGACAACGCGAAATCATGAATTCGCTCGAAAAACGGAGAAAAATCATCGAACAAAGTGAACGATATGTTATTGAAAAAACTATATTTCTTTGTCTATGAAAAATCGTTGTTTATTCGTGCTTTTGGGGAATTTAATGTTACCCGCTGGTTAACCCAGCCGAAGCAGAACAAGAATTAATCGTTCCTCGAACGATTCGAAACGGTCGAGTTGGTTCGAGATTGGCCCCGGAAGGAACACGTACCTATCTACCTGTTCCTCTTCCGGGGAAAGTCGCGATTATAAACGAAGGGTAAACGAAGACCTCCATGAATATTAAACGGGAACGACCGAGTGAGAAAAGTGCGAGTGTCGGAGGGGTTGGTCCCGAACAACGGAAGGTTAGGACCCGATTAAGAGAACACCCGGGGAATATCAGCGTCGACGATACCGTGTTTTCCGGCTCGGCTCGGTCCGATGTACCCTGGGAGTTAAAGTCGAAGAGCTATCACTGCAGCTAGGGAGCAAATGACGGCAGCACGTTATTATCCCGAAGGATTAATTTCAAGGCAGCCGTGCTCCAGCTCGACGATTCCCGCCTAATTGCAACGATCCCATTCGGCCTGGCGATGAAGCCATGCTAGGACGTCGAGCCAGCACCGGATTAAGATTTTTTAAGCTTTTGGGGTTACGGATACTACGAGAGCCCTGATAATATCATCGAAGGGAAAGTGGAACTCGAAAAAACATTACGCTTTAGGACGCAAGTCGCCCTGAATCGAAACATTGTGTCTTGCGCTATGTCTTGCGCTATGTCTTGCGCTATGTCTTGCACTATGTCTTGCACTATTCGTCGACTTTTTCTCGATCCACGTTTTCGTCCCATGACTGCGCCTTCGGATAATTAATCAAATTCGAGATACCGTATGCTGAACAGTGCACAACGACGTAAAAAGAATCGCAGCGCGGTTTTGCGTTCGAGAATTATTAATTGAGACGCAGCGCGAAAAGCGGTAACCCATGAAAAAGATATTGTTTTTACTCTGATTACTTCGGAGTAACATTCGCAATTGCGTATACGTAATGCATCGGTACGCCTCGAGCTTCGAGGTATCGGAAATCATAAAGTAGCGCGTTTGTAAGACAACCGCAATCGTGTCTGGCACGTTCGGTACCTCTCCACTTTCGGTGTATTTCTCCAGGGCTCAGTTCCTTGAAATTTCTGATAGCGCGATACGAATATTCTGTCCGTCTTTTTACCGATGCATAAACTTCGAGTACCAACGGCCCCAAATGTCGAGCACCCTTGACGGGTTACCGAATCGAACGCGTAGATACCGAAGTTTCATCAAATATCAACTATTCCATTGAATCACGAACCAGTGGGAAAGTAAGAACGCGATAAAACCAGAAATTCCAATTTTGCGTTCGCACGGATCGAGTATCGATCGATATTAAACTTGTCCGAATATAGCAGAATATCGTTAATTTATCCAAGTTCGCAACGAAATGCTCGGAACACATTTTCGAGAGCGTGTCTTTAAAAAAAAATGAAAAGAGATCGATCCTCTTAACGTGAAATTCTTCGACGACAATTTCGATCAAGATCGGACTCGATCCTGGAATTAAAGGCGCCAGTTTCTCCACCTTGATATATCGCTGCGACTCTTGCTCTTCCAACGCCAACGCCAACGCCAACGCGGCGGCGGGCCACGTTTAGCGATAAATCAAGGGAAAAATGTTGAACGGTGGCCAATCGGTGTCCCGAGGCCGGATTAATTATGCGAGAGCCGCTCTTCCGTACAAAAATCTTTCAGGGACGGTTCTCGTGATCGCGACGAGCCGACCAAGGGAGAAGGGCTTTCCACTCGATAGAGCAAAGATTTAGGTGAACCGGAACGGCGCCTCTGAAACCACCGCTGCTAAAGGTCTTTAAAAGCTTGCGCTCGCGCGGCGTGGACCGTCTCGCACAAAAAACGACGACCAAGACGTAGAAGAAGAAAAGAAAAAGACGACGAAGCGTAGAACCGAACCGAAGACAGAGTGCAACGAGGCGAGAGTTCCCGCTGCCGCTGCTCCGCTTGTGGAAATAACCTGAAAGATCTCTGAAACTCGGTTTGAAATTAAGATAAGGCAGCAAGAAGCGTTACTCTCGTCCCGTTGAAAATATTATCCCGGGCGGAACTTCATTTTCACGGGAGTAATACATCGTTCAACGATATTAAATAAGTTTCCCGGATCGGATTCGATCGAGTGCTCGCACTCGAATCGGCCAACTTTGGGACCGTGTCGGTGTAACTACTGTCGCCGAGTCAGGGACGAAGAGTGGGCTTGCAATTAAAGATTGTTCAAACGATACTTCGTCGCGAGTAATAGCGAGCCAATGGCTGCGAATTTTTAATAAGATCTTTGCTGCAACTTTTAAAACACAATGATGAAATTTTAGTAATTCATCCTAGTTATTTGGTACGCTGATTGCCATTTCTCGCAAACCGCGTGGAAATTCTCCTCGTTTTCGTTTTAAGCCCAATGGTGGAGATAGTCGGATAAAAACACGTAAATATCTGTTGACACGCGAGCCTATCTCGCGTTTATCGGCTGCTGATCAAACACGCGATCAATGGGAAGCTCGGCTAAGTACGGATGGTCGCGCTGCAAACGTTCCGAGCCATTCTACTGATCGATCGATCCCTGTTCCGACAATCATCGCATATTTACGCGTGCAAATTATAGGTCTGTGTAACCGGCTCAATTAGCTCTTTCCGGTTTACGAGGACGAACGAGCCACGCTCCGCATTCGTTCTTCGTACGGAACGAAGGGGTTTTTTTCGTCCATTCTCTCGCGTTCGCTTCGAAGAGCTTTCACTGTCGAGAATTCGCATAGTGGAATTCGCGTACCGGCGTGGAAACAGGTTTATCGGTCAAAGGGAAAAGTTTCATTTCAAGGGATGAGATTTTTCAAGAATTATCGGCGTTGAAGCGTTACGTGCGAGCTACAGACCTCTGAAAATCAATTCCTAAATGTTTTAGTCTACCGTGTAGCCGATTTAAGCTAAAAAGGGAATTTATTGAACTCGCACGCGTCGATTTCGACGACGCGGCAGATGGTTTGCAAGCTAATATTTGAGCCGATTTTTTTGTCAATAAAAATATATTTCATCGCATCCTCTCGTTTCTGGGATATTCCCGAAAAATACATTTTGGCTTCGCAATTTCGAGAGCTACTCTTATATATCGAGGACTCCTCTCCGGTTTTCGTACGTGTTCGTTATAGAAAAGGGGAGATTTCGATAAGACACCTGCGTTGAAAATTTTGACTCGACAGACTCTCGGCATGACCGTCGTTGTTGTCTTGAACATATAAGAACACATGTTGTATTCGCGATAGAGAAACGAGCGTCCGTGTCACGAATGCTCGATCAAACGTTGTCCTCGCTGACTTGCCAGCGTCCCGGTTCCAAGACAACGCGAAACTTGCATCGGGCAAAGCATCGCCCTGGAAACGCGTAGAGCGCCAAAAACCGATGGAAATCTAGTCGGTCTGTGAAGCTTATTAAAAGTTACAAAGTAGGTCTGGTCGCTGAGGAATCTTGATAGTCGCAGGAAAGCTGTTGGAAAATTCGAGCTAATGGAGAGGTTAGCCGTGGTGTCTACTCTTATCTCGAACAGAAGTTGGGTTCTCGTGGTTCAGCTCGAACAGACGTGTCTTTATTTTCCGAACTTTCGACTAGAGTTTCTCGGCCTGTGTATAGGCGGTGGTACATGGAGATATTATAACGCGAGATAGCGAGAAAAGGCCTTCCATGACTTAGGAATAGGTAGACAAAGCATAGAATGCGGTATCTCGGTGTAGTATTCCAGAGTTAACGAAGAGTCTAATTTCTCTTCTAGTTCTCCGCGAAGTTCCAACGCAGGACTTCCGTGAAACGGAATCTCGGAGTCCCTCGGCGTTCTCGTGTTTCACGGCTAGTTCGCAGAATGCAAGGCACGTGGGTACCTTTTATTACCAGAAGGTCATCCCGCGAGGGGATTATTAAACGCTTCGATAAAAGGCAAAGCGGTAAATCGATCGCAAAGCGGACGGGAGGCTTGGCTTGCGAGCGGTATTTTCAATGGATTATAGCCGCAGCGATGCGTTCGCACGGGCGATGCGCGGCGCGGACGGGCTGCAAATTTCCGTCTGTTTACGAAACGTTCGATCACTCATCCGCAAACAAGATGCAGATCACGCCGCCTATCAGCGACCCAAGTGGCTCTGCCCGTTAATTCCCCCTCGTTCTCTTGATTACGCCGATGGGAGGACACGCGAGAGATCCTGACGGAACTTGGTCCCTATTATTATGCAGCGAGAGCGGGCAAATATTCGCTCGAGTTCAATAGAACGCAACCTTGTATTCGACGATGTCTCCGCGCGCTGGCCGGCTGCCGAATCACGATGAGCCTTCGTTCAACATCGATTTCGATGAAAGCACGGCTGTTTGCCGAGCGGAAAGGACCGCGAATAGATACGAAAAGGGCATTGCGAACCCGATCAATTGTACATCGAGTATTTGGGAAAATGATGTCGCAATCGGGACAGAACACTTTGGTCGTTAGCAGCGATGACTGTCGATCTTGCGACGATACCATTGAAAATTTAATCGCGAATCGTGGGTTCTGTATCTCGGAAACGGGTCGTATCATGCTCGAGACGGAATGTATCTTCCCACCCACTATAAATCACGTTATCTACGACTCTTATTTTAACGCTATAGCACCGTGTTTTATTTGTCCGTCCCTATGTTGCTGTTTGATTTCACAGATCCTCCTCTTTAGGGAAATCGGTAGACATAATGGACGTGTCCCATGAAATTTAAATTTTAAATCATTGTTTTTATACATTCTGAAAATTAAAATACAAATGTTACTCGCGTAGGTACGAATAACGCGTGGTCTCAGATACATTTAAATTTTAAATCGATGTTGTTATACTTTGAAATGCGCTCGAAAAATGAAACTTTAGATGTTATCGACGCGATGTACGAATAAAGCGACTCTCCATGCAAATGAAAATGTAAAACTTCTGAATTTTAAAACATAAAAATATAAACATAAAATACAGTCTTGTGGACACGGCAAGATAAATTATGAACGAACCCTGCGGTAGTCGCTGGGGAAATTTTGATAAAATCATCTTGGGAATCGTGTTATGATTAATATCATGCGTTCTTTATCTTCGCCGGTATGTACTCTGCAAGCTGCAGTTCACGAACCAGAAAGCATACCAGTTCAAATTTAAGCTCTTTGCATTTTATAATAAAGTGGCCTTTGACGAGACTAAAAACGTAATGGCGTGGCAAATGGCAGGTTTGGCCTTTCGATGACACCGAGTGGCTAACACATTGCATCGCGTGGGCGGCAACTTTTCGTCAGACCCGAAGCACCCCTTATTTGTTTCCCATTAAATCGATCGACTCCGGCAGGGCTTCCCAACAGGTGTGATCCTATGAATACAGCTTTCCTCGGGAATAAATAATGTTCTCCGAAGAGGCGAGCATACACGCGATCGAGTCGAATCAATTTTCAATTATTTCGCAATTTTATCTCGTAGCCAAAGAATTATACGTTAACGTCCCGATAATTTCATCGGTCGACAACATTTTTCGTACAAACGTCGCGACGCAGAGAACTTTGGGAAACGCTGGGGCCACGGTCCCGTTGTGTACATACGCGAATCCATCTTTATCGTTCCGCGAGATTATCAATCTTCCCTGGAAAAGCTCCATGGGCGAATTTTACGTTCGCCGTTCGAAATCTATCTCGTCCGTGGCAAAAATAGTATCGTTTCGCGCGACAGTTCCCTAGCTCGCAGTTTCCGTTCTATTCCCAACGCGGCCGTCTCCGCGGGCCCTCGACGAGATTCCAGCGTAACGAGAAGTTCGACGGGCCATTACGTCGGCTTCGCATCGCGACGGGAAATTGGTTGTTTCGATTCCAGTTCGGGTGCCGTGCTCCCGAGGACTTATCGAGCGCTGGAAGAATTATTGGGACGTTGATCGCTCGTGAAAGCGATAGGACGTCGACGAAAAGCGCGTACCGCGTTGGACGGTTTTTGCAAATCCTTCGGTCGCTTCGCAGAAATTTCACAAACAGACGTCTCTCTCGGCAAGTGTTTTTGCTGCTGGCGAGTCTGGAAAATCCCCCGGAGTAATAAATTGAAACGGAGACGATGCTTGATGAAGTTTGTCCTCCCTTCCAGTTACAGGGATAAGGAAATGGAAACTGTAACGAGTAGATGGAGAACGAACGGCGCGAGCTGTAATCGAGAACAGTTTACGCCATCGAGAGCCTCCGACTCGGAAAATGGGGAAAGAGGTTGCCTTTTAAATTATCGTCGATGAGAACGACAATGGCGAGCGAAGAAGCAATTTCTGCACGAATAATATTTAAATTGCCTACTCGACTTTTCTCTCGGTTCGGTACCAACATAGTGGACCAACGTAATTTGATATAACGTAATCGCAGTCGGGATATAATGAAATTCTATATCATAACTGAAATCTATTATTAAGCGCCAATATTAATTTTGCATCAACGTTCGCTGGCAGAGCGAATTTCGAGATTTTGCGAGTGTTCGAAAACACCGTTGCGAGAGACCGCGCCGCATTTTGTCGCTACGTTCCAGCCAACCAATGCCGAATTGTATTTATAACCGCATACGCGAAATACGAGTACCAAACGGATTGAAATCAGCCCTCTAACATTTATGTACTTACATTAAATCCCGGGGCTGGCGTGCGTATAACGAGATTTATGTGGTACTTGGAGAGGATTCCAGTCTGCCGAATACAAATTGCAAGCGTGTCTTCGAAACGGTATCCAAAATAAGATCGCAATCGTGGCATGATAATGGAATGAAATTTCCATTACGGAACGCGGCATGACGGAGATCGTCGTATCGAGTCGACTCTTACTCCGAATTCTGATTTTCACCCTTGTCTCTGTCCGATGTCTGACTAGACCGAGCTATCGTATCGTTTCACTCTATTCGCCTCGGCGTCACTGCAATCCTTCTTCATCATCCGCCTTCGGAGTCATCGTATTTCAAATATTTTCCCGCGAGTATTTTCAATTCCACGTCCGCGGGGATCGCACAATGAGAGAACGACGATGCTGAATTTCGCGATTAGAAAAAAGAAAGGTTCGCGATCGCTGGGAACCGATCTCGGGGGTAGAAACGCCGCTGGCGTTACTCGTATGCCGAGCATCGGTTCGGCCATTGTGCGCGTGTCACTCGGCGGTAATGAGCGCGCGTCCCGCGAACAATGCGATTCCGCGTGTTTCCATCTGGTCGAATTTCGAATAATCCGTCGCGTTTGACGTTTAAGATATCGCGATCGGAGAGCGAGTTCGTTTGGCTAATTAACGATCTCCGAAAGGACGTAGACGCGCGGCTGTCGCAGCCGCGTGTAACGCGGCAATTAGCCGCTGGCCCGCTGCTGCGAGGTTAATTGACCGTCGATGATCGATGCGCGTTAAAAACGAGCCCTGATCGATTTCGGCTTGAAATATTAAAAGAGGAGGCTTGGTTTAACGAGAGCGAGCATTTTCGCGAATTCGGACAGCGAAAACGTCGAATGTTATTTCGGCCTCCTTATTTCGGTGCTGACTTCGAGACTGAATTTTTCCGGTTCCCCGAATGGGTGCGTTCGTACCTTAAAAAGTGGCATCGTTGTTGGGAAACAATGCGCGGATGGTATAAAATGTTGACGTTTATCGTTGGACTCCTCGAACAAACAAGAAACTTTACGCGATACTTGAACGATACTCTGTACGATAAACATGGTACTTCCGATGCATTCGGAGCACGAAGAGTGAAATCGTCCGGGCGATGGATAATTTTGCTTCATTTATTCGCGGTGTTTTATCAGTCGACGGATTCCATTAAGCTCGTTGCGGAACAACAGGGTACCCATTTGTCCGCTGTTATCGTACTACTTTGGCAAGTTCGATTGCGACGAGTGTCTCTCTCTTCAGGAAGATAACATTTGCGCGACAGTCATCGAAAGAGGAGTTTAGTGTACGAAACGAATGTTTTTATTACCAACAAGTGATAAATTCTATCGCGAGCGAACGAGCACGTCGAGGATTTGGCAAATGATATCGGAATTATCGGACGTCCTTACTAATTTACAAGCGCGACGATCGTTATTTGGGTTGTTACTAATAGTATTTATGCAAACAAAAAATTTGTTGGGATTGGTTGTTCAAACGATTCGCGCTCGTAAAACACGACCGCGCACGGGTGCGCCACGTCGGCATCGTCGGATGTATCGCGATTTTAATTGAAATGGATTCATTAATTAACGACGTTGTTACGCTGGTCGCGATGAATCTGCAAAATATCACGGGCACGATCATAATTCCTCGTTACGATCAGGCGAATCTCATAAAATGTGGACACGGTGCGACAAATTGAAATAGAGAATAGAAAAAGATTGGAAATACATATAACGAGGAGGACCGTCGTTCTTATCTTACATTAGCATCGAAATAAACTCGAAAAATATATCGTCGAAATATCAGCTCCGTTTACTTGGAAATGATCGCGTAATACGAACACGATAGGTCTCGTGACAGCAGATTGGTTTTACCAGTGCATCGATACGTTACTCTTGAGATCGATTAGGCTTCCAATTGTAGGCTATCGAGTAACGTTAAATACTAATCAATCGAAGGAGTACTATTGGTTCTCTCGATTTCACGAAGGCTGATTGCTTCGACTATTATTGCCGAAAGTCTGACAAGGACCATCCTCCCACCTCTCCAGTTTTCACGAAACTTTGGATCTCAAGTTCAAGGGGTGAAACTACGGCCTAAAGTTTCAGCCTTCCGATGCCATCTTCGAAACCATGGGATGTACAAGCAAGTCCTTTAAATAAATTTTGCGCGGTTTAGCCGACATTTCTCGCGAGTAGGTACTTCTGATAATTGTGCCAGACTAACCGAACCGTGGCTGACTCCTGGAACACCGAGGAGGTCTCGCGTGTTCCGAGTTCGCATTTTCGGCGAGGTACAGGCTCCCTTGGCCTAACAGACGAGGGAGAAAAGAGGCTGAAGCAGTCGTCGGACGAGGGTGCCGAGAGGAAGCGTCGATACAAGAGTCATTTCCGCGCAGACAGCGATGACTCGAGAACAAATGAGAGTCTTGGGGACGGTAATTCCTTTGTGTGCACGCAAATATACAGAGACCGAACCACTTCCAGCGACCCTTTTATTGTTCGTTCCGTTAAAAAGGGGGTTTCGCGTGGAAAGGGTGGAATTCGTCAACGGAAACGAAATCTCCGTTCGTCGACTTCTAGTTTGATTTTCGTTAGAATCGTTGTCTAATGCAAATCCGCGGGATCTCTCGTCATATCTGAATATTTATATAATTCTGAATCGGAAAGTGTCGGATGAAAGAACGGATCGGAGGCTTACATTGGATCGAAACGTGCGTCCGTCAGAGTGTCGCTATGTCGCTGAGATTTATTTATGAGAATCGAATGGAGCGCGCTGCTGCGTATTCATACATATTCAGCCAAAACGTAAAGCCGCGTTCTCGTTCGCGATTCGCTTCCTGTCGCGTCGAGCTGCTCTCCGGGCGGCAAATTAACAAGAGTCGCAATTGGATGCGGAGCCGCTCGACAATTCGGCGACTTAAGTAGAGTTTCGTCGTGGTTCCCTCGTTTAGAGACATCTTGTTTACGAACAGAGATGAGCACGCGTTTGTTCGAAAGAAGTGAACGCGTAATTGGTTCGTCCAATTTGGATTGCAATTTCGATAGAACGAGGAACGTTTCGAAACTCGGTTATCCTTTAATCGTCGCTCGACATTTTTATCGAGATAAGAATTTCACTCATATCTGCTTTCGAAGCTCGGCTGTCGTCCGCACAGCTGCCAGACCGAACGTTAGGTCGGACATCTTCGACGCGTTCTTATCGTCAGCCATGCTTTTCGATGCCGGAGACAACATCGTTGCGAGAGTCTCGATCACGAAATTACAAAAACTTTTCCCAGAAACTTGAAAGGCACCCGTGAAAGGACTCTGTGTAGCTTCGGAGACGTTGACGTTGGACGCTCTTTGTCCGACCCAAACTTGTAAGATTGGAAAGAAAGTTCTTACGGAAGTTGATTCAGTTTATTTGACGGAATCGACGCTCGTTCCACCAACGATCAATTGTTAAGTAAATTCTAATTACAGTCGGACGATTTAACTTTAATTTAGCGAAGACTTTCCTTTTGACTTTGTAAATGCAATCGAATCGTATTCTTATATATTAATTATTTTAAGCCGATAATGGCTCCATTCCTACAAACATCTAGCGATTGGCGTGGTTTATGGGAAATCGCGATCGAAAAGATGCGAACCGCGGTAAAAATAACGAGAGGAGAGCCAATATCGCGCACAGGCTTCCTCGTGATTCGATTTTCCGTCGATCAGCAGCTCCTCAAACTTTTAATTTCTCGACGCTGCTTCCTGGACGGTCTATCAAACTGCTCGCTCAGGAAGTTCCGAAGATACGGAAAACTCGAGTCGTCGGGTCGTTTGAGCAATTGGGAGGTGATGCGCGACGATCAGCGCATTATCGGATTAATTCGGCCTCGTCAAGTTTCGTCTCGATGGCTCCCTAACTTGTTCCAGGTTCTGAATGAACGATGCGCTTGTAAACTGAATTACGAGCGAAAAAAAGCGGAAAATCGGTGCGAATACATCGAGCGTTCCTTCTATCGGGAAAGTCACGACACAGAACGTCAGTTTTGTTCTTCCTCGTCGAGGTACTTTGACGTATCCTCGGAGATCCTTGCGAACGCGGAAATCTAAAGCTGAAATCACGGATGTACAAGATGTCGGTGCAGAAACGTCGGACTTTTTCGTTACTTTTGGTTAAAAAAAAAAGCGATCGCCTCGGGCTTCGTTCTCCGCAAAGGCGATGGTCAGCGTGTTCCTGACAGGCGAAAGCACAACAGAGTTATCGGGGTTCCTTGTGCGTCGAGAAAACGGGGACACTTGGACGAGCGTTCAATTTCTCCGACCTGACCCGATAAAGCACGGTACATGTTAACGCGCTTTGCTTCTTTTCTGCGCTGGCTGCAGACGTCGTCATGCCGTGACACCGATGAGAGCTTCCGGTCGACTGGGAATCGAGTATAATCCTGATAAGCTTCTTTCACCGACGACTAACCGTCCGGGGCACCTTGCGTGCCTTTGGCTTAAAAACAAACGGCGATTTCATCAGTTTCGATGTTATCGAACGCGTACAGGATCGCGCGTCGTTTCGAGGAACATCCGTTCATCGCGGTTCGTCGAGCCAAAGATCGTACGTCCACACGAAAACGTTCCAAGGTTTCGCGGATGCAGTTGAAACCCTCGTCGTTAGAAGCTGGATGCGTAGGTGGCAGGTCGTGTACACGCAGACAGGGAGCGTTCTCTGCGGGATGAAATCAATAATACACCAACATTCGAAGCGTGTCGCGACTGACCTTACGGCGTTCTGCAACGGTGCGAACACGGCGTGACGGACATCGGTGTTCGTTACCGGTCCCTTTCCCCTTCGGGTTGGGAAAATCTTTCCGTGGTCGCGCATAAAATTCGTATTTCCACCGAGACTTTCTTTCCAACACTGTATTTTCCGCATTTTACGGGTCTAGCGAGCGTTTGACACGGAACGATTTACCTCGGAGCGCAAGCTTCGCGATAACAAAGTGGAAAAATATTTAACGATCGGAGCGGAACGCTGACAGAAAGAAAGAGTGGTTTAACGAGCGGGATCGCTGTCGGTCAACCAGGCGCAAAATATTCCTTTAAACTGCATTAATTTGACGAACGCCTGGCGCGATGATCCGCGGTCGGCCGACATTTACAGGCTGGATCATTTAAACTTTTCCGTATAATAGTTTCGGAACGAGCTGTCGCGCATACTTGACGCTTTCTCTTCGTCCGATCCAACGATGGATTTTCGAGCGAAGTACACGTACACCCGCGCTGTCGTTCATTTTCCGTTAATCGCGTACGTTGTAGTAGTATGTACAAATTAAGATTAGGAGAATTTTTCTCGGTGATTTGTGTGCCAAAGAAAACACTTTGCAGAAATTTTTCGCGAATGTATTGGATTGTAGGCGGTATTTAATCTTGCCGTCGCGTCGGATAGAAACGGGTACGAAATAGAAAATGGAGAACGACGAGTAGGCTCCGCGATATTTTCCATTTTCCTCGAGCGTGAATGCGGACCGAAGGTAATCGCTGGAGAAAAATCGACTTTGAGGCGGCGTCCGTAAGATCGAAGACGAATTCCCTTTATACCGGGATTCCTGGTAATGCCGTTCTTACTACCGTGGAAAACTCCTCGCGATACAATGAGGAAAATTTCAACCGGAACGACACTACCCGTCGCGTCCCGGGCTGTAAATTCAAAGAGAATTCGATTTAGTGCCGCTCTCAATATGCGGATAATACCCGTGCAATAATGTCGATAAAGAAACGACGCGGAATGGAAAGGACTATCGATAAATTTTCAGGCCGCGTACCGTTGGCGTTCAGATTCCGAGGCTGTTGACGAATTCTTCGGGATCTTACGTGTAAATAGAGCTAATTTAACAAAGTCGATTAGACTGACGAGAACTGTACGAAAAACGGAATCGAGTCTGTGATATATAGAAAGAACGTCAAGGTAGTCGACGACTCCTGAGATTCAGCATTCGAACGCGGGAAACCGAAGGAGCTAGAATCGAATCCGAAAGCGGATTTCAATTTCTCGTAGATATCGCAATAACGAGAATCGTTTACGTACAAACTGCTGCTATTGAAGCTGATATCGACGTCGATCGGCAATAATTATCGGCGAACGTATGGAGGGCTCCGAGGACCCTTTAAGCCTCGGGGGAAAAAGGACGCTCGTTAAGCCAGGAATTCAATCCGAACTCGGCAAGAAATTGAAATCGAGACGCCTTTATTTCTGGCTTTAGGACAGCGGGGTTGGGAGGGGAATCTCGAAGACAAAAACAGGAGGGTCACCACGGGAGTAAACTTTAGAGGCATGTGCTGATATGGCACGTTTCGCATCCTGGCTTCGATCCTGTGAACGTTCGATTTTCTCGAAGCTTCATCGATAAATCGATAAGCGGGTCGCTGGATGTACCGGTCGGTATTTTCGAAAGATCAGCGGCATTTACCGATCGAAAGACGTCGGAATAATTTTGTCTCTCTCTGGAAAATTGACTCATGTAACAGTTTTCATTTCTGGTTGAATAATATTTGTCGACTCGAAAGTTCCGCGAAACGGTCGGATAGCACTCAACCTATAACGCAGAAGCGGAGCGTTCGATTTCGAAGCGATCGAGTCTCGATAATCTATGGTAGAGACGGCACGGGAAGAAAAATATTGTTAAACCATCTCGAGAAAATTGCAAATTTTAGGTATAACGTGGAAATAAAATAGGGTATTCCCCGTGTACGATGTCTTTCCGTTCGACCTAACGAGCGGAAAATAAAATCCGTCAAACGAACGCAAAACGAAACGGAACGACTCGCGACAAGGGCGTGGAATAAACGTCGAATAAAATTGCGAAATAAAAAACGGGGGGATAGGAAACTTCGCATTTCACATTCCAGCCGTCTCTCCCAATTTCCTTCCTGCAGCAACACGTTCGTCGCGAGCGTCAATTTACAAAACAAGCCCGTCGACCGAGGCATCCTTTGCGAACTGTACCGTCATAAAAAAGCAAAAACACAAGTAGATCGAAGCGGCACCGAGTACGTGCTGTTCGCGCGGTCCAACTTCCTGTCGGACACTTCGATCCACCCGCGACCCTTCCTCGAAGATCAGACGGGGACGGAAGATAACAACGATGCGCTTTGTTCGGTCCTCGAAGTCCCTGCACGCTTCTCCGGAATGTTTTCATACGGAATTTCAGACGCTGGTCGCCTCGGATAGATCGAACAGCCACGGTTACACCTCGGATAGACGCAGGGTTGCTTCTATACTCGGGGATACTGGATTCAATCTAGAGGGATTATCCAGCCTCACCCCAGGGTTGGTCATCGCGCTTCTATCCAGCCACGATCGGAACTTCGTAGCCTCTGTCAACTCGCATCTTACGCCGCGTCGCGCCAGGCTACCCTAATACTCGACTCCCGGCCAAATGAACCCCAAGACCGACATACAGGGTGTCGAGGTAGTGCGCAGGCTTACGAGATCGTACACGCGAAGCTACGATGCAGAGGGATGTATCGCAACTTGATTCTTCGCTGTTGTACGTCGAGTAGAACTCGGTGTTGTAACTTTTCAGAACACTGTGTACTTCGCACAGCTTCCACTGAAGCCACGCTTTCGTGAGAGATCGACAGGCCCTGCAGCAGATCTCGGGGTTGCTTTGACCCCAGACCCTAAGAAAACGAGGATCTTGGGGAGTGTGTTGAGTAGCTTCCTTTTTTTCCTCGCTTCGTGGAAAGGGAGAGACGGCCTTTGAAGGGCGACATAGATGGCGATCGACGTCTAAGAAAGTTGTTACGTCGCGGCACGGTTGGTTTTGAAAGAAAAAGTGCTTCACCCGTGATCGGCCGAGCGTTGAAGAGGTGTCATGGTGTTCTGATGTAAGAATTACCACCGAATATTAATTTGAAAACAAGTATTTCGCTGGAATATTTAAAAAGCTTGCGAGGGGAGTTTATAGAAGTTTTAATGACTTCTATAGAAGCAGACTTCCGGTGCGGGATACGGATAGGTTGCCGGCGTTTTCTTCGGCCAAGTGTTTCGATTAAATAGTGTTTTAGAAAAGGATTTACGGTCCGGTTGTTTTTGCAGCCGTTGCCGAGATTCCGCCTTCTCGCGGCGACGGTAAAGTTGAAATATACGTTGAACTCGGACGGCGAATACAAATCCGCCATTTGTTTCCGGCCTTCTCGTTCGTATCGCGGAACTTGACGATCGTGGGTTAGCGGTATCGAGTTTGCAAAAAGACTGGCCATCGGACCGACCACGGAAACTATAAATTCTTCGAAATAGAGGTTATTTGACTGAGAAGTCGTACGCGATGTTTCGTCGTTACGAATTTCTGCGTTCCCATTTTTCTCGGTATTTCGACGGTCGAAATCCCAGCCAGCGTTTTCCACGCGCGGCAGATATGGTGGCGCGACGGAACTGCTTTCAGATGTCCATTACTATTTAATATCTCGTAACGCGCGTCTTCGTCAAGGCACGTAGTCCTGCAATTAACACCGTCGCCCCGTCACACGGCGGACACGCTGTGCATGCTCGGCATTATCGAGGATATTTCGAAACCAGCCGCGGCAGGACTGCGTGTTTCCCGTTGCATACCAATGCAGCCAGTGCAGCCGCAAGACGTACGATACCCGCGAAAACTTGACACGATTACGATGAAGTCGTGCTCTGTTTTTCGCGAGCATAGATTTTCCTTGGGATCGAATTACGCGTGTCTAACCTCGTGCTCTTTTTCTCTTTCCAGGTGTCCTCGAAAAAAAGGAGACGATGACTCTGGCCGAGTACGATGAAACCGTCGTCCGCGACACGAGGTCGCCGTGGCAAACGCGATTAAGTAAAAACCTTTGAACGACGGACCGCCCTCTCTGTAATTAGCGCAAGGAGGATCGGTGAATTCGAACGACGGGTCGGCGAGAGGATCAGTGAAATGCACGGTCTGCCGTAAAAATGCTGGTCGACGACTGCGGCAGCGGGATGGGGTGGACATCGGCCAGCGTCCGCGGGGGTTGGTCCACCCCAGGCGGTTGCAGAAATTCCTCGATGAGCTTCGGGGGTAGCGTGCCCTCGCTGCACGCTGCTGGTTCGATAAGATCCCTGCGATCCCAGCACTCTATGCAGGTAACAAAAACCATTGGCTTCTAGCCGTTTTCGCTCGCAGCCAGGACCATTCTTCTGGTGAATGCGCCGGGGCTATTAGCGCGCCATGGAAATACTCTCCTTTTTAGTTTCCGCAGTTTCCTTGGTCATTTTTTTTTTTCTGTGAACGAGCATCGATCAGACAGGACTATTGTTGTACGTCGAGGCTTCTAATGATTTTGGGAAGCGGTTGGGGGACACGATCGAGCACTTTTCGAAACCGTGCTTCGACGAACTCTCGATGCGCGACGGGTAAAATAGTCGGAAATTCTATTAAACTAGAATCGTAGGAGATACGAATGATATATTTGCAGAGAAAATTCGCGATTAAACCAGGTCCGTGTTAACGAGGGCGGGAACCGTTGGTTCCGTGCGATGTTGCACAATGCCCAATGGAGACGCTAATTTTCGAGGAAGGTTGATTACGAGCCCATAGAATAAGCACTTATTGAACGCAGACTACGGCAATTACCTCGTTGAGGGCTTAACCGCCATTGTGCGTGTACCGCGTTTCCGAAGAGTATCCCTATTCCACTGCAATTCCTATACGAAAGCATCGACAGGAATCTGCGAGAGAACAGCAAATGTGAAATGGGACAACCTGTATACGAATATCGAGAATAGTATGCTTTTCCAAATGTTCCGCAAGCAGAACGTTGGCATACAATGGATTATCGCGTCGCGCTTCTCCTTAGGCGCGTTGAAATAGCAAGAAATCAATGCACGGTAGCCAGGATTCAATTATGGAGCTCGAAATCGATGATCGCTCACGGTTACTATTCACCTCAGGGGCGAATCGTTAATCAGGACCGCGAGAATTACTCGCGGCATTCATCCTCTAATCGGTATTCCATTTGCGACACTTTCTCCTATCGATAAATCCGACGGCGTTTAATTTCCAGAGGACGTCGGCGCAGATTCAACGCGAATACGCCCGTTACATTCACCGGTGCATTGCAGGACTTTCTTTTTCTCAGGCCGTGCCGGAGACACCGCGGAGATGCATGCACTGCCACCCGGTACACGTGCCGAGCACCCCGAACAATTACATGCACCATCCCCCGATGCAGTATTACACGCCGAACCACTGCCCCGAGCCCAGGACCGGCGTCTATACTCCTCATCGAGGAAGTTCTTATCACGGCGGTGAGTCACGACCATTTTTTAATTAGTATAAATCAGTCCTCGTGCCCGGAAAATCGGGGCTTCGGTAATGTCCGGAAAGGAGAAATCAGCTCTCCGGCAGGAGCTGTCGTTTCGAGGGTTCGTTTAATCTCGCGGCAAACTCCGTCGAAGGAATTGCTTTTGGAACGGATAATGGGTCCTAATTCTCCGTGAGATGCTGGAAAAGAATTCCGTTGGAAAACGTAATGTGTCCTCTATCTCGAGTAGACCGTCAACCTTTTGTCTCGCGATTCTGTCCTCTTTATCGTCGTCCCGTGTCTCGACTAGCTCCCAGGAGTCTCGAGTAATCGCCATCGGGTCGAAGCTACCCAGGAATCGACCATTCGTTCTCGCGTCGATGATCGTCGTTGAATTCTATTCGCTGTCGCGAGGCGAGAAAACGATGAAGACTCTCTCGCGAAAAATCGTAGTCGAGCGGAGCGATTTCCGAGATTTTTTCGATCGGTATCCCTTAAGAGAGGCGCTGTTTTATTCGGATGGTCCGACGGTATGTTTTGCATTTCATTTGATCTGCCAGATGTATCGTTCAGCAAGATTGCGCAACTTTCCTCGTAAAGCCGCGACAACAATAACCGTGCCCTTTCAGTCTCCACGGTAAACTTCTCCATAATCTTGGATACCTCTGTTTTCGTTCTCGCGGCGTTGCTCGCTAAGGGGCTCGCCTAATCCGGTTCCGCGAAGTTTCGCGACTTTGTTCGGTATTCAACGGCGAACTGGCTGGAGGAACAACAGAATAGCGAAATATGTCAAATTAATGGTGCAGAGACATTACGTTGCAAACATAGCGGTAGAAACATGCCTAACGAGGGAAGCTTTCGCATCTGGAAGTTGCACCTTTAATATACCCAAGGCTTTTCAATTGTTTGTTACACCATCGCAATAAATTAGTTGTTCGACTTCCTGCGAAGCGCAGGATATACTGTATCGGTCAGGGAGATCTCTGCGACACACAATGCGCTCGTTCGAGTAGAATTGATTTTTATTCTTCTGGCTTCTCGAGTCCTTTCATCGCAGCCCAATTTATTAAGTTCGTTCTTTGTGGATGCGAAAGAAAGGAAACAGGTTCGAACAGCACACCGCGCTGAAAGGAAAGCAGCTCCGCCTTTGTATCGTTTAAAGGATTACCTTTCTGACCGATGGCTGTACAAACGAAAACACAAAAAAGTTTGATTCGGTGCGGATTCGCGAAGAGGAAGGAAGACAGAGGTATCGCGAACTCGCGCCGCTGGAGTCGCGATAAAAATGCATCCGGTAGCAAACGAACGAGCAAGAAAATGATAAACGGTGACTACATCGTTACTGTTTAAGAAGGGAAGTCTATTTGCATCTCGTCTAGAGATTACGCGAAAATGCTCGGAGTAGCAATCGCATTCCGAGACGCGGCGAGAGGTTGTTATCCGACAGGAAACTTTCACGGTTCGACCGAAAGCAAACTCGGATAAATCGGATACAACTAGAGATGCATTACCCGGCAGATTGCCCTGGATTATACGTTGTCCTAGAAAACAACTCTCTAGGAGGACGACATTTGTTCTACAGCGTCGCGTAAGCATTATGTAATCTTCTCCGAGTCAGCGGAAAGCTGCCGATGACATCTGACACTGACTTTTCCTGCAGCCAGGCACACGCTCCGTGAATCATCCTGTTCGTTCCTCGGTTGTCAATTCACCTACCAAAGTACTTCAATTTCTCCACGTGTCGTTGGAATTCCTTCCGTCATTTTTCACTTGTCACTTTTCAATGAAATGGGCTCAGCATTCGGGACATTATTCTTTCGCGATCCATCTTATTACAGCGTCAGCGATGAAGTTATTGTATGGATGAACGATCACGGAAGCGAGGAGATCATTCTTTCGCGAATATTTTATTCTATGGAGAATACTCGGTGTGCTGTTCCTTGCTTCTAAAGAGATTCCAGCCACTCGACAGGGAAAACAATAAAAAAAAAGCAATAAGTCAAAAGTAAATGGATCGAGGACGTGTCGCAGCTAGCGCTCGGATCGCGCGTGTTTCTCGATGGGGAAAAAATCGAGTTCCGCGGCTCGATTGTCGCGACAAACGACAAAATCTCACGCGTCACGCTGAAAAATAAACAATGTATCGCAAGTCGCTTATCAGGACGGCTGACAGGCTCGTGTACCCTTTCGTCGACCGATGAACAAAAAAACTAGCAAATTCAACAAGTTGGTCAATCGAAAAGAAATATAAATAACGCGAGAAGCGTACCGGTCGTGGAATAAAATGTGAAGCTCTCGATGCGCGAGTTTGGACAGTGGAATCCATTGAGCGACAGGACGTTGATCCGCGTTAATTTAGCGTGTAATTTACAAGGCACAAACGCGCCACGTCGCACAAACGAAAGGTAGTTTTCGAAATCAGCCGCGAATAGACTCGGTTTGCGGATAGGATAAAATTTGCTTTGTTCGAGCCACGTCGATAAATACAAATATCGGCGAATTAACACGATAAATCGCGGCATATTCGACAATGGGTACGTTTTAATTTTCTGTTTCGATTGGGAGAGTTCTTTCGATGGATCGCATTCGCGAGGTCGTCGTCACCAACGGGAATCGATTTCGAATTCGTTCGCGGCATTACTCTGCTCGTTCGCATTATGTAGATGACCGCGTGCACGCAATTCCCAGCGAAATATCCGGCTCGATGGGAAAGTTTTGTATTTTTCGCTCGATTTACCGCCTCCGAATTCTCCAGGCCAGCAAAATTTGTTTCGACAAATTGGTCAGGCTGTTTGTTCGTCCGGTCATCGATGTTTGTTTTTCGTCTCTCGTTCGCGTTTGCCTATAGAAACCGATTCGCATATATCACGATCGTTTAAAATATAATCTTAAAATATTATTTCGAGGCAAAGTTTGACGCATCGACATTTATTTAACCGTACCCATCCGAGGTACATTTGTTTCGTTTGCATCTCCATTCTCGGATAAACAGTTGCAATGCTCGAACGCAAAACGCATAATAATAATAAAGTAAATGCGAGGACGCTCGAGAAACCGCGTACCAACTTGAACAGAACGTCTCAACGGATCGAAGAAAACAATTTTCTCGGTAACTGACACGATTCGCGTAGATATCGTTTCGAGAATCCAGCGAAGTACTGCGATTTGCGTCACCGCGGACGACTCGTTTGAGAGCTAAATCACCTTCAGAATTCCTCGACGTTGCAAGTTCTTTCACGCTATCGCGTTTCCACGACACCGTCGAGAGACGCGTGTTTGTCTCGTACCCCTTTCGCCGTTCAATTTTTAACGGATCTCCAGTCGTGCTCGCGCATATTTCAGCTCGAAGTTTCAATCGGAGAGCATCATCCTCCTCGCTCGAGTTCGAGGCAGGATTCGAGAATCGAAACAGGTCTTAGCGTTTCTCCACTCGACGATGCGGAACGGTTTATGAATTTTACGAGGAATCAATCCGTTCGAGCGTTGCATTATTACGGTGACAAAGTATCCAACGATCGAGTAAATTTTGCTTACAAAAAGGAATGGACGATAGGAATCCTCTCGCTTTCATTTTCAGAAGAAAGTCATGACACAGTCCGCGTCGATTTTGCATCAGCGGGGAAATTTATGGTGGTTTCGGTGTTTTACCACAGCCGAAAAAGCCTCATAATTCCTTTCGCGGCAATTTCACCGGTCACGAAGGTTCGCAATTTATCCAGCGACCCCTTCTGATGCAGGATCTCCGTCTTCCCGATTCATTTTTCACCCCGCAGCCCATTTTTTGGCCGACTAATACGCTTATCTCCTTCACGCTGGCGCAGGGTAATTAAGAATATTTCGTCTCTTTTGCTAACTCGCTTTCGCAGCCCGACCTCCGGCATTATGTTATCAGTTACTCCAGACAAAAAAATTCTCTCTCTTCCATTCTCTCCTCGGCGCATAGTGCATTAATCAGTTCTTTTGTACGCCAAGTTACAGGAAATCTAATCCAGAAGTATCAAGCGTGCAAAGTTTACGAAAAAATAGCGAAATTCGTTCGTTCGATTCGTCGCCTTCTTTTTTTTCCTCGATACTCTTTCAAAGTTTCACGTCTCTTTTACTCCGGACGAGATTCGAAAACCGACGGAAAGTATTTCCTGAATTTTACGAAAATTCTCCAGCTCTTCTGGTTGAATGTCATCGACCCGATTTCTCGAACCCTCGACCAACGGTCTGGCACACCACGCCTCCTCCAGCGGCGACCAGCATCACCTTTTCACGAGCACTTTTATCTAGCCCTCTGGACTCTTCTTTTTCCTCTTCATTTCTTTCAACTCGTTTCATCCCCTGCCTGTAGCATGCAGATGCGGCGTTGCCAGCTGCCGCGAGCCAGAGAATACGTCAAGAAAATATCTTGTCTCTCGTTGTCGAGAGAAAATCGTCTTCGCGCCGTTAACGATCATTTTCAGATGTTCGGTGAAAAATATACCCGTCACCGGCCGAAATACGTCCTGTCAACGGCCGGAACGAGCAGAATCTAGAGACTGCGCGTGGCGAGATAAGCGATAGATTCGCTAATGGAATAAGGCACGTCACGGGAGAGACGAGTAGAGTGGATCGAAAATACTCGACTATCCATCGTTATAATCTCGAATTTATAGGCGAATAGTAGAAGAGCGAACACGTTTTTCACGGAAATTAGCAGTGTCTTGAATGCACCAACAAGATCTTGCTTTAATAATGTCCATTTCAGAGTAAACAGTATTTATCTTTATCGCCGGGCTTAATCCGCGCGCAAAACAAGCCGCGACGTAAATTCATTGGTCCCGTCCGTTAGCGTGTTCTCGGTGTAATTAAGTTCTGCAAATATATCGTTGAATTACGCAAAAACAGGCGAACGTAATCCTGGAGTCTGGTTTAATCCGCGCGACGGTCTCGATTTGCATCGCAACGACACTCGAAAAAGATCGGTCGCGATGTCGTACTTTGCTTTCCCGCGTTCGAATTCTCCCCCGTCCTTTTTTATTCTATTTGAAACTCTTTCCGCAGACACTCGGATGCGTTACATGGATCCCGAGGGCAGCATAATTGGTAACAACAATTGGGTGCTCGGAGACTTAAGGAGCCTTCATCGCTGCGTGCCAGCCACCATTCGTCGGCCAGGTAATGAGAATTACTCGAAAGTACGTAAACTATGTCACTTTCGCATCGTAGAAACTCGTATCCCGTTCGACTAGACTGCCTTTCCTCCGTCGCCGTCGTTAGGAATTTTCGTAACAATTTATAGAGGCATAAATATCGAAACGGAAGACGGAACAAGTGAGCTGTTTGCACGGGCGCGATTGTCCGGGTTCGCGAGCACACGACGACGCGATTTAACGACGAATCGTAAAGAGCGTAATCTTTCCCTTCAGGCATAGACGTCGCCGGCATGCGGACGCATTTCTATCCAGAGGGAGGCTGGGGTTGGCTGGTCTGCGCAGCCGGCTTCCTCGCCCTGTTGCTCACTACTGGAATGCAGCTCGCTTTCGGGCTTCTTCACGTTCATGCCGCTCGACACTTCGGCGAGGAACACCATATGGATTTGGGTAAGTCTCCTTTCTTATGCTTTTGCCCTCTCCTTTGTCCGGAGTCTTTCGCGCAAGAACAAGACTCTCGGTGCTCCTCGTTGAACAATGTTTTATCGCCTGGCGGTTTCAGGAGAGATTAGGGAATTCGCTGGTTCAGAACCCAGCCAAGTGAATTCGCATTTAACGATTTTCTTGTTCGTAATCTTAGGTATGTACTCGTTTCGTGTCAGACTATGATCAACGAGCGAGAAGAGAAAGATAAACGACGTAATCTTAGATAACTTTAAATTTTTCGAGGCAGCAAGGAGGAGGGATCGTTTCGTTACAGAATAGTTTAAATGTACGAGCCATCGCGTGAAAGCGTGACGAGAGATTTATTCGGACGGAATCACGACGTGCATTTTTCCCGCGACCGTTATTTAATAATAGGGCCGAGGCAGAATTTAAAGTAAACTGTTTTTTTTTTTAACGGGATCGAGGAAGCAATCAAGCAAGCGAACGTGATGTGAATTTCATCCCTCGTTACAAGGGCAGAGGCACGTAAGGAACCCTTGTACCACGGTGATCGAGCAATTTTTTCGAAAAGCATGAAAGCGACAAGTTCTGGAAAAGTATTCGCATTTTATCGATGTGGAGAGATGTCAGAGATTCGAGGGTCGGTCTCGATAAAATTGAATCGACAGATGTCAGGCTTGGGTTACAGTTAAGAGGACTGTCGTTATCTCGTGAACTGTACGACGTGTGTCAATAATAATAGTCGCTTCGTAATTTTTCGATAAACACAATTAAGGTGCTATTTTATTTTATAATAAGCATAAATTGGTTTCAGTCGACCGTTCGTTGATTTTGTTTTGTTATTATCGCGTATGCCGTACTTTTTCTCGATAGCTTTCTATCTCCATTTTGGTGTTATCGGAAGTTTTGGATGTCAGGATGCATAGGTTGAATTTAACGGGTCCATTAAGGTGGTCTGCGATCGAAACATCAGGGGAACGGGGGTATTAAGGTCAGACGATGAGAGTGGCTCGAAAAAGGCGGACTGCGAGGCCTACGGGGGCGGCTTTTTCTCGATAATGCATGAAATACGGAAGTCCTCGATAAGTCGAGGTTTATTTAAAGGCGAGGGAAAAATAATGGCCGCCCAGAGACCCGCGAACAGTTTGATAGGACTTCCACGGCTGACAGCTGATAGATACTGGGAGGCGAAGAGCTTATCGTTGACCTACTCTACTTAGTTATCTGGTATACATCATACGGCTGCGAGTTGTAAAGTCCGATCGATCGGTATATTTACGTGGTTTCCGCGTCGGTGGACGACCTCGTAATTTATGGGGGAGGGGGACCAAGTTACGTAAAAATTACGATACATTCAATATTGGGCCGACCCTGAGGCAATATATCGCACTTCGAGCGCGACCGAACCATCGATCTTCCCGTGCGACGCGACGAAGTCGTATTTTAAATATTTCAGAGGAATCTCGGGGACCCGTTGAAGTCAATAATTTATGGAGTTTCGTTCGTTTAATTTATAAGCACGCGTTCGCAGTCTGTCGCAAATAAATCTTAAAGCGATCTTTTCTGAGCCCATCGAGCATTTTAAATTATGCCGAATCAACGGCGAATTTTCTTGAAAATTTCCGTGTACGTTTAATTTCATTTCGATTCATAATTGAATTAGCCATTTCCACGGGGCCATTCGTAGCGTCTCTATTGATCGTAAAATATAGGAATTCCCATACCGAAACCAAACGTTTTCGTATTCCATTAAGTCTCGTAGTCACTCGAATACCGTTCGGAAGCGATCCCAAGAGGACATTAAGCGCGTTCTTGTCGGTCATTTTCCTAAGCAGCGGACTGTTAAAAGTCGCTTAACAGGTTGCGAGATTAGAGGTCAAAAGGCGGAAACTTAGTCGCTACGAAGCTCACGCGATAGAAAAGCGTAAGGCGTTTCCTCTCGACGTGACATTTTTTTCTACTCTCGAAAACGAACAGATTAATGTCTTCTCGCGTGTGCCAGCTTTTACATTCTAGATACTACATTTTAGTTGCACCCCAATTACAAAGTTTCTCGCGCATACGACCTCGACACTACCGCAAGCGCTCATTCCATTGAACTGTGTACACGTTGTTTTTCATTAAACATGTATTACGAGCGAACCCTCGGGTTATTCAAACTGTCGATATTTACCAAAGTTTGATCGAAAATTTTGAAGCACCAGAGAACGGATTGGCATCGCATCGATGTTTTCAGCAGACCTCAGAGGTACGTTTATGGAATTTCGATGGAGAGTTTCATCGGGTTAATTGGGGCAATTAATTACCTTTAATGAGTAATTACTGTATATCGATATCGCGTTCCGTTTCTCTCGGTTGGTTCGCGTTATAAATCAAAAATACATTGTAACGAACGCGATCGCGAACGTTATCGTGGTAGTTGCTCGTCGTAAGACAAACGCGATTATGTCTTTTTTACAGATTATTATTTTTCCGTACACTTCGCGAAACAATTGACGTTCTCGCACGCGATCTCTGTAACTTTGAATCGTCCAAGTGGAATCTTCTAGGTTATTCCAACAATATCGCACGTACAGCTCACGAAAATCCTCGAGACACTCGAAACGGTCTACGGCGAATTCGAGGATCGGTATCTCCTTGGGCCACCGTGCTCGTTGGATCCCTCGCTCGAGTGTTCTCTCGCGACACGGCTACGTGGTTAGATCTAAATACCGATTATTCTTTCAAAGAGCACAAGACGAATTTCTCGGATGTTTCGTATATACGTCTGAAAGTCCGATTCTGAAAGCGAGCTACGATACCAGCGAGCTGATACCGACGAGCCAGCAACTGGTTGACGGCTTTTATTTTTAGTACGTAAGCTAAAGGTCACCAACCCGTTGTTAAGTAAATGAATATCATGGCCAATTACATCCTTAACGTTCGAACGACCGATCAACTTTATTGCGATGGAAATTGCGTCCTTTCGTGGGGGACAAACTCCGAAGAAACGGGCAAGCCGCGGGCTGAACCTTTGCGTCGGGACAAAGGTCGTCGCTTAAAATACTAGAGTGCCGGTACATCGTTGAAAAATGTCACCGCGTTAATTTTCTCGCACGTTGCAAAAGTGCACTTCTGCGTCCTCTTGAAATCACTCGATTGTTTCACACTCGCCAGGACTTTACCGAAACTTTTCCCCAAAGAGTATCGAACTGTCTATAGGTCGAGGGATATGCATCGACGCGAATCGAACTTTGCACTCAATCTTCGCGAACTGAAACATCGCGGGACTCGCGAGTTTCCCGTCTCGAGTTGCGGGAGACCTGTCGCGAGATACTAGCGCCGGCATTTCTTGCTTTTAAAGAGAGCAAAACACCGCTGTTCGCCGGGAGTGGATTTAAAGACGACTCGCCTCGGAAATCGTGGTAGCAGCGGCCAATGGCGATACCGCGGGAAAAACGAGGAAAACGAGTAAAGTTTCAGCGGTTTTGCGACACGCGGAAGATTTTAAATATTTGGAAACACGAGTCGCGCGAGAACGGAAACCCAAAGAATATTCCGTTTTCGCGAAAGTTATCGTCATCCTCTGCCGCGCTCTCGGTAATCCTCTTTCGGATTCAACAATTTTTCATTTCTTTCCGCGGATTTTACGAAATAGGTCGTGTAAACCATTCTTTCAAAGCGTGGAGACACTCTTGTGTAATTCGTACAGTGTTCTGAAAGTTGTGGCTGCGGCCCGCGATCCGGTAGTTTTCATTAAAATATCACGAACGCGACCCGATGCCCGCTTTTAAATATCACACGGCGATTATTCGCGCCGGAATACGTTTTTGCGATATTAATGGCGTTCCCGGGATTCCCGATGCTCCTCTTCTTTTTCACCGATTACGGAAAATGGCGTGGCGAGAACGTTGTGCTCGCGGAACCGTGCGAGCACCGACGCCCGAGTGCAACGGAATACGGTATTATCTATGAAATGTACTCGCGGAAAGTAAAGCTCTCGAAAGAAAAAGGAAATGCAAATATATTCTTACGGATGATAAAATATTTGTTCGGCGAATAGTCATTACGAGGGAGTTCGCGATACGTGCGACCTTTAAGAGGAGTTCTCCAGAAAAATTCTCCGTCCTCTCGCTGATTACTTCTAGGTCCAAAGTTCGTCGCGAATCCACGTTTCTCCTGCGTGATTTGAAAAATTCAACCACCTAAAAGAGTGGCTCGTTGGATGGACGATTCAATGCTCGCTCTCCTAACGAGCATTTATTATTCAGGATCAGCTAGCTGTTCGCTTTCTGTCCGTCACGAAGGATTCCCCGCGACCCATGACATTCAATTTCCACCTCGTCTGGTGGAATGGGATTTTCACGGATCCTCTAGACTAGCAGCGCTTGGTAAACTACGTCGCTGTTCCCGTGTCATGTCCACGCGTCGGACGACGCGTGCATTCGACGCAATTCCAACGAAATTTACCGAAACGAAACGAAACGTCGAACGTCGCACGTCGGACATTTTCGGTTTCCCGCGATTCGATTCGACCGATCGACCCCGCCGAGTCGTGCCGCGAAACGTGGCCGCGATTCGGCGTTTTTTAATTTACAACGCGAAGAGCCGTCAGTGTCCGGGGAGATTTTCAACCGACCCCGATTAACGGTCGACGAAACGAGCTTCCTGGGATTTTCGACTATCCAGCGTTTTCGTTTTGTTTCCAATTTCAACGAAGCACAAATTGTTACCGAATGCATTGTCGCGTTAAATTGTCGTCTGCTGGGCGGAGGAAGAGAAAGATCTGTCGCTGGTTAAATAGATTAAAGAGACTCTGGTCGATAGCGGATCGAGCAAACAACTTCCGCGAGTTCGCGAGCTCGCAGCTGCAGAACCTGGCGTCCCTCGACTCGCGGTCCGCGGCGACACGCGTGTCGATAATCGAATCGGACCCCTCGCTACGTCTCTGCCTCCCTTGCGGTGGTACGAATGGCAAATCGATATACGCGGGTGCGCGACGCATTTCGCAATACAATTACCGGATGCAGCGAAACCCCGGTCTCGTGTATTCCCGAAGAACACCCGCCTCCTATTATCGTTGCGCTGTTCTCTACTCCAACTTTGCGTGTAACGTTGTTACTGTTTATCGTCCGTTGAATATTACGTCCCGAGTCGTACAATGACGCTGGAGGACAGCGTCAGACGCGGGACGCCATCGGGACGACGTCGTCGGGACGCACAAAGCCCTCCCCCGTGCTCCCAGCAAACAGGGAAATCAAGGAAGCGACGCGGCAGCTTATTAGACCGTCGCCGACGACCGAGCGTCGAATGAGACTCGCGCTGACGTTCTGTGCGTCTTTAATGACGTTCCGTGGTTGGATATTAAATCTCGCGATTGCGTGAACCGCATATTGGATCCCTCGGTGCGCGTTCATTGAGGATTCAGTGCGCGATGTATCTCCGCTGCATATTGGATCGTCAGGTGTCGTTGCGTGATACGGACCGCGCGGTTCTTACTTCGAGTACCCCGCGATGGGTGGATACGATCCACGATGTTAGAGTCGAACAAATTTCGGATAGAGGTCATTTCAAGGTCGACGTTAATTTCTACGGAAGTGATTTTTAACCGCTAATTCAGCGTTCGAAAGCGCACGAATTATGAGAAACGGGAACGGAAAACACCTTCGTCATTTTAAATCGAATTCAAATAGCCAATCGCCATTAAGCTAAGTACCTCTTTGTGTATTCCGCAAGCCGTTCCGAGCGTTCGTTTCCCTATCGCGCATCTGCTGATAACCGGACGCAGATATCGATGTTCCTCTAATAGCCTCCCGTGGCTAGATATTCGATTGCAAAAGGAATACGATGAAACAGGAACAATTCGCGATTCTTCGCAGAGCTTTCCCGCGACGTCCCGTTATTATCGCAAAATGATCGAGATCGTGTAATCGTAAGTTATGAATCGAGATAAAACTTGATCGACTCTTCGAACGTACTCCTGACGTAATATCGTCGAGGAGAACGCGCATCGGTAGACAAGACTCCGACGAGTGTCATTATGATCTCCTCGATGCTTGATACTGGTTGCGTCGACAGGCAGGTCCGGTATACAGTTATATAACCGGTAGACACGTAAGAAAGCAGAAGCTTCGGGGATTTCTTTTCAGTGATGTAGAGAACGACGGCGCGCTATTGGATGCACGTGCAGGCTGCATTCACGAGGATTCAGAGACCAGTCCGGGATAGACCCAGTTCCGCCAGAGTTATACATTTCTTCGTTCGTCGAAATTAGACGTAGTCAAAGCTCACGAGGAATAACCTAGCGAACTGTCTGCGTTCGATAAATTTTCTTACTCGAAATCCTGGCTGCGATCGCTTCGCGTTGCTCCGCCACGTAATCATTCTTTAATCTCTGTTGCTACTTCGTTTCGTCGAATATCAAAGGTGAAATGGCTGTTCGTTCCGTTCAAGGTCGGTATACACCATCGCGTACTTTCATTGAATTTTATTTTCTACGCTACGATCTAATTTTAATCAAGGAGAAGAAAATTCAAAAAGCATTCGACCGTTTCAACAACGAAGTAAAAAGTTTCCCATCGCGCTTCCTGCCTGGCGGTAGCAAACGTTTACGACAAAACTTTGCGTCCGTTGTTGCGGTACGGTTAACAACGTTGTCTGACGTCGTCCATCGATTACACGCCGGCCGCTTCCTGCGCTTCTTCCGTATTACGCCAGCACGAGCTTGAAAAACTTTCGTTCCTTCGCTCTGCCTCCTTTCATTTTTTTTTTTTCACAATAAGGCTTCCCTTGTTCCCTCTATTAGTATACTTTCGTTCGCTGTATTTATAGCGATCGTTCGACGGTGCTCCAGCGAAGACGGTAGATTATACTCGTCCCTGTAAATTGCGGAGCTCGTTAAATATTCGACGGTGCTGCGCTGGTTCGTCGTAAATCGAAGATTACAGTCGGGTTGAGATTCGTCTCGATACTCGCGACTGTCCGCAAAATAACCACTTCGCCTGTGTGGCGACTCCCGGTCGCCATTCGACGACGTAAACGTCGTCGAGTGCGAAGGGTTAAAATCGTACGTCGAACCTCGAGAGCCCTTAATCCAGTCTCGAGAAGAAGTCGAGGACCTAGCTGGAGCGTAGTTTTCTTTAATTTTACGACTACGAGACTTTGCATTTTAAACCCTAAAGCATGTCTTCGACAATGAAATCCACCCTTACGTACTTCCCTCGCGTTACGAGACACCCTGCACAATTCAGCTACGCATGAACTGATAACAAGAATAGTCCTGCGCGAGGCTGGAAGGTTAAAGATTCAAGGTCGGTTATATCGTGCACCGTGCTCGATCACCATTACAATTTCACTATCGCGGTATATAATCCGCGATGAGCTATCGGCTCGCTTTTAAAAGGTAAAAAGGCGGAAACACCTAACCTACTTTACTCGTCGTTCTTGGTATTACACAATTTCTTCGTGTTAACGAGGAACAGACGCAGAGTGTCCGTCGTCGATTTTAACGAAAACTTACAGGTTCGCGAATTCGATTGCTAATAAATCTTTGCAACAGCAGGTACCTTCGATCTCCTTATTAAATTTACTTGTCAACGTGTACGTCATGTTATTTTCCTTCGTAAGTCGTAAAAACTTTGTTCGGAAAACTTCCGTCTACCTTTGGTACTTTCGAAGATGGCACCAGAGGGGGGTGAAACTTTGCAAGGTAGTTTCGCTCCTCGAACTTCGGCTACCGCAGCCGAAAAAATAACAAGTCTCTTTTATTTTCGATCGCTCCGCTTCTTTGCGAGTCGCGTCGAGTAATTCGTTTTAATTTTTGCAACGCTCCGCGGTTGGAAAAAGAATAATAGCGTAACGCGGTATCGAGAGCGAAGGGTGACGATTATATTTCTGGAATCGGGGAGTAAAAGTTGTCGCTCGTAGGCGAGAATTACCGAATCTCCATTTTACGCGGAACAGGCGCGGCGATTTCTTAAAGATTCTCGGAGAAAAGTTTCCGAGACGCGATCGTTGCACGGAGAAAAGTTGGTCGTTCGCCTAATGGGATTTCCGCATAACGGGAAATTCATCGGGAGGGGGAACTCGAGGCTCGAGAAAAGTCTCGTCTCCGCTGTTTTTCCCTTCCCACGATGAAGAAGTCCTCGGACTTATTCCCTCGAACAATTGAAACGTGGTCAGTAAGTTCCCTTATCCAGAGGGCCGTCTGGGATCCGCGGAAGAAGCTTTTAACGGACTCGTTACGCCGCCATTCAGCAAATCTGGGTCAAAGATTCCTGAAACGGTCGCGGCGCGATGTAACGATAATTAAAACAATGCGACGGGAAAGTTGAGGAGTCGCCTGTGGCGGGCGACAATAGACGCGGCATTATTATTTGGCCCGGGCCAAAGTTTTCTCCTTGTGACGCATCGAAGGCGAGGGGGTTTACGAGTAAAACTCGCGGTAAATCTTCGAGCTTTTGTTCGAAGAAAGAAACCGCGTCCTTGGACGACAATTTTCTTTTTTAATATCGAAGATTCGAGTCGCACCGACGCTCGAGGACTGTTGTCGTTTGATGTGTACGGAACGTTGCGACAATGTTTCGTGAATTTTGCTCCAACCACGAAGGAGAACGCTAACAGTCGCTCTCATCGATACCGATTACGAGATACATTGCCACGGGTGCTGGAGGCTGTCTCCGTTGAAATGTCCCTCTCGACTAAAGGGACAGGAAGAATAGACGAACGTGAAGGCCTGTCATCGAGACTCTGCTCGCTAAAGAAACATGCACCACCAGACAGAACAAAGTCGCGGATCTAGTCTTACGAGCTAGACACGCTGCTGGAACATTTTTTCCTCTCGAATGAAAGGTAAAAAGGTAGAAAGGTAAAAAGGTAGAAAACCGAAGGGTCGCGAGGACGTTTCGGGAGGTAGAGATTAAACGTCGATTTTATTTCCCAAAGTGGATCCTACGCGACATATTCTTCGTCCCGTGAAAGAGTTTCTCGCGAGCAGGACTCGAGGAGGACCTTCAAAGGAGTCCAGTGAGCGTTCGCGATGATTGGAAAACGCCGCCTGGGAAATACTTTTTCACTTCATCGAGTAGCAGTCCGCTTCTGGTGTTCTCCGCAGTGAATCTGGAACTCACTTTCGTTGAACGAACGAGTTGTTCGCGATAAAGGGACTTAAAACGTTACCCGGGAAAACGTGTTCGCCGTTAGAAAACAGATGGTCAGACCCGATTAAAATCGTTTTCGTCGATTCGAAGATCAGAGGTGAAATCGAATGAACGACTGCGCGCTCGTACGTGCGCCGCTTATCGAACTTATGATCGCATTTATTTTCCCGTCCGTGCTATTTCGACTCGGGATCCGCGGCATCGACTTCGATAATTGAACGCGAGAGCGATCAGGCATTTTAGAGAGAGATCCGATGTGGAACTAAAACAACGACGATAGAGAAACATACGCGAAGTCAACGGTGATGTAAATATACGTATATAGGTACCGCGTAATTTACGGTACAGTTTCGAATATGGGAAATAAAAGCGAAACCTTGATGTATGCTGGGAAGGTTAATAAAAGAGGAGTATCGCTAAATATTCGCATACGTGTCGATAAAGTTAGAAATAAACGAAAACACGAGTAGATACCCATGTTCGTTTCGAATGTACCGAGTGGTACGGATCGATTTTCTCATCTGGTCGGACAGTGCTCGCGCACTCGTAACTATTTTTTACATTTTTTACGAGCGCGAGTGCACGCCCAGGCATGTATGCGTTTTTACATGAAACTAAGCAGCCACGCTTTAAAATTAAATGAGTCTTGACATTTAAAAAATGTGTATGAAACAACGGCATATGAAATTCTGTAAAATACAAAGATTTTAATTCGCGCGAGTCCAATTCACGTAGCAAATCGTTACAGCAGTGACGATCTTTAAACCTCCGACGAGCTGGTACGCCACTGGAATATGCGCCCGTGGAATTTTACGCGTGTCATCGATTAGGCCATTAATCTTTGATTCTCTGAGCGCGAAACATGCGTGTCGCTTACCCCGAATAAGCGTTACCCCTCCTGCTCGTTTGTCTCCAGTCACCCTGAACGCGCGATTTTCATTCATAACGCATCTTACGAGCGTTTTAAACACTGGTCTGCACAGTCATCCATCGTTATCCATGTTTCCTTGTCTTTGCGTTGTCATTTTGCCTCGTCTTCTACAGGCGAAATCACTGTCCGACGTATCGGATATTTTACGCGATACTGTCAGCAACAAGTGTGTTCCCCTGTTTAGATACTCTTTACTTAGCGGCTAATACCGAATAGGGGGAGTTAAAATTAAGCCAGCGAGGTCTCAAATATCAGAGTTGCAAATATCCGAGTTCCGCGACGATCGATTCTCTCCGACCGAATTCTTGTCGTTTAGCTTTCGTTACGAGTCCAATTTTCATCGTAACTGGAGATCTTCGATTAAACGATGTTTCCCGAGTGCCTCGAAGGTCGACGTTCATCCATCGCTGGCCACATCTTCGCAGGAACAAAGTTATCCTTGACCCGTCCGAGTCCTACTGTCCTCGTTCGAGATCAAAGACGATCTCTTCGCGACAACGAGGCTTTTCTCCGTCCCTTAAACATTTTTCCGATCTGTCCTCGAACGAGACATCGAGGACGAACGAATTAAACGAAACGAAACGGCTTTCGTTCGACCCTAATTCCCTGCGACGAAGCCTAACGCTAATTCGATACTTGGAATCTCAGTTCTCGTACAAGGTTACTCGTTGTTTGTGTAATTTAAGGACAGAGTAACGTAAGTTTACGAGAGAGAATGTTTTACCTTTGAAGCTAAACAAGAGAACGCAACGACGAAGAAAATAGACCATAACAGTATTTCAGAGAAATTTTCATATTCGATGTTTTTCATGTTTCGATATTTTCTCTCCGAGCGCGCAATAAACTCTGGAAAATTTCAGAGAAAAGCGGTATCCGTTTACATTCAAAGGGAGTCTGGTAACGAATGTTACATGCTACGTTTACTCACGGTCTCTGAATTTCATTTTACACGAAAGTTTGACGTTGAAATTATCATGTCCGAAAACGGGAGACAACCAAACAAGAATTACCGCTGTAACCAATCCAAATCCTAATACACCCTCGACGTTATTCGATCGAACGAACTTTCTATCGATGCTAAAACACGGATGGTTTTCATTGATACCCAATCCCAGTATTTTATAAGAACGCTTGGAGCGAACCACTGTTTGCAAATTTATCGATTTTCTCAATTGTAAACAGAGCTGTTAATACTGATAACAAATATTACGTTAGCGTATAACCGAGCACAACAAAGAAATATAAATAAATAAAATTGTGTTTCAAATACAAACGCTATACATAAATAAACGTCCGCGTTTCGGAAACACAAACAATTTTCTACAATTATCGACTCTTCCTCAAAAAAAACATATCTGGTCGAGAGCGATAATCTAAAAACGACCTAGGTTCTGTACAAGCGGAAGCGGCCTGCAGATCTTCGAAAAAGAAAACGATAACCGAACGAGATTTCGTCGCAAATTTCTTTCGAATCTTCGCCAGCGATCGCAGCCACGACTCGAGCGACGAAGTTCCTTGAAACGTGATCCTTCCGCACGCGAATTACAGCGCGGCGACGCCGGGACCGGAAGTTAGGAGGCACTCTATCGCCGAAACGGTTTCACTAGAACGCTGCAGCGGGGCGACGTAGTCTTGATAAGACCTCGCGTTTCACAGAGAAACCGTTTAAGCTTCGATGTCCCGAGCACGGAGCCGCGTGATCCGCCAAAGGCGTGGGTGGCGGCAGATAATTATCCAGCTAGACGAGCCCCGCGATCCGGTGGATGGACTGCGGATAATTCTCTGGAGCAGTCAGACGTCACCGGGTAATCCGGGCACAATTACCAGAGTTCGAGAACTTGGCACCGGAACGATCCTTGACGTACCTATCGCCGCGTTCCCGTGTGATCGCTGTTTTCCAATTTTCCCCTTTCCTTCTCTGAAATTGATTAAAGCTGCGTACTTCTTTGTCCACGATTTCGCGAACAATTGAATTCGCGCAGAATTTCGGGCTCGTCTTCGCGACAGTTTCGGAGAATTCGGCTCGTTAGCGCTCGGTAACGGGCGAACATTTCGTGTAATTCCGCTTGTTTCTTTTCAAAGCTGCCAGATCCAGATTGGACGATTACTTTTACCGTCGTTCTTTCAGCACCGCTAGCAAGAACCAAGATAAATATCGTTCTTTGCGTCGACGATGTTATTTCGCTGTTTCCGGAATTGCTGTCTTTATTTCTCCGCGTTGGACTTTTCATCGAGTAATAAAAAGTCTTATCGAAACGTTGCTTTTAAGGCGACGCTATTAAGATTAATCGGTTAACGCTGTTTCGTACGTTTTTAGTATTTTATAAACGTTATAGTTGGCGAGTCATTTTGAATTTTACCAACGATAAACGAGCTCGCTGGTTTTCATAATATAGACAAAAAAAAAACATTGAAACATCGAAAACGTATGACACGAGAACAATAGGTTCGCCACGTATTTCATTTTAGCATCGCAGTAATTTGTAATTAGCAATCGAATCGAATACGGTGGAACGTTATTAATCTGGACGTCCCGTTGATCCGGGCATCCATTTGTTTCAGATGACCTCTTTACTTGATTCGCGCGGATTAACCAGAACCCGTTGCATTTTTATTCGCGAAATCCGCCTATAATGCAATAAAATCTGATTAATCCGATCTGCATCGCGTCGAAATACCGCTTCAAGTGAATTAACAGACGTATCGCTGGATTTTTTCTATTTTTACTCGACGAACCTGGAATTCTTCGAATTCCCATAAAATGCGGATACGTGTTTGGTATATTTTAATTGTAGCTTTCAAACTCGTATTCGGAAATGGTCGTTTATTAATAGTAACATCGTTTTCCGCACGATTCGGACCGATTTCCTCCTCAGTTCCGTCGCTAAGTAGTTTCCAAGCAAAGACGAGAGATCTAACGGCGCGTCTAACTCGCGGAACGGAATTCGAAATACGACGGAGTCGTTTTGCGACCGAGAAGAGCCAGGAAATGAAACGCAACCGTGATCAACGTCGACGAAAGGAAAAACGAGCATTCGAGTACGAGAGACACGGATAAATACGACCGTGGGAAACAGACAGCCTCGGGAAAACGGGCCGAGGCTCAAAGAATTCCCTACGAATTCAGCAAAAGCTGGAACGCGTCTCGGGAAGAGGCGGGTGTGCTTCTTTCCACGTCGACGGATAGAACTTACGAAAATGAGAGCGAGTTATATTCATCGGATGATTCACCGAAGGAGTCTTGGAAAAAAAATATGCGACGAGTTCGATTCAATGACGTATTCATCGGCAATTCTCTAAATGCGAAAATCGTTTCTCTTTCGAATTTATTAAAATGTAATTTCTGTTCGTAAAACATAGACGGTGAGTGCCGCGAAAAATGAGACGCGACTGATTCAAATGGAATGTCTAATTACGGGACGGCCACTAAAATTTACAGAGAGAAAGAAGCCGTTGATAATGGCAAACGAGACTTGTCAACCAAGATTCGCGTTCCATGCGTGAACGTTTAACGACTCGTTGTCGCGGCGAATGTTACGCATGGAATAACGAAAAATCGGGAGTTGCGATGGGCGAAATGGCTTTTAAATTAAAAATTAACGACACTCCGACGCGCAACACCGCGATGCAAGTGCTACGGTCATAACGAGCGTGAACCGAGTGCGGAGTAATTCAATGAAGAAACAGTTGGGATTTACGGTCGGAACGTCTCTTCGCGCTGCAACTTACGCGATATGGTTTCGCGTAGACGCATATTATTAAACTACACGATCCCGTTATACGAGGCTGGCAAGCATTAGACGTTAGAGGTAGCTTGTAGTTTAAGAGCGATTTAAAACTTTTTACTCGTTTAACCTTCCTGTCCATATGCGTACGTTCTTATCGCATCGAATCTCCAAATTCACTCCCTTTACGGTCCTAGAATTACGGTCCCTAGAAACGAAGTAAGTTGCCTAAGAGGTGTCGAAATTGCATTCGAAAGCACACGAGGTATCAAACTACATGCCTTGATCGCGTCCCGATCAAACACAGATTTCTATGCAATTTCGCGCACCCGCGAACCAATAGCCACGGGCTATCGTCGAAACTTCCGCGAACAAAGAACTTCGCAGGCAGTAAATCTTGTTTCAGCCGAGTGAAAGCTTCCTTGGATACGATTCGCGTAGTCGGCGCGCGCCATGAATAAAACCCTGAATCCGAGCAAACCGCAATCAAAACTTCCGTGTAATGGACTGCGGTAAAAAATAGGCTTTGCCAGGCTTTATTTCGTGCCTTTATTAGAACGGCCATGGATGTTCGTTAATTCTTGCTCGTTCCGTTCCTTCGAGGAGTTGTAAAACCAGACCCAGTGGAAGTGGCTTAAGATCCGATTTTTATTCCACGCGAACGGGAGTACTACGATTCGGTCCTGCCATTGGAGGACACCGGAAATCGTTGAATGCAGGGACATCCCGGTCTGTGGACAATTCAGGAAGCGTGGCGCCTGGTGTATTTTACAGGAATGGATCGTTTCGCGGGAACGCGACATCCCACGAATCCGAGGCGACTTGTTCGTTGCTACAGCTCGCCAGTGGTGCTAAAAACGTCAGGCCTCTTAAATTATTCCCTCTCCCAGTCGAGTCCGGTGGTTGGTACCTGTTGAAACTCGGGTAGACGCTCGCTGGGGTTGTTCAATGTTCTCGACGCGAGTGGACGATGCGTGTTTCTTTTCAGCGTCGAGATCAATCGTACCGCCACAGAATTCGTCGCTGGTTCTGCGAGTAATCGTACTGGCTCGCTGAAACCTCCAGCGACGGCACGAAATTCAACGAAGATTGAATTGGAAAAAAAATAGATTGTCGTTTCTTCTATTCTTTGTAAACTGGTATCTCTCTATAGCGCGGTATCCAGTACTCGGTAGTAGCAACGGTAAAGTCGGAATTCAACAGTCCTTGATTCGTAACCACAGAGACCGGAACGTTCGCCGACGCAAACTTTTGTTTGAAACAACGTTGCCAGGCTCCGCTAATCAACCTCGGTGATCGATAGCGTCGGTATTCAACCATCGAGGTCAGATTTTTCGAAAAAAAAGACTCCCCGAGCCACTCGAGACTCGAGTGCTGGTCGACAAACAGCCAAGGTCTGTTGCAAACCGTTCGAAACAACGTTTTCGTCGCGAGCTCTTTCGTTGGCGATAGAATCGAGGAAATTGATCGAGAATTGCTTCGTTCGAATCGAATGAAATTGGTTAGAAATAAAAATGTTGGCGTTAATTGTGCATCCTTACTATAGAACTCGACTCGTCTAAACTTGAGTAGAACATTCAGCAGCGAGCTAACGGTTTTATCGTCGGCCAGCCGATGGCAAATGTAGGATTCTCGATTTTCCGTGCCAAGAGGATATCGACTCCCGGTCCTCCTGGGCGCAGGGATTTCTAAAGCCTTATCCGTGGGATCCTTCAACGCGCGATCCAACAAACTTTCGGACAATGGCCGAATATTACGAATGTTTCCAACGGCGGCTCGAAAGTCGAACGAACGAGGAGAGAACGGGGGCGATGATTATCGTTGGGAACAGGACGAACCGTTTCCCGCGGAATTGTTTGCTAACGAAACGTCAGCAATGACGGTAACCGTCGCACAGACAGTTGCCAGTGCATTCGACCCTTCTGCTTTCTTCGGCGCCCTATTATTTCGATGTCCTCGCCGCGGGCTGTACGGCCGACGAGAATCGTTGCTCCACATTTCATCCGAAAACCAGTGAAAGGGTCGACCACTGTCTCGCGCGAATCGGAGAATCGCGATCGGCTCGATGACTCGGAACGATCGATGTCTTTCGCGATTTCTACGTCGCCAGCTCACTCGAACGGTCGTTACGTCGCGTCGCGTCGGTTTGGCGGCAACGTGCGATGAATTTCGATCGAGGTGTTCGCGGAGCCTAGGGAATTTTAAATTGATCGCGACAGGGCGAGCGCGCGGTTGCACGTGGGGTGTCCCTATTCATTCGTGACTGGCATCTCGATCGTCGATTCCTGTCATCGAATATAACCGTATTTGTGCAAACGTTAAATTCGAATACAACGTCGGACGTTAAGATACGTTTTCCAAGCTGGGGACGAGGAAATGTTGGGTGACTTATGAACGTCGGCGTACCTTCGTACATAACTCGCATTCTTGTATATTAGGATGAAATAAGGCGTGAAATAATAACGGGCGAGAGACGAGATTCCACGAGGGCGAGACCCTCGTACCCCTATTTTGCGTAATAACATCATCGCTCTCGCGCATACGACCTGTCACGCAAATTCGCTCGACGCGCTCGAAAATGCTGTCGTTTTTTCTGCTCCGGCGCAGAGGGAAGTCCTCATCGACGCTACCGAAATGTCAGTTCCAATTCTTCGCTCGGTCGACGGCCGCGTTTTCGCACGTGAATTACCACCGTAGCTGGATCAATTGCGTTTGCTAACGCGATTTAATTAATCCGGTGGGTGTTGTATGCCGTTCCAGTTTCCTTTGTTTCTACGCCTCGTTTGTCGTTCGTTCGTTTTATCGAGCTTGTCAGGTCTGCCCGTGAGCCAGGTAAACAACGTCGAGGATCGATGAAAAATATTTGTCGTCGATTAAACGGGACGCACCGATGTCCCGTTCGATTCGAAAGAAACCGCGAGCTTGGGAACGGATGTCTTGGTTTCGAGCGTCTTCCTCGAAGGAGATCAAACGTTCGATCGATCAACCGTTTCCAAGCGAAATCTTTGTTCCCCGGGGACTCTCTGTTTGCGGATTAAGCGACTGAGCGCGGAAAAATGCAACTGCCACCGCCGCCACGGCTTTCAACGCGGGACAAATATCGCGGATTTCGTGTCGTCGAAGGGCGACTCGTGATCCGAAAATGGTATTTGGGTCGTTCGTTTTTCAGTTTTTCCCCTGTTTCGCGATCGGCGACACGCGAACGAATCGCGTACAATCGCGTATCGTTTCAATTTGCGTGTTTTACGCAACGCTTTCCTCCGCTGCGCGGCCTCTGTCCTCCGAAATTTTTAAAAGGTTTTACATTATTCGTCGATCTCGTTCGACCAAGGGTGCGCAACGGACTATCCCCCTTAATCGCTCCTTCGAGGGCAGCTCATAGACTGCGCACGACAATGGTCGCTTAAACAATAGAATTCCGGGAGCATCCAGTTCCTTCGAGGAAAGTTCTTCTCCCCAGCCAGAAACACATTAATAGGAATGCCGGCTGATTATTAATATTCGCGACGAGCACGACGACGAGCGAAACTTTTCAACGAGGAGATTCTAGGCGAGAAACCGGCTTTGGAACCGCGCGAGAAACTCGATCGAGTGGCGGAGGACGATGACCTCGAGCGGTTCCAAATTGTCGGCGAACGAGCGCATCTCACCAGCCGAACTAGGAAATCGATGAAGCACGTGTACAGGCTGCCAATAATTCACGATTCACGCGCCTTACGGCCGAACAGGCGCGTAAATTGAAGACTTCGTTAACGAAAATTCCTATTTTCCGTGACACGCGCACCGATCGACGCTTCGTTTGATCCCTTCGCGATCGTTGCGTGCCGAGTCTCGGATGCGATAACCGTCTGATATCGATAGTGCAAAAAATAATTTTCGCCGAGAACTAGTCCGTCTTGCGGCGAACGAAACGAGAATCGAGTCGGACACGGAGCCGAGGTAAATGATAAAAAAGTTCGCGACGGCCAAGTTTCGAGAACAACGTTGCTGCCAGCGATTCGAACTGCTCTAAATTTACCAAAGGGACAAGGAAACACGGGAAACGAGGTTCTCTCAGAGGGTCAAAGTCGGTCAGTTTGCAGGCACTTGCGGGTTCGAGATTGAAACCGAACAAAGCGTGCGAAAGGAATTTCCTACGCGCGGAAATGTCGCTCGAAACTGATTCGGACGGTTCCGGTCCCATGCGAAAAAGATGGAGAGATTGTAAATCTCGCTTTCGTTGGTTGCTTTTTAAACGCGGCCCCCTGATACTACTGCTCTTCCGTTCGCGTTCGTTTGCGAGTTTTATCACGGACTCGCGGGAACTTCCAACGATAAAAATCTGATACGAAACCTTTCGCTCTCGGAACTTCTCCGGATGTTTTTCCAAGCGATATGATTACTCGCGCACCTCGAGTTCGGAAAGAAATCTACGCTCCTGAGGAAACATCGTTCGAACATTCGAAGAATTAAGCAGAAACGTTTGTCTCGCGTTTAGGGAAATTCGTTCTTTCCTCGTTTTTTCTCTCTCGGTACTTTGTAAAGCGATAGAACAGTCGTTTGTAGATGTGGATGTAAATGAAAATAGCAATTTCAAGGGCCTTGTTCCAGAAACAAGAACGGAAGAAACCTCGAACGGACGAGGGTCTCGTTAACTTCCCAACCGCATCGGAGGCCCGTGCTTATCGGCGTTATCAGGTCTCGCTAGTATCTCACGGCCTAACTAGAAATCGATGAGAACACGTCGCAGCCCTTCCGTTCGTTTAATACCCGCGAAAATTATTGACCAAGTTTCTCCTGGCTCCGGTGTTCCACGCTATCGCCGAACGAGAAAGAAAAATGGAGGACGGGGGACCTAGGCAGAAGGATGCGGGAATAAAGGAAGCACGTTCAACCCGGTCGATGAATAATGCAGTAAGCATTACCGCGCGAAACATCTGGAATCTTCCGCAGAAATCGATCAGAAAGAGATCGAAGCTCGCGTCTGCTTGATGAAAGAACAATAAATACTTGATACCGTGAACCACCGAGGTACGAATCGCTGAAATCGTTCCTTGCACGGACAAACGAGTAGAATCGCCTCGCGCACGAACCAGGCAAGTGAAATAGCCGCGTATATGGTCAGACCAGTGGAATATTTTTCGTGGCTGGATCGAGAAGTCACTCCGACCGTAGCAACGATATAACGAGCTCGAGTTTTCCTTGTCTTTGGAGCAAATTTTTATTCTACGAGTAGAATGGTAACGTTTACGGCGGACACGTGGAACGGTACTGGCTGCGGGTGATCTCGTAGACGAGGAACATTTACGCGCGGACACGTTGAATAGGAACGTTTACGGAATCGAACAGCTCTCTTACCGTACGGCGAGTACGGTAAGTAGAATAGGATGACGCGTGTCTGGCCAAGTAGAATACGGCATCAGTAGCCCGACGAGTGGAGCGAGTGTTTCGGTAACGAAACGATCACGAAACGTTAGTAGATACGGTCGACTATGATCAGACGAGCGCGACGCATCGGTGATCGTTTTTAAACGAATAGATAGAACGTCGTGTTAGTTATCCATGCAGGTAACGCGGAATTGTAAAGGGTATACGAGTGAGAAACGCAACACCATCCATCCTCCCGACCAGAATGGAATCGTGCCATGACAGAGGAGTGGATGTCCGTACCAGGCATACCGCTACGCCTCGTACCCGGTCATACGAGTACAACAATCCCAGCTCGCGAGAGCAAACAACGTTACTTTAATTAATGCTCGCTACCAGAGAGAGGGTCGTTCCGCTCGAATCGTTAATTACTTCTGCGTTCCCGTGGCGAAATCTCCCGAGGTTTCTTCTATATTGTTCCCCGGGATCGTTCCTCTAACGAGCGCGTCCTCGAACAATAAAGTCCCGAATAGCTCGCGCACGCCGGAAGACTCCACCTGGTCGTTTGCCCCGCGTCGTCTCGAAGGTCGATGTCGCGCGGAGCGATGGAAAATAAACCATGGGAAAATGGAAGTTTCTCCCGCGTTGCGTTGCAGATTTCCACGACTCTAAGCTTTTCGCCGAGGAAACTAATTAGAAAATCATAACACAAAAAGGCTGTCCCGCGTGTTTAATTACACGAATTGGCCGGTTGAATTGCACCGGGCCGTTCTCACCGTCTCCTAATTAACCGTAAAAGAGGAATAACTTGAGCGCCAACGCCGCTACGCTCGCTGGGTCTGGCTTCGAAAATTCTATAGACCGCTCGCGAAAGGAGCGAGCAGGTGCCTAGCGCGTTCGAGATTGTACACAATTTTTGAAATGCCGGGAACATTTCACTACACCCTCCCTCGCTCCATCGTGCACCAGCAGGCAACTAAACGAGACCCGATCTCTCCTCTCCTCCTAAGCTAGTTTCGCCGTTTCTCTTCTTTCCCGTTTTGTTTAATGACCCGCCACTTTACGAAGGCACGCCGTCAAAGTCTCTCGTTGGAACGTCGACGTTCGCCTGCAAAGGGAACGTCACCGGTGGATTGGACACCCTCGGGATCGTCCGCGTTTAATCCCGCGCGGCAATTGCCGCGCCGTGTAATTTCGATATGAAAATAAATTGCGAGAGATACTCGCCCAGACGCCGACGGGCCGGATAAATTTTAAGCCGGAGGTCTGTCTCCTAGTTAAACTTTACTTTCAGCGAACAAGTGTTACGGAATTTAATAACGAGCTACGAAATTGCGATAACGTGTAAACCGAGCTATCCGAGACAAGGAGTGATATAAATAATTGCTCGAGCGGTTATAAAAGCGATCGTAATCGATGATGTATCTCGCGCGACTTTTGGTTACCTTTTATTTTCCGAGTTCTAATTGAAGTTTTGTTTGGGGGCTCGTGGAAGAGACCGAGCCGGGTTCCTCGAGCACTCGAGGCGACGCTCTGAATCGAAAATTAAATTTCCGATAATAAACCACCGTTACCAGAGGCTGTTTACACGTTTCGGTAAAGATACACGAGTGTGGAAAGTGCTCGGTGCATACCCCCTCTCTCGAGTGTTTACCAGCGTATCCTTAAGTAACTATCGAATTAATGTTTCAGCGTGGGTGGGAGCGTTGAGTGCTGCGGTCTCCCGTGGTTCGGCTCCATTGGTCGTCGGCGCGTGTCGTCGAGGAAGTACAAGGCTTACGGCAGTGATTGGCGGTCTCGTGCTGGCATTGGCGTCCCTCTTCACCTCGTTCGCCGTCGAGGTGCACCAGGTACTCCTTAGGTGAGTAAGAAGTCACTTGATCGCCTTAACGGCGACCTGCCATCGCGGATTAAACCAACTACTGCCAACGCTAACGGTGTTAGCGGAACACGAAACGTCACCCTTCGTTTGCGATAATTCCGATACCGCAGGATCCGATATCACCCAGCTAGACGGTGTTTCCATTGCGGAGGGGATCTTCGCTAATTGTTTGTAGGCTGCACGCTAGATACACGGGTGTGTTTAACCGTATATCGACGACCGCGAGATGTACGTTATCGGTCGCAAGTCTGAAATCATCTATATTTGACGTAGCCCGTCGCCGGTAAATCTACATATGCTTGGACCACCGGCTTCCTCTTCGAGTGCCCTGTATTCGCGTCGTAACAGCGAAATTGGCCAATTTCTTCGATGACAATAGGAGATGCCAGACTTTCCACAGAACTATAGTTCGCGTTTCAATTTGTTGCCAAAAATATTTAGACCGTGCTCTGATTAAAGTACAAACGTGTAACGAACGTTGATCCATTTCCTTTCGAGACAGAACAGGCCAAACGTCTTTCTCTCTTCTTTCGCTTCGACGACTTCCAATTTACTTTCGCGAACATCGTACCTCTACGAATAGTTCAAGTCCTCTCTACGACGCGAATATAACTTCCGAACCAAGAAACTGCATACGCGAAGACTAAATTAATGTACAGAGATCTCCGACAAGTTCCTAGGACGTCTGCTTCGCATCACAAAGTTCGTAATTGATTAATTATTAATTATGCCGTAATAAAACGTCTCCGAAAACTATTTCTCGCAGCGATCGAGAATCCGCGAAATAATCGCATCCTGTCTTTGGCGAGAGGGCCACGAATACTTCCGACCGACTCGCGCGTCGTCGTGAATTCGTTTTCACTAGCAATTAAGGTATACCTTTGTATTTCTCATCCGAGGCGAACGCAAGACAAATTAACGTTCCGTGCACGGCGAGCCGCGGTTTTTACAGTCGACGAGTTTCCGCGTCGTGCCGTAGCCCGCTGGTAATTTATTTCGCAAACAGAGTCCTCGACAAAGTGAAAAATGGCAAACACGGCGAACAAAGACGCGGGAACGAGCGACGCTAGACACGCGACAAGGGAAACGTTTCCCTTGAAATGTAGCCCTTCGGGTACTAAATCGGAAACGATCGGTCTTCGTTGGAAGCCTTGACCGTGGGTCCCGAGGAAGGTCGATTCGCGTGACGAGAGATTTTGCTTTTTCTTTAAGTGGCACTCTGGTACGTTTCTCGTTAATTAAATTGCGACCCTTTGCAATCGCGATCCTACGTTAGACGTCGACATTTCTTATAATCCCACTTCTTTCCGTTATGTTCATTCGCGAAGGAGCCTTGTCGTTTATTTGCTATCGCGAACAAACTCCCAGAGTTACACGTTGGTACACGTAACCACCGTACGGGCATTTCCCGAAAGGAATAATTAATACCGTTTCCCGATTTCCGTAGGAACGGGCCGAAACGTCGTTCGAAATCCCAAACGCGACGCTCTTCAAACTTTACCCTGGCTCGTGCGTTTCCACATCCCCTGCCACGTTGCACCTGTCCGAAACGTTTCACTCTCGTTCGTTCCCAGTAAGAATCGTCAACCAATTCCCTCGGTCGACGAATGCGCGCGCGTTCCCACTGGCAGCAAACTCAAACGATTCACCTTTGCAAAATGTAACAGCTACGGGCTCGTGCTGGGAACCGGTGCTGGCCTCGTGAGAGAAACTGCCGGTCTGGTGCTGGGCCATTACTTCAGAAAACGACGAGAGTTCGTCGAGATGGTAGTGCAAGCTGGCGCGGGAGTGGGAATAGTACTCTTCAGCGTCTTCTACAGGGAGGCTGTCGGGTAAGTTATTACTTGTATTTCCTGCGCTTCGTCGACAACGCGGTGATGCGCTGAATGGGGGCCTTCGTACCGGAGCGTCGGCGTCGGTGATGTTTGTTGCTCGCATTTTGCGTCCGTCTGGAAATCACCGCGCCTCTCGCGTTCCCTCGACGGACGTACTTGATTGCCAATTTGCTCGATAGTCTTGCGCGAATTCGGTGTGTTTTCTGCTTCCCGTGCGTATCGTTTGCAACGAACGAATATTTCCATTGTTATTTTCGTTTTCGATGTAGAAAAACGGAAATTCGTGAGATGTAGAATTTAATTGTCTACGACAAAAATTGATTCGACGATAGCTGTACAACTCGTTGATCAAAACCAGTTACGAAGAGACATATAGAACCGGATAGCAACCGAATGGGTAGAGCGAGTAGAACAGAACCGTGCGTGATTACAGAAGTGGAATAATTCCATATCTCGTTTCAAGCGACCTGTATCTAGTCAGACAAGCATAACAGTGTCCTATCTAGTTTACGAGGCCGGTACATAGTCGGAGAATTAGAGCATCTAATCCGAGGTGTAGAATGTATCTGTACAAACTCTGCCGCTTCCATTGGGAAAGGCCAAATTCAAATAAAATTGACTCTTAAAAATCTCACTTTACGTACGAAGTAAAAATCCGTCTCTTGAACGAAACGGGCGATTATCGCGGAAATAAAGCAGTATTAATCGATATTTCGAACAGGTTCGTAATCTCCGAAACGAGCGCCGATTGTACGGGCGATGTCAAGTTTCGCGATATCAACGGCTTTACCGCGGAGCATATTTTTTCATTGTCGACGGAACCTAATTGTTTCGCGAATGGAAGAGCAGCTGCCTTTATCCCGGGGTGGAATTTAAACGGATAAAAGAAGATCACACAGGGATGTCTGGCAAGTATCGACAAACAACGATGTTCGACGTAGAATGCGGCGGATGAAATTTGCTCGGAGCTCGAACGCGCCGCGAACAAAGATGCTCTTTCGGGTCAGCTTCGGTTTTGTCGTACGCGTTACCACGAGCGTGCAGCGCCTGTTTTCTACGCTGAAACCGTGCACAGCGAATTCCACCTAAAATAAGTTCACGTCCCCTTCCCTCTGTCCAGTCGATGAAACGGTTCGTTTGAAAATCCCGATCGCGATTCGTTGAATCGTCGACGAACTTTTGCGTGACACGTGTCGATGAATCTGGGATTAGTTGTATGCTCCGAAAGTATGGTGACGCTCGAGCGAAACGCAATTAGAGAACTCGTGATCCTAGGAACCGTAAAAGTTTACCGATACAAATTACTTTGCCCATTAGTTTTAATTGCGTTAATGGATCGTTCACAGTTTCCGAAAAGAAAAAATACGGTTCTTCGTAGAATGCTTTTAATTAAACGCGTAGAAATTGTAAATCCGATCGAGAGCGTAGTCGTAATTAAATTTCGAGGATCGCGGAGGAACGGAGTGGAAAGAAATCCCGAACGAGGGTTCGAGGACGTTTGAATCTGGTCAGCGGATAAGATATCTCGGAGCTCCGTTCGAGTATCTTCGACGAGAAACGTCTTATCCCTTCGAGTTCGGTTCTCTTTCTACTGCTCGAGATGTGAACATTTAATTTCTAAAATTCAGAAATACTTTTTTTATCGGAATGTATTCTCGATTCGAAAGAAATTTATCGATTCAAATTCTTGAACGGTACGCTAATGGTATTCTCGGTTTCTAGACAGGTGGTCCGCGGTTACCGTGAATCTACTGCATTGCAGGTGCAACATACGTAGGAGATAGCGTGCTTCTTCCAGAGAAGATGTTCGAGATACGCTCGCGGTACATTCGCCATAAATAAAAACACCGACAATCGTATAACATCAGCGTTAAAGTTTTCCGCGGGTATCTAGAAATCCAGAGGAACAAAGTATTAGCTATCCGAATCGAGATGGCGATGTTCGATAATCGCATCGAGACGGCAAGGAAGTTGGTAGCGAAGCAAAGAAAATATTCGTTCGCAACGATGGAAGTTGAGTTCTCTTATTCCGCAACGAGAGATCTATATTCCCACGAAACCGAGTTCACTTTTAACCGTCCAGTTTCATTTCCCTCTATTTCGTAAATATTCTGACAACGAGACGGCCCAAATTCACCTAATTACCGCCAGGCTGCATTAGCCGGCAACGATACAATTTCATTTTCGCTAATTTCCCGAAACATAAAGACACGGCCAGAAACCCGCCTCGAGCCGTGCGTAATAATACGACTCGTTGTTAAAGATTCGAGTCTCGTTTCCTCTAATTTCCTTGTTCGCGCCGTTTCGCGACGGCGGCGATCGAATTAAGCGGAACTCGCTTTTAATCGCCAAACTTTGTTCCCGTTCATTTTCCAAGGGTTCGCGATAACGTATCGATACGAATCGATGCACGTTTCGCGAAATGAAATACTCATTCGACCGGAAAAATTGCGTTGCTCCTCTAGCATAACTCGTACAATTTTCGAGACGCTACTCGAACAACTTTGATTACGAATTCATTCGACCGCACGGCTCCGACGGCTTTCAATGAGACGTTTCTCTGTCAAAACGTCTCGACGTCGGGAGTTCTCGGGTAAAACTCTCGACGCGGAACTCTTCACCGCGAAATGTAGGTTGCGAGGAATCGTGACGCACACACGTAGGAGTACCCCACGGAACACACGTGGATCCTGACGCCTACGTCGGATCGCGTTACCAGGGAAACACGCCCACGAGATTTTTCGCGCAACGTTACCGCACTGTCCCACGCACGCGATAAATCTGACACTGGCCTCTATCTCCGAGAACCGAACTATCGCCCACGCGCAACGCGTTGGAGAGAAAGGAAAAATGGGATGAAGGGAACATTTAATCCGCGTATCCCGCATTTGAAACGACACGGAAGCGACCGAGCATCGAGACGATACATTCGTTTCGGTCAAGTGCGTAGTCCCATCCATCAAACGTTCCTCGACGTTCGATCGATCAATGATCGCGCCAATCTCGTCTCTATGCCAATCGATGTAGCGTCGCTCAATTCTGGGATTGTAACGAACGCGAAGTCTGCCCGTTGCGCATTGAAAAATTTTGCTTTCCCCGAGACGATAACGTGTTAGAATATGAAATAGATATGGAACGACGAACGAGGCTAATTAATCATCGCGCAAATGTTCCTGTTCGTCGCGTACAATCGAAAGAAGCGTGGCGGAGTCCAACGGGTTAAAGGAATGTCGTTCAAACTCGTGCGCGGAAATTATCTACTCTTCTTGCTCGAGTTCCTCTCCTTCGCTTAATTACTTTAAACGAAGAGTTCGTTAGGTTAATTATGTTTAGACTCTCAGCCTATAGAGACGAGTACCAGGTTTTCGGCTTGTTTGAGTTTCGAGCACGTGAGATATAATCTACGAACATTTTAGAATAAGATGACGTTACACAAAACGTACGAAGGCGAAGTAGAAATTCAGCGCGGCGTATCCAGAAATTCGTGAAAGTGGCTGTAAAATATCGTCGTAAATTTCCTGCGTCCAATAAACCTGAAAGCGTCGTAAAAACGCGTCTAACGACTGTTCGTTAGCAGGGTAACAAGAAGACGCGGAATTTAATCATGCTTCGCGACTGAACCAATGAAACCGTTTACTCGTGGGCGAGAACTTGCGCTTACACGTGCTTCGAAACGGAACAACGTCAGCCAGTAGTATAAGTACGGTATTAACCCGACACGTGTTACCCGTTTGATATACCGTCCCCGTGTTACCCGACGATCGTAATACCTCGTCACCTGTTATTTATTATGCTGTAACAGCGCGAGCCGCGTAAGGCGATACTCTCGCTTCATAAGAAATATATATCTGCGTTCACGAGGTGACACGGTGGCGAACAGTGTATTTCATCGAGCCTGGGGGCGTCGTAAACGTTCCACGAGAGCAGCGTCGCAAGTTTCGCACGGCGCGAAGCGACGAACGAAGACGGTTATTGTTCTCGTCTAGGGTTTTTGCGCCCGAAAAATCCTAGTTTCGTTCCTCGGCGAGATAAGCGAGGTAAGCGAAATAAATCCGTCCGCGTACTTTGCCTTTACGATAACGATAAAAATCTTATTCAACGATACGTGCGATTTTACAACGATGCAAATTTATACATTTTTTACGTCCTCGCGATTTTATGTTTGCCACGTATCCGCATAATCGGATACGAAGAACGAGTACATTTGCCGCGATACAATTAAAGCGAAGTTTCGCGCAGCCGAAATTTATACGAACCGCAAGCAGAGACCCCTGGTACTTAGTCAAACAAGCGAGGTACAAAGATGGTTATCGTTTGCAGCAGCCACTCGCCAGCACGAGCGAGAAAGGCTTCTCTGTCATTTCGCAGAACGGCAAACGATTTCGTCGTGTAAAGTTTAAAGCTAGGCTGGAACAAGAGCGCGAGAGGCTTCCGGCTATTTCGTTTGGCGCTCTCTAGATATAGAAACGTCGCTGATGTTTCGTGCCATTTCCCGCGTTATGAACTTTGCGGTCGCTTTGACCCCAGGGCGAAACTGTGGCTAGCAGTTTGCGAACTGGATGGTCGCTACCGTGTCTCGCGTACCGAGTGTAATTTTATTAAAGGAATCGGTGTATCCAGTTCCCGAAAAGAGCGCCACTTTTTCCCTTTTCCACGACAGACTGTAATAAATTCTGGTGTTCCCGTTTGAAAGCGCGAACTCGTTCGAAACGCGACAAGTTCTTTTCTTTCGTGGTCTCGCTTCTCGACTCGAGAAGTTGTTCGCGCGAAAGAGTAGCGAAACTCGACGTAACGCGAACTCCTCTTGATTCACGATCGGGATTTATGGAAATTAAGCGTAAAGTAAGCCGGTGTTCTCGCGTAATACTCGAAAGCTCTTCTCGCCGGATTAAAATCGAACTCGAACAGGTCTAAAGAGAGATCGATTAAAATTACTATAGCGTCAAGAGGCGAGATAATATCAACGTTGACGAAGCTCGAGCGTTTAATACAAAAGAAACACTCGAGTTTAATAGGTCCGAAGTAACCACACCGCGGTAACGTTTACATTGAAAACATTTCCGTCGGCAGTCGGAGATAAAGATCGGCCAGAACTCGCGAGGAATTTCCCGAGATATATCGACAGATATTGCGACGGTATTTATCCGGACCTAATACCGTGGCCCGCAGCGCCGGAGAGCAGTTTAATATGAAAAGAAAATTTATGTAGCTTGATTTAAGGGCGATTCCCTTCTGTAACCGTAACGACGCGCTGTTTTCTCAGAAAGCTGGGCTGGGAACGTGGTATGCAGTCCGTAACCGGAGCTCTCTCGCTGGCCTTCTTCCTGGGCTTGATTTACAGGAGTGCTTCGCTCTATCATCCCCAACGACGGGCCATATTACACCTAAAGAATCAACGGGGTAAACTGAAAGAGAAGAAGACCGCGACTAGAGTGCCCAGGCAGCCGTGGGTGGATCTCAGTCCGCTGGGAAGTCGTCCTGTCAGAATGTTAATGCTCGCCGCTGGAGCCGCTGGTTTCGGCCTTTACACTCCTGCATTTTACATCGTGAGTATGCTAAGCATCCCGCGTTTCGCGACACGCTCTCGGTCGTCCCTGTTTCCTTAACCAGCACGGAATACGCTAACGGAAATTAGTTTGATAATCGCCGGTATCGTGTCAGAGTTTGCTTTCGAAGGGCAGGATCCACCGAATCGACGAATTAGAGTTTATCGTTTTTGCTCGTTAGGAAACTACCCCGGCGAATCGGTACCCTCGGATCGCTAAGAGATTGCTCCGCCGCGAGACCGTTATATCGGAATACCGTTTGTCTTTTGCCGCGATTAGACTGTCCTCGCATCATTCAAATCTCGAGTTTGCAAACTCGAACGACAGACCCGCTACTCGATCACTGACCACTTGGCGAGGAGCAGCTCGACCATTCCGGTGCACAATTATCAAACTGCCGCGAGCACGCCGCGCGTATCCTCAACAGCGGCAATCAAACGCGCGGAAACAGTTCCCAACTTCGTAGTCGAACAAAGTTTTACCAGAGTTAGCCAGGTTACACGCTCATAATCGCGAACGGTCCTGCGCGGGATTGCGATTCGCTCGTTGCGCGCGCAAACGTACCAGGAGTCGTCGAGTTTCGGTCCAACCGAAAATTAACGAAACTGTTCCGCGTTCCGGGTATCGGCATCAGTTTCCTGCACTATCGGGTCATCCCACGAGCGACGCGACAAAGTCATATCTCGACGGAAATTGAACGAAACCCATCGGTCACGGAGAAAGAATCGTCCGTCTGCGCCCAACGTGTTTGCTATCGTCCAGAAACAAGAAAGAGAATTCGCGTTACCCATGGTACGACCGGTCGTATTTCAAACGCTACCACTGTCCAATCTCCTAACGAGGAACGTTCGTTTCAGGCTGTCCAGGGACACAAAGATGGCTTGGAGGCGAGCGCCGTGGTGCTCCTGCAGACTTGCTTGGGCTTGGCTGCGGCGCTAGGCTGTGCGGCTTGGGGGGTTGTTACCGCCAGACCATCTGCTCAGTGTCTGGTGTCCAGGCAATATCTCTGCCAGGCGGCACTTCTAGGAGTTGGTCAGTATATAACACGTTATAGCACCGTAACGTTTAGGTTAGTAGAACTTTGCTCTATCTACCGAAAAGCGGTGACCGCGTGAGTGCGCAGAGCGGATAAAGCTCGAGGTAGTCGATGCTACGGATACGTTTAATTCGTGGCCATCCTTGTATCGATGGAATCGAAAAGTATCTTCGTTAACGTTACTCTACTCGTTCGACCATATAAATCTCGAGCCCAGATCTTATTTCTCAATCGCGTACGTCTTACTCTACTTGTCCGACTATGTACATCCTATTCTACTAGCTCTCGCAGGTACAGAACATTTTTCCTACTCTGCTCGCGTTATTCGCTTATGTCGAGGTTCATTTCGATAATTGAAACACGCGAATCGATTCAATTCCGCCAGCGTTTTAAAACGCGCTTCCCCTGTTAGGAGGTAGCCCATTAACGATTGCGACCGCGCTCTCCGCGATATTTGCCTCCGTGACCAACGCAAAGAACGTCGGGAAAGGGAGGAGGAATCGAGAGGTGGGCGAGGACGGTGGCTGGGGACAGAATGGAAAATACTTTGTGTCGGGAACTCGAGCCGAGGGTGAGCCGACTGAATGGGGGCCAAAGACGCGTATATGCGGCTGACACTCGAAGAGCTAGCCGGCTTCAAAAGGTTGATAGAGGCCCTGGAAGGGGTAGGGAATACTCCGTCTACCCCGACTGAATGACGGCCACGTTTAGAAACCTCCGGCCGACGAACTTTCGAAACGAAAGCACAACACGCTAAGCGATCACGGACCGTCGGCGTCGGTCGAGCTTGTCTCTTCGCTCCGGGAAGATACGAATCTGTATTTCACCATAGTTACGGCTGGAACGTTTAACGAAGGGTGTACGGCCCTGGGATGATTCTCCGTAAAGAAGTCCGAAATGTAAATCAAAATTTTATGTTACTAAAATATTTAACGGTATCTCATATTAAGAAGAATTTACCACTTCGAAGTGTGGAATGCTTTCTGGGACACCTACTAATAGATTCCACCGTCTGGAAAGCGACTTCCTGGCCGCGGATAGTTCCAAAGAAAACGGGACATGGCGGTCGACGAACTAACCGTGGTATGTTTGAGGAGCGTGGAATACTTTATCGGTGGCGCGCGGCCGAACGTGAAATTTTCATCCCTCGCTGTTTCCGGGGAAAGACGATTGACAGCGCGCCTTGTTGAAAATGAGCTCGCTTCGAGGTGTCGGGGCAAAGTGGAGTGGTTTAAATCTCACGTCTGGCGGTTCGTTGAAGTTATAGAAGGGCTGCGGTATTGCTTGCGTAAGACATCTAGTTTAACGGGGATAATACTGACTGAAGTGAAATACTGAAACGTATGCTCGTCGATGATACCGACGTGTACAGACAGAGGGGAGACGTGAACTCGAAGATCTTTCTTTACGTAATGAAATTTAACGCGAGCAGAGTAGGAGAAATGTTCCGTACCTGTGAGAACGAGTAGAATGGGACGTACATAGTCAGACAAGTAGAGTAAGACGTACGCGATTGGGGAATAAGTTTGGAGGTTGAGATTTATATGGTCGAACGAGTAGGGTAACGTTAAAGAGGGTGGTTTAAGATTGGTCCGTTAAAAATTTCGATAAATTAATGAATCAACTAACGAGCAGACAAACAGGGGAGGAGTGTATTTACGGGGCATGGGAAATAGGTTCTATCTGGGCAGAATAGTGTCATACACATTGCTGGACAGCTAGAACGAGGGTCATATCTGGATAGGCAAGTAGAATATGACCATGCCCGAGCAGACAAGCAGAATAGTGTGCCATTCGTGGTCGAACAAGTGGAATACTGGCATGCGTGGCCAGACAAAGGGAATAGCGTAATAGGGTCTATAACGATGGAGTACGCGCAATAAACAATTACTTGGTACGATTCGAATAAACTTTTACTACGGGAAAGCTGTTCGTTACCAACTCGATATTCGATATCTGAAACGTTAATATTATTTGTTATATTTTTCCCGATATTTGATTCTGGATTACTGAATTATTTATCAACTTTCCAACCGCCGCAGGTGTACCGACGTCGCGTAACGGTACAACCATTCAGCCAGCCGGAGACAACGGTTGAAATGCAAAACGTACGAGCAAAAATTCCAACGAACGTAACTCGTAATCAGCGAAAAACCGTATTTTCAGCCGCGAGCGACGCGTGTGCGTTCTCTGCCGCGAACCGACTCTTTTTCACGACGAAAAGGAGACCGAGAGTTAAATATACAACCGAGAAAGAGTCCCCGGCACCAAAAACCGGCTTATACGCGTCGCGTTGAATCGAGTTCGCTACTGACACCGTCGCGTTAAACCCGTACGAGATGAACTGTACCACTGAAAGAGAAATTGTAATTTCGTTTCGCGTTAGTCATCGTCGTCGTCTCGTCTTATACGCGCAACAGTCGTATTTATTTCGGCTCTTCGTCAACGTTGTCTTAGTTGAGATTAGTCGTTGACGTCTCGCTTCGCGCCGTCTTCGCCGTGTTAACCGTCTCGTTATCTCGTCCTGTTTGCTCTGCCCTCTGTACGTGCGAGAAAATCAGCATTACCTTAAAACAATTGTCCAGTCGCTCCGACTCCAGCCATAGCGCTTGACCTATTTCGCATTCGAATCGCGAGCATTCTCGTAGCTGAAACAACGGAGAATCGAGTCGCACGCAACGCGAATACTCGAGGGGAAAGAGGCCTATATTAACGCTCGTGGCGTCGATTATTAATTTCTCCAAGACCCATCGTGAATATCGCGAACAAATCATCAGGGTTCAACGAGCCATGGAATATACCGTTTCGTTCCTTTATTTCCGCTCTGCGCTAATGACCGTACAATGTAAGAGGATTACGAAATAAACTGCACCGTGTACCGCTGAAACAGCAAAGTTTAACATGTGGTGAAACACTATCCATGTTATCCTTAACCTTTCGATCGATCCTTTCATCTCCCACCTTTGCATAGCGTTGAACTTTGTCCAAAATTTTGGCCAACGCTCTATATGTCCAAACATTTGTAACGATTCAACGTCTGTTTCCGGTGAAAGCCATAGCACAGGTGGCATTGGGCAGTGTACAGGGTTATCACGGACTGGTCCTGGCGTCTGGTCTCTACGGTGCTTCTCTCGGCGGTGCCCTTTATTCTTTGAAAATGCTGGCCCTCGAAAGACTGAGGGCGAGACATTTCGCACGGTCCTGGGCTCTCGTTCAAGCCGCGGAAGCTCTACCTATTCTTCTCGGAGTTCCTCTTACCGGTAAGTGCACATTTGCGATATCTAGAGATATCCGCATCTTCTCTTGACGAGCGCCGACATTCGCGACGCTATCGATCTTCGCATCAATTTTCAATGTTTCAGGTTACATGAACGCGAACAGCCCAAGGGTGGGTTACTACGCGTGCACGTTAAGTTCCTTGTGCGGTGCAGCGTTACTCTTCCTGGTCGGCTGGGGACGACAGCCCGCGTCCCCGGTTCTCGCAGGTTCTCACCTCGCTACGGGGGTTGTTCCGCCGCCGTGCGCCTGTCCACCACCGCCCAGACCCCGGCTACCCAAGTCTCAATCGCTTCACGTGCCCCTGGACATCGAGGAGAACCTGCGAGCCGGAGAGATGGAGAGGATGCAGCACACCACCGAACACTACTATCAACCGCAATTCTACGGGCCCCTGAGACCCAGCAAGAGCGTCCCCGAGGGCCTGAGCCATCAGGATTCGTACAGGAGTCGACCGCGACGTCATCGCGACGTCACGGTAATCGAACAAATCACCACTAGCGTCTAAGACTCCGCGAGTGAACCTATAACAAAGATTTCGACTTGAAAGTTTAAAATACTGGTTGGCGATCGAGACTGTGATCGGAGATGTCGAGGTCTCCCGAAAGTTGTCGACGTTGTCTTTAGGCAATCGGATCGAGCATCGTCGAGACAGAGGGTTTCGCTGATTATGCAACGGAGAGTATTCGTGCTACAACCATCGAAACACGAAGAAGAGAAAAGAAGATTCGTAGCGACATGCCTCGAATATTCGATTCCGAGACATCGAGAGACTTTATCGATACGAGGAGCTTCGCGACTGTACATGATTCGGGACTGCTGTATAAAGAGGCGTATAAGTATGTACCTATAGATTGTGCTTTCTATGAGATACGAGAAATAAAACAATAGGAACGTTCCGATCAAAATTCATACATGAATCTCTTAGGGGTAATGTTTGGAGTAGAAGAGAGCTCGAATCAAAAAGAAACACTGATCGAAAACGTGAAACTATTTTTCTTTGGTTTATTTATTATTAGATTATTAATGTGCACACGGCCTGAAGAAATCAATCGTTTATTCTTCTTTTTACTCGGGCCTCTGTGGTTTTAGCGCTACAATTACTGCGTGCCCTGTCAAGAGCAGCAAAGCAAGCTCGTCGGTTCGGTTGATCGAGGCGATCTTTTGTGAGCGCCGATATCCGCGAACAATGCCGAAGCTGTTATCGCGACACGGTATTTGGAACACAGGGGCCGACATCAAAATCTCGCATCATCGGAAATTCGATTCAACTCGATGGCGCGCGGCTGGACTGATTGGCAAATGACGGGGCAGGGATGCGTGTCAACGCCATCGAGCCTCGTATAAGGTTACCGCCGATCAAACTACGGCGATTGCGTTCGTCGGTAAATTTCGAATTCACGTGTTCATCGGGTGTTTGTTTACGGCACGCCGTACTTGACGATTCGACGCAAATCGAAACTCGATCGCCAGCGGCGATACTTTGAGGATACGGGACGTCGCGTTTGCCGGAAAATTGGTTTGGATTTTTTCGAATCGATCTCGTAGTAAACACGCGGGAACAATTTGGTCGAATCGTGCCGAGAGTTGCATTCCAGTCCAGCTAAGCTTCTTTAGACCGGAGTGCACACTGAGTGCGCAGATCTCCCTAAACCGTTCAGGTAAGTTTTATTACAGTAAAATATCGTTCGCGCGTAGGTCAGGCGTTCGAAGGTAACGATCACAGAAATTGATCCAAACGAACTTGTTACCGAACCAAATTATTACGCACAAGAAACATACCGCTTGCGGTACGAACAGTGTTGGTTGAAAAAGACGATGTCTCGCGAGATGTTTGGATCCAAACGTTTTTTAAAGGGATGATATTATTAGCTTAAAAATGCACCTCCGATACCGTTGTTAATCAAAATGACTTTTACAATCAAACGCGAATGGAAGAGAACTGTGAGAAATTAGGAAAATGAATCTTAGATTGTTGAAGCACCGTGAAGAGGTTTTATGCTAAATACACGATGGTATTTATGTGTATGTAAATGGAATTTATGTAGTCTATCCGATCTACGATTAAAGTATCAAAGTAAGTTAGGGAAATACTTATTCGTGTTAATGGTTTCTTAGTTACGATATTACTGCGAGGGAAGTATCTGTCTCTCCGTGATGTACCATGAATTATCAGTTTCGATATATGTCTAGGTATTTTCGCTAATTTTGAAATTAACTCTTCGTAACATTTTTCGAATATCGATCTCGCGAAATTATTAAGAATAACTTGCTCCTGCTGTTCTCGCATCGCACGAAATTCCAGACTTTCGAATATTTTACCGCTTCCGATGCTTAAAAAAGTTGATCGTCGACGCTCTAGGTAAATTTTGAAAAATTTCCATCTTTTAAAGTTTCACTAATATCCGAAGCGAAAGCGTACCGATGATCCAGTAACTCTCGTCGAATCGTTTTGCGTTTCTGAACTTTAAGTGATTGAAAATTAATATTTAAAAATACCTTCTCGCGTGAATATCGTGCGTGCCAATTGTTACGAGTGGATCGATATTTCCCTCCCGTGTGTGTTCACAAAATAACACTTAGATATTAAAGAAAAAAAACGAAAAGAAAGAAAGAGAGAATGAGAAATCGGCGGTATGGGCAAAGTTAAGTTTCTAGAGAGAAAAATATATTAGAAAATGGAGCTGGTCTCCAAAGATCGCCACATGAATCGCTAGAGACTTCGTTTATGTTTAAGATACAGTACGTAGAAACCTCGAAAGTAAGTACAATTTAGGAACAATTATTACATATTATATTCAACAGAAACAAACAAATCAAATACCCATTTGTGACGAAGCAAGTGATTACGATGTTCTCGTCTCGTCGACAAATGTTTCTACATGTAACTCGTCGCGTATGTATCTGGAAGCTCAATCGTCGCGGTCGTCTCTGTTAGGGGGACAATTACTATTTCCTTTCTAATGTCTGTAACGGGAAACAAACTCGAGAAAGTTTCGACGAAAAATTGTACACCCCTCGACAAGTATTCTATCCGTAGCTCGTTAAGGACTCGCCCCAATTCTGATAGAAATTGCAACTGATCGAACGTTGGAGCATTCTATTTCCACCAGCGCGTAAAGGAATGATCCACAAACTTTTCTACGCCAATTCAGTCGTCGAACGGTAAAGTGATTAGTACCTGAATATTAGGCGTTCTAAGTTTACACGACTGACGAGCGATGATCGTTTGATTATAAAAAAAAAAAAAGAGAGAGAAATCGTTTTCACGTAATAGACTTTATCGTATGTTACGGTTGCCTGAGCCTCTGAAGCGTTTTCCGAAAGAGCGTCGCACTTAACGAAACATATGAAAGGAACCAGAAATACCGCGAAAATGTTTACCGAGTTTAAGGAATTGTACGAATAATTGTTTATATTCTATACTGTTTAGCCTTCTGAATCGAGTACTCCTTTATCGATTGTCTTCGTTTATCAAACAATTTAGACATCAAAATCTCGCCTATTTAAGCAAACGACGCGGAATGTTGCATACCGCTGATGAATATATTTATTTGAACAATCGTCGAGGTGTTTACGACTTTCTTCATTCTTCTCCGTGGTGAATTGTTCGTATACTGCCAGTTTTTTTATAGAACACTACCAACATAAACATCTTCGACGCACGCACACACACACACACACACACAAACAGCATACTTATATCTCTCGTTCAACAATGTTATTAAAGATCAGATATTTAAATGTAACTCCGAGTGTGCAACAAGTAATACGCGAACCAACAAATTCACTCGTTATAGAATTAACTTGTACTCGTAGAATAACACCAAGATCGAATCTCTTTTTTACCCTCGTAGCTTTCTACCTACCACAGACCAGAGATCTAGTCTGCGATCTATACCAAGCAAAAAATTCAGAATTCCTACGATTAGACAGCGACGGGCAAAATTGTATCACCCCAGTATAATGATTTTCTTTCACTTCCCGAATCTTTGTATCAACTTGGGAACGTCTTGGAAAATGTAAACATTGTAAACCGTTTCTCCGACTTTTATTCGTGTTCCGTTTCGATAACTGTGAACGTAACTAAATGTACGCTTATAAAACGAGGTGTAAAGTAAAGCTATAACAGACAGAGACGAAACGACCGTTGGAAAAATTGGAGCGGGAGCGTCGTTAAGCCCGTAAGGCGTTAAGAAAAGTTTTTCGCGCGGGAGAACAGACTGTTGATTTCGAACTGCTATGTAGACTTGTATCAAACTTTTGTAGCAGAAAAAGAGGCTGAGCTTTACAGAAAGCATTTGCACAATCACGATAGACTTCGAAAAGGAAAGTCACTTTCAACATCGACTCTCCTCCCCCCCCGAAACTGTTATATAATATATATATATATATATGTAATTTCGAGGAATCTCGTACCAGCTTCTTGCAAACCAACATTTACAAACAAACGTAACTTCTTCACCTTGTAAATAAATGCAAGGTCTCCCAATTACGAAACGTTGAACATTTTGTAAAGTTTTATAAATAGTTCTATGTAGTTGAACAGCTGGACCAATAAAACGTATATCCGATTGTACGTGTCATTTACTTTCACTCGAATTCCAAACCTTTCATCTTATATTTTACGAATATTTGATTTTTATTGTTTCTTCTACACTTTTTTAAATAATCCTGCTTCAATATCTATCTGTCCTTGTTTAATGTATCTTTAATGCGACGAAACCGTTGTTACAAACTGGTTATTGCACAAATATCTGTCCTTGTCTAAAAAAAATATAAAAAAAAAAATACCTCCACCGCCATCCTGCGATAATGTTACTCGAGAGTTCAAGTAGCAGGAAGTACGAAAAGAAGGAAGTAATTTTATGTCTGTTCTTACCCAATGTTGGAAACGTATGGAATTCAAAGGGTAAGTTACCTACAGGACTGGCCGAAACTTTGAACTTTCAATATTTACCAACTTTATGGATTTAGAGTGAAACTAAATGACGATGTCGGATTGCTTATATTTATTTATCTGAAATCACAAAATCATTCGCAAAAAAACACTGTCAACGCTGTCGGTAATAATCCACCGTACCGTTACCCACTATTGGTATCGAAGTATTCCTTCCGTTACCATGTACGGAGTACGAATGATCGAAGTGGTTCACGCAGCGACCACGAATGGCGCAACGGTCGGCGTAATGGAATCAATGAGAGCGAGTCGACCGCGAATGGAGTACACAGAACAGTTGTTCGCGTCACGATAAATCTCAACTGTGACAACGAGGCTCTCGATTGTGCGTATGTACGTCGACGATCGTGGCGGCTATCGATAGGCGGTCCACGCACCGTCGTTAGAGAGCATAGAAAGTGTTACCACGGATGTCGAACAGGTGTCCCCACTTCGATGCCCTAACCTCGGCGCTCTGTTCAGTGGCTCTGCAGTGTCGAATGTACACGTATGTGCGACGTACGGGATGTGCACCTGAAGACGTTCTTGTTACTAGGTCATAAGAGGTGTGTATCAATGAAATTCGTGCTAATCGACCCGTTCGTCGCTAGAAAGCAGTCGCACGCAGTGACGGGGGAGCGGTCAGCGTGCGACAACGGACACAATATATCTTCGTCGCGTAAAAGTGCACTCGTTCAAGTTTGACCGATCGTCCGCTCGCACCTGGCGCCTCACGCGAGTTTGATTCCTTCGTCTGCCGTGTGTGTTGCACTCTGCGTCCTGCTTTCCTTTCCTTACCTCTCCTTTCCTTTCGTCCTGCAACCGTGAATCTCGTGCTCCGCGAATATTTCCATCGGGATCGCGAACGACGATCGCGAAACTGTTTCTACGTGTGTCCGGGATCCGTCCGTGCGCGTACCGTGCGAGGCGTCCGAACTGTTACATCGTCTGTAACCAATTCCCCACCGGTATGGGAAGCAGTGTGTGTGCGCGCGCGTCTGCTAACAGATTTCTGTGGTGAATCTTAGAATTCGAACACGTCCGACGGTCTCGTGGTACAATTACGTCGTAAGCCCGAAACGGACGAGACAGTTGGCCGAACCTGGAAGCTAACCGAAGCCGACGGTCGAAAAAGCGCGCTCACGACCACGATTAAACTGGGTAAATGTCTTTTTTAAGCCGTGTGACACGCGACCGATACGTCTCGACCATGTGGTGTGTGCAACTTAACGGTGCTGCGCTGGTAGGTGGTAACACTCGATTCTCTCTTTACGCGATGCAGACGTTCGAAAGAACAGCGTTCCGTGAATGTTAAAAACCGTCCTGGAGGGAACAAAGAATTACTATCGGAGATATTTAACGATAACGTCCAACCGAGCGTATAGCTCATGTTTATTAATGAACGTTTCGACCACATTTGTTTCTGATTCTCTTCGGCGATAAATACGGAGATAATGTATTCGAAAAATGTAACCGAGTAACTTGTTTGGCGAGGAATTTAAAACGACGTTGTTAGCGATAATTCGAATTGAGTAGACTCCTGAAAATCGTGTAAAACAAGTTTTCTTAACGAATAATCGAAAGTATGAATGCGTAACATATGCGCGCAATTTAAGCGAACTAAATAACGTTTAATTGACGATTCAAAGAATCGAACCGAATCATCGCAGCCAATTTGTCACACTTACGAGATAACGTCGCGAGCTATGGCACCAATGTCGATAAAATTTTCTACAAATGTATCAAAGGATCGTATCCTATTTAAAAAAACCTAGCCGTCCGTACATTTGCATTCGTGCCGGAACGAGCAATTGTACAGTTTCTAGTTAATTGAAAAGTGTTGTAAGCGTGAATCGTCGTGAAACGAGACGTCGTAAAGCGGCAACGCAAAGCCTACACGCTATATTCACTGGCTCGGCGCGTTTTGTATCTTAACGTGTTTGTCAGATTGTTTCCAAGTTTGTGCCACTGTCCACATAATTCCCGTACGTGCATTACGCGTTCGATTCACCTTTGAGAACCGTACACGCGGATTCCGTTTTGTTCTTCTTGCTGATCCGGTCGTGAAACGAGTAATCTTATTCTTGCCGGCTACGTCGGTGTTCCGTTTAAAGGAATGCGGCACACCTGCTCGTCTTTTACTGTATTCTCAAGGTCTGCCGTCGGTCCCCCTAACCGTGGAACGTTGTAAGCATCATTCGAAAACGGTTCGCGATGAAATTCGATCGACGAGGGTACACCCGAACAGCAAACGAGAACGCGACGAATACCAATAAGAATTCCCGCGTGTAACATTCGTCAAGAAACATACATAAATTATTCACGAAGGGAAGCCGGTTTCTTTCCCGTCGGACTGTTAAATAGGCAAGCGCAGCATACTTTTATAATGATTAATAACACGAGTGAAAGGTCCGCGGCGAAGTTCGTTCAGGGTGATGAGCGAATTGACCGGTTGAAGACGACGCTGTTACTCGACCTCCAAGGACACGTCTACGCAGATCCTCTCTTTCTGCAGTTACGACTGCAAATTCCAGCAACGTTTAACAACACATCGAACTATTCATTTGTTTTGTCACTTAACACGTTCACTGGCAGACTAATGCTCTTGAAAATTTCTACCGCGACTTCGTTTTCTTCACAGACTTTTGGAAACTGCGTAATGCGATATATTTATTTTGGTATTCGGTTCTGTAACCGCATCAAACTTCGAGTATTTCGTTTAAATTCATTTTCTATGACACTTAACTTTCAGAATTAATAGTTCTCGTTTTTCAGCGAAAAGCACCGTCGTGTCGATCAACGTGTTAAACCTCTGTTAAAAATGTTTTTTTGATTTTTTTTACGGACCCCTCGGAATTTTATTTGTCTTTGAATCCCACGACGAGTACTCCGATAATTCTAATTGATAATTCTAATTCAAATAAGTACGATAGGCTCGCGAACTATCGTGGCTCGTTACGAAAATGTTATTCACGGAGTCGCATTAGAAACGATAACGGGGAACGAGTAGTGCATTTTGGTTGATCGTTAACGACAAACATGCGAACGATACGCCATCGGCTAATCGGAATGCGATACAATTTCATTACACGCAAAGTACAGGAATTTGGTAAAATTGCGCGTAGCGTGGAACACCGTTTGGTAAATGAATTTTCGATGCTTGAGTATCAACGCGGGGTCAACGTAACAGCGTTACATTTTCGAATAAAAACGGGGGCGGGGTGGGTTGGGGTGGGGTGTGCGTTCGTTTTCACAATTTATATGATTATTTTTAGCGTCCGTTAATAAAATTGGACAGTTAAACGCGATTTACGGTGGAACGAATCGAATTAACCTGCAAAAAGGGAACAGAGATTTTTCCGTTGGCGATACCTTTCAAATTTTAGATTTAATTAATCGATTAATTTCTTACAAATTGCTATACGGTGCTTCTATTTGTCGCTCGTATTTTCCCTGTCTCGGAGTATTTTAACGTCGTCAATTTTCGTTGCACACGGATTTACGAAAACGTTTGGTGCCGATCGCTATTAATAACAAGTACTATATATGGGATTTCCAATAAAGTCGTTCGTGGATCGTTATCTTCGATACCAGTGTCATGTATTTTCCAACAACCGAGAATATTTTTGTAAGAAGTTATTTAAATAACAGATAAGATTGCTTTGGGTGATTCACGTTGAGATAACACACGCGTTGTCCGTGGATTAGAAAGTAGAACGTGCGAGATGATTCAACTTGTCCGAATGATTCGTTTTCAAAACTTGGTTTCTGATCGCCGCGGTTAACAGAGGAGAGTTATACTTGCCGAACGGTTAGCCATTAACTTTGAGAAACCCTGACTCAAAGATCGCAACCTCTACTTTGGAAAGCACCGCATCACAACGATCAAATTAGGCGCTTCGAAGCAGAAATACTCGCGTTGCTACAAACGTATCCTCGACGGATTGCTCTTTTCTCCGTCTCGCGTTAATTATGCGCGAAGTGGTAGAACCGCGGAGCAGCCTCATATTTTATGCACTATATCCGCCACTGTTTTCGAATTTGTCGGTTCCGCGACGATACTTTTTTTTATTTTTCTACTCATCGACCGTCGCATTCGTTTCGCGATTAATTCCACGCGACGGGATTTTAACAACGGATCGCGTTAAATGTCGTAACGTATACGGTACGACCTTATCGTCTCGTAACTATTACGACATTGGAAAATGACGCGGATAGAGACCGACGGAAGGCAAACGAGACAACGTTTGAAAAGCGAAATAAACGGTGAATAGGGAACGGGGTCGGTTAAAAAGGGCAATTTACGTTAAACCGGTACACGTGAAACGTAGCTTTTTTTACCCAGTGAACTTCAAAGGCGTGACGCTTCAAAAAACTTTGCGTATTTCACAAAAATAGTTGCTGCGTAATTTTTCTTAAAGCGTTTAAAGCGTTTCTCGTCGCAACGATTTCAGAGAAAAATACGAAATTTTATCATGCTTATTAGGTTAATTTTATTAGGAAAAACCGTGAAAATACTCGGCGAGATGAAACTGTGCAAAAGTTATGTGTACTTGAGTCAGGGGCGCCATTAGAGGTAGGGATAAACGCTTTACCGCAGACCTCTATGTATATATGTATACTTACATACATTCGAGGCATACGACGGAACCAGTTTTATAAAAGAACCAATTTGAAATATGGCAATCATCCGTTTCGTCTTTTTTCATTATTTGAGAAAGATTACGTGCTCGTTACGAGTCCCAGTTAGCAATGGGCAAAAATCTTATCTGTGTAAAAATTTCGGATAACGAATAGAAGATAAACGATGTTTCACGCGTTGCTTGTTGAACAAACGTTACAATCTGAACCGTTCGATCGAATAAATCGTTATTATATTAACAATTACGAAATGTGAACGTTCAGCTCCGAAAGTTCGACGAAATGTACTTGGAATAAAATTCACGCAGCAAAAGAGAAATTCATTTTCGTCGTTCGATTTAAATTGAAATTTACGAGGAAATAAATTGCGAAATTAATTCGGTACAAAGGCTCTCCCTGTTAATTAATTCAGGAACGAAGAAGCTAAATGGGCGACGAGAGATCGCGAAGAATAAGGGGAAGTACATAGACGACGAATAGTAAATAAGTTGCGTTCCGTTTTCTCGATAAGGCGCAAGGTCGTAGATTCCCTTGGTAATTGAATGATAAGACAGATGCTGCCTGTTACTTTTCGCGCGTAGTCGCGGGACTCGCGAGTATCATCTAAACGAGCGATTTCACTGAAAACCTCGTAGAAATCGTTGCACTGCTGGTAACGCATCGTAAACTATGCTCGTCGCGTTCCCAATTATCTACACACAATAACAACGTCGCACGCCTCTGACATCTTTTTTACACGCTGTTCTTTAGCCGTAAACCGAAAGTCTGCGCAACGAGAATACACACTCCATGAGAGTAAAACTTGGGAGACTTTTTCCTCTGTTTCTTCTTTTCCTACGTTTACGTACTTTACGAAATATCGTTTACTCGCAGTGGACTATCGCCACCAGTACCAGAAACCTTTAAAGACTGCTCGTTGAGCTTTAACGAGAATTGTTCGCGACATTCGACACGTGCAGTTCAGGGCTTTCGATGAACCACGCAGACCTCTTGTTATTCGATTTGTAACGCTACGCGTTCCGATGTCGCGGCGTTTTATCGGATGCGGGATGCTCGATACACGAAACGGATCGATAATTTAAGTGTACTGATTGCACGATAGCTGACTAATTTGTACAGTTTGTTGCGTCAACGGGGCACCCGCATGCTAACATTTTTTTGTTTTAATCCGTTCGATAACACATTTATCGTCGTTTCGATAAAGTTGTAAAGTCAAAGTGACCGGTACTCGCTGAGCTACAAATTTAATCGTATCTATTATCTTCGATAACGAGGAACGCAAAGCGCAACGATGGCAGTTGTAATTTTTCACGAGGCAACTCTGAAATAATGTACCAATCATTCGGTGCATTTCCTGAACGTGTTCCATTGTTAATCCATTCTCCATTACCCAGAAAACTTTACGCCGGTTTTGTGACCCGTATAAAACGGTGCGTAATAACGGTATTCGTGCGATACCGCGGTCTTCATTGTATCCCTAGTATTGTCGGGCTCCGGCGCCATAATTGAAACTGCTACCGGCATTGCGAATCCCGAAACCCGAGATAAGAAGTTGGAAACAGGGTCTAACGACGATAGCGGAAAATCGTCGTCGAGCGTTGGGACCGTTTACCGCAAAATGCGTGAAAATTAACGAGACTCTCGGCTGTAAAACCCAAGTGTCGGAATATCTTTATTTCAACTATTAAATACGGAGTATCCGTACGTTTTCTTCGCCGATAAATCAGGCACGATCGCGATCTTGAACGCGATGCGAACGAAACGAAGCGAGTGGGCGCGATTTTTAGCAATTGGAATTTCCCGTGATAGGGGGTAACAATGGACCGAGGCGCGAGAATTTAAATCGTCGCACGTGTTAATTACACACGGGGCGCGATAGCGTGAATTGTCATTGCCCGAGAACGCTGGTGCAATGAATTCCGTTGTATTGAATCGAGGCTCGCTTTATGACTGGTTCTACCACGGGAACAAGTATGGACACGAACACCGCGTATGGTACACAGGGCGCGGCTATGGCTGTGGTTCGCCCGGAAATAGCGTAATCTCTCGTTCCAAAATGAAACGAATTTATAGCAACCCTATTAAAAAGAAACGGTAAGTAAACGTAGTCTACGCGCATTGAAAGCGAATAGACACTTGCGCGTTGATGAAACACGTGGCCGTTCAAGGATAGCACAAGAAAGGATCAGAAATTGATCGTTGAGCGTGTACAGCTGCGCATAAATCACTTGGAACAATACCGAAATTAACATAATACAAACATTGTATTACAAAAGCGATCATACCTTGCTTTTCAATGCTAGCGAATCCATCTTTTTTTTTTTTTTAAATGCGTCTCAAAAGTTACCGGTTTTCCCTTTGAATTTTCACGAGGGATATACTCTGAAAATCGGCTCTCGGGCAAAACTATCATCGAGTGGCGCTTCGCGCAAAAGTTCTTCGCGAGGGTCACGACCCGGCGAGAATTTCAAGTCGCATCTCGCCGCGAAAATTGACGGAGAGTTGCAGTTTCGACGATATATCGCGCGGCGTCGACGCCGCGTTGCGAAGTTGAAACGCTTTGTAAAATCCATAACGCGTCGAGCCGAGCGTTTTGTACGTGTTTCTGGAAAAGTTATTGCCGTCGGAGAGAAATGCGCCGAGAAACTCTCCGGTCGCTATCGGATTCGTGCCCGAAGACTTATGTCTCGAAAATGGTGTACGCCGCATCCATCATCGCGGTGAACGCCCGCGGAACAGGGGAAATGGAAATTGCATTGTTAAACTCGAGTTCTGACGTCGTCTTTGCAGATCTCGGAACACCGGCGTGGTCCGAGCACGGACAGGAACTGCGGGAGATTATAATTACAGGCGAACGCGAGATCGATAAATCACGCGAGACCCACAAGAGTAGAAAAATATTCCGTTACCGGGAAACAGAGCGAAGTGAAACTGGGAGGAAGGATGATATTCGCAGGAATAAATAAAATGACTACTCGGGGATGTGCTTAATCGACGTATTGCCGTATCGGTTGACCGATAAAGTTGCAGTCGAAACATGTTCTCGTTAAATAAACGGAATTGGGTGGCGTAACGAGAAGCAAATAAATTAGGATTCGAAGGGATGTTTGAGCAAGTGACCATCGGAATTACAATCTATGGTATTTGTCTCATCGATGACGCGTGTGTACGGAACGTGTCTTCCAGCAACGTGACGAACCGCGAATTAATATGAAAAAATACTCTAAAACGTACCGTTGAGATATGCGGCTAAGCAAACGATTATTTTCCTCGACTGTACCGGCTGCATAGAGTTAAGAATACGCGACTACCGTACCTTAAGCCAATTCTTCCGATATCCGAATAGGACTCGAAGTAAACATCGAAACGTAGAATCGTTTAATCCGCATTATCGTATTACGCGCTCCGAAGGGTTCGAGTAAATACATACGATTTGGAGAAACGTTTTATCGATTCCCATCCAACAGAGCCAAAAATACACGAGGAAAGTAGTATCGGCAAGCATAATTCAATTAATATTAAATACAAACGTTTCGAGCTCACGTTTAGCTTCTTTACGGCATGATTCATGATCATCGATGGAATAGGGCGAAATAGGATAGAATAATCTTCTATAAATGTGTTGGATATTCGTCGCCAGTTTAAAATCCCCGAAGATATTCGCGACGCGGGTAAAACATTCGCGATCGAGAGAGAATCGATAGTTCGATGCGATATCTCCATCGGAGAATTTCCCGGACCGTATTAATTCGGCCAAGAATTTAGTAGAACGCTCGATTTTCGCACAGCCAATCGAACGAACGAGAGAGAAAGGGTTCTTTTCGTTGGTACTCGCGTATCGAAAACGTACACGTGTTCGTGTGAGTATTATCGTCAAAGGACCCGAGTCCCGAACTCCAGAGCAATACTTCTCGCATCGTTGCGCCTCCCGCGTATAGAATTTCACGTGGTAGATATTACGTGGCGGTATAATAACGACAGATTTCTTCGTATATTTGCATTGGCTCGCAATTCTCGCAATGACCGAAAATGGAGCACTGCAATTTGGGAAATTGCTAATTGCGGATCATTTGATTCTCGTCGAAGTAAGAATCGAATCGAAGACGATGCACGTTCGTATACGATAATTGTTGCATAAGAAATCGACTACTTTACGTTTCATTTGAGCGCGGATAGCAATTTCTGTTCGTTCCGAACGAGGTAGCGAACCGTAAATTATCTCTTAGATTATTACAGGTCGTTTACATTGTAGCGAGGTAGGAAAGAACAGTGATTTGCAGTCGTCGATGCGTTTAGGCTGCATCCCGATCGCGGGGGCTTCAATTAAGTTGCGGTTCCATAACTTCCGCGTGCGATCGACGTTTCATCGGCTCCGATTCTGCCCCCCTGGCCGAAACACAGAGAAACCTTTCGCTGAAACGACCGAGTGGATTGAGCAACGCGGTCTTCCATCTTCGTATCTCGTTTGCACAAGTGCATTACGTCCTAGGTTCGTTATTATTCCGTTAATTTGCCTTCCTATCCTCCTCGGGGCTCTCGCTTGCGAAATCACCGATGCCTTCCACGAGATATTCAGGACCCGCTGTGATTTCGAATTTATCGTTAACCGTGCCCCGCTCTGGCGCAACGTCCGATTATTGCAAAAGCTCGAAAAACACGGAAACACACCGAACGCGATACGTATTCATTCAACGATTCGACGCACAACGGCTTCGTTATAGATTTAAATATTTTAATTTTAGCCGTCTCTGTTCGAAAATAACGCCCCACTTTACCAGTCGGCCTTACCGCGAGTCGAGCGAAACTTTATTCGATCGCTAGGTAACGAATAAGATTCCGGATAAAAATCCGTCTCGCGTCTGGCTAAACGTGGTCGAAACGCCGCGAAATTGTCGCGAATTTGCGGTCGAAAGTCGAGCCTTGCATATTTTGTTTGACGTTCCCTGTCGAGCGAGGCGAAGTTACCCTGGTCGTTGTCGCTTATTGCCTGGCGGGCTGCGTTCGAGCCTCGAACCGGGCTCATCAAACTTCGAGCAGCCTGCAGCGACCAGTGCGAACCCTCTTGGGTGAAACTTGAGCGACGATGTTGGATGCCGAATGCTTGGAATCCGTAAGCCTAGTGCAGAGGTTAGATCAATTATATGTGCGTTATTTGTACGTGGAATAGATCGAAATTCTGGTTTCAATTGGAGTCGAGCAAAGGTTGGCAATGGAAAAAAGCAAAGCCAGCTGTACGCATAGATTCGTAGTCGTCTTCGTAGGGTTAAAAGGAAGAAAGTCCCACTGCGTGACATTTCCGTTATTCCACGAGCGGTATGCAATTCTCAGGTGCTATTACGCGTCGGCTCGTGTGGCCCGTTATCTCGATGAAAGTGAATTATTCAGGAGCCGCTAATTAATTAGCATCGGCGGTGAAGGCATCGCGGGCACAGCCGCGATATCGTTTTCCCAGACGTGGAACGTCCTCGTTAAAGTCACGACCAACGGTGCGCGTTGTTCGCGACGTTTCCGGTGGATTTCTACGGAACACTTCCACGTTGTCTCTGCCGTTTAATCATCCTTAACCGCCGCAGGTGCTTCTCGCTTTCGGCGCGGCTTCGACCCGCGAGACTCGAAAAGCTTACGAACTGTATAAGTAATAGGCGCAGCTAAAACTTCCGGTTCTGTTCCTGCTGCGTCTCTTTATCTTATTTCGCAGCCTCTGGAAAGAGAAGGAAAGTCGTTATCGAGATGCAGAAAGTAATAGGTCCCTGAAACGTGGCGCGAAGAGTCTCCAAAGGGCTGTTCGGTTTCAATTTGACGATTCGTAGGTGTTTTATCGCCGATCGGTCCATTCCAAACATCTCGAAAACTTGGATAACTTCAACGTTCGGACGCGCGCTCTTTCCGAAACAAAACATTTTGCAGCGAAAACATGTTTATTTCGGCTCTATTTTTAACTCGTTCCATTCGTGAAACTTATGAATGGCACAAGTACACTATCTCCCTTTCTCTTATTGTCCTTTTATTTCGCTTGCGTTTTTTTATCTTATTCTGCAAACGTTTAAGAACAAAGACGCACTTCTAGGAATGATAGCAAGTATCAAGAGTTACGCCACACGGATGTTGCGATAGCGATTCTTCGAAAGGCGGATCGCAAACGAAGAATGGTTGCGTGAAAAAGATTACTTCATTTCACTTGTTGTAATAATATCTCGCGACAGTCGTAACTGTACTGTTTCATCCCAATCTCGTTGTATCCCTTTTTTGAAAAAGAAATCTTTCATTGAAACCAAGGAGATTCCCGGAGGAACACATTCGGTTAAGTCAAAGCCTTGTCCTCCTTATCCGCGAAAAGAAGCTGCCTTCCAGTTCTCCGCTGACCAAAAGGCGTAAAATACAGAATAGAACGTTCATTGTTCTCTCGTAAATGATGCTCCGCCAAATGAATTTCCTGCTCCGTTTTCGCGGCGCCCCGTGGTTCGTTCGCGCAACGTTCCGACGCTGAATCCAGTGTTTCTCAATTTTTCTCAGCTCCAAAGTAGTCGGAGCCATGGTCTACGAAGTCTCCGGATACGATCTCCGTTGACGATCCCTGGCTGAACGGATCAACAGCTTCCCAGCGAGACGGTCGTTATCAAATCTGCACCGAGCGAAATCTAAGCGCGCGCGAAGCGAATGCAAGAATGTGCACGGCGTGCGCTCAAAGGAAGGAGCGCACGGCACTGGTCTCTCGAGCACACCGGAAGCAAAGAATCGAAACGAATCGATAATGGTGAATCGTCTTATGTATTATGTACCCGATAAATAAACAGTCGAGGCTCGCGTGACTTCCGGCTCGTTTGACCTGGCGCAAATACACTTGGACAAAAGCAATAGCTCGATGGCGAGGTGCGAAATAACGAGTACGTACGAGAAGCGTGTGTCATTGACGGCGCAACACCGAAACTCCGCATGCAACGGACGTTTAACACGGGCCCAGGAAACATGTTTCAGTCGCACAGGATGTCAAAGAGATGTGTTTGCCACCGGTTCTCGCGAATAACGTCACGTATCCGAATTGCTGGAGATTTCGAAGGAGACTCGTTTATTTTACTCTAGGGGGTAGACTTGAGGAACAGTTGCGTGTCGTCTAGAATAATGAACATTGAAGGATTCGTTACCGAACGACACGGATCTTTTTCTGTTTCAGATATCGAGCCCACGCCCTGCTCGTAGTCATGTGATTCTTCTCGAAGAAGAAGGCCGACCTTTGACATTTGGTTGCGACTAGTTCCCCGTAGAAACCCACCCCCGTCTTCAGACCTCTCTGGACTTCCGGCTGCGAAGATCGGGTGATGAGCTCAGGGTACAAGGTGACAAGCCCCGTAAAAAAATGTTTCGCTCCAAGATTCGCATTCACACGTGTCAAGTGATACTGCTCACGTCGCTGGTATGGTTGCTCGTGGACGCGATGGTGCTGATGCTCTATTCGGACTGTATCGGAGGGTCCGCGTGGGGTTGCACGGAGAGTAACAAGCAGCAGACGTTAACGGAGGAGAGCGTACCCCTTCCGAAAGCACTGAAAGACGAGCAACAGATTCAGCCCACCAGCCAACAAAGCAAGAGACGTTACAAGCAGTCCGAGCTGCATCTTTGGAGGCCGGCGAAGGTTGTCCGCGAGAAGAAGGGTAGCCCTGGCGAGATGGGCGCAGCGGTGCACATTTCGCCGGAAGACGAGGCCAGGCAACAAGAGCTCTTCAAGCTGAATCAGTTTAATCTCATGGCCAGCGACATGATCTCCTTGAATCGCTCCCTGAAGGACATCAGGCTCGAGGGATGCAAGACGAAGAAGCACAACAAGTACCTCCCCGATACGAGCATCGTCATTGTGTTTCACAATGAGGCCTGGAGCACGCTGCTGAGGACCGTCTGGTCGGTTATCAACCGATCGCCCAGAACCCTGCTCAAGGAGATCATCCTGGTGGACGACAAGAGCGAACAAGGTGAATTTTCGAATGCGATCGATCGCTGTTACTTGGACCGTATCTAACATTGCTTTCCTTTAACGACGCGAATGCTTCACAGAACACTTGAAGCAAAAGCTGGAGGACTACGTTAAAACGCTACCCGTCCCTACGTACGTGTATCGTACCGAGAAAAGGTCGGGCCTAATAAGAGCTAGACTGCTCGGGGCGAAGCACGTCAAGGGACAAGTGATAACGTTCTTGGACGCGCACTGCGAATGCACCGAAGGCTGGCTGGAACCTCTGCTCTCCAGGATCGCCGAGGACAGAACCACGGTTGTATGTCCCATCATCGACGTAATCAGCGACGACACTTTTGAATATATTCCAGCGAGCGATATGACATGGGGCGGTTTCAATTGGAAACTAAACTTCAGATGGTAAAGACGATCGATCATTTTTTGCGACGCGTTACGTTTCGCTGAAGATGCTGATAAAATAAAATGTCTTGAATTTTCAAGGTACAGAGTAGCGCAAAGAGAAATGGACAGAAGATTAGGAGACAGAACCGCTCCTCTACGAACGCCAACGATGGCTGGCGGATTATTTTCTATCGATAAGGACTATTTTTACGAGTTGGGCGCGTACGACGAGGGCATGGATATTTGGGGCGGTGAAAATCTCGAAATGAGTTTTCGGGTGAGTAACGGTCGATGATCAATTTTTTAATCGAATTACGCCGTACGAAGTGTTCGGTCACGAAGAAGTACAAGCGAACGAGAAATACTAAATGCAAAGTGTATAGTGTTTAACTTTTTTTTTACGACAGATTGTGGTGGCTGCAAATATTTACAGGTGATTCCCGGGGAAGATTAATTTTTTGTTACACGAGATTCTACTAAAAGATTCTTTTCCTTACAGTATATGTTTCCCAGACGTAGTTACACCGAATTATTCGTGTGTGAACTGTTTGATACGCTTAATATCGTGACGTAGCATTAACATAGTAAATCGCAGTTAATGCTAGAACTTTCGAAGTCTGTACGCTTCATCTGGTTGGAACGTGAAATTATTCTGTGCAACGTATACGTAGAGTAATTTGTATTTGAGAAATTAAAATGCGAACACTTCTCTGAAGTTCTAGCGTTAAATGAGTAATTTTGCATTGGGATACCGTATGGTAAAGAAAAACGAAAGATTTAAATTTGTGATTCCAATTAGAGGGATTAGCTATGGATACTTTCACCTTCATTTGTGAAGTCATAAGTACCTTATAGGTATGGCAATGCGGTGGAACGTTAGAAATCAGTCCATGTTCACACGTTGGACATGTATTCCGAGACAAGAGTCCATATACATTCCCTGGTGGTGTCAGCAAAGTAGTACTACACAATGCGGCTAGGGTGGCCGAAGTCTGGATGGATGAGTGGAGAGATTTTTACTATGCCATGAACCCAGGTTAGATAATACCGTGTTTAATTTCATTTGTTTTCTTTTTGTCCTTACACGAATACCACAAACTAACAACGTCAACTATTCGATAGGAAATTAAATTTGATTAATTCTGAAATTTTACTTTAGAAAAGTGTGCGATTATTGTAATTTTATAACAAGAAAGTGGCTTTTCTACAAAACAAAAAACACACATAAGGTAAAACGCGATTGGAATTTGATGCTTGTGCTCGTATGGTGTTAGTAAACTCTAACGCGAAACACATTTCTATGGCGTTGAAAATGTACTCGAAGAAAATTACGAGTACGCATACGTGCTGGACGGGTATCTGATACAAACTACGCTATATCCATATAAACAGAAATTATATCATAGCACACTTTTTTTCTTTGATTCTAATATGTTTTATTTCAGTAATATACATGTTGCTATATTTATTACGGTATATTTGCAAATATAATACTTCACTTACTAGATCTTAATGTTTTCTCGTAACAAATGTAAAATTAACTTTAAGTGTATTTATTATTGTGACATTAACCATATTGTTTGTGCATCCATTATAGAATGTTATATTAACACGTGTGTTCATACGTAGGTGTATTATTATAACTATATACGTGACAAATTTTCCCTAATTTTTTTTTTTTTTTTTTTACTGGTGTGCGTGTATGAGTGTAAAATGGATTCTGGGCTCTAGCTATTACGTTTAGCCATGAAATTTGATTTACAGGAACGTAATCGATTTCTTTGCATTTCGATACACTTCGGTATGGTCTTAACCACTCATCCATCCAGCCGACTAACAAAACGAATTTCTTCGCTTTTAGTTGATACATTTATAAACTATATTATAGGTACCGCAGAGGAGAGCGAGGTCCGTCCGAATAATTCTTTGTCTAATGCATTAGCTCTTTTTCTCGTCGTGTTATAAAATCTTAATTGTAATTGCTAACGTACTAACAGAACTGAGTTGGTTAGATATGGATGTGTGGTGGGACATTGGAAATCGCAACGTGCTCGCACGTTGGTCATGTATTCCGTAAATCAACGCCATATACGTTTCCTGGTGGTACGAGCAAGATAGTGAACCACAACAATGCGCGACTCGCAGAGGTCTGGTTGGACCAATGGAAGTACTTCTATTACAACATTAATCCAGGTAGCACTAACACCAGCATTTCTGGAAAACGAACAAACTGCAATGTTATACCGAGTTCTTACATGTCTTTATGTATTTTCTTTAGCTTGTCTGTCTAGCATGTTTTTTTCTGTTGGGGGATTGGCATGCCTTTATAAGTTGCATACGCTATAAGCTTCTTCCAGCCGGATACCAGCTACATGTATATCAGATACCCGTTAACGCTGTATGTATGGGAAAATGGTACAAGATATTCCGTGTGCTTTATGTATTTCTAAAGTAAACTATTACGACGAACAGTTGTAACTCGACGAAAGTGGATAGTAATATCGTAACAAAAAAATAAAAAAAAATAAAAGACGTACTAAGTTAAAAATGTACAATCTACTTCGAAAGAAATCCAAACTTTTCTTTCCGATTCGACACCTTAATATAAGTTATTGTACAGTAGCACAGTTATTTCCAAGAGCAAGCATATAGCATTAATACACCACACATGGCAATTCCTTTATTTTGGCACATACTTTCGACACATTCTACTTCCAGTGAATATTCATATATGCAAGCACATTATTGGATTATATCCATTTAAAGACAATATCGATTAAGCGATACTCAAACGATTACTTCGCTTATAGGAGCTCGAAGTGTAGTCGTCGGTGACGTATCCGAACGAATTAAGCTGCGAGAGCAACTCAAATGTAAAAGCTTCAGGTGGTATTTGGAAAATATTTATCCTGAATCACCTATGCCGCTAGATTATTACTATCTAGGAGACGTACAAAACGTTGACACGCAAACTTGTTTGGACACTATGGGCAGGAGAACGGGAGAAAATGTTGGAATTAGCTATTGTCATGGATTGGGTGGTAATCAAGTTAGTAATGAAATTTGAAACGATGACTTTTTGTTTGACCAAAGCGTTATCATATTCATCGATTTTAACGATACTTTTTCTTTAGGTATTTGCTTACACTAAACGACAGCAAATTATGTCCGATGATATGTGCCTTGATGCAGCTAGTCCCCAAGGTCCCGTCAAAATAGTACGATGCCATGGTATGGGTGGAAATCAAGCGTGGGTGTATAACGAGGAGGTGCGATGAAAATATCGGTCTAGTTTAAATAGATGATATCTCTGTCAAGTCAGAATTATCGTTTTTAAAGATCATTTCTCTTTTCACAGACAAAGATGATCAAACACACTCACACAGGACACTGTTTGTCTAAACCTCGTTCGAACGATGTAATACAACCTGTCCTATCACCGTGCGATCCTCGTAATATTGGCCAGAAATGGATTATGCGTAGTAAATTCAAATGGCAAGCCAGCTAATACCAACTGAGTCTAAAATGCAACAATTGTGTGTAACATTTGTTGCCATATTTAATATACTACAATTAAGACAGTCGAGAGACTTCACTGCATACAACATCAAGACGGAAAATAGTATTATATTCCATAAAGTCTAATATCATCTTTCGCCGATCCACCGAATGTCGATGGTATCGACAATGCAACAGAAATTGACTTATACCTTAAAACTGAAAGATTGAAGTTAATGCTTTTAGTTATATAGGATTTATTTACTGTTAATAGCAGTATTGTGTATTTACTATCATTCTCATGGTATGCCTTGATTAATAATGCACAAGAGTGTTGAAGAAAAAAATATTTCCAATTGTGAGTGGATGTATACAAGTGATACAAAGAGAGATGTATGTGAACATTTTTTTTCTTTTTTCTTTTTTTAACAGTAGAGAGGAAAGCATATCAGACCACTGTTATAAATAAATAATTGTTAATACAAAAGAAGAGAGACATATTTGATAGTATGGGATGAGTGCAATGCTGGATGACTGGAAGATATATCAGTGCGCTAAATCACAGATATGTTTACGACAGAGTGAATGTTAGAATGCAAGTGAACTTATTGTGACACTACCGATTACGATTTAGGACTTATACTGTACAAGTTTCTAGCGATTAGGGAAGAGCACTGAATCTTTTTATACTGATATTTCTAACAGTTCCTTGTTGCATCTCGTTCGTATAATTTAGTTGTTATTTTCTTCTTATTTGTTTGGAAGGATAAATGTATTTATACTTGAATTCGCCATAGCAATATGAGATTACATTTACGAAATATCGTTTAAGAATATGAAGAACTATCGACTGTTATTCAATGTAATGTTATATTTTAAATATTTTCTTAAATTCAAGACAGAATGTCTTCCGTATATTCTTAGAAACGAAAGGTAAATATTTTTATGATGTCCCTACCATCTTGCATAGTTACAATTCTTAATGGATTCAGACGTTTTACCTTCTATGTGCTAGAGGTATGCAAAAAGTTTAGAGTGCAATATACTTGTTGATTGAGACACATAGAGAACAGTTTCCTGTAAGTAATGTAAAAATGTTGTTATTAGATTCTGGCGCCCTTCCCTTACATTGTAGTAGATTCAAGTTGGTAATTTTTTCACAGTCCGAAGGAAAAAGGCAGTCGACAAAGTAAAACATTTTTTTCTGGAAAATGTTGACTGATAATTAGAGTTAAATTAGCGTTTAAGAAAAAATATAGCTAATTCTGCAACTTGAAATAAGAAAACACAACTACAATTATAATATTTAAACTATATTATACGCAACTCTAAAATTTCAATTTAGGACAATTTTAATGGCAAAGAATATATTCAATTTTATGTTACTTGAAGGAATGGTGATGGTGCAACAGATTATCGTTTACAGCATAATTATATATTTAATTATTCATGCAAAACTATAGTATTTATTTTTGTACAGGACTTGATTTCTATTAAATGATTACATTATTTGAATGTATGTTGAATTAAGAATTGTATTAGCAAAATTTGTAGATAGTTGTTAGCTGTTTAAACTGCTAAAGTTAAGTTTAAGTAAGCTCAGAGTAAGTTCATAAACATAGAAAAGATAAAGTCAATAATAATTTGTAAACACATTTTTAATTTTAAAAGGAATCTGTTGAAGCTGCTCGTTATTAGTACTTACATACATATTGTATTACTGTTTCCATTTTAATTCATTCTACCAAAATAGTGTTCTCAATTATTCATAACCATTAATTAAAATACCTATAAACATTATATTAAAACATAAAATTACTTGCCAGTGCAAATTTCTTCCAAAACGAATGTACACGAAAGACTACTAAAAAGTAGTCATATTCTCTTATTTACGCGTGATGCGTGAATTTATGTATGCGTATACAACAGCGATTGGATATGAAAGAACAATTTCTTTTATTATTTATGATTAAAAAAATTCAGTCTGAAATTAATACAGCTTAAAGGACAATAAAATAGTCTACCTTCCATTAGGTTCTTCTCCATTTGTATTTATAATATATATGTATAATATCTAATCGCTATGATTAAATTAACACTTTCACATATTTTCTAAAACCTTAATACATTTTTAAGCATTAGTTAGCTTAATTACTTTAAACAAGGTAACATGTGTCCGTGTTTCATAAAACTTGTATACAAAACACCCATCGTTAACCCAATTCTCTCAGAGAGTGAAATTTGCTATAAGAAATTGTAAAGAAAAAGATCATGTATCTATTCCTAGTAAAATTTAATATATACATCAGAACCATGAGAAAATGTGAATGTAAATAAATTCACTGGCTATGGTTTCAGTGTACCTCCAGAATTATTTCTAAATATGACTTTCTAATCAAGATATCTATTAAGATCTATGATTCTGATGTATTATATATTGAATTCTCAAAAATCTATTAAACCCAGAAAAAATTGTATTTTGCGTTAGCATAACTCCTATATTAAAATAATTTTAAAATAAGACATTCAAGATCGATATCATTATAAGACTATACCTAGCAACTGCCAACATTTTTGCAGTTTTTTTCCACATGTTGCATACTCAGCTGAATGAGTGAGATGTTGAATGACTTGTAGGCTGAATTGTTAGTCTCGAATGCATTGAAAGATCCATGTATATGTCTTGTTCAACTGATTGCAAATTTAAACGTACAGTTAAACAGCTATCAGTTTAACAAAGTTTCAAGCAATGAATGAAGGGTTCAAATAAACTGAAGTCCTAAAATATTATTACAATATATTTATTATATTTACTTATTGTTCTTTAACTTCGCGCAATCTCCTAACTGCAGACCTAACAGATGCAGCAGCCGTTGTAGAATAAACCCATGCACCTCCTGCAACAGTCCTTTTGCAACGTTTGCACGACCAGATACCCACTACGCTTCGCTTCATCGCATCCTGTCGCAAAAGAGAGACGATTTAGTACAGACATTAGAGGTTAGGTTAGCTAGGTAACTATCACATGCTCACTGCTTACCTTGCCACAAAACGTGCAGGTGTATTTGCTGTGCTGGGTAATTTCCATCTTCTTAACCATTTTCCTGAGCGAGGCACCATATCGGGTACCATACTTGCCGGTGATTCCAACCTTCTTCGTGCGCTTTGCCTAACATTGTCAATAAAAGTATTTCGTAAATTTCATACATACAGGAAATTTAATATAAAGTAATGGAGTCCTTTAAAGTAATAAAATCACTTTCGCAAACGTTATTTCTATACTAATAATATAGATCATTTTATAAATAACACCACGAATGCAAAACATTTGGACTGTATATTTGACACATCTAGGTTAAGTCAGATGGGATTGCCACAACACTATTATTTCAATTCTTTTAATCATAAAACCAATGAAATGTTAACGGGTATTAATTTCTATTCAATAAAATCTTAATTTCACGCAAAAAGGTTCGTTACAGATTCACTTTTTCACAAAGGTAACAAACACAATCTTAAGTTACTATTTCGAAGCAAATTATTATTTAAGGCGAATGATACTGCACAATATACGTATCAACGTTTCGTTGATGATAGTCATCGACACAATGCACTTGGTTTCATTGATATTTCGATAAGATTGATAATATATTTCCCAATAACGATTCTTACCATTTTGTATAAATATAAGGTACTTTCCAAACGAACCGGAAAAAGAGAGAGGCTACAAAATCCGGAAATGGGCTACTGGTTTTATTACCAGTGGCGCCATCTGTTCCCGTACAAATTTTCCACTATATATGAATATATGTATACATATGTAGCTGCATTGTATATACGTATATGTATGTGTATGCTTTTTATATGGCTGATTTTTAATTTACATCTTACAAACTAAATTAGCATAGTTCATAGTCATATAGACAAACACCGTACAAATTTCTAAAATACTTTACATAATATTAAAGTATTACTGAAAATACAATAAATTTACACTGAACAAATAAATAAATTAGAAAACTTTCGTTTCCTATTTTGTACAATTTGGACTGCATCTGAAATGAACGTTTAATTCCATTCATAAATAAAATAACCATTCTACTACAATTATATTTGCTAAAAACACAACGTAAAACATACATTATAGACTGTAATTTTGATCGAATAAATAACGGCTAAAAAGTTGCTCATCTTTCGTTTGTTATTCGAAATCTGTCATCTAGATAAAAATATTGGGCATCTCTGGTGCATGCAATCGGGGTCCCGTCAAAAAATTTCGACGGGACAGGTAGTGCCGGTGCGCGTTGACCTCGATACCGCACCGTTAGCTTTCGACGAGGGTGCACTACGTGTATCAGGATCGCAGTTCGATCGCAGTCGCGACGTAGAAAGGATTCATGTGCAGCCGCGCATGAGAACACTCGTTAAACCGGCCTGAAATGACGTAGCCAGTGGATCCCAGACCAAGCCAGGCCCGTGCGCGTTAAATCAGTGTTGCTCATCGTCGACGATCTCGGTGACTAATAACCTATAGCGATTCACAGTGATCGCTTATCAGTCCGTAGAACCCGCTAATCGTGGAACTTCACACAACGAACAGGAGTGCGAGCGTGTCGATTGATACGAGGGCGCCGGCTAACGATGGTCGTCAAAATCTACATATCGGGTATCAGCGGCAACAAGGAAGTGAGTGCTAATCATCCTTAGCGACCAGCGAACATACAACATACAACGATATTTTCTACGTGAACGACAGTTAGGGAGCGAGAGAGAGAGAGAGAGTGTGTGTTATATGCGTGTACGCGCGCATACGTGTGTGACATCGAGGTGAATGCCAGATTTACTGGGCACCTGAATTCTTACGATATTTCACGGCTACGATGGGATCGGGTTACATAGGAAACTCCACGGTTGTCGCGTCGATCTGTTAATCAACGCTGTCACCGACCCCGCTGGATCGTTATTCGCGATGCAACGTGAAAACGATTCCATGCATCCCTCGATATGCAGTTTCTGTTTAATCAGGGATGCACTCGGTGTATCGTGGAAACGTATGTTAGATTATGTGACGTCGATTGGGGCCCCGAGTGAACAGATACGTTCTAACGTGAAACGTATGTACTCGCGCAACGACAGAAACGTTCGTGGCTATCAGAAAACGGAAGTGGGAACGTATTTATGGGAAATAGGGCCACTTTCCTGGCTAATTGAACCTTTCGATGTATGTTTATATTCGTCCGTGGGAATAAGAAAACTTGCCTGTATAGAAAATGTAAAATGACGAACAAAACATAAGGGACTCGTATGAATTAAAATTTAAGTTATCAGACAGGTGGTAATCGTCGATATGATTGATAACAGTACACATTCGATGAAATCGATAATGTGGCCGTTGCTGCGCCAGAGCACGAAACAATTGAATTTTCGTTATCAGATCGAGCGTGTTAGAACTATGTCGAATTAAACTTTGCGTCGAAATGTCATCAACTTATGTTTTAACACTGTTATCGTTTTGTTCCGTTACATGACTTTTTTTTACAGGTGAAAAAAAGGCAACAACGTGTTTTAATGATATTAGATAGTAAAAATGTACAATACGAAACTATCGATATAACAGAGCCTGGAAAAGAAGAAGAGAAGGAATTTATGCAGACCCATGGTATCGCAAGAGAGGGTAAATATCCATTACCGCCACAAATATTTAACGAAGAGGATTATTGTGGGGTAATTATTCTTATATTAATTTGTTGTCCATATTGCTCGATCGAAAACGATGTTTTAACTATCGCTATTTTAAAAGCAATACTTGTTTCGTGTGTTAGAAAACAAATAATGTGTCTAAAAAAAGCATACTAGTACTATACTTACAGGATTATGAAGATTTCGATTTGGCAAATGAAATAGATGAATTGGAAGAATTTTTGAAAGTGGCGCCTCCTGCTAGCGCGACAGCAACTACTCTTGATTCAAAAAAAATTAAGGACATTCAGGAAAATGGAAATACTACAAGTCGAGAGGTAAATATTTGATAATGCTTTAGCAAAACGATAAATAAAACTGTTGTTTGATGTATATATATATAGCTCTAGCTTTCTTTCATTTTATATGATTTTAAACGTGTTTATTTACCTGTATGTCCTTGGTGCTAAATTTATACTATACATATACTAAATATCACACATTTATTTTAGCCTTCCTCAGACAAAGATGCAGTTGCAGTGCAAGAGGAAAGGTAAGCACTATAGATGCATGGATTGCATAATTCTATAATCGTTCATTTAAATTAGATAATAGCTATAATGATAGATATATTTAAGCAAAACCATTTATTATTGGATAATTCAATTGGTTCCTGATTTTGTCATCTTAGTGTAGAGGAAAGGACAACTCTGCCGAACGAGAACGCAGAATCGAATGAATCTAAACCTTTGGAACACGATGGTGGGACAAATATCGCGACCGAAGAAGCAACGGATCATCCCGAGGAAAATGTTGAGAAAAATGAAGAAAAATCTGATGATCAAGAGAAAGAAGAGTAAGTGTGGAGCGAGCCCATGCGATCGTGGGATGTTTTATATTTCTTTCAGATCTTCGGTTGTCCACCGATAAGGGTATTTTATAAAAACCTATATTTATCACATTTTTAAGGCTGAGTGAAGGTACTGCCAAGATAATTTTCTGCGCTGCAGAAAGTATATTGAATGAACAGTATAAATGAAATATAAGCGATAATTTTATAGAACTGTTTTATATTGCGATCGAGTATGTTTTCTGAAACAGATTTTCGATACGTCAGGCTAGAAGATATGAATAGATTTCATCCTTCTTCATATCACTAGTTACTATAACGTTTTTAATTTCTTATGCTGATACTTTGCATTGTTTATACGATTGTTTATTATTTTTAATCGCAATTCTAACAACGTGCTAGGAGTAATGAATTTACAGTATTGATATTGCTTTCTGTCCTATTAGTCGCCAAAAGTATTTCAATGAGTTTAGACAAATTTATCATAATTTCAAATTTTGTATTAAGATAATAATCTTCTAATCACAGTTTCAGTTGTTTTTAAGAGTTTTCCAGAAGTCTTCGTACATTTATCTATGGTTTAAGATGTATACTACTTGCTTACCATTTGAACTAAGAAACGACTTCCGTAATATCAAATGTAGAATATCGTACCGGTTTGATCAATAATTTTAACTTAATTCTTTTAATTGCATACAAAGTTTTTAAGATAACAGCTTCCTGTTGTGTAAGACAAATAAGTTCGGACAGTACAACACTCAGTTTTGCATATAGTGTAATTATTACAAAAGACGACACAAAATTAGTTATAATACATTTTACCAATATCATGCGCACTAACGATTCTTTATTGTCGAGTAAATACATCCTGAAATGATTCTTGATATTATTTCTAAGAAAGTTAGGATTAATTTAGGGGAGATTTCTTAGGTCTGCGTAATGTATCTGACAAAATTACATATTAATTTGTTACAATTACATTTATACCAAGCCTATCCATGTTATTATTAATATAATTCGTGCAGATATTTCTAAAAATTTACAACTAATTAAATACAGAGTATCGAACTATTTTTTCTTGGGAATTATTGAATTCTTTTGTCAAAGGCCTACTTATGATTGTTTCTAAAAAAATTAATACCAACGAAACATATTTTATCGGATAGCTTAAAATGTTTTAATTATCTTATACATGCCGCTCATTTGCTATTTGTATGATAGACGGGTATTAATCACGAACAAAAGAAAGCTTTATGCAAATGTTACGAACTGTTTTCATATAAGGCGTAATAAAATATAATGTGCAAAGTTTATGATATGATAACTGTGCACCAGATGAAAAGCCTGACTAATTTTAATATAGCGTACCTCAGCTTTTGAATATCAAATATTTGCTATTAGAAGCGAATTAGGGAGAAAATTATAAAGCTTTACCGAAGTAAATCGTAATGTCCATTGTTTGTTATCATAGACGGTATATCTGTAAGCAATAGGTGTTGGACAAGAACATTACAGTTAATAAATTTTAATATGATATATTCAAAATATACATTTGCGAGAACAATATTCATTATACATGATGTATATGAATCATGCAGATCATTGTTACATGCATACAAGAATTTACTAATAAATATCATGATCGAAGTTTAGAAATCTGTTTAAGTAATCCTGTACGTACATCAATTTTGCAATCTACAAAACATACTGAATACATACATTGTATAATACTAACACTTAAAGAAATTTTATATAGAATATAATGTGATTTATTAAACAACGAGATTATGCATATACGAAGATCGACAAACTTTCATTTCAAGGATAGTTGTCTTACAATATGGTAAGTAATATATTATGAATACAATAATTCTTAATGGACTATAATTCGCATGTCTATTTTTTTGTGTAGATTTATATGTATATAAGATGTTGTACTTCTTCATTTTAATATTCAATAAATATTTTTCGTAGTTTTATACCTAAATTTTGTACACAAAGATCTAGTTAACATTGTATATATAAACTGTTGACACGCGTTACACTTGTATTTTACTTTTTTAAAATAAATATCTAATACTCGTATATCGATCTATATTAAAGGACTAGCATTAATGTTAATAAATATAAAAATAAAACATCTACATTTATGAATATGTTTAGAATTATTACCACGTCAAGGAATTTAAATTAAAAGAACGACTTCAAACGTATATTACGAACATTCTTCAAAATACGTATTGGTTTTAGCCACTTTTTAGTGCACTTATTGTCAGTTAGAATTTGTTCGTTCATACAAATAAAACAAAGTTTGAACATTTATGCAATGTGTGCAACACATTCTTCAAATATCTTTCCCTTGTGTGATTGCAGTCTCTCCTACGATGAAACGAGAACAGCCTGAAAACAATAATTTTCAACGTGTTTTTGATTCCTTTACACAATGTATAAAATAATTAGGATCAAATACAAAACTCTGAAATAATTTAAGATAATTTTTTAATTATTAAGAAACATTTGTTTGAATTCTATTATAGAAGTATCTTTTGGTTTATTGTTTATAAACTAAAAATAATATATTTAAATGTTATCTAAATACACTTGGAGTTCAATTATTTCCATAAATGTTTTTAATAGTGTGAGTTATTATTATATTGTTATTTTATTACTTCAAATGAAATGTTGATAAACATTTTATACTGAATATTTGTGAACTTAAAGTAAAAATAATAGCACAAGAGTAACATTTATTTTCATTTCTAAATAAACAAAAAATAAAATGCATATATTGTTTTTATGAAATTCTATTTATTTTAGATCATATATGTTAGGTAATTAGTGCATGGTGTGCATATTTATTCATATTTTTCAATGTATACATATACAATATCTTTACTAAGTACAAATTTATTCTGAATGCAAGAACTATTATTAAATGTTGAAAAGTACTCTGGAGTAACTTACACTATAGTAAGTGTACAGTTGTTGCTCGTAATAACAGATATTTATGTACACTCAAATGACACAATATAATGCACATTGTTCATATTCATGATTTCTAAAAAATCACAATTCTAGATACTGTAATGCAGCTTTTCTTTATAGGCACATTGCAAGGTGAATTTTTTGCTAACAGTGCTGGAGAGACTTGATAGATTGAATTATCGTTTTCTAGTAACACGTGAAAAGAAAACTAAAATTAAAACCAAAGAATATAAAAGAAACAGTTTATAAAATATTAAAACGTTACCATTGTGCATGAATCAAAAATTTGTTACATATAAAAGCTGCATAATCAATTCCAGACACCATTCAATAACCACACAAAAGAATCTGATTAATACAAATGGCAATAAGCTTCGACAAATTACGGTTTTACGATTTTCATGGTTTGTAAATTAGTATAGACTTTAGTAGTAACACGTAATACTCATGAAGTACTCTTCACTGCATCACAAGCTGTTCTTGTTTTATATATGTTACTATTCATTAGTAATGAAAGTAATTAGTATGTGCATTGGTGATATTGTCATACATCATTTTAATGTATGCACTTGAAAATTTACGTTTAAATCTGTGTTGCATTTTATACTGAACTCTGTACTTATTCACACACTATTAGTGTGTATTAAAATAAATATTATAATTAGACTTATCAATGAATGACTAATTGAATAAGAACTAGAAGAAAAAATAGAATACTACAACCACCACCATAAATGATGTTTGATAATGCAACTAGAGGTTTAATGTTCTTATCCATTTCGGTATATTGTAATGACTTCCATTTATAAGAAAATCGGTATCTTTTTGATTATGCAATACTATTCACATATAAACTTAATAACATGATATTATTTGAATTCTAGTATATTGGTATTTTAACATTGGATCGAATATTTTCAACATAAGAAATTACCCCTTAAGAATATAATAATAAGTGACATTGATAAAGTACATTTAGCCATATTTGTCAAACAAAATACGGACTATGCACTTATAAATAAAATATTTGTCTAAATTGAGATGTATATTTTTTAATACATACTAGTTTTATATAATTGCCTGTACAACAATTTTAACAAAAACCTTTATCTTAAGATACTATTTGCACCTGTAAAAGGAGTGCTGAATAAGGCAGATTATATTTTCAAATATCGAATAAAAATTGTGCTTTGCCACATAAACAATTAAATATTATGCAATATTTTATGTTTCTTGTCACTATTATACCAAGATATTAGGAGTCATTAAAAGGTTATGTACTTGATTATGCAAATTCTTAAGCACTGTAACTCATATTACAGATTTATAACATTATGCTTACAAATTATCTGTTATGTATAACAGCAAAAAAATAAAATTTGATTAAATTACTGTGAATTCTTACAATATTTGAAAAATCTTATGCATAATTACTCTTACAATCTCACGAATTCAAACTTGACAAAGAAAAAGTCTTGAGATTCGTGAAATTAATATCACATATATTTTATCTGAAAAGTAACGTTAAACAAAATTTACTTGAAATTTCAGTCTCTTACGACTGTAATAAAACTTATTATTTTATATGAAACTGTAGCTTTATGCATATGTGATATATGTTTTGAGCAACATCTGTTGTCAGATCTTGCACTAAATTTAATGTCTTTTCATGAAAATATTCGTTTTATCCCATTTGAAATTCACAGTTTACAATATATAGAGTAAACAACAAAAAAAAAAAAACTTTGAACCAGCATATTATGTTGAAAAGATTAATCAGTTGGAATACAACTGATTTACTTCGATTAAATAGTAATAAACCATATTACTTACAGTCTTACACTACACACAAAAAATCAATCTATGGAAGGTGTATGTGATTGCTTAAGTACAAATCGAAAGTACACTTTTTCAAATGGTACTAAATTGTAATATGCATGTAAAAAGAAATTACATTCACGTCATACATACTCGTACGATAGCTGAAAACTATAACGTTATTTGTTTTGTATTGTATTACAAGGTAGAATTAGCTTGATAAATAAAAAGATACTTGTTTACAACATTTGAATATTTATCGAATCATGAAATGAAAAATGCACATTAAGAAAAATACAAAATGTGGAGCTGACTTTTTTAAATTACATATTCCACATACTTCAAACAAAGTACTCTAAAAATGTATACATCATAGATATGAAAGTAAATGCTTTTATGAAATTCACAACAATAATATTGCCGATAGTATATAAGATTTTTAAGATTTCTATAAGAATTTTTTTACTTTTTATTATATTTTCTGTATTGCACACAGTTTTGACTGAACCTGTAGTTTGCTAGTCTTTAATATACAAAATTATAGAATGTACTTAAGTTTCAGAACATGCTAAAACTAAAAATAAGTAAAAATATAAACATCCAAGTTTATAATGTATGTAACTTGGACACAATAAAAAGTATCAATACTGTAATGCGTACTAGAAAAATCGCTCGTATTAATTCTTTTATTATGAAAATATAAATATATAAATAAGTAATATTATGCAAGATTTCGCTTATTCGCTATGTAAAATTTATATCATATTTTGTATAAGTTGTTTTGGTACCGAGAAATGACAAATCTTATATCCAATTCATGAATAAATGTAATGTACTTAATGATTCTAAGAAATTAGCAATGGAATAAAACTCAAAATAATGAGGTTAGGTTATAAAATGCTCTCTTTCGATTATCGGTAATAAACATACAAAATAATAATAGAACAATTAATTCTAAATGAAAATTATACAAATATTGTAAGCATATTGTCTAAGGTTTTACCTTTTGGGCATTGAATTTAATAACAAAAATCAGCATCATATATTAGAGATAAAATGTCAAAGTACCATTTTGCAATGTTTCATTTCATAAAGTGTATTACCCTATATCGTATATTTCAATGTATAATGTTACCCTCCACGATTGATTTTCTGTTAGTTTATTCTTCTATTGTAAGTACTATTAACTTATATTTACTAACTTATTCCATATACTAGTAAAATTTAGTTAATCCGTACCAAAGTATTTTTGTCCAAAATGATTTGGTGCTATACTAAGAATCTCCGATGTTAAAATCTTCATCTGTAAAAAGAAATTAAATCTCATACAAAAATTGTGATGTATTTATGATCCAGAGATGTAGCTTAAATTGCAAACTGCTTACTTCTGTCCTGCTATGATAGTGCTACATACATAATGATTTGGTTAATACAATCAATAAAATTACCTAAAAACGATTTGTAATTCAAATTGTGTCAAACATTGTAAATTATTTATTAAATAAAAAGAAAAGAAAAATTATACGATGATCAATTATAACATAAAAGAAAAATTATATGTTGATCACTTATAATTGAAAGCATTGTAACATTATAGCACATTTATCATAGCATAACATATAATACAAATTCACAAATTTTTAATTCAGTAAAGTATATATTCATTCTACTAGAAAGTTTTTTGAAAGGATGTATTCTATTTTTAAGGAAATTTATTAAAGCTTATAGAAAACTGTCATGAAAAAAGAAAGGTAAAATATTTGTAATGTACAAAAGTGCTGTTACATGTTTGTGTGTCTTGTGTTCAGGACATACCTGAGGAAAGGCAGTAACTAGAGATTTGGCTGCAATCGGCGTACAAAACAAATTTGATAAAATAATATTTTCTTCTAGCACATTATGTTCCTTTAGCACAGCTATGGCTTTTATCACAGTATTTCCAGTACCTATATTTAAAAATAAAGTATAATTAAATTATACTTTTATTATTATAGTACAACAACAACAATGTATGATTCTATACTTACTCATTATAGGATACATTAATAACACTTTTCGCTCGCATATGTCATCTGGAAATTTCGCATAAACTACCCTGGCTTCATGTGTATCTACATCACTTTCAACTAATATCTTCCCAATTCTTATACTTCTGCAACAATCCCTTAAGCCCTGAAATGAAAAATGCTATTAATAGGATTGATAAATCTAACATCTTGATATTTACAAAATTTATATTATACCTGCTCCATGGCCTCTCCACTTCTCACTATTGATACCCCACAATTTCCTTTCTGATATTTTAAACCATTGTACTTGGCACCAGTTGGTGTAGTCACCACACATTTTGAAAAAGGTAATTGATTCAAACTTTCTTCTATAACTAGCCTTATCTAAAAATTGCAAAGGTCAACTTATGATGAATCATCGATATTTGTATTAAAAAATATTAAGCTCCTCTTAAACCTCTTTTGTTTAAGTCAAAATATAACTTACATACACATTACAAAGTCATTAAATACATATTCTTTATACAAAAATGACAATATTTAAATAAAATGAAAATAAATTACAAAACGAATGACATTCTAATAATAGGCTTGACAGTTTATAAAAAGCAAATTAATTTGTTTTCCATACATGATTAACTACAATTTGTCAATGAAAAAGAAAAATGCACAAGGTCATGAAAATCAACGTGACTCGTCGAAAGAAGACAAATATTGATGATTTTCAACACTTTATAAGACAGATATTGCTTTTATCGAATACTAGTCTACTTGATTGAAAAAATGTCTAAGAGTCGAAAAATTCTTTAAAAATTACATGACATCTTGTTGAAGAGCGTTATTTAAACAAAATAAGAAGGTACTCACTAGTCGATCGGCGTAGAACTTGAAGTCGCTCCTCGTGGTATTTCTGTAAACGGAGATGCATCATGTCCATTAATCTATATAATTGGAAATGAACAACACGATGCATCCGGCATTGTGCCGGTGTTTTTAACACTAAAAAAAAGCATGTGGCATATTCAAAGAAGAATAATCCTCGTGGTCGATTAACTTACTTGTCTCGCAATATAGTCTGCAACTCCTTCACTTGATTGTTGGTCGGAAGAATCTTCAAATTTGGCCCGTACGCGTCACTGACAATACCGTTACTCTCGCCCGACTTTTTTACAATAGACGTTACCTCTGTGCTACCCATGTCGGATTTTTCATGTGCATACACCACTTATTCGAACGTTCATATAATCACCACAGAGTACTTTTACAGAGACGAAACTCTGGCGTCGTTATTCACGTCCCGATTCTCTTACCGTGAACATACCTACGATACTAGCTAAAAATAGCTTAAAAGATACTGGCTGTTTTCACTAAAAACTTTGGCGTTTTACCACCGATGGTGCCACCAGTATTAAAACCAATATTGGTATACCGAGCAACTACCAGGGAACGAAACTATAGTTGAAGGTTCGCACATTGTTTCTAAACAGAGCGCCGAATTTATTAATATTTAAGCTGTCAAAGGATTTTGTGCCAAGTACGACAGTTGTTCGTAATTGGATGTGAATTTTACGATTACTAAAAATGTCTCATCCTTACGGAGGTCAGGCAACGCATTCTCGGCGAAACAAACACGGTAAATAAAATTATTGAGATGTTTTCAATGAAGCGGATTTCTGTAATTATAAATTTTTTATAATTTTAGAATATTTAGAAAATTCTCTTTCGTAGCTTTAGATAATACGAAAAGTCTAATGCCTGCAATTGTCGTCCGTAATTTTCATAAGAGTTTCAAACTTTGGTTAGGTTTATTTTTCAGAGTAAAGTAAGACATACTATTCTGTATTGACGATATCTTGTATTGTAATTTATATTTAGGAGATAGAGCTGAAAATTCACAGCCTGGAAGCTCGCGTTTCGAGCATGAACATCATGGTCGTTCAAAGGGCAGAGGAGAAGGGCATCCACCCTGGTTAAAGGGCAAAGCAATAGGACTTTATTATAGAGATAAATTATCTGCAAAACGAAAACAGAGAGAATCCCGTGTCATTAAATTACCATCAAATGTTCAGCGAAAAATTGAGTATGTATTGGAAAACTCTAAAGGATTTTATGATAAATTGTACAACAATGAAGCACAAGCAGAAGATAGTAACAGCAGATTGGAGAACAAATACACGCATATTCATGATTCACAGTTTAAAAGAAAGTTTTTAAATATAGTATCTGGTAATATACAAGAAAATTTAGCTAAAGCTATGCTTGTTGAATCAAGTATGAAAAGAAACAATGATTTAGATGCTAAGTTACTGAGCGACTATAAGTCAAAACAATCCTTAGAACAGTATGAAAGTATGATGAAATTTCGATTGAAGTTACCAACATATCACAAGAAATCGGAGATTTTACAATTAATTAGAGAAAATCAAGTTGTTGTAATAAGTGGAGAGACCGGTTAGTTCATTATTAATACATTCAAGTAAATAACTGATTTTAGATAGAAATAAGTAATATTACAAATAATTGATTTTATTTAGACACATACGTAAATGAAAAGATTAGATTTATTTATATTTGTATCATTTGTTTGGATAGTTTACTTGATACAGCTATTGTATAGATGTATTTTAGGTTGTGGAAAAACAACGCAGGTTGCTCAGTTTATACTAGATGATCAATTAGAAGAAGGTAATGGTAGCACTACTCGAATCATTTGTACTCAACCTAGAAGAATTTCGGCAATATCTGTTGCTGAAAGAGTTGCCGCTGAAAGAGGGGAAAGACTTGGAAAATCTGTTGGATTTCACATTAGGCTTGAAAAGTATGTTTACATATTCTTGTATAATTTTCGTATAGGATGAGATGTATTGTTTTACTTCTGTTTATACATAGAGTATTACCCAGAGATAAAGGAAGTATACTGTTCTGTACTACTGCGATGCTATTGCAATTCATGCAAGGTGATCCAGCTTTAAAAGACTATTCTCATATAATATTGGATGAAATTCATGAACGCTCTACTCAAAGTGATTTTATTATTGCTTTGTTAAAATTAATTATTCCTAAAGTATGTTTGATAAAATTAAGTATAAGTTTGAATATAAAATTAAATAAAACTCTCCTTTTCCTTTAATATAAACAGAAATCTATTTCTTAGAGACCAGATTTAAAAGTCCTTCTTATGAGTGCAACACTTAATTCTGAAAGATTTTCGAAGTATTACAATGATTGTCCCATGATTCACATCCCAGGCTTCACTCATCCAGTGGAACAATTTTATTTAGAAGATATTTTATCATTTACACAGTAAGTGTTTCTTATCACAATTTTAATTTAAAAGTAGTAAAAGTAAAGAACTATTGTATAAATTGATATACAGATTTAAATTTCCCGAACCACCTCCGGTACCGCAAAATTGGAAAAAAGTTAACAAGAAGATTAAACAAGATCAACAAAAAAGGAACGATTTTACCGATTTCATACATCCATACGTACAGCAACTTATAGCCGATGTAAGTATCACTTTTATGGTTTTATATTTGTCTTATTTTTTTTTTATTTTATAATGAATTAATACGGCTATTGTAATACAGAAAAAGTATCCGAAATATGTGACCGATCAATTGAAGAATCCTAACAGCGAAGAAATGTCTCTCGATCTTATAGAAGAGTTAATCGGATACATTTCTAGAACACAAGGTCCTGGAGCAATACTAGTCTTTGTACCTGGTATGATGGACATAACAAAACTACATAAAATGATGATAGATAGTGGACGATATCCACAAAGTAAGTACATTTTACGAGTTATCGTCAACGTAAATCATAGTATTATATATTTATTCAAAATTATTCTTCGTATATAGGTAGATACGTTATTTATCCTCTTCATTCTCGTATGCCAACGATCGATCAAAAGCTTATATTTAAAGAACCACCTGTAGGAGTTCGAAAAATAATAATTGCGACTTCTATTGCGGAGACGTCAATAACTATCGAAGATGTAGTGTATGTCGTTGACTCTGGTAGAACTAAGTATAAAAGATTTGATTTGAATAAAAATATCGAAACTTTATTATCCGAATGGGTATCGTTAGCTAATGCGAAACAAAGAAAAGGTCGAGCGGGCAGGTAAGAGACTTACTTAGACTTACTTATTATTTGTAATAATTGCTTCGATATTAATATGTTTTCTTTAGAGTGAAACCTGGTTGCTGTTATCATTTATATTCGAGAGCCAGAGAATCGACGTTTGAACAATACCCATTACCTGAGATGCTAAGGACTCGTTTAGAAGATGTTATTTTGCAAATAAAAATTTTACAATTAGGAAAGGCCAAATCTTTTTTAGCCAGTGTTATGGACCCGCCAGACGTAAAAGCTATAGACTTATCTTTAGAGCTACTCCGAATACTTAATGCATTAGATAACGAGGAACATTTAACGCCTTTAGGGTATCATTTGGCACAATTGCCGCTTGATCCACGAACAGGTAATGTCTCCGCTCCTAAATATAACACCTTTTTTTGATAATAATAATGTTCAAAATAATATTTATTTTTACCAGGAAAGATGATTATATGGGCAGCATTGTTTTCTTGCGTAGAACCAGTTTTTGCGATCGCGGCAAGTCTTACGTTTAAGGATGCATTCTATTGCCCTTTAGGAAAAGAAGATCAAGCAAATAAAAAAAAACTTGAGCTTAGTTTAAACGAATACAGTGATCATATAGCATTGGCCGAAGCTTTAAGGAGATTCGAGGCTTCACACAGAAGAGGAAATGCTGGTTATTTTTGCAGGGAGCATTTCCTCTCTTTCAATACACTAAAACTTCTTTCTGAAATGAAAACTCAATTTGCTCAGCATTTGCATCAAATGAAATTTTTAGAAACTGACAATCCCAGCGATAGGAACGCCAACAAAAACTCTAGCAATATCGCGTTAATAAAAGCAATAGTATGCGCTGGACTCTATCCAAATGTTGCCGTTATAAGGTACGTATAGAAATTTCTAATTCATCAAAATTTTCACGGTTGATTAATTTCATTTTACCTGTATCTTTTAGGAGAGTTACAAAGAAAGGAACAGTTGCGTGGACTCCAGAAGACGGTAGCGTGAATGTGCATCCGTCAAGCGTAAACGATAAAATTCATCACTTTCCAAGCCCATTTCTTACATACTTCGTAAAACAACGATCGACAATGATATATTTGCATGACACCACATGCGTTACTGCACCAATTCTATTATTCGCCGCTCCGAATATGTGCATAAGTACGAGAAATTGACAGCTCTTTTACATAACTTGTATCATTTATATACATATAAAAATATTTTAAATTTTTCAGAAAAGGAAAAAGGAAATTATCTTATTAGTTTAGCAAGTTCACAAAACTTTCCTTGCGATTTGCGAACTGCGCAACTCATTCAGGTATAACAAATGAACCACTATAACCTCAAATTTATGTCTATGTACAATACCTTTTTACGTGTTTAATTTATTACAGAAATTGCAAGAAGAATTTAATAACATGTTAGAGTATAAAATAACACATCCAGGAACTGTAGTTTGGAATAGCCACGAAGGTGATCTACTAAAGTAAGCTTGGAGCTGTTTCAGCATTTGTTAATCTTAATCCTTAGATTAAAAAATACTAATACTCTTTGTTTGGTTATAGCGCTATTATAGATTTGGTCTGCCAAAAAGACGAGGAAATGGGATTTTCCGAGTCCAATAACGACGATGGCGAAGACAATTTTGATAACCATAGTCAAACATAATTTAGTAATTTATTTGATCAATAAAGTAATTACATTTGCCAGTGTTTTAAAGTACACAGAAATAACTTGGGTAAAAGGAGCTTTTTTAGATCTCTTTTTAATTGACTTTATAAAATGAACCATTAAATATATTTAAACAATTCCCTAATTTTACCTACATAATAATAATAAAAAATAGATACAAGTACCTACAGATACATTACGAATTTTGTAATATAATTAGAAAATAAATATTTGATGAAACACAGTTTTTCAATATTAACTTTAATCGACAAAAATTGGACAATTGTTCAATGAACAAAAAAGTAAATTGGCTTTGCAATATTTAGTTTCAAACGGTAATATTTTGTAGTTTGAAAAATCCGTGTCGCCTTCTATACAGCCGTGTCAAAAGGGTTGCCTACTTCTAGTTTGTACAACTACACTTTGTACGAAATGCTATTCTCAACCTGAATTCTCTTCAGGGTTGTACCAACATAAATAAGAATTATTATCAAATCGAATGCGTACGAATTTACTTTCCTCATATTTTCCTTATCTTAATTTCAGTGTTGCGAAGTAATAAATATAACTGGTCTATTTATGCTATAGGATGTATGATCATCGAACGCCGTTACAAAGTGAGGTTACTTTGCACCTTACGGGGTATCTTTATACGTATCCTAATACGAATCAAAATGACGAACGAATTTTCTCAGATCTCGGTGTAAAGATACTCCGTTAAGCGTAAAGTAACCTCGTTTTACGGTACGGTGATAAGTATTACTATAAATATAAAATGAGATTCGAGAATGACAGCATCCTTGACAAAATTTAGATGGTCTTACGAACCAGAGGCAACAAGGGTATTTCGTTCTTCGCAGAAACTTTGCATAATTAGATAAATAAACTATAAACTTTTGTTGCTTAAACACGATAGTTCGGATACGGTGTTTAACACGATGTTTTACTGTAAAAGTAAAAAAAACTACAAAGCGTCCGAATATCAACGTTATTCACCGTATACGTTCGCGCGTCGTCAGTAAAAATGAACCTGAGGTCTGGCACGAGCTGATAGCCACCACGGATAGAAGTAAATAGGGGGAAGGCGAAAGAGAACGAACAAGAAAGAGGGAGAGTGGACAGGAGGGACGTTCCCGGCAATACACGGAGCGGGACACGTAGCGTCCGATTCAGTCTGCATCCGACCGCCGCGAGTGTCGCGTCGCGAAGCCGTGCTTGAAACTCGGGGGGACACGAGACTCCGGTACGAGTCAGTCGTGCGTGCGAGCGAGCGAGTGCGCGTGATACGACACAACACACCGCCGGTCTCTTTAATCCCGTGTCTAGGCGTTCATCTCCTGCTCCTTTTCTCTTTCTCTTTCGGCAGGGCTTTAATCACACGGAGCCGGTTAAATGTCGCAGATCTTGGTGCATCGGCGATAGAGAGAGAGTGAGAGAACGGGTCACTGAACGACCGTACGAAGGTACGAAGAGGGAGTAAGAAAAATAAAAGAGGGACAGAGAGGGATTCTTCGTCGCGACGTACAACACATACGTATATATACACGTGCGAAAGCCAGAGAAGAGACGTGAACACGCGCGTGCGCACCCGCGTATCACACATACATACACACACGTATACATAGGCGCATATGTACAGAGAACAGAGGGTTAGAGAGAGAGAGAGGACACCGGTGCAGGAAGAGGCGAGGGAGCCCAGTGACACCGGGAGGGTTGGGTGTTCCTCGTGCAAAACCGCCACCGGAATATATGTCGTGAGTGTGCAGCCGAAGATCTCGCGGATAGAGGCGCGATAGTGCGTGCCGGGGCTTTAAGAAGGGAAAGAAAAAAAAAAAAGCGGAAAGACTCTCTCGGGTGAAAAGCAATGCGGGTTCATTGACTGCGCGCCGCGCAATGGCCGCATGTTCGTGGCCGGTGCACAGTGCATGTGTGACAGGAGCTACGAGGAGGACGACGCCGAGGACGACGAGGCCGAAGATACCGGCTGCGGCCAACATCGAACTCGAGACCTACTGAAGTACTCTCTTCGGATTTCCGTGCGATCGGGGACGCCTCTCGATCCTAGCTACGATAACACCGACATTCAGATCTCTCGTCGTTTTTCGGTAAGTCGAATTTATCAAATCGCACCATGTAGATTTTCTAGTTGTACTTATCATTTTCTCTACTCGTAAATCCCGATTAATCGATTCAGAATCGAACGTCCCTACGTGTGATTCGCGAGAAAGCTGACGGTTGTCGCGGTGCATACACGCCTCTTTAAGAATTCTCGTACCGATGCATCATGGCCAGCATCAAAACGACCTAATTTTTCACTTCCACGGTATTTAATAATACGTTCCACCGTCGTACCTAACATGCTCGTTTCGAGTTTGAAACTGAGCAAACGCGTCGAAGAATACGAAAGGGATATATCGACTGTGTTGCTTAACCGGTGTTTAACCTTCGGACAACGGATGCCGGGTTTTTCATGACCCAAACATTAGATACGTATTCATGCTAAAGTCGCGACGATGATATTGGAGTTGGATCGACTTCCCCGTTCTCAATGTTTACCAATAAAGTGGCTCCGATAAAGTATCGAAATATTGTGCGCGTTAGATAGAGTACAACAGTGTACATAGAGGGTGGAACAAATTCGATTCGAATAATAGGCGATGAATAAAGGCACTCGATAACTATCCTTCTTAATCAGGGTTTCCACTGCTCCAATTTTCGATAGGATAGTCCTACTTTTACACCGACAGTTACAGGAAAAGTGTAAGCGGTCCATTAGGACCACCACACTATAAATAAAGATAATTGAATCGAATTGAATTTTACACCGACATCGAAATGTATTACCATAGGATTTTAGAGCAATTTCACCGGTAAAAAGTACGTAGAAAGCACGTTCGATATTTGAATAAATTTTTCTACTCCGAAAAAGATTTTACGGCAGATTCGACGATATTATCGCGGCCAGATATTTTCTCGCGACAAAAGTTAATTTCTTTACATTCGAGGACGAGTAACCGAAGGACGCCTACGTCACTCTTGCGATGACCTTATCACTACCCGCTGACCTTACCTACCATAGGTATTATAATCATCGCATCTTCGTAATAATACTTAATCGACCGCTTGTCCCGGTGCAGTCAATCTTCTCTTTCCCAAAAGGCGTACGTGGTCCTTGTAGAACATTAAAAAAACGTATAAAAGGACGAGTGATTCTTGAATATTGTTTCGCGGTAAAATCAAACGCTATAAGAACGATTGCGCGTTACAGGTTGATGGTATCACCGTCGTAAACTAGAACAAATTTGATCGTCGAGCTTTTAATTCCGTATCTAATCATCTAGCAGCAGACTTTGCCATAAGTCGACAACACCTTATCTTTGTGCTCTTTCCATTGCTATGCTTCGTTTCTCGAAATTCGGATAAACTACTTAAACAGAGACAGATCGATAGAAAGAATGACTAGACTAGTTTTTTTTTTTTTTTTTAAATATACTCGCTTTTCTCTCATATTTGTTTCAAGTCGAGACGATGTAGTTGGTCCAGAAGCGTGTGACATGACTATCCGGTAGCGGGATATTTCAATTAGGTGTATATTTGATTCCCGATGGTTGAAAACACCGATTAGGTCGAACGATTGTAGCGTTGAAAGGAACAACTTCGCTTTGGAACAAATCCAACAGGCTGACTTGTGTATTCTAATCAAGTAAATCAGGATAAGTACGTGTTTTTGCTTTGCTCGCATTGCGTCCGATCGCGATGTAATTAGTCGGCGAGAAAGCAGAAAAATGTTGGTGTTCGTAAACCATAGCGTCCGCCTTGGTGAAAACGTTATTAGGAATGCAGAGGAATGGTGCGTTTGGATGATCCGGGTTTAGATGAGGTGTCGAGGGATTCGTCGAAGGATATTTATAAATACCAGATGCAAGCAGTGGTAATCGTCGAGTGGATGGTCATCGAAATTCGAAGTCGTAATCTCATTTGTGGCTATCGAGCGCTGCTGTTCATTGATCTTACGGTTTAATGGACGAGATCGTTGCACTCGCGATATGAGACGTACTACTCGCGATGAGATAATTGTGCTAAATTATCGTATATTGTCATTGATAAAATACACGTTGTCGCAAATGTGCCTTTATCGATGTGTCGAAAAATACCGTTTATACCGTTTGCTTCCAGCGAATCATCGATTTATGCGGTAAACAACGTACAGGGATGTATTCGCGTTTCTCTATACGATTTAATGATAGCATTCTGTCAATGATCCGTTCTCGATACGTAAACAAACTTTTTTACGACATTGAGACACATACCTGTATAAAATTTTGGTTGGCTGCATCCTCTCGAACAGCAATGGTAAAACTTCGGGTCCAGGTTAATTCGTGCATCCACTTCTCGTCCTTACCGTCGTTTAAGAGAGAAACACTGAATTAACGGTACTATTTTCGCAACGAGTGCCATAACCTTCCTTAACGTTCTCGATTTCGATCACAGCACTTACGACGCGTCGGGAGTCGATGCGAGCGTAGCTTTAGTCGCATTGGTACTAATTTCACGTTCGAAGGTTGACACGCTTGACGAAATCGCTAGCCGCAACGGAAATGGGAAACCGTCCTTAGCCTAGAGATGCTACCAGCGATCATTGTCGCGTTATCGATAAGTAGCAACGTTCGGTATATCGACGATATCGTTAAGATAGGCAGAATTGAAGTATCTAATTTATCAATCTGATCCATTTATTAGAAAATAATCCGTATAGCTCGAACCAGAAGCGGTGATACTTCGATACCATCGATGGTATTATTTGTAGGTTAGGTGTCGCGCTCGCGGCCGTGAAAGTAAAACCGTGTTGTTCCACGAATCCAGCTAATACCAATCAACTAATTAGGGACACTCGTCGAAAATCCAACGTCGAGATGCTCGACATCGTATACGTGCCACTCATCCGTGACTAATGCCTAACAGTTGGCGGGTGAAAATTGGCGCGATGTAAATATGGGACGAGTTCTCATGAGCGCGGCGTATATCCGCTCGATTTACTTCGTCAGCTTCAAACGCAACGTACGACCATTGCACTCGCTGCTCTCCCTCCCCCTTTCCAGGGGCGGATTTAATATTTTAAAGGGGGTCTCGAGAGCTTCTTATTCGTTGATCCGTTAACGTAACTACCATTTGCATCACAGAAGAAATGTTTCTTCTAATTTCAAGTAAGGTTTAATATCTGAATATTTATGATCAGCGACGTATCATCGATATCCGATCATTCGATTGAGGTATTCGGAACTTTCACGACTCGGTTTTTCTCGTCTGTCTAGTAAGAAGTAAATGTTTTTAAATTACAGAGCATAGAGCTCAAATATTTTCCCAGGCGCATCGGACCCCTCGTCAGTCTAGTATCATTCTTGTAATTCTCAAAACATTTGATGTTTTCGATACATTTCCTTGCTCGATGTTTTGTTTGTTTGAAAATATTGGAATATGTTTCGTAGAGGATGACAAGAGGATAAATAATACTATATTAGCGATAAAATTTGCCTTTCCTAAAATGCCTCGAAAAAGAAAAGGGTCCGGCAAAGCGTTGGCCCGCCATTGTCCGCTCTAGCCACCCAACCCTACTTCGCTCACCCCGCCCGCCATAATCGTCTTCGTTCCCGGCGCGCGAACTGCGTTAAACGGGCAACAAGCTGATAAATAACGAGCGATTTAACGTGCGATAGCGAGTGATTCTTGGTTATGCGAAGAATTCGGAAGCTGATGAACGCGGGCGTGCAGCACGGGTACGCTGGTTGGACGGAAATAGGTGACCTATATATTTATTTCTGTTTTGCGAAATCAAACCGAATTTTTCCAACCGGACTCTTTGTCGTCGCGTTTCGGAAGTCACGAACTAGTTGCCCGCGGGACTTTTTTTTATCTACGTTCATGAATGCTTGTTCGAAACATCTTTGGGATAAACGTTTCGACGTACGGATTCCATCGCTCACGTTTTCCCGGAACACGACAGAGGTACGTTTTCTTTTTTCTCTTTGAGACAGGAACGAAGCTATGGTAAGCTTTGAGTAGGGGGCGTACGATCATTTTCCGCCATGTTTCGAGTAGAGGGCGCGCAAACTCCTTCGATTTCCCGCCGAGTGAGACTAATGTCGACCGCGAAGGATAGTTGTTTTTGGTGATTTGTTTGTTAGGATGCGTCGTCGCGACGACCCGTTTATACGGTGGTGAATGTGTATCGACGTGTCTTCCTCGAATTAAATAATTTGATAAGCATGACGAAAATGAAATTACGGAATGAAATCTCCGTAAGTGACACCTAAATAACGAATGAAAGATACTCACCGTCTGTTAGATGTGCACTGTTACCGTCTTGCTACCGCGAAAGCCGCTATTTTCGCGATGAGAAAACTTGGTTCTGTTTTTACCGACCTCGTCGGTGGTAACGGATTACCTTACCCAAGCACGATTACCTTCGGCAGTAGCAATAGACGATCATGAATGAACGCGCGAGCGCGATGCTGAGGCTACTCGCGAGTACGTATTCGAGGCATTCGTTGCAACGTCCGGCGTTCTACGCGAATATCTGATACGCCGAGGTGGAATCAACTACTCGTAATTCCAAACTTACAACTCGTAGGTCGCGTAAAATTTCTCGGTACGAAATAGAAAGAATATCGTCGGTCGCCTGACCAGAACTTTTAAACAGGAGAGTAAGGTACCGTTTTCCTTTCTTCTTTCTCTCCGTGAACGGACTCCAAAATTTTCTTAATTTTCGATAAATATTAAAAAAAATAAACAAAAAACCAAACCCATAAATATCACCTTGCGTTCTTATTTTCCAGATAAACGCCCTCGAAGCTCGGAAGAAAGGAAGAAATGCTCCGTTTCTGACGCGATTCTCCCTCAAGTTCGTCGAACGATTTCATTCGAGAAACGAAAGCCGAACGTTGAATCGTCGTCGACCGTACCAAAGAGAACTGTAGAGACTTTAAACCGTTTCGACGCTCGACCAACCGTAAAAGCTCTTACGAAGACTCTCGATCATTCCGCGGATCGGTCAGCTCCGGTAACACGAATAACACGTCGCGATCGCTTCGATCTTCGAGTCGGACTTGATGCTCGCGAACAGGTACGAGGATCGCGAGACATCATCGGCGTCGAGTCGGCCGCGAAAATGTTCGGTCGCTGACGTTCGTAGGCAGAGTGAGGCTCGTCGTCGCGGCGCATCATCTTCGTCGTCGCGAATCGCGTCGGACGTATTTAGGTGGCGGGACAGTGAGAATATTCGCTCCGCGTCGTGGTTGTCGTCGTCGTCGTGCGTTGTTCAGCCAGTGGTGTTCAGGCAGTGAGAGAAAGATAAGAAGAGAGAGGCGGGCAGCTATAACCGGCAACCACACGGTGGACATGATTATTTCAAAGGATCTGTTCCTCTTTGGCGACCAAGATTACCTGCGCCTTCCCAGTAACGAGAAGCGCCAGCAACGGGCAATGGGCCGACCGATCATCAATGCTCCCAGGTGAGTGCCTTTCAACCGTTTCACGCATGATCACGGCTCTCTGCCGTTCTAGAAGATGTAATTAGCTGTTAGAGATGTTATCGAAGAAGATGTTAAAAACATTATTAAATTGCGCAGCCAATTCTCTCAAATATTACAGACGAAAGAAATGGACTGGTCTCATACTTTTCGTTCTTTTCATCGACAGACGTATTCGATAGCGATATTAATCTACTTGAATATGAATTTACATCCAAGTAATTTTCATAATTTTTATAAAAGCAGGACTGATATTACCACATCGATTAATTAAACGTTTTCTACATAGACTTTGCACACGTTAGATTCCATTTATAAATGATTCTTCAATCTTAATCTATAATTGCAACTGGTCGACGTCTTCCATATAACGAGATTCTATTCCCGAGGATATTTAAATGATCTGCTACTCTTGTTACGTATAGTATAAAGATCAGCTCTCCGTAGCGGAATACTCAATTCCATTAATTATAATCTATACGCAACCAGAGACGCGCTTGGACGTGCATATTGCTTGTCAGATGTCTTCAACGGGTACTCGTATTTTTTTCGGTGTTTCTTTTTCAACGATGGCAGAATATCAGAGAACCGTCGGCTATGCTACGCTAGATTGCGCGTGTTTCTGTCGGCGCGCCGGAGCAAAACGAGCAAACAAGGCAAGGAAACGCGAGTTGAAATGCGGGAATTAGTCATTCATCGTTATAAAAGTGGGACAAGTTTACGAGACATAAATATAGTAAATAGGAGGCGTTCCGTGATGCGACGCGATGGATGAGAAATAGAAACAATTTAAATTAAATTAATCCAAGCGACGTCGATCATCTTCTAAGATGGCAATTCCTATCGTTGAACAAATTATAAATATTACAAAGTACTCAGAATTGAGGCAACGAAGCAGATTTCCGTTCCGTGCTTCCGGAAGTGGAAATCGTTATTTTCTTTTCGAAGTTGTAGATTAAACAAAGCAGTCCGGTGGTGGCACGGACATTGATAACATTTGTTACTCGTATGCGCGGTCAAAAGTCATTCCCACCCCTATTTGCGTTTCTTCGGCAGGTGGCAGCTGCGAAAACAATGCTCAGCTGGTCAAACTTTGTCCTATTGTATTTCGTTCGTTGTTCTCTTGGACAGGCTCCTTTGAGTTTAATCAGTTCCCTACTCGAGCTTTGCATATCGATACCTGTTGGCGCCAAGTTTTGATCGCTTAACGAGGAGGAGAAAAATAGAGGAGGAAGCACGAGGGTAATTAACGTCAGCCGGGCACACATGACTGTCAAATCCCTTATCGCGACTGATAGTCGATGATCTCTTTCGAAAGAAGCTCGAGACGGTGGTTGGCTGGTTCCCTTATCGTGTTCCCGTCATAAAAAAAATACCTCGCCGGTTAAATTACGAGTCGCTAAACGAATTCGCGCCGTAAAATCCCTGTCGACCTTCGTCGTGTCAACGGGGATTCGATTGTTCCTGACGTTTCTTTATTCGCCAACATCGCGCCGCGCCGTTCACGCCTTAAACATTATCTGCTCGATTGTTGGTCGTTGCTCCGTGTCGTCGTTTTATCGGTCCCGTCGGACAAATTTATTTATACGTTTCGCGGTTGTTTGTTCGCGACCAGATTCGACGAACGGCGTCTCGAACCGCGGCTGTTTGCGCCCGTGTTTGTTTGCGATCGTCTTCGTCGGCGACCAAACAGTGACGAGCAGCATCGCTAAGCCTCGCGCGTGTCGTCGTCGTTTGAATTGTCTGAAAAATATGTCAGGCCATCGAGGCTTTGTCGAGAACAGAGATTACCGGTAACTTTTCGTTGAAGATGTTTGAAACTTTCTTTAAGAGAGGACAGGGTAGGTACCTATCGTTCCCTATAGGGAAACGTAAGGTCTTCGTAGCCGTAGAAATCCCACGCATCTGTTTATAGCAATTCCATATCGGTTCCATAGGATATCATAGATTTCTGCAGCTCTTCGCAACGATTGTTCGGTTCTTCGTATCCTTGCATAGGGATTGAGCAATGTTTCTGTAGCACTCTGTAGGCTCGCGCTCTCAGTTTTCGTCAGAAATAGAGATTTCGTAAGTCGCCACGGAGGGTTTGGAATTTTCCATGCATGACGATTTTATAGGTATCCATATTTACCTGTAGCGATTAGTCATGTTTGTGTACCTTTCAATAGCGATTGTGCAATTATACAGCCATTTCGTAACTCTGTGTAGGAATGTTATAACTGTCTGGAGCGACTTTTCTGTGCTTTATCGTACTTTGTAGCTTGTTCTAGTCGCACGGTGATTCTGCAAGACCGTTTACTTGTTCCCAGACCTTATCTAACATCTAACGACTTTGAGCAGGGATTCTATAGCTTTCGGCGACAATTCTATACCGTCCTTTAAATAGGGCGGTGATAAGTATACGGGTTAAACGACTCGTTGTATATCTTCGGGACGCTCGACGGAAACGAGCGTAGAATTTGTTGCCGGATATCGTCGCAGTTCGCGGAAATGATAAATCGTATTTCGACGAGAGTGCATTCCACGACGAACGATCGCGCGCGGCTTTTCCTTGGATCTTCGTTTCGAAAGCGTTTCGAGGTATCGATTACCTTTCCACGAGTTTCGAAACCTGGTTTGCCTTTACGGAACCATGCCCGGGCGCAAATTGGAACCCAGAAACTCGGCGAGTAGGCCACGCGGTGAAACGACAATTATTTCCGGATATTTTTTTCTGACGTGTTTGCGCATTCGGAAACACAACGATATCGTAATTAATTTCGGTATCGCGTGGCTTCGAATAAGTATTTCGCTCGCTTCTCCACGGCCCGCGAGAGCAGATTTTTCTGGAATTTCTTCACGCGTCCGAAGTACGAAGAGATTAAACGGTTGAATTCTTTATCGGTGTCAACGCCGCGACGCGATGCTTCAGAATTTCTGATATAGACCGTCTCTTGGCGAACTGTAAATAAAACGAACGAAAGCTCTCGCCGTTTATCGTCGCGCGGTCCGCGGTATTTGGTGATTCTTCTGACAAAGAAGTTTGTAAATCAAACCCCCGCGCTATGTTTCTGTATAAACTAAACGGCTGATAAATTTTCCTTTATATCCAGCGCGCATTATCGGGTTTGCTACCAGCCAATCGATACCCAAACTGTAGTGGACGCCGCCAACAAGTTTGCTTTCTACCCGTATATTCGATATTATAATATTTGGTTCGATAGCGAAAAAGATCGCGCATCGCCGATCAATTTTCCATTCCCATTACGCGGCAACTATCGTGGGTAAGTGGTATAGGCGCGCGACATGTGTTCTAACCTAGAAACGATCGATCGAAAGAAAAATCGGTGGTTTCTCCTCCTGAGAAAAATCGAGTCTTCCGCTTGGAGATGAAACCGTTCCAGTTTCCCATGCGTGACCCACTGGAAGGGACTCGTCGTACACGCGTTCTCCTTATCGCCTGCTCGGGCGTGGACTCGTCTAGAAGGAAGAAAAGCGGATTTGCAGACTTCTTGCTCCTTTCGAGCATTTCCTAACCCCGATGATACATATGTGCAACGTACATACGTGCCTCGAGCTGGACTTTCAACGGTTTCTTGGACGACCACATAATTTCATCGCGAATGTGGATCTCGACGTAACGAATCGAAGATGGACAACGTTCTATTCGAAAAATAATTTACTCGGCTGCGAAAACTCGCGTCAAACGTAACCAACACGTATGTGTTTGCGCAAAATTAACTACTCGTGATAAATATATAAAATTCGCAGTCTGCGGGTGACGAATAAGAAAACGACAGCGCAGCGAGGATTTCGTAATTTTTATCGACTAAACCATCGAAAGTTGTTTATCGTATTCGAAATGTCGAGCGTTTCGATGTATGAGTACTCGAGAACCACACGAATTTATCCAGTTTGGTTATTTTCTTTATTAGAGCGACCTAAATTTTTCTTATCTCGACCCTCTCAATTCGGTGTCATCGTAGGTGATTCCTAAAGAAAATATCCAAGATAAAAGTACTTAGATAGCTCCCGAATCTTGTCACTTTCCCAATCGGTCGAACTCTAAATTTGTCTCGGAAAAGAAAGAAAATCTGTCGGTGTATCAATATCAATCGTGCGAACGCCAATAACATTTCTGACAGGGAACTGCGCGACTAGGCATATTAAACGCTACTTATCTCGCAGACGAGCATTAGTTTGCTCGCGATGAATCTGGATTCAAGTTCAATTCGGAGCGGTGCGATGCACTTTGGCCGTGTTCTTTCGAGAGCGGATGGAATGATTCATACGACGGAATTAGTCAGAGTCGAGATCGGTCGATCGCTGGAAACGTCGATTTCGCGTACGCGGTCTGCTTAACCCCCGGTTTATAAACGTTCCATGGGAACGATGGTCGCGCGCGTCGACCGCCTATAGGCGTCGAGTAAACGAACGGGGTTACAAATTTGGAGTTAACGTAGTTTGTCTTCGAGGTACAGGTTAGTTTGAGAGGTCTATCTAGAAAGAGTCTTAAACGCGCAGGAATTTAAATCGGACGAATCAATTTGCTCCGAAGAAACGGTTTATTAGCGAGTCTAATCGAGAGGAAAGCAGGCTTTTCACGGTGTACACGAACGAGGAATTCACTTACTTGGAAAGACACCTTGCGTTTCGCCGTGGAAGCCGCGACCTCTCCATAAAAGTCTCTCGATAACTGGGTTTCTCTCGGCGTTACTTCTTGCGGCGTCGCATTCAAAACACGATCTCCTTTCTTTTTCGCATTCTCAGAAGCTCGCCAGGACCCATCGTGCACGTTTTATGCAATTCCGTCGCATATGCTCGAAGCTGTGTACACTTTTCGGCGTGCCGGACGTGCTCCTAATGTAATTTCGGTCGGTACGTATTAATTTTGTTCGGCCCATGTACACCGATAGATTTAAAAATCTTTCTTTACGTTCGTTTTCTTTACGGAAGAGGGTTAAAATAAGAAACGGCAATGCGCGCACGCGCGCGAGGTACGTAGTATTTTGCTTAGGCGCAAAAGTGGAACGAAAAAAAGAGCGTCGAGGCCCGGTATTCCAGCGGCCTACGGTGAGATGAAATCGAGGACGGTGCACGCAGGCAACCGTGCCATTAAGTAGATTGAATATTACCCTATATTCGGTAGACGCAATCAATAGCCTAGAAAAATGCGCTATTCTCCTTCGTGGCTGGAGCGTCCTTGAATCGCCTATCAGCTTTGCGTCTAATTTACCGCTGAATGACGATCTCGTTTATGTGTGCTTCAGCGTGTCGTGTTACGCCGTTTGTGATCTTGGTACGTCGAGAAAGATCCGAAACGTTATTACTTTCTTCGATTCGTTTTAAGACGAAGGATCGCGGTGTGTTTGTTTTAAAGTTTTGGAGCAATGCTACTTTCATCTCGGGATCGATGAACCGTCTTCTTCGTTCCGACCGTTAATTTTTCAGTCTACCTCGCCGTGAACCTACTTCGAAGCGTATCGATTCCGCGTCGAAGTCGACGAACTGTTTGCTTTTCGTTCGCGAAAGCTAATCTCTGTGTTTATCCTGTCGAGAATTTTGGGGTATTTCGAGCCAAACGGTGATATTTCGAGCTACAAATACGTAGATTTCTGGAGCGGTTCTCTTCCAGCGATACGTTTTTAATTTTTCTGTAATAAAACACGACGCTCCGTTATCGCGGAGGGAAATCGCGACGAGTCGAGTTCAATCGAACAGTCGAGGATAGTTTGGTCGCAATTATCGGGGACACAGCGTTCTTCGCGCGGATCCCGTCCCTTTTTGTTTCCGTGGCCGACGATAGACGCAAGGGCAGAGTCTCGCCATCGGTCGATCAACCATTTCCGAGCCGTCAGTCACGAAACTCCACTCGTACTTTGCACAGAGACATCCAGTCGATACACCGGGACCGAAAATATCTGCTAAATGGTCTCTCCGTGCTCCCATCGGAAATCGATTCCGTGTCGCGACACATATTGTCTCACGTTGCGCGTTCGCAAAACTCTCCAGACGCATTGTTCATTTGTCTTCGGAACAGGCTGAATTTTACACAGACGTGTAACGTAATTGTCTCGTTCGAGGTGTCTGACTTTGCGAGGATCGACCGCGAGGATCTCTCGAGGGATGGTTCCGTTGGATCTGTAGTATCGGATCTGTCGGAAAGCTCCGCTCTCGGATTAAAAATACTAAAAAGAGATAGGAAACGGGTATCGATCTATTATCGACCTATTCCAGTTGTTAACTGGTACGCAACGCGGGGCTCGGCAGACAGGTCTGCTCTTAGTCTTGCGTACGGGATCTCGCGAGATTAGAAGCATATAAAACAAACAAGGAATGACTCGGATATATACTATCGAGTTAACCGATGCGTAATGTTAGATCTATCTCCGCGGAGAACTCTGCAGTTTGTACGTACATTATTCTTTGCCGACCGTACAGAATCTCGTTGCGTGAAAAGTATTCAAAGCAGATGGTAGCAAACGATCGCAGCTCTATTCCCACGTTTTACTTCCTCGATCTATCGGGTCTATTAGAAAGTTCTGTTCTTTCTCTAATACGCCGTACTTTCCACGATCAAAAATATGAAAAATAAGTAGCCAACGACTATCGATCTATTATTGACCTACTCCACTTTCGTCTAACCACCAATACTCACGCAAGAATCTCGCTTCAAGTGTCGAGATAATTAGTTCTGAGCGACTATAGCCACCGCAAACATGCGAGCAAACGATGAACCGCGAACAACGCAACCGCTCCTACCTTATTCCTTTTCTGATACGATCGGATATCTGCACCGGAAGTAGCTTGTGTCTGATCAACTGATCTTGGGTTAGTCGAAAGGCAAATTTCGAGTAAGGGGGTGAGAATCGATTACCGTTGGATTTCGATAGGCGCGAACGTAGCAGATATTCTGTGGCGACTTTAATAAAGGCGCGCGTTTTACTGGTAATAGTTTACGTTCACCGATGATCCGTTTTCACGGTAACATTTACACCGTTCCATTCATGGCTGCCGCGTTAATGCATATAAATTCGCTGCAATCGGGGCCGTTCTTGAACCTGTATTACCGAGTCCGTTTCTATTCACCCGCGGCGTATCCAGCCTTATAATCACGAGTCTGGTCGCGTTCGTACAATGTAACTCGAGCGCGAGACGGCGTTATTTTCAAGGACCTTGCCTTACACCGCCGCAACTATTATCGAAGATCCAGTTTTCGATCAAGATAATCCTTCTCCCGATACTTCTTCCAAGTCGCGCCGTCGACAAAACCCCGAGCGATATCCTCCCCAAGACACGAATGATCTTACACGATGATTCGTCCACTGATGGGATTCGGTTTACCGAACTCTCCGGATCACTTTTTTCCTTTCTCTCGTGTCGAATCGTCGTTCGAAAGTGGGATTAACCGCGTAGAGCAAAATTTGCATTCGGTGTCGGGCCGAGACTTTAGATCGCGGCGTTGGGACACGAAATAACGAACGGGTGAGCCAGCCAAGCGCCATGCGAACCCGTATAATAGCTCGTTCTTTCCTTGGTCAGCGTCTTCTCGTTAAACCCGGTTGGCTCGTTCGGTTCGTCGGACCCAACCAGGCGAACAACCCGACCGATCGACTCCAAGGGCTACCGGCTACCGGGGACGTCGGTGACCTACCTCACTCGGCGATCCGTCCTGCTATATCTCGGATACTTTATCCGCTGTACGGAGAGAGATCTAGCTGAGAAACTCTGGAGCTTGGACGGACACGATAACGCGAAGGAAATTCGAGAATCATCGCAATTTCCAACGGTAGCCTCGATTACGCTTTTCAATCTCGGTCGCGGGAGTATCGACGCGGTTGGAAAATTGCACGCGATAGAAAAGTTGGTTTCGGTGAAACGGCCGTGGAACGAAGAAGGTCGCACCTTGGATTCGTTTCTCCGATGGTCAGCGCAGATGACACTCGCGGTGATTACGCGGAATTTTAATAGTTTTGTCAAGCGTGGTACGAGTGAAGGGTACGAGGAATGATTTCTCCCGTGAGAGTGACACTGACCTGCTTCGCGTAATTCGTTCCGTTAGAGAATGATTTTCTTCGCAGAAAACACCTTCCATCCACTCGCACGGGCGACAGATTATTCTATTTTTAAGAGCGCGAGAAACTGTCATTAACGAATCGCGAGTATCGAGGTTAAAGAAGTTTCATCGAATCGGGGGCAAGTGGTCCATCGGACGAGAAGAAAATTTCCTTGGAAATGTTTCTCCGGGACGATCGGTAGTTTGCGCGAGTCCTGGGTAGTTTAAAAAATGTCTTGTTACATCGGAAGAGGATAGGACAGGACGGCTGGATAGAGAGTGAAACGAGTGCGACACAATTTGCAGACGGTCGAGGGCGAACGTACGAGCTATACGAGGCATGCAAATGCCTCGATGGAGCCCATTCCGAAAATGAATCATTCCCCTGTCCGAGGACGCCTGACCTGCCTCACGCGACTCGTTCTACTGTCTCGAGGACTCGTTTCTACGGTGGAAAGCGAGTTCGAGGCGGAGGAGGCATATTTCCTTCTTAAATCAGACGAGCTCTCGGGCCAAGGGGAGGAATGCGAATGCCTCGTTTAAGACGAATCACGTCACGACGAGTAGCACGAACGAGATAGGTCCGGTCGCCAGAAAATCACAAGGTGCAGCCGAACAATGGACGAGAGAGTTTGTCTTTTGTTCGAGCCGCTTCTTATTCAGGAGACAAGATGGGCATCCTCTCTCTCCCGTAGCCGTGGAACAAATTTATGGTTAATAACTCGTCCAACCCGGGACACGTTCCTACCAGCGACGAGTGCGCCTAGCGAGGAATCGCGTCGAGAAATTCCAGCGAAATTCGTCCTCTGCTTCGCTCTCAGAATTTTTTGGACGGTCGAAACTTCCCTTGAATTTCTCGTAGCGTATCATAGATTCTGCGTTAATAGGGAAATTACGCGAGACGTTGATTAACAGTGGTATTTTCTGAGATATACATTTCGAGTCGATTCAAAACTCTCGCGTCTTCCTAAAGTTACCTCGAAGTATTCGAAACAAGAAAGGAAAATTTACAATTCCACGTGAATATCCCGCGTAATCTCGCGATAACGATATCAATTGACGTTCGAACGAGAAGGTGGAATGGTCGAGAAAAGCTGGCTAGACGCGGGAAAACTCGTCTCGTCTCGCCTCGCGTCGCCTCGCGTCGCGTCGCCGCGCCGCGGCATTCTGGAAAGAAATAGGAGTGTGCCAGGGATTCCACCGACGAGCGGGACGCTGACCTACCTCACGCGAGGCACGCATTGCCACTCTCGAGGCAAGTTTATTATAGTTATCTATCGCCGGTTGTTACACGACCGGGCGTGCACGGTGTACGCCTTCCGTTTCGTGTTGGCGAGGATCAGCCCAAGGACGCGCGCGTAACCTGTCACGGAGGAAAACGGAAGTGACGGTCCCCGAGCTGCCAAATTGGAAAGTGTAACTCCGCCGAATTTAGTCGGCGATTGGCACTCGGACGGGAACGGCGTGTGCAGTCACTCGTTCTGTCGTCGATCGTTGACGTGTGTCGTTTGAAGTATTTTAAACGAGACACTCGATCTGTCGCGGGGAACCCCCGCAGACTTTGCTCGCCGTGGAGATACGCGGACACGCATCGGGCAGAAAATTTCGAGCGTTCGAGTTCTCGAGCGGTTCTCGTTCTCCCGCGAGAACGGCTCTCTGATAATTCCGATCTCGCGCGATTATTTACGAGCTGGTCGTCGCGGGCCTCGACGTTTCGCTTGTATCGTATCGAGAACGGAATGGGACTTATGACGGCGAACTCGTGCAGCTCCCGAAACGATTTACGATATTATCATACGGCGCCGTTAAATTCGGTCTCGCGTCTAAAATTGTCTCGCCTGCGTCCTACGCGATTCGCACGGTGCCTTCAAACTTCCCGCTACGTTCGGACGAGGCGCGTTGCGCTCTTTTGACGACGATCGAACAACGCTCAGTCCGTCCGAGACTCGATACGAGACTTTTTATTTAATTTACGTGTAAGCGCAGACCCGAGTAAACACGAAAAAGGAGAAAAGCGAGCAAAGTCTGGCAAAGTAAAGAAAAAGACGTCCGCGCCGACGCTGGGGGCTACGCGACGCGAAGAATAATGCGGCTCCGGGCGCAACTCATTACGATTACGCGTAGCGCGAACAGAGGGAGGAATCTACGATCGGTATTGGCCACGGGGCGAGGTATACGGGGGCTCTTATATTCCGTGTGCGTATTCGTATGAACGGGCCAACGACAGAGAGCGAATACCAGACGTCAGCGCGGCTCTGGTGCGAACGTAGAGACATCCGATGACCGTATGCAAATCGCATCCTTGACTCGGCGAATGCAAGTACATAACACGGACGTGTACACTCCGTTAGGCGTTGGTGTATATACCTGCGTCAACGGGCCAATGACCGGCGCCGCGGGCGTTCGTTCTCCGTCTCTCGCTGCTCGTCTCGCGACGTTCGGCCTCTCTCTAGCCGAGTGCTACGAAACACGAGGAATGGAAACTTTCTCCCTCGTTCGTGATATATACCGCGTGACCGTGCAGTTCCTCCTAAAACATCAGAGTTCTTTCGCGGACCCTCGAGGATATCGCGAATCTCTCTCCGTCTGTCGCTCTCCCGCGTATCCGTTTTTCAGCGCGCGTTCATTTTTCATGCTTCAGTTTTTCTTGTGTTTATACTCGGCGTTTCTATTATTCAAATGCGCGTACAGGGTGTAAACACGTAGATAACGATAAACGGTAATGGCATACCGCGTGACCGTGCAGTTCCTCCTGAAACCTCGGGGTCCTTTCGCGTTCGGTCGAGATACGGGCGCCGCTCGTTTTCTCGAGGATACGAACCACGGATATTTCCCCCGTGACTTTTATGCCTCGTAACTTAGCCTCGGGATTAGGAACTCTCTCCTCGCGATCGTTGCATTTCTCACCCGTGTTTTTCGACGACCTTAGATTTTTACTCGAACCGGTCATCCTGCGCCAAATCGTATCGAAACATAATGCAATCCGAGTATCGGTACGCGCATGTCTTCTTAGGTACGCTGTAGAAACGACTACCGATAAATACCGAAAATTGCAAAGACATTTGCTAGCTACAAACACTTTTCGTACTCTTAAGTACTCCCTACCAGTTTTAAAACGTACAGCGCAAAATTTTGTATCACCGTTCGATCTTCCGGTAAACGAATGTTTTCAAGAAGTTTGGCTAATTTTGGAAACGCTTGTAATTATTACTGCTATTATTCCTGGCAGATTGTACATTTAATACATACAATCGCGCATAAAATATGTTTCCACGAGCGTGTTGCAGCGGCTTCTTTGTTATCGCTGTTGTTGCCGTCCCAGTTTCTTCGGTCCGATACACGCGGTGCGTTTCAGAACGAAGCGCGGCGCACAATGCTTGTCGCTTTGAGTCGCGCTAGCTGAAACAATGACACGATTTGTTCGTCGATACCCCGTCGCTGTTAAACCGATTAGTTTTTTTTTTTCCACCGACGATTTCGTAACGCCAACCGAGCGAACAGCGGTATTCTTTCCACGATTCCATTTTTTGCTCTGGGTCTCGACTCTGTACGAGGTGTCGGGACGGAGCAAGAAAAAATGGATGAAATCTCGTCGCGCGTCGATGCGAGCAACGACCTTCGTCGTTCCGTGAGAATGAGTTACGTTTTACTCTGTACAGAATTATCGCGAAATTATCTTTACTCTCTTAAACTCGTATAAACGCGAAGCTTGCAAACGACACGTTTTCGTGTACGACGAGGATATTTGCAAACACGACTCGAATTCTCCCGATCGCGGATCTAGCCCACTCGATCACGGTTCCTATCTTGCAACGCAACGTATTTCGCGGTCCGTAAACTCCTCCCTCGCTTATCGAGCTTATTTCCAGTGTGCTCGTTATCTTATCCGAAATTAAACAGAATCCACGGAACGGAGCGCCGAACGGAATCCCCCAACCTTTCCCGCGGAGTGCTCGAGTCCCCTCTGGATCGCTGGAGCTCCGTAATCGCGAAAATCTCGGGTGCACACGATGTAGGTAGGCGTGCGCACGTGTCCGCGCGAAAGATCGTGCACGAGGATGCAGGATCGCGGGAAAAGCAAGCCTGCTCTGTCGAGCAGCGATACACCGCATAACACGTCTCGGCATCTCGGGCTCTAAGGCTATTTCTGTACGGGCGCGAGGCGGTCTCCGGCATGTAAGAGCCTCTATATAGATATATAGACGCGGCAAGCCAACAGCCAAGTGTCTCGTCTGCTCCGAAAGAACTATAGATTCGTTGCAGGAAAGTGGATAAACGTTCGACCGTGTCCGTGCGCAATATTCCGATCGCGCTGCTCGAACGCTTTTATTTCGATTCGACCAACCCCTGCGTCATTCGAGTTCCACGTCATTTCTGCTCCGCGTCATCCGGATCCTCCGTCATCCCGACGCATCGTCTCGTTTCTGATTCACGCTCCGAAATGTTGGGTCGTAAACCTTGCTCCGGACCTATCAGCTCTCGCCTACCTCGAAATCCGTAATCCGCTATAATTCCACGCGTCTCTCGTTCTCGTCGCGTACTCGTACGTCTATATCTGTAAAGTCTGATTTATTACCAGGTCGTTTCTCTATTGTTACCGCGTTGGACGTTCTATCTGTGCGCTTTTATCGGTTCGTTTCCATATCTACGTTAGTCTACGGAATCGTTCCTAGTCCGTTTCGATATTAGCATTGCACGCTGTTAAGTTGCAACCTCCGTTATCGCTCGTTGCAAAATGAACTCCATATTCTTCGACGTTACGTACGATGATTGACACTTATGGGACATGTGCGTACAGGTGTACGATGACACAGCAGCAGAATCGTTCGACAAAGTCCGATGACCCGGTCTCTCCGATTTAGAAATTGCATTCGGCACTTGTTCCAACCGAAGTTTATCCGTCGGAACTTTCCGTTTCAACGCATTGCTTTCCCTTTGCTCGGATATGTTCCATCGGAGCGTTTGCCTAAACGGCTCCATTAACGCTCCACCTGGATTCTCTGGTATGCCTCTAAACGCGAACGTGCCATAGAAATTACGATGATCCGTAAATCATCCTGGAAACTCGACAGAGTTGCGCAACGAGTTTTGCCCGTTGGGCTGCACCAGCGTGTTTTAAACAAATTCCAAAAGCTATCGATTCGTCGGCACTGCTCGTTACCATTGAAACGGGCCACGAGTTCGAACGCAAAGGACGGTAAACGGCTCGCGTAAAACGCTTATGTCAGCAAGGAAAACGCGTTTTGAAACGTTCCCGGGAAAACGCGGCCGCGTTAGCAGGCCGATCGTCTCGAAAACGCGCGTTAAAAGACGCGAGCTAACGCGCCATTGGTCGCCTCTCCGAGAACGCGACAGACGTCTCCATGTGGCGCGGAACTCCTGACCAGTTTCCAAACGCTGCCCAGCTGGAGGCAATAAACGTTCCCGCTGACACGATTATTGCAACGACGCCGACGGGCAACTATTAAAAGTTCCGTCCGTGATGCATGCGCCCGGCGAGATCGTAAAACGTTTGTTTACGAGAGCGAAGATGCGATGTTCCCGCGATCCCGGACTCATTAGGCCCGGTAGAGCCTACGCCTCGTTTCGTGCACGCCGATTTATCTCTCCCGGATAAACGGGTCCACCGTTAATCGATCGGGAGGCAATAAAGCCTCGATAATGCCTCGACATCCCCGAGTCTCGTTCGCGAACTTCATTTCCGAGACGCCCGTTTCGAATCCCGACGCGGATCTCCCGAAATCGTTGATCGGAGGATTGTCGTTGTTTTACGTTGGGATCTTTATTCCAAACGTCAGTCTCGACGTACCGGTTGATCCTGCTCGCGACCCCACACGATCTCGTCGAGCTTGATCTATCGAGGTGCGACTATAAATAACGAGCCGCTCATTGACAGCTTATGCCACTTTCTAATGCCAGTGTTCGCCATCAACGTTTATCGCGTCAGACTTTTCCCTGACTCGCGACAAAAAGAAGATATATCGCTCGAGCGAGGCCCGAGCGTTGTTAATTGATTCGTTAAGAAGTGTACGCGGTGATAGGCTCGCGCGAGAGTTGGAAAAATTCAGGTCGCGTTGCGAGGGGGTACTTTTGCGGGAAATGTCTCTACGCGATGCAAAGAATGCTTGACGTCACAGCTCGGTACAAACATTTTTAGAGGCGGACCCGACGAAAAAGAATCAGAAGCTTCGACCTACGATCCGATAGGATGAAAGATATTCTAGGCAAATGGCGTCTTTATCTATGCGTGCGCGCATTACAGGTCTATCTTCGAGCGAATATTTTACGGGTTGCAGACCAATAAAATTGCGATACCGTGCAGCTCAGGAGTTATTTCCATTTTTCGCGCACGTTTTTCGTCCCACATCGAGCCAGGGCGTGGCCTTGTGTGCAGAATTTTAACCGGGCGATAAGTCGAACAGGCGATAACCGGAATGAAAATTCCTCTTGGGTCACCGCGCCCGTTCTTCGTCGCCAGAAATGGGCAAAATTCTTATCCGAATAACGTTCGATACTAAATTGTAGAATATCTAAGTAACGAGTCTAAAAGCTTCCGTCTTAAAAGAGGGCGAAGGAAGACGAGTACGAAAAGGCAAAGTACGATCCGACGAGTTTCGGTTCGTACTTACTCGACGACGGCCGATCCTTCGGGGTGCATCGAACTCGTAAAGTCGCCTCTTCGGCGACGGTTGATATTATTTCAAGGATGCGGCTCTTTTGGGCCCGCTTTTTCTCTTGGATGTGCATTTTTTACGGGGCTACTCTCGTCCCGATTTCACGGATTTTACATTCCAGTCGAACGAAAAAATCAACCTCTGAAAACCGATCGTCCGCTCTCGTTGTCGTTGCGACGACGCGCTCGACGATGCAGCGAAAGACCAGGAGGACCGAAGGGGGGAAGCGATAGAATTTAATGCCAGCGACGCGCCGTTTGATAAGATGGGCAATATATGTACAATCATGGTGGTTATCGAGTCGTTACCACCGCGTCGCGCTGACCTTTAAGCGCGGGGGTCAATTCTGGCTGTTCCTCCGAGCCGTGTCACGTACGAACACAGTTATTTTCTCATAACGCGAGGCAATTGACGCGCCTGCCTCAATTTCGTCACACTTTCGCTCGTCGCGATTTTCGATTCGATGGCGGACGAGGATTCGCTGTCTCGGGCATGGGCGAAGAGCTCGTCGCGAAAACGGAAACGAAACGGAAAAAGGAAATTGGCCACCAGCGTTCCCGACGAGCAACGAACGCGACGAAAGGGTGCAACGACAGGCCTAGCGTTACTAGGACAGCGTGACAACGCTTACCATACCGGTAACTCCCACGTCGTTTCGAATCTGATACACGATCAGCTGCGATAAAGTTGCACCGGACATTCCAGCCGGCGAAACTGCATCGATGCATCGGTTGCATCCGCGCTGCCTCCTCTTGGTGGATATGGAGTCGGTCGATTGCGTACGTATGCACCCACATGTCCCGTACGGTCTTGCGCGCGCTCGTTCCACTTGCGAGCACAGCCATACGTCTAAATGGGTGCAGAGGAACGACGTCGTCTTTTCTTTGTGTGCGCCAAGCGTATGGAGTACTGTATCTCGTCTCGACTCTCACTTTCGACGATGTTCGTGCGACCACACGCGCGTACGCGCTAACACGCGCTCCCGTTTATCGCGTACACCCTTCACGGCTTATTTTCTCGGTTACGAACCTCTTTCGCTTATAATATATCGTATTAGAATCGATTAAAACGAGAAAATTCCTAAACTAAAATAACGAGGATATCGCGAAGCGACGCGGTGCCTCTTGCCGCCCGGAAAGTTCCCCGTTTCAAAGTTATCGTTAGCCTAAGGCCCGAGCTCTGTCCACTTCGAACAATATTTTATTGCTCGTTAAAATGATTAGCATACAACGTCTATCGAACGTAGCTCGTGAAACGGAATGAGGACGTTTGGACAGATAAGTCGCGGTGGGCCTTATCTCGCTTGAAAATACAGGAGCTTCGTTGCCACGCTTGTCGCAGTCTAGAGAAATCGTAGCCCGAGCGATCGTTTGCCCACACAGCGGAACAGGTTTTCCGATACCACTTCGAAAACAAATAATCGATTAATGAATATTCCGAACGTCGCTCGTCGAATTCGGAAATTTGTATCAAGCACGGTAGTTCCGCGAAGAGATTAAAATTTTCGTTGAATACGCATGCGTCGAGAAATTATGCAAGGATTTTCTTCATTGTGTGCTCGGTTCAAGTGCACTTCCGTCGTAGTAGTCGGCCAACAAATACGAAACGTAACACGCATGAAAGAAAATCCTTGCATAATTCTTCGACGCAAACTCGAAAGGAATTTTGATCGGAACGCAAAATTGAACATTTTTTAATTTTATACTCAACAGCCTCGCGGTGATCGCGTAAATGTTACATCTCCGAGTGGCACCATCGGAGTGAAACGTCGAGTAAACAAAATAACAAGCAGTAAGTAGTTTTCTCAGCGAGCAACGTTTCAAATTTTTATTTCGAGAAATCTTTTCGCCGTTAAATTTTCACGCGGTTGGGTCGATCGCTGCTGACGCGACGGAATTTCGGAAGCTCGAAAGTTTCCCCGAGCGGGCGGGCAGGGCGCAGCCACGAGAAGGTCCCCATTATCGGTCCTGGATATTCCATTCCGCGTTACGACTAAAGACCCGAGAACCAGAGGGATGGGGAGGGAGACTTGCCGGTTCTCAGACGTTGCACTCTACGAATGCACTCCCGTTCGACTGCACCGAGCGTTGCGCGCTCGCGTGAAAGATGGTAAAAGAAGAAGGAAAGGAACGAGAGTAGCTACAGAGCGGCGAACGGCTGCTGCAACGCGGAGGGGGGAAACGTCGTCGCTACGGGAGGAAAGGAGGCCAGAAGGAAAGGACGAGAGGAAGAGACAGAACGAGATACGAGGAGGGCGGGAGGGAGGGAGGGAGGGAGGGAGGAACACAGCGTGCCAAAAGAAGGAAGGAGCGACGAGTCTAGAAGAACCGCGAAAAGAAGGGCGAAGGGGTACGAACCGAGGGATATATCCAGGCGATAGAAAGAGAAAGGGGGACGAAAGAGGCACGAAAAGTTTACAAGCGCGAGAGAGATGGAGATCGCGAGAGGGCATCGGGAGAGGGATAGGGGCTGGTAGTGGGGGGCTGAGAGAGGGACGAGTCGAGGGATCGTTGAACTCGGCAGTGATCGCAGTCTGTGCTCAATGCGCGGTTGTGTGAATGTGCGAGCGCGAAAGTGCATCGGTGTCGCGCGCTAGCCAACGCACGTCCGCGTATGTGTACGTATACGCTGCACCGACGAGCTCTGTAGTGAACGAGCTGGTAGAGAAAGAAAGAGAGAGGAGTAGAGGGAGAGAGGCCGCGGGAGCGAGAGGGCAGCATAAGGCCAGGCCAGTCAGTAACGATGTCATTAGTTTAGTCAGTCAGCGAGTCAACAACTACGCTGTTTCGCGGCCGTTTCGTGTGGGTCCCTGCGGTCCCCGGGCTTTTTACTCGCGCTCCTCCCCTTTCCTCTCGGCACTCATTCTGTCCATCCGCAGCACCGAGCCGCGGACCGCAAATCCCTCGAAAATCGTGACAGGCATTGTCGCTCCTCGTGGTATGAATTTCGAGGCATACCCATCCGCGGTTTCTCGCTCGGAGGCTGTAAAATTAAAACTCTACGAGAACTTCTTCTGGGCTCTCGATGAGGGGTTGAATTATGTTTGGATAGTCGGAAGACTTGTTCTCCGAGAACGTCTCGGTAGGATTCTGTGGCGCGCGATAGATATCGAAATAATAGAGTTAGAGCGCTACAGAAGCGTTACGTTCACCACCAATTAAAGCTGAGTCGCCGCGGTTAACCCCGCCGCGCAATTCCTTAATCGGCCACGTTTTCGCAAATGGAACACATGGTACATTCGCAACGACAATTTATACTTTATTATCGTCGATCCCCGAACGAGAGCGATACGCCCATAATCGCTGTACAAGTAGAAGTCGTAGAGGTCCTTCTTTCAATATTAATTACGAGTCGCATTCTTATCGGTTCCTGGTCCAGGTAAGAATCGCTACCCCGCTTTCGAGGGAATATCGTCACTTGAAAGCGAGAATTACTACATCTCCATTTGAAGACCGCGTTGCCTGGAAAGAATGAGACGTATGGGAGCTGAACTAGATCGAGGAGATTCTTACTTACCTTTTCTTACCTTTCACCGATCTTTCCTTAAACAGAGTCCTCCTTTCGTTAACGCGCGCAAAAAGAATCTAACGATAAGTCGTGTCCGAGTTAAACGAATGGCATTCGGTAAAGCGATCCGGACGGTATTTATTTTATTTCTGAAATTCGAGTAGCTGTTGTAAATCGTCGAGAAACATGATTCTCTAACTGATGTCTAGTAAGACTGTTACTCTCTCGGATACCGCGGTATTCTTTGCACCCCGGATACTCGATACATTCGCAAAATTTATCAAGAACGCGATACTCCAATTGCGACGAGCGGAATTAAGTAAGTACTTAAGGAGAGTACTCGTTCCGAATTAATTCGTAGAACACGGTGGAGGAGCGTGCAGACTTTTTTAACGGATCCGTTACCTCTTCTCGATCTGCTCTTCCACTTTTCCGATCGCGCGATCTCTGAATCGGAGCGATACAGTTTAGCACGTTTAGCCCCTTCGGATCCATGCTCGAGGGACGCATTAAAAAAATGATCGTTTCGGCACGTAGGGAACGGTGACCAAGTCAGCCGGGGAACGAATGAAATAATTCGATTCGAAGGTTAAAATATCGATCACGGGAGGGGGGTGGGGGTGGGGGCAGAGAACGACGACGACTCAGCATCGGCAGCAGCAGCAGCAGCCGAAGAAGAAGAAGGAGAAGAAGAAGAAGAAGAAGAAGAAGAGGCGGGTGCACGACCTGTCCCCGAGTCTTTAAACTTCATCCTCGTGGCCAGCCAGAGTTTCCCAACTCGGACCCGCGCTTTTCGCGTCTCTCTCCGCGTCTCAGCCGTAATAATACTAAACTGGCGAGGAACACAATCCCCGCGAACACACGATCCCGTCGTTGTGCAATGCTGCAACTGCAGTGCACTGCACTGCCGCCACCGCCGTCGCTACCGCCAGCCTCCGAAGCGAGCTGCGCGCGTTGCTCTCGTGTGTAGGTGCTAACACGTACGTATGAGTGTTTTATACGCGGGTCAATGACTCGACGAGTGCATAGTTTGCGCATGCGCCTCGTTGTGTGCGTGTGCATATCGTCGTTTCGAAGGCGTGCACGTTCAGGACTGGACGCTAGACGGTGTGCGAGCACCGCGAGCAAGTGTGCACGCGCGAGTGCTCGCTCGCCGCATTAAATATGTTAATGCATGGTGGCTCTGACTCAATAGTACGGCCAATATTCCATTGGCGTATCGACCCACCGATACGCGTACGTATTTTTCCCCTGGCCCGGCTCCGCCGCCTCGAGATGCACCTGCGACAGACCAGAGAGAAGTTGCACCGATTGCTTATTGTTAGCGAGAAGGGGGTGCTCGCGATTAGGAGGGACCTCGTTAGACAATGGATTGGAACGTGTTAGGAGCTTTCCGTGGCGAGGTTGTAAAGTAACGTTCGTTCGAGTGGTTCTGACGATAGAACGAATCGAAGATCGAGAGTAGGAAGTTTAAAGACGAGATACGTCGGACTTGCCCGGTCGGGATGACGCGCTTTGGGTTGGAATGGGAGGGTTCCGCGAACTAGGTCTGAAGTACTGTTCGTCGAAGTAGGCAGATTGCTCGAAGGAGAAGGTTTCAAGAGTTAACTCTCATCGGTTAAGTGACCGTCTGCTGTAGTGGGCTATCGAGGTTGCGATATGCTCGAGTTGGAAAAGTGAGAATTTTGGGATCGAAGTCCAGAAGAACGGTTCGAGACTCGGCGTTACACCTGACCAGGGATTTTTCTGGCAAGGAAATTGACGACGACGGTCGCGAGTCGTCCAAGTCGCTCCAGCGTGCCTCGAAATCGTCGTTGAGAGTCGTTGAAGAAACAAGGATCGCAATTGTCTGTTATGTAAAACGAGACGACAAATTACGCGCGTTTTGTAACGCAATCTTTTCTTTCGTCTAACGACGTTGCGTTACCGCTGCAAAACGGCGAGTCGAATGGTACGGTGTCGTTTCGTCACATGGGAACACGAAACCGCGCGATTTTCGAATCGTCCAACTATTCGACCGATCGAATCGTGTAAGAACGATACATTCGGTCCGTGTTTGGGTCGCGGAACTGTTCGAATATCCGAGGGCAGAGAGTTCGGACGAGTAGCGCGAGTCCCAGTTGCGAGTGCCACGAAACTCGCTGTGCTGAAACGCAATGTTTTTGTGCAATTAGCGCGTAACGTGTTATCTCGGGTAAATGGTACCGTTAGACGTAATTGAGCGTCGTCATCGCCCCGGTATGAAAAATCGACGGGTATTTCTTGCCAAAGGTTTTCTGTCCGTTTCCCCGACGCATTAACGATACAAGGTACGCATTACTCCTCTCGGGCACGCGATACGTATCGAGCGTGCGCGAGCGCCGCGTGTACGTTTGCTTCTTATGTCACGGTTCATTAACGTGGTTAATTAGTTTACTGGTACAACCGTAACCGCGGACTGTACGACTCGATTCACGTCGTAGTACGTTTCATTGGGAATTTATAGCAAACGTTTGCAAATAAAGTTCCCTCGGACAGGATTCGCCGGATTCCTTTCGGCCCTGTTTCTCGCTTCTTGCCTCCGCCGACGATGGGGCAGAATTTATTCCCCCGAGTCTTGTTACGTGCATATCGTTCCTCGATATGCATAGGTATCATTTTATATATCGAGATTCCTATCGCGATAGAAACGTGTTCGCCCTCGTGAAAATTTTCCATTCAACGCTGGTAGGTTCTCGTTACGAAAGGAGAATTTACGGTTCTGTTTGTAGACTCTAGCGTTGCGCAATTTGGACAATGTTCGAATTTGACGGAGTAACAGTAACCACGGCGTGACTGTTAGACGGAAGAACGCGTCGCCGAGTTGTCCAAGTATTACGGAGGTCGATCACCTTCCTTGGAATATTCGACCAGAAGGGTTCTTTAGACGGTAATCTCGCCTCGGGTAATCTTTAAAGGACACCGACTGCAATTTCTTCTGGTGAAGATTTCGTTGACAGATTTGCTTCGAATCAGCATTCGAACGATCTCCGAAGTATTCCAAATTCGTACATACGATTCGAGTATCCATAAACTAGTTCGAATCCACTCAAAACGTCGTTACGCTAGCTGCGTGCTCGCAGACGAAAAATCTTGCGTCGAATTGGAAGCAGTAAATCCGATGGAAAGTAAACAGTCGACTCGGGATCGATTTGTCTTGCCGCTGGCAATAATCAAGATCGAAAAAACCGCACGTTGCGTTGGAGCGGCGTCACGGCGAGAACGACACGAGCGAACAGAAGCTTAGCGTAATCCCTGTTCGACTGGTGTGCGTACCTAACGATACAAATGCTTGCTAACAAAACCTGCTGCGGAAGGTCAGCGACCCTTTCAAACACTCCAAGTCACAGCCTGATCGCTGGAATTGTTGCGAGGGGATCAATTACGGGGCCCGTGGCAATTAAATCACGACGAAGAGACGCGGTAAAACAATTACCAAGATCCATTCGCGCGCCATTCGAAACGAGTAACCAGTGGCAAGCATTTATTTGCTCGATATCGTGTTTCGCGAGCGTGTTTTTATACGTCCCGGCGCCAGCTTAGAACTGGCTAGCGTTCGATTCATCGTTTCGTTATTCGAATAGGATTGAAACCCTGTCGTAAAAATCGGATAATACTCTCGGTACACCTTCCGTTTTCGCGCAAAGAAATTCTTCAGATTTCCCTGTAATCGCCAAAGAGTTTCTAGCGCGGCGAATAGAGGGAGCAAATTCCCTCGGTTTTCGCGAGACAGCGCGAAGAGCTTTCTTTCCGGAATGCGTCGGCTACAATGTCTCGAGAGTGAGAGCGGTCGGCTCGTTCGAGTGTTAATACTAATTTCACTAAGTATCCGGCGCCTAATGAAATGAACGTTGCGGCTCCAACTTCGTCGCGGCAGGTCAGCGACCCGTTAGAGTTTAGACCGCAGTGACCGCCGTGCGCGTTGTGTGCGCTGGTTCAATAGTCATTGGCGTTGGACACGGCGCAGTTAGCGACGCACGCATTGTTACAGCCGGCTGAGTCAATCTGAATTTCAAAACCTGAATGAACGCGTGATTGACGACTCCGTTCTGGGAATGAAAACAAACCACGTTGAAGGTGAAAATGTTAATTTGTCAGCCGCAGAAATTTCTCGACGATCGTTAGCGTTATACACGGTATAGTCGGCGATAGCGCGCCGTTACCGGTAGGCTCGATCGATCTGAGTTTCGTCTTTGGATTCCTGTTCGAGAAATTATTTGAAGGGCCGCGCAATGCTCGCACTTACTCGCCGAACCGTTACGGCGATATATAATTCAACAGTCTCCTTAATTGCACAAGTTTTTCTATGATAAATGGACAGTAACATCTCTCGATGAGACGATGCTAATGCAACGATTAAACTTTTTTTTATTATCACCGTTTTTCTTGTAAAACTGTTACCATCGTATTCCTGACATTTTTCTGTTTAAAATAAGACCAAACACGATGCAATTCGCAACATATTTACTACATATTGTCTCGGCGAAATAATTCCGGTGTTGGTCGCCATTTTCGCATGTCGCTCCGTCCTCTTCTTCGTTCGCTGTCCTTCTCTACACTCGAAGTCTGTTGGCAAAACATTAGAAGATACAGTATGGACTGAAGGAGGCATGCAAAATCGGAGACCCAAAACATTGCACTCGAGTGTTTTTATGTGTTTACACTTGACTCGAGTCGAGCGTCGAACGTAGAAAAGGACAGTCAGTGAAAGGAGAAAGAGGTCCGAGAAAAAAAAAACACACTCGACAGAAGCGTATCAATTGGTGAGGATCATATTACACCGGTGGTCGGGGCTACTCGGACGAAACTACGGGCAAAAGAAATATGAATGGGCTGGCAGCGGAGGGGTGGGTATCTGAGAGACATACAGAGTGTCCCAACCTAAGTTATACGGAGCTCTAACTCCAAAACTATCGGCCGAATGCAAAATTTCAAATATGGAAATTGCATGGTAAAATAGGGCTCATGTTTCAGCTCGAAGGAATTTTTGTTAACTTTGTTATTTAACGAGATATGATGGTCAAGTTTCGTTTTTCAAATGGAACTATATATTTTTGTTTATACCATGCGATAGTACTTTTCGAGACGAATTCATTAAGGTTTAATGTATTTACCCGATTTTTATTAGTTTTCAAGTTATAACGCTTCAAAGTTTGCTAATTTTCAAGGAGAAAACTCGGTGTATAATGGTAGAGAGAAGAAGACTGGCGTATTAGGTGAACAATTTCTTTTTATTTGGCTCGATGGTCACATTCGTGAAACGAACATTAACGTACGAAGTTACGCGGCGGGTCGGTGACCTCGTCAGTCTCAAAGACCCGTTCTTCTGTCTAATGGTCGCGCCACAAACTTAGTCGCACGAAGATTCCGTTTAATTTCTTTCTACTTATCGCGTCGTCTGCACCGTTAACAAACTCGGTACTCGGGTTCGACACGACGCACGGCGAACTCGTTCAGAGTATTCTAAGTACTCCGATATGCAAAAACACTCGCAACCGCAGAGAAGGAGTCACGGGCGGTGACTTCGTGGCCCATTTTCGCCCGCCAGGAATCGCGATCGGCGCGGCCAGACTTTTGTCACTGTCTCTAATCCAGTATCACCGGTCGTCGCGGAAAAATCGGCGTACGTTCAACGACCGAGTTCGAACCATTAAAGAGCAACAGGTTTCGCTACTCTCTAAAGACTTTGAGAATCAAGAGAGCCGTGACGCACGCCAACTCTCTATACGGTCCCGCGTATCTTTCTCTGTTCTCGAAGGCCCACGAAGGCGGATAAAGGCGAGAATAAAGTCGAAAGGCATTCACCCTTGGTGAAAGTAGTTCTCCGATCGATGTCGCCGCCGCGACGCGCGTGTGTGCAACCATAAGCGCGACCAAGACAAGCTCGTCGAAGCTTACGCGCGCGGGGCTTTCACACGGTCGCGATTCGCTACCAATTTTCTGCGCGTCGAGTATCGTTACTCGAACTTCGCGTACTCGACCGCGATAAATGCGTATCCGCCTTTAGCCGATACTTTTATGACATTGGAGACTCGGAAGAAATTGCGATAACGCTATCCTTCTCGCGAGCCCGTCGACACCAAATTGCAGTCATCGTCACGCACGAACAGTAGACGACGATAGTTTTAGTCCATAAAACGCGCGTAACGTGGAAATACTCTAATAATTTTCACGCTTCAAGAAACATCCTGCGTTTAATAAGGAAATAAGGACAACACGCGGAGGATTCTCGTTACGCAAACTGAGGAACAGAGTTTAAGTACTCCCGCCGACCTTCCATTCAGTAGCCATGAAAACAGCTTCGCCGAAGCGACTTCTCGAGACGCTTCATCCTTTTCATTAAAATTTGAATAATTACGCGTCTGCAGACATTTCCATACCGTCCTTGCAACCGCGCATCTCGTTGTAAACGCTGCGAAAAAAAAAAGATAAAACGCGCGTATCGTTTCCGCTTCAATTTCACGGAAACTTGCGCAGTTGGTTGTACCGATGGGCATAGCTAGCACGTTTGCGCTATTACGCTCGAGTCGGATACAAGTATCATCCCCAAGCGCGCGAGAGAAAGAAGAAAGAACGCGAGGATCGCGGGGTGCGATCGATGTCCGATCGCTGGGCAATTTCCATCGTACGGGATCGAAGCGCAGCGACGATGATCTACGATCGTTTTCTGGAAGGCCCGGCGAGCGCGACGATCTAGAGACGCGAAGCTGAGGAAAGAGGAGAGAGAGAGAGGCACGTGGCGAAAAGAGAGGCGCCTTCGACGTTCGGATTAGTTTGAGAGAGTCCTTGACTTTTGGAATGCGGACCACTGGGGTCCAGGTACATCCAGGTAGTCTCGGTGTGCCGCTGCTATGTGGGCCCCGTGCGTGCACGCGCGTGCACGTGCACGGGCCAGCGGGTCCAGCACGCGCGTGTGCGTGGACCCACACGTCTCCCTCCGTTATTCTCGGGCCGACAAACCGAGATAAAAGGACCTCGTGCTCCTTCGGCGTGTGTAACTCCGTTGCACCGCACCTGCTCTTTCTTCGGACTTAATTATTGCCGTGCCCTGGAGAAAGAAGATTCGTGGCCGGGGACGCGCCACGCATACGCGTCCCTTTGGTCCTTTTTAACCTCGATTAGGGCTGGGACCACTTCGATAATTTAATACAAGCGAAAAGTTTGCGAGCGAGTGGCACGGATACAATTCGAACCTCGCTCGTTCGAATATCGTCGGTATCGAGATTACGAAGAAAACGTCGACGAGTGGTCCCAGCTGTAGCGCCGATTCATCTCGTCGGACGAAGAGGTGGATCGACCCGTTCGAGGAAGCTGGGACGTAGGGATGATTGACGAGGCTTTTCGGCGAACTCGGCCAGACTGCCGTAGAACTGTGGGAAATACGACCGGTGAAATTCCCGTGTCGGAATTTTTGTACGAGCAATCGGAATTTTGACCGCGCTTGCATTGGATTTTCATTAAAGCGACATCGAGAAAAATGAACGCTATCGGTTTTTACCACGCGACAGGATTGTTACATTGCCCACATGCTTTTTACTTTGTATTCTCTTTTTAATTTTGTCCACCTTCGACCGATCGAAGCTTTTTAACGTATTCTCTCGTTTGTTTCAGGTAAGAATCGAAACGGAATCGCATCGATTTCTTCGTCATCCCAGTCGAGTAAGTCTGTGAAATTAATTTATACAAAAAATTGCTGGAGGTCGTCCGTAGCATTAGATAAAGAAAGCGCGGGAAACGCCAAACGATTCGATTTTCGCGGCGTTCCGGACAGCGGAACGGCGAACACTCGAAAACGCGGGATTGCCGTTTATAATGAATCAGCCAATCGCGAATCTAGTATGCAGAACGGGTCAATAAATACCGTTCAAGGTCGAGCGTTTACAGCCACGGACTTGGAACGCAAGGTGCTCGCTGCTTCTCGTCGTCCGTGTTTCAACCGAAACGTACAGAAACGTCTGCTTGGAATTCTCTCTCTCCCTCTCTCTCTCTTTCCGTGTCTGTCGAGTGTGCGATGTTCGTCGAAAAAAACTCAATCGTGGCCAAAGCCCGCATAAAAAGAATCCACTGGCAAGGTTTCGCGAGTTTCGTCTCGGGTCCGCGTCGGAGGCCGCGAAATAAATTTTGTTTTACGCCAGCGTATTTCCAGACTTCGCCAACCGTCGAATCCGACGAAATCCGTATTCTGTTTTCTCGCACCTAGCGTCGAAGCATCGCGCAGACAAAACCTTGAATACTTCCGCGCACGGTGTCGTCGAGGATTAATTGTTCGAACAAAAAAGTAGTTCCGTTCCAATTGTTCCTCGAAATTGAGAAACGAATTCTCGTGAAAAATCAAAGAAGACTCGTGGAGTTTGCCTCGAAGTCTGAGCTAACCATCCTTTGATATTTCTCTCTCAAGAGGAAAGATTTTCCCGTCCGAAAAAGAAGAGTTTGGGAGAGCCGCGAAATTTGGCCAGCAGGACGTTGGAGCACGGGCCGATGGGACTTCAAGGTCCAGGTCCCGTCATTCACCCCGAGGCCCGGAGCAGTCGAGATCGCGGAGGCGTTCAGGATTTTTACGAAGCCACCGTTTTGGACCGCGTCATTGCCTGGTTACATGCACGGCCGTGCTGGAGACCAGGTTCGTTCGTGTTTGCGTGCAAAGAGACACCCGTGTGCACGCACCGATACAGACCCACGGCTCCCATAGACGTGGCAGAGACACGCGCAGCCGACCTTGCATTTGCTTTGCATATATGTATACGACATGGCTTTGGGCATGGTCACACGGAACACAACCTTGGCGAGAGCATAAACGAACGCACCGCGAAACAGCGAAGAGAGAGGGAGAGGGAGAGGGACACGGTGCAGGGGCCCGGGGAGGGAAAGAGGGACGACAGGCCCACGTCATGCCACTTTCGGTTTCATCGTTGTATATCCGGTCGCGGTACGATTTCCTCGGCGCCGGGATCTTCGACTAGGTTGTCGCATTCTCTGGCCGCTCGAGGATGGCGGAGTTGGTTGCGCTGGATGCGACTCGGGGTTGTTCGGGATAATCTTGGACGATACCGTGTTCCGACGACAATGTATCACCGAGCGTCGAATAAACCGCGCCGTTGGCGGCGATACTGGTAGCAACTGTTAAGCAGAAATCGTTTGCAAAGGGGCTATTTAAAGCCGCGAGTTACGGGGGTGGTAGAATTCAAGATCGTCCTGGTAATCGCGTACTCGTATGGCGGACTGCTATCTTTGAAACGCGCCTGGATTCCGCGGATTCTTCTCGACTCGAGCGTGACTGTATTCGCATCTTTGAAAACGAGAGGCACGAACGACCGTGTTTCTTCGCGTAATTGGTAGAAAATTTACCAATAATCGGGCTAAGCGACTATCGAAAGCGATGGGAATTACAGATACGGTAAGTCATCGACAATTCCATGTTGGGCGTTCCCGTTGGTGGTTCTCCCGATGCGCCAACGAGCCTCGCGAATGGTCTCTTTAGCGCTCGCCCATAATCGCGGATGCAGCCAGCGGTTATCTTGATCTTTAGCTTCGATGGTTTCAGGTGAAACGTTTGACGAATGTTATGGCTCCCGATACGTTCCGATTCGTAGTAGAACTATGGGAGTGCTCGACTAATTTTCGTCCAGTAATCGAATCCTTCTAATCTTTTAGCGAATATTACACTTTGTTGGGGTGGCTGCAGGAGGGTGGCTCCATCGTTTATGTATCGGCGATTCACCAATCTCGATAGCGTCGAACATGCAAATAGTTTGCTTGAAACTTGCGCTCCGCGACCTTCGCATCGAGTTATCTAGTCCTTTCGGTGGCCGATAGCGTATCAGTTGTGTGCTCAAGCTTCGTCCGACCTTCGAAGGAAACCGATGGATGTTTATTGTAATCGAAAGAAATGAATTATTTCGCGCGTCCAATTTAATAGCACGCAGAGCGAAACGATTAACGCGGTAACGGCGAAGCCTGTTGGCCGGTTCTGGTTACCAGTTACTGGTTTGCTCGGAATCCGTGTATCGTATGGTTTATTTTCGAACGTGGCGCAAAGTTCACCTCGATAAAATCTCGCGTCGAAACAGCGCCAATGTCTCGATTGACCTATCCCAAACCGTTCGTTTATCGCCTAGGCTCGAGCCTTTCCACCGAATAGTCGAGTAAACGATGCGTCTTAGCCAAAGTACACACAACCCGAACCGTCTGGCGACGACTCGCGTGATTTAGACGCGTGCTTTTCCAATTTAACCGATTAGCTACCGAATGATCGTTTTCTCGAGGCGTTTCACCGATTTCTTTACGCTTCGTCCACCGAGGCACCCCGGGAAAGGGCGAGCAAGGGTGGTTTCCCGACAATTCTCGACGATTTCTGGTGAATCAGCCGACTGAGAATTTAGGCTGAGCAGACGCGACGACCTCAACGAGACCGAAAGTGAGAATTTTAGCGCCTACCAAGGTTGCCCGAAACTCCGTTGCTCGGACAAACACGCGACCGAGTCCGCTCGTCATTGACATTCGACCGCCCGACGACTCGTCTTCATCTTCGTCTTCGTCGTCGTCGTCATCGTCGTGGAAAAAGAGCGAGAAATCGCCGAACGATGGAGGAAGAGAAGAACAAAGGGAAAGGAGAAAAGAAGGAGGAAAGCAAAGGTCGTGGTCGATGCTGGCTGGACAGGAAAGCGAAAGAGCGTAACGACGCGACGCGAGCAAAACTAAGAAATAAAAGGAGAGAAACGCGCCGATTTCCGACCTTGAGGGGAAGAAGTGGCGAACCGAGGATTCCACGGACGGGATTACTTGCAATTTTTTTCGCAGAACACGCCAGATAAGACAGCGGGACTGGGCAGGGAATCGGTGGAACGAGGAACGGAGCCAAAGAGAAAGGAAGAGGGAGACGGCGAGATCGGGTTCCCTTGTTTTTTGGTGGCGTTGGTGCACACCGCTCGAGAATAAGCATCGTAAAGATCGAAATTGCTTCTCGGAACGTTCCGGCCTCGCCAGATGAATCTCTTAAAATATACCCGAAATTCCACGTCCGTCCAATATTTGCACGGACGAGAAGCCGACAGGATATATATCCGCGCGATGCACCGCGCGGTTCCTACGAGTATCCCGACCGCCACCGTCTACTACCCCGGGGGCCATGTGTACTTGCTTTCTATTGTCGGAAACATCCCCCTCTTCTTTGGACCGTGAAAAAAGCCATCGTGGACGGAGACGATCGTGATCGCGATTGAGATCTGCCCGTATCCCAGAAATTTTCGCGGGCCAGGAGTTTGGTAACAACTTATTTGTTGTTTATTTATCGTTTTCTAAACACGACAATCAACGCTTTCGATTAAGGTCTGTTTCACGAAATCGTAGAAAATACACTCGGTAACATTTGTTTATGCAAATCGCGCATGGAGCGAACAATAAACATGCGTTTCACCCATACTCACGGCAAACAGCGCCTCGCCCGGTGCAATTTGACGCATACGGATAATTAGTGAGTCGCCGGTAACTAGTTTGACAAACCTGTCAAAGGAGCGGTCAACTTTATATCAGGACAAAGACGAATGAACTGTTATCGATGGCACTTAACGCGTCAGTTGGCAAATCCCGATGCTGCTTTACGTTTAGATCCTATTACTCCGCGAGAGTAAAATTACTCGTGCGTCATCGATCCTCGGTTCTGCTTCGATCTTTTACTTTTTATTTTGCAAGTGTCAAGATCGAATCGATCGGAGCGAGATGGCTCCGATTCTGGTACCGTTCACTTCCAAGTTTTCCATGTCGCGACACATATTTTCCTACGCTCCGCGTCACCTTTGGCTCGTTCTCGTTCGTACCTGGGCAATTCATCGTCTAACCTACGACTCGGTGGAATTCGGAGCTTACACGTAGCATCGCGATCGCGAGATTTTACTACTTCGCTCCGTTGAATCTTAAATATGCCCGAGATCTTATCGAATCGCATGAAAATGCAATTCTCGATGCATGAACTGCCAACGATTTCTTTCGGGACGCGTTTTTTTTTGTTTCTTTCGCTCCTGACGCGTTTCACCTTTTCTCGTGGTCCGTGTAAAAAAAAAAAAATCAAAGGATCGTTGATATCTCTACTCGAATGACATTTCAGCTTCGAGCGGGGTCGGGCGATTCGACGCGTCGTAAAGAGTCGAAATTTACGACTCGGAATGTCAATAATGTCTCTGTAACTAGATTTAACTTGCTAATTATCCGCGCAAGTATATTAACATACTTCGCGGTGGACGGTGCGAAATTTACGATGTCGACGCGTTTGTTGCTTAACGCTGTATTTCTCTCGGAAACCTTCGACCGGCGTTTTAAAAAAACGTTAGATCCGTAAATTGGCCTCGCGAATCTGAGATTAGTCGACGTTGCTCGGCAGCTGATATCTCCGATAGATTCTAATTCTATTTCCAAAGCTACGAACAGCGCAGGCATTTTAAAATAACAATGCTCCGGCCATTCCGCCCAACGCGTATCTCCGGTCCGGGGAAACAAAAGGACGAGAGGCTCGCCTTTCGCTCGATCCGCTTACGCTCGTCGCTGATTCGTTGCTCGTTGCACCGAGCGAATAATCTTACCTCGATCCCACGAGAACCAGGTGACTGATTCGCGATGGTTCGGCGTTAGGGTCGCGTGGGGTTCCAGTTCTTGTTTTTGCGTGGACGCGTCACGATTGCACCAAGCATTGCGTGTGAATCCCGCCGGGTCCCTGAATCGTGCATCGATTTAAAAATAGGCGCGTTTATTGTTGGACGTCTTGCCGCTACTTGTTTCGCGCCGCGGCGAACGTTCGAGTCGTTCGACAAGACGCCGTCGGAGGAAAGAGATCTTCGAGAGCGTTTCATCCTTTCTGGTCTGTTTGCTTCGAACGCTGTCCGACGAACACGATCGAAGGGTGAACCCTCGTCGTTTGGTTGACGCGATCGAAGAATCGGCCGAGTAACGAGAAAAATTAAAGAGCTCGATCGACGCCAGGATCCTCGTCGAAAGGGTAAAGACCGTAGTTGGCAGCATCTCGTCCGTAGGAGGCGTTACGTTCGCCAACTGTGCCGTGGCCACTCGCGGATGCAGGTCTTGAATGAACCGGAAGAAACGTTTGCCACACTGGCGGACGTAAGATGTGGAAGGCGGTAAATAATAGAAGAACCGTTGAGCCGCGCAGCGTCAGCGGAACGACTTGGCACGGGCACAATGTTTCTTCGTCCTCTGTGACCTACTTCCGGCCAGGAATTCTAATTCGTACGCGACATTACGATGTGTTTCTAGCGGAGGCACGAAATGAAGCGTACGTGCCACGTTATCGGAGGACCAATTACGAGCAATCGCGAACAGTCACGCGTCCCTTATCCGCGTGTTTCCCTTTCCGCGAACTACCGTTTCGTTCTGGCTACAGCGAACCGCGGCGTGCCAGATTGCTCGCTTTTTCTACGCGCGTCAAATTATTCCTGCGATCCTTGTGTACACGCTGACTGGAAATCGCTGTCTCGGAGTTAATCTGACCGACCTGGATCTAAGGTACTCGGTAACGTTCCAGTCGGGAAAAGATCGGCGATCGGAATGCTCCGTGCTCGAGATCTTAGACCTCGACAAGCCGGAGAATTCGCGGGACTCCTCCGTCTGGAGGCTACTTATTCCAGGGAGTAAATAGCCAAAGTCGAAATTCTGCGATCGATTCCTCGCGATAATGCACGGATGCGAATGCGCGTACGCGCAAGACCACTTACGCTGCCCTTTAAGGCAAACAGGTGACAATTAAACTCGATACAAACGGTCTCTGTTCGCATCGACAGCGACTACTTACCAGCGATTATTTTAAAACGATATCTTAGCGACGTATCGAATGCATCGTAATCATTGACGCGTTCTCGATCGCCTAATCACAAGCCCGGTTGTCCGTTTCTAATACCCGGCTGGAAAGTACGCTATCTTACTAGCGGTTTCGCCTCGCGAAAGAGATGGCAACACGCGATAACCTGTCTCGGCATCGATTGCGAAACACCTCGCAGAAATGATCGATGAGGCGCGATTCCGCGTTCGACGGCGACGTCACGCGTCGGTTCCGAAATAGAACGGCGGCAGGACGAGGCGCGGCGCGTTTCTCCCTCGTCCTTCCATCTGGGAGGCTGCGGTACACGATGGGTGGGGAAGACCATGGTTGCATCGTGTCACGGATCGGAAAGAAGCGTTCCAGTCTTGTCGGTCCGACGGTGACTCTCCGGGAGGGCAAAATTAACTGCATGCAAGGTGCTCTAAACGAGCTATTACCATTGCCAGGACGTTTACATGGGAGGTGGTGATTACACGGCCGAGTCAACGACGCGGAGTCTCCCCGATGTCTGACCGCGGATCCATGAAAGTGCCTGGCACACGCACGTGATACCCGCACACCCACGCGTCTACGTCTACGTAGACACGCGCACACATCGGACGAGCACTCAATTATGCTCGACCAGTTGTTCGACGTGTGCATGCACGTTCATCCGTCTCCAGGGGTCCGGATGTTCCGCTCTTCTCTCCTTCTCGACCGCCTAGCCTCTCCGCCTCCTCGTCGGTCATTCGGCAGCGTCCACCTATCGCGAGGAGCCAGTGACGAAGAATTAATTGCGCCGGAGTCCTTGGTGCTCCTCACGGACGCAACGTGGGGCCGATCCTCTTTGTTCGCCTGGACGTGCTTCCCGTATCGGCATGCGTGCCTCGTCCCGTCCGTGGATTCATCGGGTGCAGGAATTCGCGCGAGCTGCCTCCGCGAGCGGACCGCGGACCGCGAACCTCCAACAACCACCACCATATCGATGGATCTCAAAAAGGGATTCGTCTTGGTAAAAGAAAGTGGAAGTCGGTAAACGGTCTATGGAATGGTTCGAGGGATGGTTGGTCTAGGAAAAGTCAGATTTGACATGGAAAAAAGTTCACGATCCTGACGCGTACGAGTAGCGTTACAACGTTCGACGGTAGTCCTTGCGACGGCCTTCTGATTTATATCTCTCGGTGAAACGGATTTGCCTCGGTTGCTCCGTTACGAGGCCGTAGCCACCGCGCGCCAAAAATCCGCCGGCGACCCTGGAGCGCGCATCATCAAAGCTGGACCCGCGTTGGAAACACCTTCGAGCACCAGAAGGGGGGGATCAGAGCGATCCATTGCAAGGCTCTCCTCCATTATAACCGAACAATGTAACAAATAACCTCATCAGACTATCTCGGACGGCATTGTGAGGCGTCGTTCAACGTTCGTCGGAGAATGCACCTTCGCCGCCCTTTTCTTCTGTGTTTCTTTCTTAGGTTCTTCTTCTTCTTTTTTTTTTAATTTTCCTTCGAAACCCTAGGTAGAAGTTCTGTGCCGTGAAAAAGGTCGTCCCTTGCACCCTGAACCAGGTTCGCCAAGTTTCGTAATTCCCTCTTCTCGTGGCGGGATTCGTCGAGAGTCCTTGCGCGGTAGTCAAAGGAAAGAGGCCTCCTTCGAACCCAGACAGAATTTTTCTTTCCTCCGAGATTAATGCGAAGGGCGGTCGTTAAGCTCGGGGAATGGTTTGTGGTTCCTTTAAGTTTCCCAGGGTACGGTTCGGATTAACCCGATCTCGATTCTTACCCCCTTTCTCCTTTGAATAGTCGGAACGCCAAGTCGTGCTCTTTCTGCGTTCAGGATTCTTTCTTTCTTTCTTTCAGCTCCTGTATGCCGGTGGCGATGAATTTTAATAGTTTGGCGATTGCGTTATACGCAGACGGAATAGCTTCGTTTGTCGTGCCGGAACTCTAACCTGAAACTAGGCGATTCCCTGCAGCTCGCATACGTTTCCAAGGAATTAATAATCCTTCCCGTTTCCTTTTTTTCGAGTGTAAGTCGATACCGTCGAGAAAAAGCAAGGGAAACCCGTGGTAACAAAAATCGAAGAGAAGCAAACCGATCCGCAGGGCTCGCGCGAATTCGGACGTTTTTATTCGACGATAGCCGATAACCATCCAACCTTAAACTCTAAGATCGGGATGGACATAAAAGGAGGACACGGTTGTAAAACGCTGTTAGTCGATCGGATAGGCGCCGAAGGACGCATAACGAGCGTCGTAAAGTACCAAAAATAGGGAAAGGGAAAAATAAGAAAATCTATTCGAGATTCCACGGGACGGGTGGGCGAAGCCACCCCGTGGTCGCTGCTTCGATTCTCGATCCAAAAACCTTTCAAGGATCCCTAGAGCTAGAGGTGGAGGCCTACTCGATTCGTTTGGTATTCGAATATCTTACGATATTTCGGTATTACGAACTCGAAGAGTTCGGTATCTCTACTCGAATGTTATTATAGAGATGCGTTCCGATTTTACGTGGTCGGTTATCGCGTACGCGTTCTCCGTGTCCAGGATAAGAAACGACAGATAACGAAGAAGCATCGAAAATTTATTATATTCGAATACAGAAGAATTCGACGCGTCTCGGGCCGATGTAAAGCCAGCGCGAGGTTTAATTTCGATAACAGTCGCGCGGATGCGAGCAACCGAGATGCGTGGGCGTTTGTGGATTCGAACGGACTAGTCCGCTTGGCTAGTCCGGCCACGTTCGTGGATCCGAGCCAAAAAGCCGGCCCAAGTTCTTGTTCCTGGCCGAACGTCGCCTTCCAAGTGGTCGGCGACCCAAACAGTGCCGGTGTCAACAAAGTGGACGAGCCCACACGCCGTGTTCGGTCGACAGTTTCGAAATTTTCTGCCGAGTCTCCGATAACATTCGATTTCTAAAGATAGAGCGTACAGGTTGGATATCGGAGACTCGTTCGAGGAAGATACGCGCGAATCCTCGCAGACTTTTGTTTCGGAGTCGTTCGAAGAAGATGTTCGCGATTAGGCGAATACCTCCGCCATCCGGAGGTCCACGGTTAACAAGAAAGATGTCGTAACGCGATCGAAGGACGGTTCGTCGAATGTCGCGGTGCAGTTAAATCGTACTTCCGAAAATTCGTCACGCGCGAGCCACTAACGAGCCAAAATCATCGATGTCCGGGCGGCGGCTAATTTTAGAGGCGCATTCGCGGATCGATCCAACGACAAATTATTCCTCTCACGTAACGAGGAACGCGGGGAAACAATCTGCGTGCGCGCTATCGTAAATACCAACGCGTGATTCGTATAATTGCGCGGACAACTCGACGAAGATTCGAGTTCCGCTTTTCGTCAGTTTCGCCGCGACGTTTGCAGCCTGCGAAGCGTCGGTCGTTACCACGATATATACCGGATGTCTCCCGCGAAATGATACGACAGGGAGAAAGACGCAAAAATAGCCTGGCTTCGGAATCTTTCGCAACGGCGCACTAAAACCGATCCCAGCCATTAACACTTATCTCATCGAATCGGCGCGAAACAATGACGAAAAGAAAAAGCAACGATGGCAACCCATCCTCCTAGCGTTGGAACGCGGCTTATTTCCATCGATGACGACAGACCATTGGCCGGCTCCGTGGCAGGGAGAAAGAAACGCTTCCGCGGAGAATTCATCTTCGTCGATCCTTTTGTTGCGATCCGAGTCGAGGTGCATTCTTGTTCGGAAACGAGTAGTTCTCGCGAAAGCGTTAGAAATTAGGGGTGAGCTTCTCCACGATCCGTCGACCGAGGAACGTGCAGTCGGACCGACCTTGCACGGTCGCGATTTCCTTGTACGAGCGATCAACGCATTCCAGCCTATTTCGATCGATGGTAGCGCACGCCTAACCCTATCGACGAGAGGAAAACACTTTCGCGGTGAGCACGATCCATCATCATTGATCCTTCTTGTCAGCGAATACCAGCCAGCCGGTTTCGCGGACTCGTTGCAGTCGGTTATTCGCGGCTCTCGGCGATTCTCTAGTCAGCGGAGGCGTGCGCGAGCGCGAGTTTGCGTCGAGAAATGTAGGACACTCGGGTCTAGGCTGAGTTATTCAGATTAATTGTCTTTTAACGTCGTCCACGCTGAAACGGGCCCGGTACTAGCGTGACAATGCCAGTCACGGTGTCAACGCTTGAACGTCTGCGCTTCGCTCTCGTTTATTTTCATTCGGATCTGTCGCGGTTATTGAGAAAGCATCGACCAGTAAGGATAAAACCGCGATTGAGCAACCGTCGCGAGGAAACGCGATCGTTTCGCAATCAGCGATATTTATGATCCCCGTGACGGGCTTTTGACCCTAACCGATATTTTTTCCTCGTCGGCCGGACAATTGAAAGGGCGATTCAGCGCGCGCGGCACTGGAACGAGGGAACGACAGAGCCCGTTGTCTTGGTCTTTGGCGGTGCTCGAGGGAGCTTTCGAAGGGTGAAAGCGGAGCTATCAGGCTGGAACGATGCTAAGACTTTCGCAGAGTTCACGGGGTCGTTTATTCACCGAACGATAACATTTGATCGCGGAAGGAGAACCGTACGGTTCGTCGCGTTCGTCTGCTCGAGTATCGTAACGGCTCGAAAGTTACGGGATCCGCGAGAGTCCTGGAATGATCGAGCAGCGAACACAGTGACACAGAGAAGCATTCGCTGAATTTGCTTTACGTTGAAAACTTGCCGTCCTCGCGATTCGTTCGGTCGTTCCAATTTTCCGGAACGCAACCTGCCGGAAGTATAGCCACCGTTGCAAAATCGTTTCCGCGCGCCTCGCAGGACGCGTTGCACGTAATTTAACGAATCAAAGCGAAGTAACGGTCGTGGTCGAATTGCAAATGCTGATTTTTAACATTCCTACGCGGTGGACACGTCTGACCCACTTTTTACCACGCTCGACGCCGATATCCCAGCCTGGCCGATTCGAGCCGAAATTTATCATCGCGTCGATGCCGATACTTACGTTATCTCGGGCGAACTTTAGCATTATGCGACGACTGATTCCAACGCTTACAAAACAGCCAAATTTTTGGGACGGTTCGATCCATAATCGGATCTCGCTACGAGGGCGATGCAAACGGACCATGTGGGAGGACGATCGAACCACGCAGCCGGAACTCCGGTCTGTCCTTCCAGGTCGCCGTAATATCATAACGCCTGCGGAGGACTAGGAAGAGTGGCGCTCTGATATATTGCGGACACCGGTCGAGGTGGAGAGGCTGGACGATGGAGAGGACGGAGATCCATGGAGAGGGAGAGACAGAGAGGAGGGTGGCTGGCGGTAGCAGTTATAAAGATTTGTAGGGACAGGTTTCCGACTACCTACGAGCAGCTGTTGCGTCCGCGGACCTAGCTAGAAGGAGATTGCAGTAGATCTTCTCCGTGCCGGTCCTCTTCCTCGTCCTCGTCCTCGTCCTCGTCCTCGTCTTCGTCCTCGTCCTCGTCGTCCTCTTCGTCGCTCGGCTCCTTCGCCGAGGCACGTTCACTGGTACACCTACACCCGCAGCACACGTCGCACACGTTGCCTACTCGACAACCTACCTACCTACGTGATCCTGCCCGGCTAACACACTGCCACACTAACAACCGCCATTCTGCCTCGTAACGGTACATCAGTCCACTCCTATGCGGTCCTTTCGGTCGTGTCGCCGCCGCCGCCGCCGTCGCCGTCGTCGTTGCTCGACCGCGGAGAACGGCCACGAAAAGCCGTCCAAGGGAACGGAGAGGGACTGGAACAACCAACGCCGAGGATCTGGAGTCGGGGAGAACGGCGAGCGCTTACGTCAAATGAAATTTCGTAACCGATACGGATTTGATCGAACCCGAGACGCTAATTAACGCTGCGCTAAGGCTCCAGCGGAACTCTATTTTTGGGGACGTAGCTGGACCGGCGATTCCTTGAATCTTTTCTTTTGGTTTCAACAGCCCTCGCCGACTACACCTATCCTACCGAGCTCTCCTACTCGCTAGGGGGTTGAAAACGAGTGGAGGAAGGCTATCGAAACGCGGCAAACGTCTTCGGTGTTTTTCCGACTCGTTCTTACGTTTCTGTTGCCATGCTCAAGCTGGTTGTTCAAACGGTGTTCGCTTGTGTGCGCTGGATCGGTGTTCGTGTCACGTTATGACGTACCAAGCGACACGACTGCCCACACTTTGAGGACGTTGCTCCTCGTCGTCCATGGGTGCTGTGCTCCTCTCGGTGCAGCGATTGCACGCGTGTGCATGCGCGAATACGGTCCGAGCGGGTATGGGGGAGAATTTAGAGAGCGAGAGAAGAGACAAAAATAAGCACCGGAGCAAAGGAGGAGAGAGAGAGAGAGTAAACGGTGGGCGAAGTGAAAGAAAGTAGGAGAGTAGAGAAAGCGTGAACGAAGGATCGAGAAGTAAAAATAAGAGTGGAAAAGAGCAAGAGCGTGTCGAGTAGAGAGTAGAGAGCAGCGTGGAAAGGAGGTGAGAAGGGTGAGGTGAGAAAGTAGGGAAGTAATAATCGTTCGACTAGGGAGCCGGCAACGTCGAGGATAGAAGTGCAAGTAGAAATGCAACGCGAAGAGGAGAGGTAAGAAAGTAGCAATTGAAAAGAAAGTAATATGGGACAGGTCAGGAAAGTAGAAGTGTAATGCGAAAAAAGAGATCCGAGAGTAGGTCGTAGAGAGTAACAGAGAAACGAGTAGAGACAGAGTAATAGGAGAGGGATACGAGGAAGTCAACGATCGAAAGAAAATGGAACAGGAAAGACCGAGTGGACAGGGAATTTCGAGAAACGGTACGGGTAACTCTCTAACAACTCGAGGGACAAAATTGGCGACGAGCTGGGAAGAAGTATGACACGTAGCGCTAAATCGCCAAGTTGCCGACGAGAAGATTCTTCTCTACAACGTCCGCGATCGCGCCGCTCCCATTCTCGGCTAGCTCGATTTCGAGAATCGATCGTTGATCGAACGCAGCCGATACGCAGCTGCCGTCAGGTCCCGCCTGGACGTCGATTACGTGCCAAAGTCGTGAAAACAATTCAGGAAAGTTCCCAAGCACGGTTTCCCAGGAACTCAGCGACCAAACGGTCGTTGCCAAGCCATACTTGAAGTGTATCAAATGTCCAGAAATATTTTCGTAAGCCAGACGCTTATTATCCCCCGGAAGTGTCAACCGTCTCGGAATCTGACGGACGGTGACGAGTTCTGCTAACGCGCGACAACGTCTACGCGCGACAATCCTGACGCACACGGTTCCAAACGCGGTGAGACGGGAGGTGGCGGATAAAAAGAGCGAAACAAGGAGAGACCAGGAGGAGCAAGTGGAAGGGAAACGGTGGAAGGCGCGTGATAGAAGCTGCACGCGTGTGGCGAACCGATGCACGAGCTGCGTGGCCAGCGTGGAACGTGTATGCGTGCCGCGAGTACTTTCACACGGAGGTGAACAACACGCCGCGGTATCCAGGCCAGGGGTGGCCAACCACTCCTGTTCAATCGAAGATACCAACGCTCGCTCACTCGCTGACGCGACGTCTCTCGCGGACACCTCGCATCGCGACGCCTCTCCTCTTTCATTTCGATCCTTTTTTCCGCGCCACCAAACACCGTATCTTCGCGCTCAATTCTCATCCCTGTGACGGAAAAGTCGATTCGCCTAGCGTATGTTCACTTCGTTTATCCGGTTCGATCGACGCATCAGCCTCTGCACCTTTCGCAACAATCAAATCCTCTTCGCGATTCCCCCGACTTCGATTCATTCGCATCCAGACTCGTCGAGTCGCTTCGAAGACACCTTTCGAAAGAGTCGCCTGCCAAACTCTGCTGGAAACGTTTGCGTGGACGCAGACTCGTTAAATTCGCAATTGGCTGCATTCCTCGCCGGCCGTTTTCCTCGAGCGTCCACTTCGACCTTTCGCAACGATAAAGAACGCATCGTCGTTTCTTTCATAATTCTCGTCAGTGTTCAATTTTTGTTTTTCACCTGGATAATCTTCCTTCCGTTCTTCCTTAGGGTTTCTCTGTAGAGCTTCGCAGCCGAGTACAAAAATTCCCAGGAATAAATTTATTCGTCACAAGATATTCGTCGACCTCTTCGAGATGACTAACGTGCCGAATCTTTGCGCCGTAGTGGCACAAATCGCAAACCGAGACGTTTTATCGAGGAACACAATGAACTGGTTATTCCTCGATCGGTTGTTCAACTTTTCATCGTTGCGCGCGGCAAATATTGAAGCTCACACAGATAAGACTTTTGCAGACTGCGGACGTGCGAGCAAAACGTGGAAAAGTGCGTTGGATTTTTAGCTATTGCCTATCTTGATCTTGTCGCCCGTGCCGTGGTATCCGTTGAACCTTCGCGTGGAAATAGTTGCAAAATAGCGAATAAGAAACGTTAGCGAGAAAACCGAGCGTGAAACTGACCATTGCAGTCGACTAGAACACGAGCCTCCGGTCGATACTTTGCTATCGTTTATGTTTTAGCTTGGTTTTAGCTTTGGTTTTACCCATATTTCGCGGAGCAGACTCCCGTTCCCCAGGCGAATCTCCGTGGCCGGAAAGCCTCGGATGCACCGGGTTTCCTGGCCGGAAGTCTCTCGTAATGCAAGAACAACAGCTTTCTCGAAATTTGCATAACTCTCACGGCTCGAGGGTGAACACACCGACCACGCGCGATTTCGTCCACCTGACCCCGATCCCTTTTGGTTTCGCCCTCCCCCGGATGCTCGTCGTCGCGTCGAAATATTAATATCCGGTTATCGATCAGCGAGATTCCTACGAGGCCGCTACACAACGACGAGGAAGTTCTTGGCAGCAGTTTCAGCCCCATAAAGCTCGCTATAAAAGTTGCCGCTCTAACGAGTTATGTTTGCTTCCCAGCGTAACCTGTCCCTCTGACGCAGAAGCTGTTCCCAATTATGCGTCCGCGGTGTCACCAGTGATTCCTGTCGCCGGGTGACCGAAAATTCAGAGAAAATTATACAACCCAGCTGTACATTTCCGTTTGCGATCGGTGCCGGCATTTCTGCGACGAGTTCGTCGACGAGGACGGCCGATAGCTCGAAGTAGTAACGAAACGAAGCTCGGTGGTTCCTCTTTCAAATTTCAATTTTCTCCACTGTCGGGAAACCTCGTCTCGGTTGGCATTCGGACTTCCGAGTCGAGGCGCGACTGTGGGAAAAGCGTCGGACGAAGGCAGAGGCCTCCGACGCGCAACGCTCGCGGATCGGCGCAGGTGCGGACGTCAATTTAGCGACGTCTCGCACGGCGTCAGCATACCGAAGACCAAAGAAGACCGGGGGAACCTTAAGGAGCGAGCTAAGCGATGCAAGTCTCTCTCCGTTCGTCGCCCATGCACGGTGCATTGCCCCCGTACTTAGATAGAATCGTCTACACCCACACCGCGAACAACGTTCGCGCCCCTTTATGTCACTCTCGGCTCTTCGCGCGATAACGCCTTCGGAATCGGTTTAGAGGCGGAAGGAAAGGTCTCTCCAGAAGAGTCTATCGGCATTCTATCGGTTTAAACCGCGAATGTAAAATCAATGTAAAATCAATGTAAAATCAACGTTAAAATCCCGAACACAGGCGATATAGCAACGACTTTACGCGCATTAGCGGTGCATGCATCGTCAGCGGTGACGTATGGTTGTCGAGAGATCCAAATGCGCAGTTTCTGTGGCCGTTCGACGGGGCAACGGCGCGGCGCGCGTCCTACTTTTCTTCGCGATCGGAATTTTATTCGCGGCCTCTTGCTCGCGGAGGTGAGACATCGAGCCTCGGAGACGGTATGTCGCGTCCCCTTGATACGGTAAACCGAGTGAACTTTGCCGCACGCCGACACACTATTCACGGTGAAACGCAACACGCGACACCCGACGCCGCTGTCCTTTCCGTCGAAGACGGCGAAACTCTTATCGGTGCGCCGCGCGGAGGTGGACTCTAGATGAATTTTCTTCTTCGCCGGACGTATCGCGTTTATTTTCACCGCGTTTATGTGTCCACGGCTTCGGAAAGTTGGAAAAAGAATGCGTAATTAAGATATTGTTCGCTTCGAGAGTATAAATATTATGATCGTCGACTCTGCATTCCGAAGGACAATGTTTCGACTTTTGCAACACCGAAAACATGTTTGTAGCCGTAACGCCGGTGATTTTATCGACCAAGGTAATCTGAAAGTCGACATCCTCCGCACAGCTGAATTCGCGTTTTTGTCAGATACAACGCTTCGCCGATAAAAATATGCCATTACGAGTGAAAACAGGCCAACGATCTTGAAATCCCTGAATAGTCGGCCTGTTTCGAAATAATTTCTCGAGTGCAAGTATTAATCGAAAAGCGATCGAGATAAATGGAACGCCCTTTGTTCAAATTTATTATTAATTACTGATCGTACGAACGTTGAACGAGATAACGCGAATCATCAAATTTAAACGTGGTTAAGGATAGTCATAACTGTCATGTTTATCTTAATGTTTCGCTAATTGGCGAGCAGAGATCGGAAACGAGTAAACGGCGCGTTTCCTTTGGTTGAGCGCAGATGCTGCGTTGATTTTTCATGGGAGACGTGCCCGGATGATTAATTACCTAAGCTCGTAAGTTCGAATACGTTCGGTTGATCGATGGGTTGAGAAAGTCTGCGGCGTTCCAGAATTTGTCTAGTTAACTGCATCGCATATATTAAACAGAGAAATTCTGGTTCGAGACGGTATCCTAGTTAATTACGTCACACGCGCACGCATACATTTTGCAGCGATTGGCTGACTGACAAGTCGAGAAGCAGACCTGGAACTGCGCGAATAATGCGCTATTCGAATGCTCGACAGGATTATAGTATTCGAATATCGGTATTATCGTTCGAATAATTACGTATCGTGCTCCACTTGTGTATACCTATATTCGAGTAGTCAAACGTTTCCCACGATATTCGAATACCGCCTAAATGATCGAGTATTCGAAAACGGAGTAGCTCGACGAGCGTTATGGTTCGTAAACCGAAGCCATGAATTTTTAATCGCTCGAGAAGCTTGATCCCCAACCAGAGAAATTCACTCGGCGGCGTAAACTATTTTCCAACAGTTACCGTTGTTCCGTGCTTGCGTAAATTTTCCGCTGTGCGAGCAATCGACGAGAGTCTCGATGTTTCAAGTACAGAACTCGCGATTATCGAACGACGCTGAAAAAAGTCCTTTTTAATAGTCGATATTACCTGAATATCATTCCGCGCCGACGATTTACTAACCTTCCTTTTAATTATTAAAACGCCCCGGCATTACGGCTGAATACGTTTCCTGTTTAATGGTGCATCGAAAACATGTTTTTAGGAATCGATTAAAACCGTACCGCGATATAATTTAATCAGGTTTTCTAGTAACCGCGATGTCTTCTTAACCGTTCATTCGAATCGACGAGCGAGTTAATTTCGATTTCCCAGTCGACGGGACGTATAGAGTCGAGACGTTGCGAAGTCAACGGAGAATCAATGTTGCAGTTTGAATCTGACAGTCTAATGAGACGGTCGCGTCCGTTATGGCGATGCTGGATTATCGATTCGCCACGGGCGTTGGCGTTTTTAATTACACGTTTCGCGAACGATACGCACCGGTGCTTCGAATTAGATGTCTACACATGGACGTGGTCCGTGGGTGTATCGAAATATTGATTTCTTCTGTCTCCGATTATCTCGATCTACATTGAAGTCTCGGTTAGTCGATCGAGCGTTTCTGTGGTAACTTCTGTTCGATTTACATCGATTTCGTCCGGTTGTATAGCAGATCGAAGCGTGGCATTTGATTCGTCGCTCGCGGATCTGCGCACCGATCGAATTAGAGTCGCGTCGCGTCGATTCGACCCGTGGATTCCCAGACTTTCCAAAGTTGGAAATGTCAGGAGGCTGCGAAACGGGCAACCTTTGTCGCGAGACGCGGATATGTCGGTGACAGAGATAATTGGCGAGTTGATCGGCTCTCGGGTCGTTGGCTTTCATCGTTTCGAGTATGCGGCTTCGATCCTACGACTGGGAGGGCGCAACAACCGAATCGGTGAAATATTAAACGCTTCCGGCAGCTAGCGATCATTTCGTGCAACCAAAACTATTTTATACATAGATATATCAAATATATTCGATAGCAGCTGCTTTGTCGAATCGTGGACGGATCGTGGCAAAGAAAGAAATGGTTGTATAACATCAAAGGTATCCTCTTTCTCTCGGACCAGTCCGCGATCTCCTTCGATCCGACGAGTAGGCGAATATAGAATAAAAAAGGTTCAGTTGGGTGACATTCCATTTCGATTACCTTGACACAGATCCCTTCTTCGGAATTGCTGGGCAGCCCGTCGCATCGCATTAAAATTTACCTCGTGCGCGAACTCGGTTATGCATAAATAAAGGCGCTATGCATTCTTTAAGGTCGGTAACTCGTCGATCCCGTCTAACGCTCTCGATCGATGGAGGTTTTCGCTCCCATTCGAATGAAAAAAAAATAATCTCCAGCAGCAACAAAGCCACTGAAATTAGCGTTCGTTTCCGTTTCGGCTTATAATTTCTCGCGTTCCGACTAGTGCAGTCAACTTCCTCGTAAAGGCATAATCGTCCCGAAAGATGATCGCACCGAGAACACCCGCGACGAGGAGAACTCCACCATATCGACGCGAACCGCGACCACTAGACGTCGATAATTACAAAATGCATGGCATAAGTTGAACGAACAGCCTCGCTCCACATCCGAATTTCTGGCCGAGGGGTCGTTGCACCCGCGGGGTCGAAGCGATGAGCGAATTCGAGAGATCGAGGGGGGGTTCCTCCCGGCGTCCGCCGAGGTTGCAGAGAAGGGTGATGGGTGGTAGGCAGAGGTTGATGCCCGGGTTTACTTCCTAGTCTGGTTGCCTGTATCGACCGGATAGCGTCCCGACGTCTATAGCACCGCGCCGTGTCCGAGTCGACCCTCTCCCATGCTTCTAGCGTCGAGGCTCCCTCGCACAGACCCGAAATGAGAAGTATCCTCCGCCAGGGAATATGCGTGTCCGCGTTGTAGGATAGCTAGGAAGAATCGGAGGACTCGAACGGAGAGGCGGTCCGGCTCCCCTTTGAACGATGGGACTGGAACCCCGTTCCGGAACACCGCAGGAAACAGTTACTCTGACCCAAAATTGCCGAAAACAGCCACCGCGTCGTCGTGCACGTGACGTAACACGAACGAAACATCGCCACCAATTTCCGCATCCGCCGCGGTACGTATAATTTCGAGATCCCCTCGATTCGCGACATAAAGGACACAACCGTTGTTCGCGCTGACCACAAAAACTGACAGCACCGTCAATCATCGGCGTAACACGAAGAGAGAAACTCGGGAGAAACTTTGGAGAAGATTGACACACCCCGACTTTCCACGAATCCCCAAGTCCCAATTCACGTCGTTCTGGCGAATTTAAAAGCTGGGAACGGTCACGGTACGTCGATGAATCGTCGAGGGGAACGGGTGAAACAATAATTAGGAACCGTGGGAGTGGAAGTGGTAGTCGGTTTTAAGCGTCGGCTGTCAAAGAGTGCGCGGCTGGGACGATTGACTGGCGGAGAGCAGCTCGAAGCGACGTGCACGGTTTCGGGGCAACTTTTTTGGACGGCTAACCACATTGTTGTGGTCATCCGGCGGAGACTGGCTTTCGGTAAATTACCGTATTTGCCGGTAATGTTGCACGATTGCGGCCATGTTATTATCGAGGGGGGCCGTGGCTAGCTTTTGGACGCTGGTTCTCACGCGAACCTTTGGATTATCTCGCGTTGCAGCCCGCTGCGAATCACGAAACGATATCGTCGGTGTTCGGTACCCGCTCTCTTGTGCGAGCGAACCGATTCGGAACCGCCGAAAGTCTATGGGGGACTTGTCGCGATGTTTCGAGCAGTCGAGGACTCGTGATATTCGAGAGTCATCGAGAAATTTTCGTTCGCGGTCAGCGTTGTAATTGCGCGCGTCCAACACTCGCGGTTGCGCGCGCAGCTGCGCGGTTAAACGACCGTTCTGGCGAATCGTTCCTCGACCGGCCGATTAAAATATCTCGCAACTAGCACGAGATAGTCTCGTGCGGCGGAAAGGGAACGCCGATTTCGTAGCCATCGAGAAGTGGGGAGATAACACGCGAGAAATTCGCGGCTTATTAGAGGTTAAGCTCGTTACGAAACGTCTCAATGTTTCTCACGTTTGCCACGGTTGCAGTGCAACGAGCAATTACGTAACACGACTCGACCGAACGAGAGGCCCAGTCGGCGCGACGGCGACTCTGGCTCTCCTTTAAAACGCGCGCACCTCTAGTATTTACATATATTTACATGCTAATATATAGGGTGCACCACTTAACGCCGCGGGCGGCTCTTTTGTTGTTAGTTGTATCGGCGAGTGATTCAGGAAAAACGCCGACGCCGAGCAGCTGTATCCTCGTGAATGGAACGATCGAGGCAGCCAGCGTTTTACCCTAGGGCCGACAACGAGACTTTTCGTCGAGTCGTTCCCGTTCAACCCACCCGGCTACAGCAAAAACCGCGGTATCTTCGATTTTCGAGCGGCGCTGATTTGTTGCGCAACCGGCGTATCGTAAAATTGAATCAACCGTAATGCAGCTGTAACGAGAATGCATATGCATCGCAGACAGTATCTCTAACTGATATCGCGTTTCAATTTACATGCGTTCGATAATATTACCAGCCGCCTACGATGGCGTATTTTAATTACCTGTCGGCGTCTGTCCCGAACTCGGTCATTTCTCGCAATTTTAAATACGCTCGAGTTCGTCGGGGGACCCGACGTTCCCCTGTTTAACATCGTCAAATATCGGCCGGCGCTTTAGGATGTTCGGGGTAGTTACACCCCCGAAGTTACTCGTCCGACCTCGACCGCGAACGCAGGTCCCGTCCCGCGACGAGGAGCCAACGAAAGGCAAACTACCGGTCAGTCGAATTTTAAGAAGTCGGTTTACGGCAAACGGAGCTGCGGGGATTGTTTCGCCACTCGTTAGGATAGCAGTTTGCTAATGCTTACGAGAACTCGTCCCAAACACGCTCCTGGCTCGCGTTTAAGTGCTAATAGCGTAGCCGTCGGCGAAATACGTAAAAGCGAAATCGTTGCCAGGGCGTGTCCGTTTCATTTACTGGGTTCACATCTTTTGAAAGCTCGCATCGCGCTATAAAGTTTTACGAGCTCGCGTATCCACTTGCCAAACGGTACGCGGGACACTGTTACGAAAGCTAAACGAAACGGTTATCGCCGAATCCGGCCTCCGCGATGCGACGTTTCGCGGTCGGACTCGATTAACGCGAGGGTCGGACTTACTTCTCAAACTTTTCTCCGCTGGCATCATTGACTATTTGAATATCGGAGCGGTCGAGCAACGAGAAACACGAAGTAAAGCAAAGCCTGTTGGAAATTTATTCGAGAGCTTGTAATTTTCGTAGCACGCGGTGAATTCTATTGCCATAGTTCTTGAAATCTGTCCGTTGCATATTAAAAATTGCACATTAGAAATCATTGCACGTTAGTTCGTTAACCTCGTTACTTATTCACCCGATAATGTGCATTGTAATAGCTGATACGGTTGTCACGAGTATTAAAAATAGACTTCAGAGGCACCTCGTATCGGTGCTTTTTTAACGATGAAAAGTAATATCTCTTTCCTGCTGTTGTCTTGCTCAACTTATGACTCATACATAGAGTACAGATATTGCGGCACGAAATTGGAAACTGCTAAAAGGACAAAGAACCAGGACTACGACGATGCGCCGTGTCTATTTGTATTTACGAATCGAGGCTCCAAATCGGGCCTGTTCACGGTTGGAGCTCCTCGCACGACTTGTTCTTCCCCCTCTACGCGCCATAGTCGAGAGAGAAAGACGTCAGTATACCGCAGAGCGTAGAGCAGGGCAGATCGAGACGTGTGCGCCGCTGTGGAACGCGCATCCTAGCGCGATCACGGTGGGGGAAGCTCTTGGACACACGTGTCGGATCGTGGACGGATCTGTTCTAAATCCTTTCTCCGCGTTGCGTCGAGTGGTTTGGATAATGCTGCTTTGGAAATGCTTGCAACGAACGCTGGCTCAGATCGGACATAATTTACGAGAATAACAGGATGGCCGGTATTTAATTGCGGATTTGAAAATGTGCGTTAGTTGGCTTCAGGTATGTAGAAATTCAGCTAAAACTAAGTTACGCACGACGATCGACATTGGGAAATAGGCTAGTGGATATTTTTACGATCGCGAATCGAACGATCGAGCTCGTTCGGTTGTTGATTTCACCGTTAACAGTGAAGTTTTGTACTTTTAGTTTGCTACAAGTATGCATTCCGAGTGGTCGATAGGGTTTCGATGCTGGAGAAAGTGTGGCAATCGTTGAACCGTTGTTATTCTTCTTCCCCTGGTTTTATTTATTTCTCTCTTCGGTTTGAAACTACAGGATTTTTCGCAAAAGGAAAAAATCCGTAGAAAGTTGGAGAATGTTCGCGTAAAGATTTATCTTCGCGATTAATTACTTCCCACTCTTCCCAACTTGTTTCCATCGCGGTCGCAAAGAAATGAACAAGACTGGTAGTGTTTTATCAGGCCACGCTTTTCAAGCATGAATACACAAATTTGACATGACAAACCTGCGTCGGGTCGTGCTCCTTACGTCTGGAATTATCCGTTTTATCCGTGAATTTATCTAGATTCGAAGAAAAGCAATTCGATGAGTTAACGCATCAGGCTATTGTAACGCCTTCCAGGCCATCGGACTGTTGTACGTACATTTTTTCCGAAGATCCGTGAAGTCATCAGGAGGCCACTTAAAATGCTGTTACGAATTATAATTTTATTATAATATTTCCGGAAGACCGTCGGGAAGCTAGTCTTTTATCGAGCCACGCCTCTAACGCATGTGACCACGCCCCTTGACTTATTGGACCGTCTTCGCATTTGCATTCGTTTATTCTACCCATGGAAATAAATATACTCAAAAATGGATCTTTAACGAGTTTCGTTTAGGTATATTATAAAAAGAACGAATCGCAGAAGTACTTTGTTATCGGACCACGTCTCCAATGCATCGGTCCGCGGTTCCCGTGTTACGTCATCGCCAATTTGCATTTTTAGTCCGAAAACCCTTTCGAAAAGCCCGAAAAGGTACGGAAAAACGATATCAACGAGAAACGAGCAGGCCGGCCAAATGTCATCGGAGACACGTGGCTCGATTTAGTCGTGGACAAGGACGTGGCGCGCGGTCGCTGGAAAGAAAAAACGTACACATATATACCAGCGCGCAATTTAATCGGGGAGATCAGGTAGATCAGCTGGCGGAGGCAGGGAGTCTGGGGTGGATGTTAGGTTGGTCGGTCGCAGCGCGGATATCGACCCCGGGGGTCACCGACCTTTCTCCGCCACCATCGACCCCTCCACCTGAACCTCTCGCCATCCCTCGACGGCCAGTCCTCCCTCCATCCGGCCCCCGCCGCCAATCCTCCCTCTTCCAGCCTTCTTCTTTCACTCTCTGCCACCCTGGCCTGCGCCAGCAGCTCTCAACCCTGCCAGACGTCCTCAACCCTGCCACCCTTGATCGATCCCCGCGTTTAACGTTAATTGAACTTTAACTCTTTAAAGTCTCGTTTTCGCCGGATTCACGTGGAATTAAGAACGAGGTGGGGCGAGCGAGTACGGAGAAACGTGAAAGCGTTGCAGTTTTTGTTAGAATTTTACCTTGATGCTTAGTCCGGCTTGCAAACATAGGAAGAGATAGATTCGCGAAACTCCTCCTCGATAATTAATTCGTAGGTTCCCAATGGCTCCACAACTGTCGTATGCCGTTCTAAATTCTTCCCCTGCCACCGAGAAATCATAATTTCATCCTCGGTGATTAACTCTCATCGTACCTATACGTTACCCTCCCGTTGCACTTCCCCCAATTGGATTAGCGTGCTGGTTACGCCTTCCCACCAGCTGATCTGACTGATCCTCCATGATTAAACCTCGTGCTCACCCGCACACGTGCATCCTCGAACGGATTACCGTAAATGCGCGTAGCTTTGGGGAGAAAAAACGCTTGGGAACCGTCGAAACCACACCGGATAATTAAAATCCTCCGTTTAATTCCTGTTCGAGCACCGCCAATTGAATTACTCTTCGTGTACGAAACGTTCCTAAATCGCCTAATTAGCCAAACATCGAGACTATCGCTGTTTGTACCAGTCTTCGGTACAACAGTCTGGTGCTATCGATATATTTGCCGAAGTCGAATCCCCACCGACACCCCCCCCCGAACAAATAACAAAGAGCGACACCGATAAAGCCATTTGAAAAGATTCAACGGTTTCTAAATATACTTAGGACAGACTGTATCTAACTCCTGATAAGACGATCTCTATGCGAGTCGAAACGACAAAGTCGCGAGCAAACAGTCCAAGTTTGAATAAGATGAAAAGTTATTTCGTGCGTCGAAGCTCTCGAATTGCTCTCGTTTCGCATTCGCATATCTGCCCCACTTTCGTTTTGTATCAAGTAGACGTTTTGCAATACCGATCTCATCTATGTAACCACATAATTAAACATTTATTCGTTCTCTTATCGCAGTTTGTCCATAGATTTCATACTTGAGAAGTTTGCTCGTACTCGGCTCATACTTTGCGCGAGAAGTTGTTCAACTGCCATGGGGATGAGATTATTCCGTCGCAAAGGAAATTGAAAAGGAAGGATAGGCTTGTTGTAGTCGTGGCGGTAGCTATTGACCGCTCAAGGTCACAGGATGCTGTCTTCATCGCTCGGCTTCACCTTAGAGCTCCGCCTCCGCGCTGTCAGATCCGCCCATCGATGCGATACGATATTAGATCGATTTCGTAAGATATAGACACGTCCTGGTATCAGAGCTCTGAAAACATTAGAAAACAAAGGAGCTAAAGCGACACAGGATCGTGCGATGCGGTTTCGCGATCCGATCCAACTTTCCCGAGCTTCCGGAGAGCCTGACGACCCCGCGAAAATTTAAAAGACCCTTCTTCCGTGGCCGAGCACCGACCCTCCTCGTCCCTCTCAGCGAGCACCTTGTCCCGGCATTACGTTTCATTATCGGTAATTGTAAGAATAAATCTTTACCGACAGTCCTCTCAACCTCCCTTGGTCGTTTCGAGTCTGCCCCCGCCGCGCGTAATTTCCTCCATGGAGCGCTTTTAAACGCTTCCTCCCCTGCTGTCTCAGCTTCCAATTCAGTCTGGAACGTCGCTAAAAATATCGATACACCGAGGCACGTCGGGCACCGGTCGACCTAGCCGTCGTTTTAATTTCAATGGGACGCACGAGATACCGGTGGCGATCTTTCGAGCAACGGCGTCTAACGAATATTTGAGAAGCGCGGAGCGGAACATCCCCTAATTTTCACACCGATTCCGTCGTGTTTCACTCCGAAACGCGCTACTTTTTCTCAGCGACGAATCGCCTCCGCGTTCGGAGTATCGACGAATCGAGTGTTTAAATTTCGAGCACGTTTCGGGGACTCTGTCCCGGTCTGACGAACTCCGAGTTATTAAATTTCCCGTGGCGCGTATCACGGCGAGCAATTACAATGGTTACATTGTGCGGCGCGGCTAAGCGGGCGGCAGTTGGTCGTTCGCAGCACGCTCGAGCGATCAGCGTTATTATTGGCTGGTGATATAACGCGAGACGCGTCGTCCGCGTGCCAGCTTATCACTCGTGAATGTATTATATACGAGGCGGTGTGGCGCAAGAAGTCCACGGGGTCTCTGAACTCCCAGATACAATCTCTCCGCGTGCTATCTATCTATCTGGTGGCTGGCGAGAGAGCCGACTGGCCACATACCTCCCGTCGTATATACGTAAAAACGCGTCGCAACACGCGTACAGAAAATACACGGCTGGCTGGCCTCTATTCACCGGCTCCCAGATGCTGATACGCGTGCCTACCGGTACCTCGCTCTTTTTCGCCGGGTCGACCGATAAATCAACTCCTGCAACCGCCCGTCATCCGATTTTCGAACGCGCTCCTCGACGCCTTCCACCATCTTCGTCGATTCCCATTCTGTCCCTATCTTTGTCTATCTTTTTTCCTTTTTTACGCGTTCGAAACCACCCCTTCTAGGATCGGCGTCGTCTACGCGACGCTCGCGTCTACGATCGAGGGAATTAGGGGTAACGGGCTGAAAACGCAATTTATACCAAGCACGGTTCGGGTTCGAGAATCCATGACGATTTTCAAGACGTCGCGGCGAGGAAAGTGTGCAGAAAATTACTGATACACGGGACCACACCTCGGTTGCATCAGCTCATAAATCGTACGGACATTCTACCTGCATCGGGTCATCATCGTCGCATTTATATTCACCTATCCTATCCAAGGAAGCATCTATATCCGGCTAAGATGTAACTTTAACGAGTTACCGTTCGGTTAATTATCAAGAAAGTTAATCGGAAAGCTGTCGTATTCTAGGCCATGCCTCTCCAGCGGCGACACGTAAATTTTGATATTCCACCTGCCTCTGCGATCTGTGGCGAACTACCACGAACTTCGTCTAAAATGCAATTTTAGTTTTCGAATTCGCGCAATTTATGAATTTAACAAAAATTCAACCGACGCACGTTCGAAAATGGAACTGGCGACCGCACGAATCACCCGGTATATCGTTCAGCGGTTTGAAGGGACGCATGGCCAGTTGCGACTCAACCGCACGAATACCAAGGACGAATCGCAGCACTGCCCCACATTTTAACCGGCCAATGCGCATTCGACACCCCTTGGCAATGTTCAGCGAGCCTGCTCGAAGGAACACACGGGCCACGCTTGAATCGCGACCCGGTGATAGCTCGACCCGAGGGTCGATTCTCGGTTCCGTTGTCCTGAGTAAATATCGATCGGCGTTTTTCTTTTTCCTCGTTACAGGAACGGAGGATTCGTGGAGCATCGCTCGAACGGATCCTCGACAGCCGAAGCGTCGAGGGGTTGATGTTACGCGCGCGAGTTTAACCGCGAAACCGATGTCGCAGAAGTAAAAAGTGATCGCAACCTATACGTACGGAGGCGTGACAGACGAAGAATAGAAAACGAGAGGTTTTCCGGTCTTCGTAACACGAGAGACAGGTGTGAGATGTTGATTTAAAATTTCTAATTATGCAAAGAGCGTGTTCGTTTGTTTCTTACACACGAGAGGAACTCGCGGAAACGTTTGCATGCGATTTCTAACCCGTCGAGTATCGCCGTCCTATTTATTTAGACTGCGCTCGGAAAACATTGTCCATTCTCGAGATCGAACCAATGAAAGCTACGGTGAACGCACGTTTTCATCCGCAACCGTAACTCGCGATCGTTGCTGAAATCTTCGAGTGGAAGAGTCGCGACACTCGCGAAGTGCAATTCTCGCGGCCGTACCGTAACTTTGTGCAATTCTCGCGTGTAGAAATTAAAGGTTCGAGGCTTACGTAACCGTGATTCTTCCACGTGAAACCCAGGCAACCGTCGTCGTAGGAATTCGTGTGACTGCATTTCGAGCCTCCGAACGAGTGCTCGCGCGACTGGAATTCTTCGGAGAACGATTCGCGCTACCGTAGCTAGCGCGCAGCTGTGACGCTCGCTATCGCGATTTGCGCGATAAAAACTTACGCAATCGCGACTCGCACGACCGAAATTCCTGCGACACTAACGCGCCGGGTAGCAAATCGTGCGGTTGCAATCCGCGTGACAGTAATTTGTTCAATTACAAGTCGTACGAGTGCAATGCATTGCGAACCAGTTCGCAAATCTAGAATCTCTGGTGACAATTGCTCGTGTAACTGTCGATCGCGGACCAATTAATTCGACTTGATACGTGCCTCGAATTCGCGATTTGCCGTCAATGCCTACGCATCCGCTCGGTCGTACGACTTCTTCGGAGAAAGTGACCGAGACCGTTCGATAATCAACCAAATCCACCAATGAGACGGTTCGGTCGTACGACTTCCGCAAAGAAACGCATCGCGATCAAGGCCAAGGAATCCTCATACATACGTAGCCCTGCATCGAACTGCGGTCACGTGTATCATCGTCTTTCGAGCTTCCCGGCAGAACTGGTTCCCGCGTCGTCGAATTGTAGCAAACCTTTCTAATCCACGCTTGCAACTACCCTCGGGAAAACGCTAACGAGCGGTTTTCGCCGGGCGGTTCAGGGGCGATATCGCCAGCGGGCCAACAAAAGGATCCGCGTTGTACGCGCGAGCGATACAGGCTCGCTCGTGACTCGGTACTCGCGTGGCTCGTGATTCCGTCACGTAGTTGGTTCGTTTAACCGTGATCGTTAACAGCCCGCTACGTGTGCTATACGGGTGTAACGTGATTCCCGTGTCACGTACCGTAACGCAGCCCTTCGTGCTCGAACGCCCGGTGAAAACGAGAGGGAAACCAACAAGTCGATTCGTTGCAACCGGGAGGGTCCCGTGTCCCTTCTCGACCTCGCGACGTCGGAGACCTGCGAGTATTTGGAAATAACGCAGCAGCGAAAGCGAAACGGTGAGTTTTGACGAGAAATCGACGGTGTCGCGTAGCTCGTGGTTGTTTCTGCCTTTTCTGGTGTCGTTTGGGGCTGATGTCAGGGCTTTGACATTCGCTCGACCCCACACGAGGAGTTTCGGTCGTGCTGCTATTTTTAGGGAGCGTACGCCTCGAACGGTATCGCGTTAAACTCCACCAGGTGGAAATAACTCGAGAGAAAACTCTGTCGTCGCTGCACCTTCGAGTACGCGTTCCGAACGAATCGAACCGCGATATTTGAAACAACTACGGTAGCCTCGGTGATTCAGGTCCTTCAACCCAGAAACGTGGTCAGTAGCCCAACGAAACTCGTAAATCTCGTCCCAATGATCGCTGGTATCGGATACCTGTTAACGCCAAGGCACGACCAGGCTCGCGATGAAAAAGTCGCGAGGTGCAAAAACGCGCGCGATATCGGTAGCACGCGAGAAAACCAGGGTACGGGAGGAAGGAGACCAGTCGCCATCGATCACGGCGCGCTGCCGGCGTTTCCCAAGGAACGAGGAGAAAGAAACTTCCATTCGCCACGCTCGCGCTGTTTACAGCCTCGCGAAAACAACGGGCGAGTGCGTTGAACCTAACAATGGATCATTGGCGCGAGCAGCGGTTTCGTGATAACCGGCAATGAGTCACCGGCTATGCCTCTCGATAGCCTTTACCGCCGTCCAGGCGACGGAGATTGGGAAATCGAGGCATTAACGCGTTTCCCTCTGCGGGAGAGAACCGTGACTCGCGTATCACGTGTACCGCGAACAGGATAATTTGTGTCGAACGCGTGACCGTTTTGGCGTCGATTTATGCACGGAATAGGCTCGCGCCAACGATGTTTATCTGGAATCGCCGGCCGATCTCTCCGGGGAGCCGGTTTATCGCGCCCGTAAAGATGAATTTCATACAGCGTAGCGCGTAACTCACGCGCGTCCAACGCACCACGGTTTTCTATCCTGGGTGAACGTCCCGGGACACCGTACCGCTCCACCGCGTATTCAGGGATAGCGTTAGGGATCGATTCAGGATTACCATGTTTCGTCCTATTAATTCCGTTCATTTTTTATTTTCAGGTAAGGACCGCGTATGCTAGCCAGAAATAGACAAAATGTCACCAGCGGGAAGTAACCATTCGACCAGTCAAAAGTTTGGGGATGCTTAAACGCTGGAGGTAAAGTGTTCAATTTGTCTAAAGCGTTAGCAGGGAAATCGTGTGAGACATGCTTTTAAACGGGGTAACCGTTTAGACTTACGCGTGGGATTGAGACGATCGCTAAGATTTTAGCCCGTAGAGACAGGAGTAGGACGAGTGTCAGGACTTTTAAACGCGGAGGTAGGATGACCGAGAGAACGTTAGACGCGGAATTACATTTAAATGTTGGGCTAGAGATGTCTGCTTCGAGAGTCGCATCGCGTTCCGCTGCATCCCCGAGCGCGGAGATATAATCTGCAATTGCAACGGTAAGTCTCGGTAGACAGGAGTTCGGCGAACCTCGCCAATGAGTCTGCAGCTTATGCGAGCGACGTGCACACGTGGTCTAGGCTGGTTGTCAGCGATTAGCAGCGTGTCGTACCGGGAGGTTTCTTCGGAACGATGTCAAGGCCGCGACCCAATGCGAGGTCGTTGGTCCCGTAGCGTCTTTCTATCCCCTTCCAACGGGTGGTGTTCTTTTTTTCTCTCTCCTCGTTCTTTCTCCGCAACTGACAAGCATAATCGCGAAGTTTGCCGCTAGAAACTTCCTTGGCTTTCCGTTGGAGGAATTTTCACCGCGCTCGCCAGGAATCTGTGCCGGGAATGCTGGTTGTTGTTCCGCGAAACGGTGCCAGGTATTTACAGGGGGCGTATGGTCGTTCCCGGGGGGTGTAAAAAGCGTGCTCGCGCCGAGAGGAACGTTGAAATATAGGAATCGTGGAACTTGCGAGCGTAACGATCCCCCTGTCCCTCGCGTCATGGTTTTCATCGTTCGAATCGGTCGGATGCGGTGTTGGATTCTGACGCGGGTTAATTAAGAGACCGATCGAGTCGATGACGGGTCACCGACACCGATCCTAATCGCGACTCGTACGCCCGCGACCGAAGAATGCAACCGGCGAAAGAAACGGACGAAGACTCGCGACGAGGACTTCCTACTGATGCTCGGTTATGCGCGTCGCATATTTTATGCGGCTCTACGAGACCTTAATGCGTATCGTGTCCAGACCATTCACGCGCGGAATGGAGCAATTGGTTACTCGATTACTTACTTACGCGTTGGAATATTTCACGCATCGGCGAAGTAGCCAAATATTCGCTGTGTTTTAATAACACGAAGATCGGCGATGAATCGTATTCATCGTATTCGAAGAGGTTAATCGGAAAACGCGCTCGGGTTCCACCGCATCGACGATCGCGCCGATGAAAATCGATCAACGTTCGCTCGAAAGAAGCGAGGATCGCGGGTCTCGGATAGACCGATCGATAATCCTGAATTCTTCCGCTATGATGCCTTTCCACGAAGTTGTGTCGTGGCACCAGAGGAGAGGAGAAACGGGTTGCATACAGAGTACAGGATGAGGGGGCTAGGCACCCTCGCGCACGCATGCACAATGCTCGAGGAGGGTGCAACAACCTCCTCCACCTTGGACTAGGAAGAGGAGAACTGGCAGAAAAAGAAGGACAGAGACGACTGGCGAGGCGAGAGAGAATAGCCTACAGTTGCATTTTCGAGCACGCGTTCGTCTGCGAGCTAAAAACTGCGCGGAATCCGCGATAAAGAGAATTTCGTCTAGGTTGATTCTCCAATGGTAAAATGTATTCGTAGTACGAGGCGAGATGTTCGAGATGCAACATTGCGCGTAACATCGACCGACAATGAGAACACATTCCCGTTTGCAGACCAACAGAAGTTTCTCTTACGTACGTTCCTACGCAACGTTGACTCGCAGAAGTAATTTCACTCTTTGACTCGTCTCCCATTCGACGGTGCGTTTAACGCGGACAATGTCCATTTCAGCGAGTCATCTTCCGCGAAACAGTATCGAAATCCTCCTTAATTCGTAGCTTAGCGGAGAAGCTCAATCGAGAACACCAAAGGGACTCGTAAAAGTCCCAAAAGGAGGAGTTTGCTCGTTCGCCTCGAGCTTGACCAGTCATCCATCGAATACAGTCCAGAGCTTCCGGTTAGTTCATCATAGGCTGAAACGGGCCACCTCTGCGTCCAGGGAGCGCAGTAATTTTCTAACGAACCGCGAACGCGTTCGTTCCTCGACAAACGGTCTGATTTATAGCGACTTCCCCGCGTTTATGGACACCGAGGAGGACGGAGCGAGAGGAGCAGTGTTCGGCTAGCAGAGGTTGCGCGTTTCGCTCTGGATCGAAGCGAGCTGGATGGACGCAAGGACCCCGGAGCCGGAGTCCTGGCGGCAAATAGAACCCCGTGGACGGAGATGGGGCTAAAGGCCTTACACGACCCGTGCTCGCGCGCCAGACAGACCCATAAAACGCTTTATGTTCCTGCTCTCGCAGAGTACGAAGCCCCTTGCACCGGAGCTGTAGACGCGAGTTTTCTAAGCGCGAGTGCGAGCTACCCGAAAGGGAATAATAAAAGCGGAACGTGTACGAGGCCTGTGTCTGCGGGTTCGCTTCTCTTCGATCGTTCTCACCGTGTTTCTGGCCCGAAGCTGCCGTCGACGTTCGCCTCGCGAGCAGTCCTCCCAACGAAGCGACTAGGAGATGGAAGGAAACTGATCTACGGATTTATAACGCGCGATTGCAAAACGGATCGCGCTTGAAACGATCCTCGGTCGTCGGTGCAGCCGCACGCAGCGCGAAGTGAAAGTAACATTCTAGACACGTGATGCGGCATCACGCTGCACCGCGCGGAAAAATGCATCGCGCTGCACCTGTGTGCAACCGGCACACGTACAGACCGCTGCGCCACTATTCAACGACCGACACGCGTTCAACGTCAACCAACACGTTCAGATATCGCGGGATACGCGTCGGTTTCTTCGACGAAAATCGTTGTTTCTTTTCGACGTAGTAGCGACCCCTTCGAAGAGGAGCACGAGTGCCCTGACCTTTTCCAATTACTCGGAGCGAGATCCCAGCCCTCTTTCGACGAACCCTTCGCCTCCCGTGCTACTCGAAAACACCCTCCTCGCGGATTTCACGATACTACCACCGAGCTGACAAACATCGGCACCCCTTTGAATCGGTGAATCCCGACCACCCTGACCTTCTTCAACGACACCGAACCGAAACCAACCCCTTTCGACGGACTCTTTCCAGGGGCGCGACCCTTCTTCCAGGTTTCACAATCAATCCCATCAGCACGACAAATACCAACCCTCTCGAAACGTATGTACCTGCGCGAGTAAATACTTTGACCCTCGCTCGTGGCTCGAAAACCCTTCAACGCGACGTCCCAGGGAACCTTCTACGATAAAGCTGGCCCCCCGATGCTCGTCGTTCGCATAAATTCTCGAGAAGTCAAACAACGGATCCACGTCAAAGACGCGTTTATTATAGATTCAACCGTATCGACCGAAATATCGCCAACAGTTTCTTAAAGCATCTTCTCTTCCTTCTCGATCTTCGAGAGACCAGGCTAGAGATTCTGGCCCGACGAATTCTCCGAAAGGACCTCTGAGTCTCGTCCCGCCCCAGAATCCACAGACTCCGGTCCACGGGGACCGGCGAACCGAGAGATTTCGAAGCAGCGATACGGATCGATGTTGCACCCCGAATCCTAACTAACCCCAGACCAATTCTATCACGACATCCCCCGCGGCAATCCACCCCTCGGAGATGGAACTTGTCGAGCAGAGTGTCGCGGTGTCGATTGGTGGCGTCGTTGCACGTTGCGCTCTCGGTGCACTTAACGGATGTGAGGAGGGGGTGGAAGAGGTGCGAGAGAAAGAGACGGCGAGCGTCGGAGCTTGGCGACAGAGGGGTGGGAGGTGGGGCGTCGTCGGCGACCTCCGAAGAGGGAGGGAGGCAGAGAGAACGGGGCGGGGAGGAGACGCCGGTCGGAGAAAAGTGGCGGAAGGGCGACGAGGGGGTGACGACAGGGTCAATACACCCGTAATCTCGGTGAAATGCACTTGGTCGCGACTACCGCGGCTACTATTGCCGTTACGCGAACCCTACCGAGCCAGAAATAGGGCCGCTTCGCGGGCAGATATCGAAACTGACCAGAAATCGCGAAATCGTGCCACGCCGCACTGCCGATGTCGATGTCGATCATCCAAAATGCGCGATCGTCCACAACGAAAACCGCGGCCGACACGCTTAATCGCCCTTCCAGGCCAGGCCTCCCTCGGTCGAAAAGCACGTCGCTGATCTCGAACGAAATACTCGTCGCTGTGTCTCGCCTCGAGGTTCGTTATAAATATCGACGCGAACTAGGTTGCAGGTGGGAGTGTCGACGATGTTGTTCCAAACCAGCCACACGATACAAAACGGTGGGATGCACGCGACTACTTTCCTGCGAGCATGGAAACGAGAAACGACGACCGGCCTATCCGGGATAGGAGAATTTATGCGCGAGCAACGAGATACCGATCGTGAATCTCGCGGCCCGATCGCGGATAAACGGTAATTGCCGGTTCTAATATCGGGAACCGGCATCCTCTTGCAGCAGGCGGCTTTCTAATTTCACGGGGAAAACCGCACTCGCGTCGCGAAGAGGAATCGCGCGGAATCACGGCCGGCTCGGGAATCTCCGTAACGGAGGACACCGACACTCGTCGAACGATCTCTTCCTTATTTTTCTTCGGGCCGACAGGTTGCCGCCAACGTTTCTCGTTCTGGTAAAAGCTCGCAGTTTTCTAATTAATTTCTAGAAATCACAGAGCCCGATATTCCGTCGTCCAAATAAATCCGTAGTAGAATACGCGTGTATTCGAGTAGCATTCGAAAATTGTTAAATACCGTGTTATGCTTGCAGGGTTTACCTTTCTCCTGCTCTCGTTTACGAGTCGTCGTTGTATCGATTCCCATCTCGTTTAGTTGAGCAGAAAAAGTAAGCTGTGCGCGGATGAATCGGTTTTCGCTCCTGGATTCCGGAGGTCGTACTAAAAATTGAACTCGAACTGTAATCCTCGAACGTGGCCATCTATTCTATTTTAATTCAATTTGAACGATATTTGCTCGAGCGAGGATTTCATCGCGAGGAAATTGCTACTTTCGCGTATAGCCACGATTTCAAAAATTGCGGAGAAGAGCTGGCTCGAAATTTACTCGCTCGACGATTACGCCGACGAAGGGGATTAGTTAAACCGAGGAAATTGGAATCGAGGAGCTCCCTTTTTTGCAGAATTTCGATTTCAGGTCAACGAGGGCCGAGTGGTATCGGTCAGTTAATACAGCGAGAAGCCGATTCTCGAATTCTTGTGATTCTCCGGACCTCGTCGTAGGTCTTGGAGAGAAAATTAACACGAAGTCCCGCCTGTTTCTCCGTTGGATCGCAAAATTGTGACTCGTAATTCTGAAACCTACTTCGCGATATCGTCTCTCCCCTTGCGGAAGATTCCTTTTTTCTCGCTCGTTAAAGTACGTGGCGATAGGAACGACGATACCAAGGCCATAATTGACCCTATTAAACGGCGATACCTTTCAGTCGTTTTAATTGACAGCGGTCCTACATCATGGTAATAGCGGACCGTGCAACGTGGAATTACTATGTAGCAACAACGAACGTTAATTGTGTTTTGAATATGTGACACTCTGTCGATGCGAACGCGTTCCTCGCGCTTCGCTTATCTCGAGAGTTATCTAACCGAGAAACGAACAAGAAAAGATGCCAAGGGAAGGGAGAAAAACTCGACGAGCAGCTTCGCCGACCTAAAAAGTCGTTTCAGGATTCAATAAAGCGATCCATTCTTGATTAAATGATTAATTGCCACTGATAATTTATTATGGGACACGTCTCTAAATAGCTTCGGTAAACCGTCAACACGAAAGTATCCCAAATGGACTATTATAGAACACGTTTTCGCGTAACCTCGATAAACTATTTCGAGAGGACTCGTTACCACGGGCGACTATGTATAGACGATAAGTCGCCGGCACTTATCGAAATCGAGAAACAGTGGAAGCCATCGAATAAGATGCTTTAAAAAATGTACCGAAGGCAGGAGAAACTTTTGAACGCAATCGAAACAACAGCCGAGGGAGAACGTAGAGCGATTTCGATAAGAAACGAGTCAACTAATTCCATGGTATCGCTTCTCCAATTAGGTCAATCTCGCGTGGCGAACAAGGATTTGATTCCTTTCTCGATGAAGTCACCGGCTCGCCTTCGCGTCGTCTTCGCTGTCCGCGTGACGCCATTGCGAACTCACTTATTTTTTATTAATCGAAAATTACCCTCTTTCTTTCGTGCACGTGCCACTTTGATTCTCGTTCGTTCGATAACGGGTTAAATCGAATCGTTTGCGAATGGTCGTCGTATTCACGGATTTCCAAGTTCTCTCGATGTCGTCCATCGGCAGACCTCTTTCAGGACTGCAGCGAATGGCAACAGAAGTTTCTTCTCGCGACCTAGATACTATTCTTGAACATTTTCATTGCTGTCTGCTCCACAAGCGATGAGCTTTGTCGACAATGCGCGCACTTTCTTCTCTTGACACGCACTTTCTAACGATGCTGGCCTTGCTTCCCTGGGCTTCTCGGAATCTACGCGTAGCGAAACTTTCCTCGTGATCTATCGTTGATAGCTGAAAAGTGTAAGCGCGGTTGAAACGGTTCTGTTCATGCCAGAGGTGCCGAACTTCCGCGACAAAGATGGCGGGCGATAACGAGTCCTCTTCTTCCGCGTCAATCATTGTCAACCATGTGCGATAGATGATCGTCGCGTCGCGGGCCTGATGGTAAGAGCAGCAGCGCTGCAACCGTGTTCAAGGCTGGCACGCGCATTCCGTCGCGGCTTTTACCACTTTCTAGCTCACGTGCGCCAGAATGAGCGCTGATGGCAATGCGTAAATGCGCAACCGGGCGCACGGGAACCTGTTTCGTCGGTCCTGCACGGTTTTTTGCGATTCTCCCACCCCATGGTCCGCGTACAGGGTGATTCTTGCAACCGGGTTGGGCTACGTAGGTCTGCTCTAATCGAAGACAAATTACAAAATCGTGTATGGCTATTTAGCGTGGCTTACAGGGTGCAGCTCGCCGACAAATAAGCGCGGGTCATTTTCGAGGAGTTTTTAAACAGTGGCTACCTCGATTCTAGGATATCGAGGTAATGGAAGCACTCTTTATAGATCGAACGTAATCGTTTCGACGGCAGCCCTATTTTAAGCCTGGGAACAAGGTCTTCTACGGTCGAATTAAGGCTGTCGCGAGATATCGCGACACAGGATCGCAGAGAAAATTGTACGCGACCGATCCTCTCCAAATGGAACGCCTCGTGAACTTTCGACGGAAGATGGAAACTTCCCGATTAAATAGCCAATCGCTAATGAAGCCCCGATAGCTAGAAAGTGCTCCTTTATCGGCCAGGTTGTTCCACGGACGACGTCGTCTCTTCTGTCTCGAGCCACTACGTCGCGCAACGAAAGAAAAGACGCGCCACTCTTCGGCCACTTACTCGTAATCGTCGTCGCGGGCTTTGAGAAATAGGCGAACGTGTTTGCAAATGAATTTTTTCGATGCTGTCGCTCCGTTGCAAAGTCGTTGGACGACGAGGTCTGAAAAAAAATTTCCACGGCACAGTTTCTCGAGTTCTTCGCTGGCACGAGGAACCATAAAAAAAAAAAGAAGAGACGACATTTGGAGGGAGAAGAAAAGCCCCTGGCGCAGGTTCGTAGATCGTAACGCGAGAGGAAAGTTCGCTCCGCAATTTCAGCGACTCTAATTAAGCCTCTTAAAATCGACTCGCTTCGATCCCCGACTCCCTCGATGGCTGATGGAGTAGTTTAAAGTTCGGAGTTCGGAGTTTGGCAAGTTCCAGACAAGCACGATTCTTTCGCGAGCGAATGTGGATCGACAATGGACGAAAGTTTTTCCGATTGGTCGGGGGTGAAAAAAATTTAGGAATCTTGTTTTGTTACTCGAGCGGATGGTCGATGACTCGAGAAGCTTCAAACGGCGAACCGGAGACCCCGGAGGATCTAACCGTTCGGCGTTCTACATATCGTTGGAAACAATATCCATCTAAATCTGCCTATGCATCTCCAAGTCGGCTATCGTTGCTCGATATCCAACGAGCATTATCCCCCTCTCTCTTCTCATCCATCCATCTCAACGGGTAAGACAGGTTTCGCTTCAGCGATGGTATCGAGCAACGCCGGTACCAAAATTACCATTATTTAATTCGCGAATCCATTTATTTGCGAATGAAATCTGACCCGATTTTGCCCGACGCGATCGAACAACCTCTCGAAGGGAGATCAGTGGAAAACCGAATAGGGAACCTGAGCGAAACGACGAAGAACGAAATAGTGGAAGCATTGGAAGCGTATCCAAAGAGACGAACGGGCGATTCGCGAGCGAGAGGGGGTCAGAGACAGGAGAGGCGTGCGACAGAGAAAAGGGGGGAAAGAGAGCGCGCTGAGGAGAGAGAAAAAAATCGTGGAACTGGTCACGCCCGGCTCGCCCAAGCCGGGGCTCGACAATCGCGACGTTTTCAGGGCGAAAAACCGACCCGGAACCCGTCTCCTTTGGCCTGGCTGCAGCTTGTGCGCATGCGCACGCGCGAGTCGCGGGACTTGCGGCGGGCCCGCTCCGGCAGCAGGCCACGCGGAAGTGAACGGCGCTCTCCGACGATTTTTCGGCCCAGAAAACGTTCCGGCGTGGGTGTCAGCCTGGATACCTCGTTCGATGCACTCCCGCGGCTAGGAGGCACGGTCACCTTCGCGGCCAACACGTGAACAGGTAAGCCGTTGCAGCTGCCAACTGCACCGACGATCCTCCAGTTCTCTGTGTGCGCGCGCGCGAATCTCTGCCGAGGGTTGACGTTTCTCGACCGACGCGACTATTCGACTACTCGTTGCATTTTTGGCGAATATAAGCGAAAGCACCGTCAAAATACCCTAGCATTCGAATGTCGTTCAAACACGAGAGATCGACGTTGTAAGGGCGGAGAAACCCGGTATAATTTCGCGACACGATTCTCGGAAGGGGGGTGGGGATAGGGGAAAGTGTGCCGATCGGACTCGAGGAAAAATCGATTTCGCGCTGGAAATGCATAACGCGTGGAATGCACTGTACACGCGGTGCATCGATCGGTTGATGGTCACCAGATGCGATAGCGTAGTAAGGGATCCGTACCTGCCGGGACACCTACAGATTTTCCCAGTCCGTGGTCGCGTGGGTAGGACTCGGTCGACGCGCGTATTTACATCAATTCGGATATCGCGGAGCCGTTTCTCGCCACCGGAGTCGATAAAACTCGGTCAACGAAGCGCGTCTATCTGGTTAATTACCGTCGCGAAGATCAGTGATCAGCGCAAAACCAGCCCGAAGATCGTAAAGGATTTCCGTCAATCATGGTGGCAGCCTGCTTGGACGAGAACTCGTACAAGACGTGTAAGATTCTCCTTTTGGTTCAGAGGTAATTCGCACCGTTCGCCTTGCTCCTTCGCGGTAGAATTACGGTTCATTTTTTTCTTTTAAACAAAATTGAATTATCCTCGCTTTATTTCGATGTAAATTCGCAACGTAGATCTCGGTCTCGGGATCCTCGAGAACGACGCGAAAACGGATTCTAATCTGCGATCGAACGAGCCGTAAACAGGCTGCAACGACACCGATCGAAACGAGCAACCGACTCGTCCGTTTCCAGACGCGTGATATCTGGAAACGTTGCGCCCTCGTGTTCGATCTCGCGCCATTAATCATTTGCCTCCCCTCGGTTACACGGATACCGCAGGAATATTCCGCGACGACGACACTGGACTCACGCTAATACGACGAGGCTGACACGAGCGATTAAGAAGGCGCGGTTTCCTGCTGCTTGCTGCTCGCCGAGATTAATTGAGTTCCTGGACGTAACCGCGTTGTCTTCTCGATGCTGCGTTAAGATGGACCGGTGAAAAAATGAAACCTGGTCGCGGTTTACGACACCGAAGACACGACTGTTCGGAATCGTCCTTCGCGTAGAACGATTTCGAATCGGTACGCCGTAGGATGGAATACTCATTTTTCGAAACGTTCTCTCCGGTCGACTCGTGAACGTTTCGAATACTTTGCAAAACCGCGACACTCGCCAGCAAACGCGTTGCGTGTCTGAAACTGTTGAAACGTCGTCACCTCGGATCTCATCCGAATGACGCAATTCGAACGCTCGGAACGATCTTTCACCGAGCGATCAAAACCGACCCAATTCCCGTTGATTGTCCGTGAAGGGAGTTATGAGAGGCGCGAGCTCCGCAAGAAATCATTTTACGATCATTAGGAAGTCGGTTTTACGGCGACGGAATAGACCGTGGCGACGGACCGCCGTCGCGGAAACGCGGCTCGAGAAGTGTGCTGTTGCGGTAAGGCTCGATCGCCTTCTGGACCGTCGCTCCACTTTTCCTTCCTGTCTTTTCTCGTCGTGTATTCAGTTTCAGCGGGAAACGATTCGCCCGAGAGCTCGACGAGGTCGAGCACAGGAAGATACCGCGGGTATTATTGCGCCTGTTCGATTCCTCGACGACAATGTCGTTGAAAATATTGCTTCTTTGTTCGCGTCGGAGGATGCAATTAATTATCGGTAAGACAGGAAGTCGCTGCTTGGTCTGATTGCATTGTTCAGCGGTGTCCTAGCGAGAAGCTGATGGATCGTTGGCTATGAAAGGGTAGAGAACTTCGTACGGGGATTAATTTACGAGCCTTTTGTGTTTTCATCTACATAGCGAGATTAATCGGGTTTATAGAAACGATAATACGATCTCGTGGTTTCTTTCGGTTCGAACCAATCGTCTGTTAGTCGTACTTTTACATTTTGCATTCTTTTCCACGCGTTTTTTTTTTTTTTATATTTTATATTCGCCAAATTCGACGTACAAGGTATGGATCGCTTTTCGAGTTCAACCCCTGATCGATCGTCGACGGTGACTTAGTTTCCGTGGATAAGGATGGACGCGAAAAATTTGCGTGACGTGTAACGACTCGATCGTTAGCAGCACCTATCGGTCGATGCATGAGCTCTCCGGGCTAGGAGGGAGACAGTCGTTGAACCCGATGCGCGCAAAGGGTGTACTGGGAACTGACGTGAATTAATTGTTCCCAGCGACGAAGAGGAGGGGTCGTCGAGACTTTTTTCGGATTGTTCGCGAAATGACTTCATCGAACGCGTCCGGCGAGCTCGATCGAGTTTTATTAGACGCCGGTCGCGTTTATCCGCTTTGAAAGTTTAAGCGGAGATTTGACATCTCGAGTTGGCCTGTAGTTCTTACGCGATCAAACAGTCGAACCGGACGTATAAAAATCGCGCGTGCATCGGAGCAACAGGTGCAAAGAAGCTAGGGGACCGAATTGTACGCTCGATCGATGGAACGGTCGGTGGAAGTGCACGCGAAGTGCAAGTTGCATCGACGTGCATCTCTGGCGCCTCGACTGGGGCGAGAGAAATCGGTGGAAAATGGGCCAGTCGGTCAATTGGAAGTAACGAACCCTTCGCCAACGTATTATTTTGAAAATGATTCCGTCGGTGGTGGGCAGGCCCGTTGTCTCTCTCGATGATTCAGAGTGGCTACCAGAGCCTCTCTAATGCTTCGTTGACGACCTGTAATTTCGCTAGAATCGCTCGGTCGAGTGGCTTCGTAAACGCTGCGTTTATTGGTCGAATTTTGTGATTTCCCGAGGACGCGTCGCGCGAATCAAGGCCGTTCACGGCTGTTGGAATCGAAATTAAATAAAGATTATAAATAATTCGTTAATCGCGAATATCGAGTCGAGATAATTGAACGACGGCGAAAAATAGTTGGATAATATTCGACGAGGTCTTCGAGCTTAGAACAACGTTCTCCGTTCTGTAAACTTGAAACGCGTCCACAACGTTGCGATGTAATTGAGGCGCCGACCGGAAACGAGATATTGTTATCAAACAGAGCCGTCCGTGGATATGGATTGCTTTAGCAATTGCAGGATTCCATTTCTACGATCACGGGTAATGGAGATCGCGCATTTGTCGCGGATGTTGATATATCCGTCTGCCAAGAATAACTGGGAGTAGTCGAGCGGTGATATCGATCGCTCCGTTTCGTACGTTCTATTTTATCTTTGAAAAAAGAAATTGTTCCTCTAACTGTATTCGAATACTTTGACGGCTCGCGAAAAAACATTGAACTCTTCGAGTATTCGAGCGGAGAAAAATTCTACTTCGCTTCGGTTCCTATACGGATTCGAGTGGTTTTAGAGATATACGTTTGCGACGAGTTTAAACGCCGAAAAAGCTCGCGAATCGGACGGTGGACGAGTGAAAAGGGTTAAACGCTCGCCGGAACTCTGTTTTCCATCAGCGGCGCTTCTGCGAGGTCTAAAAGGAAAACGGTAGAAAGCGCCGCATCGTGCATCAGCGTTTAAAAACTGCATCTCCGAGAGCGTCCGCGATTAGAAACAAACTTTCACGCGTCCAGATATTTTCACCGCATTTCGCGAGCGCTTGGTCGTCGACCTATCAACCATGCAAACTCGAAACCGCGAACCCGCGAGCGAGCAATTTTATACGAAACTCGTTTATTTTCCAATTAATTGTACGGGACCTTTTCGTTCTTTTCCATCGACCGCTTTAAAATTGGTCCGTTTCAACGGCGCACGGTGCGCCGATGTTTTCGAATGAAATTCCACGCCGGTTCAACGTAAGTGACTGCGACGATGGACTGCCTATGAACGTAGAAACGAAATTGTTATTTAAACGTTTTCAGAAGTTTGGAGAACCTGTCTCCCGATGTCCTCGTACTCGCAGTCGGTAACAGAAATTCGTTTCCTGGTAACCATTTTCCCCCTCGTTCGTTTCCTCGCTAATTGTTCAAGAGCTTTTTCCGTCAATTTCCTCGTTTCACCTTCAGCCGCGAAACACATTTTAACATTCAGCGAACCGCGTCGAACGGAACCGGTTCTGGAATTAAAGCAACCGGATAATCGATATCCACGGTTCGCTGTCCGTCGAAAAATGCAACTTTACCCCGAATTTATGCATTTCCAGGAACACCTGGCTACAAATGTAACCAGATGTCAATCCTCGATTTAACGATCTGCGTGCATTATGTATCATTGTTTGGAACGCAACGCGTTTGAAAATTCACGGGGTCGGATCGACATCCTCTGCGAATTTCAGAGAATTTTTCGGCGTGCGCAAACGGTAGACTGACTCTTTATCGACAACGTACATACGAGATACTCGGGTAAAGACTGCACCATAATCAAGTTTGCACAAAATCGTGGAATGACTGATGATATACAAAGAACAATATATTTTTCTTATCTTATTACCATGTCGCAGCCGATTAGCTCGAATGATTACCAGGTCTCGTCACGAGAAGGTTGCTGCGAGTGAAAACCCGCGAGGGAGATAGAAGAAATCAGAGTTTCTTCCTGTACAGGGATCGTTCTATAAATCTCCCCCAATTAGATTTCTCGTAGCTCGTCGATTCGAATAAACGTAGAATTAGACGCTCGATAATTCTCCCCCGGGTCTTGTTTATCAACGAGTTGCCCGATCAGGGCGCAATTTATCAGTCTGGCACGGCTAGCGCCTGCGCAGCGCTCGATAAGCCAACGTCCTTAATTTCCAATTATCCTGGTTATTAAGGCCGGGGGAGAAACTTCGCGGATGCTTCCTTTCACATTGTAAACCCGCGGACTTGTTTATCGTCGCTTTAATTGAGCACGAATCGTAGAGCGTCGTGATTCGAGGTGCGCGTTCCAGATTAAATGTTGTACGCCGCACGTGCTTCGTTTAATCGAGCGTGACGTTCGTCTAAAATTTGGAAATCGAGGGGCAAGGTTTCCTTGGCGATCGAGCGCGTTTCCTCGGCAATGTCCTTATCACCGTCGCGCGCTCATCGTTAACAGTTCGTTTTCTCGTACGAGGAAGTAACCATTGTTGTTTGCACAAACACGCAAACGCACACATCGACGAACGCGTTGCACGCAGACAGACGAACGGATGCACGCGCGTCGCGGGGTCAACGGCACGTTGGAAAACAACCGACGGTGCAGTACTGCACACAAGTTGGACCGCTGGTGCACATACGCGTCCACGCGTTGCATTCTGCGCGCGTGTGCGTGTCGCGCGGTCGTCCAATATTATCAGGGCGATTTCGATTGCTTCCTTTTTTTTAACCCCTTGGCGCGTGTCCTTTGTTTGCTCGCGGTGCGGGTAAAGCAGCCACCGGAGAGGAAGAGAGACGGGCGAGATTGTTGCAACGAACAGCGAGTCCGTTTTTATTTATGGCCCTGTTTGCTTCGAGTGGCTCTTTATTGGAACGTTTATCGGAGCGAGCTTGTTTTCCGTGGGTTATTTCTCGTCCCGTCTGGGGAGAATTGCTCTGTACATTTAATCAACGATCGGACACAGTTTCGGTCTACCGATGGTTCATCGTGCTCGAAATTTGAAAGTTTCCTCGTTTCTCACTTGGATTGGATATTCGATTTTTTCTTTTCTTTTTCGAATGAGTATTTTAAGCTGTACGTTTCTCAGATCTATAGGTTCGTTTTTTTTTTATTTCGAAGCTTAGAATGAAATAACAATTCTCCCCCGAAGCGATCGATACACGTTCTCTCCTACGTATCGCGTGTTCTCTCATTCCGTCCAATATATACTACCTTAACAAAATCCCTGCTACAGCGCGGAAAACACCCACGCGGGTACGAGGCGGACTCGATTTCCCACTTGTTACAATTTTACGCCCAATTTCCCGCAAGCAATATATTTTCATCTTTGCCGTGGTTTCGTGTTTCTACACTTATTTACATTCTTCCCGACGATCTCCTGTACGTAGACCCGCAAAAAGAGCATCAAACGAGCCTGGAGTAGGCGGGAACGTTGCCTGATGAAAGGGGAAATTGGAGGAGGGCGAAGAGAGATTTCCATGGGAGGGGGGAGGGTGTACAGAGAAGAGAGAGAGAGAGAGAGAGAGAGGGAGGAGGAGAATTTTTCCTGGACGGTGAAACTGTCCTGCGATCGACTTTCCGTGCGACGACCCGCGACAGCGATAGAATCGAGCGTCGCTCGAACGGCATTCGTCGATGCTCCCTTATCGGAAATCGATTCGGCCTCCTCTCCGTTCAGGGGAGGACCAACGCTCTCGAGACACGGCGTACCGCTTGTCGCTTAAGGAGCAACGTCACCTTTCCACCAATTTTCATGGAGATACATAAACCAGTCTGTTGTTGGAAAGGTAAAGTCTGGGTTAGGTCGTCGTTTAACGTCTAAGAGTGTCGATTCCTCGCGATGAAAAAATTATACCTCCCAATATTCTGTACTTTGACGCGACACATGCTCGCGTAGTCCATCTTCATTCAACTTCGAATCGATTCGCCGTCTAAAAAAAAAGATAAAGAAGAGGTGCAAGGATTTTCGTTGCATTCGGCGTTGCATTCGACACGGTGCAACCACCGTCACCAGCACATGTGCACTGGCGTACGTGCAAATCGGACGTTGAGTGATGATATCAAGTATATATACGACTGTGTCACGGGTCATCGGCCCTCGGATATTCTTGGCAATTCTCTCTCCTTCCCTCTTTCTCACTCGTCCCCACCCTTCGTTTCTCGTTCGTTCTCCCTCTTACTCGTTCCTTTCCATTCCTTCTATCCATCCCTCTCTCTTTGACGATCCTCCCCAGGGACTCATTCGCTCCCCTCGGTATCTCGTCTTCCCTCTCGTCCGGACCGTGATTTCGTCTCTTCCGCTGCTCTTTCGCGCCCTCTCCGCGGGTCTCCGCGGTTCGATCGGCTTCCAATAGTTGCCCGTTATTTGGCTGCCCTCGACAATCCTCGAGTTTCGCGGGAAAAGCATAAAGTATACGCAGGTCTGACTCTACGTGCAAAAGTACGCGGAAAAGAAAGAATGAAACTTTTTCGTACGAAGCTTCGTTCTCGAGATAATTGATTCTGAAACCGTTCGGGGCACGGGAATCACCTTCTACTCGGGTTACTCTAATCGCAAGACATAACACGTAATATTTGAAATCGATCAACGGACGAAGTAGATTTTGCAATTTTTCATCTTGCAGGGATTTAGCGAATTATATTTATGTTTACATGTACTTTTAAAAAAGCCAACGATCGTTTGCCAGCTATTCTTTCGTATTTTCGATAAAACCATGGTATCGCTAGTGCTTCTCTATCGCCTTGTAAAAAAGAAATCGCGACGCGAGGAAATATAAGTCTCGCGCTTACGATTTATTTGCAACGACACTCGTAACTTTTCACCTCGGCTTTCTTTTTTTTTTCAATGAGGCTAAGAATAACCGTCAGTCAGCTTTGTTTAACGCGGTTCACTTTGGGTTGAGATAACGCTGTAATTATCGTTCGAGCGGCTTGACGTGTCGATGCCGTTGCAGAAGAGAAAACTATTTCGATCTTAGGAAATAAGTTCTCCCGGTTCGTTCGCGGATTCTCGTGCTCTTTGTTCGAGCGTCGACGAGAAAAGCTTTTCCCCAGATTCATCGACATTCCTCGAATGTTCGAAAGGTTCGTTAAAGGTTCAACGAACGAATCGGTTCGAATCGATACCGTTCCACAGGGGATTAAATATCCTACGTGGGTAAGGATGACGCATCATCGAACACCGTGACCGCTACCCACTGCAACCTCCCACGCGCTTACACGAACCCACGTGTTTATGCAAACGTCGAATTTCCCGGTGGGTTAAAAGACACAACGCCGTTCCCCATGGACAAATCAGGTGCCCCTTCGCGGTGACGTACTGCCTCCTGTCGCAATAGATATTACCATACCGTGATCGATCATACCGTTCCGTTCTGGAACTTCACGCGAGTGCTCGATCCGTTGTAGACGTAACCGAATTAATTCGATATTTATTATAATTTTTGTACGTTCGTCCTTGCTTACCGCGTTACGATTTACTCGCGCAATTACGTCGAAATATTACAAAATTCTGCACGGCAACGAGAACGGTCGACGCGCGCATAATTTAATTTTCTTTTCGCATTGTTCGCGGCAACTCGTTAACGCGCGCGTTGTGGATCCAGTTCACGGGCTGTAAACGTAAATCCCGGTCAGCTGTGTTATTGGGTCATTATTCCGGGTAAACCGTGGGGAAGCAAAAAAAAAAAAATGAGGAAGAAGAAAAGAGGGAAAGGTTACCCCACGGGGGTTAGAAAACGCACCGGACACGAGGCAGGGGGTGAGAAGCAACGGGGAAACGTTCGCGCGAATTCAGGCGAGCGGATTGGTTCCGCTCGAGTGCGTCGATTTGCGCGAAACGAGCGAAAATTTTCATCGGGTGCAAGCTCTTTCTCATTCTTCTTCTCGATGTCGCAGAATTTTATCGTTTCACGCGGTATTCGGATGCTTCGGTCAGCCTTCGAAGGATCGTCGCGATTTTTTCAATACCTTTCTCGCTTTATTTCCCAAACATTGTACGAATTTCGAATGTCCACCGGCCAGTTTGGAGATAATTGTGCAGCCCGAGACGTCTCGATTCGGCTGCTTTATTTTTAGCACGACAAAGAAGAAAAAAAAAGAACGTCTCGTCAAATGTCGTATCAGGTGATCCGGGTGACCTCGACCGATCCACCGGTTTTTCGCTGCGAATATTCAGGTTCGATCCGTCCAAGGTTGTATCGTCGTAGGTCATTGAATTCCTCTCCGCGTCAGCTAGCGGATGGGAACGCTTCGGTCGAAAGCAGCGACACTGAAATTTGGAAGGAAACGTCGTTAAAGATCATCATGGTTTTCTCGTTGTTTCGTTCGTACGGAAATTTTCGAGTCACCCCATAGGCGGCGATAAAAATTCACCGTCGAACCGATCGCGGAAAAGAAAGAGAACGACGAAAGGTTTTCTGCTCGCGCGTTCCGCTCCCTATATTCCGACGGGCGTTGGTTCACTCTGGCGGAAAACCACCGGGGAAAACGAAAGGGAAAGGGTGGCGTTTCCTAGGGGTAATATATGGGTCTCGTGGTAAGAAGTGAAAGGGAAACGGCGTGCCCAGGGACACGTGGACATCCGATTGTTTTCACTTTTCGAGAAGCAAGGGTGGCCGAACTAGGGCAAACGAGTATCGATCGGTGGCGAAGAGGATCGTTTCCCGCGTGGAAAAAGATAATTGAGAACTGGAAAGACTCTTCTCGTCGATTAACTCCTTAAGCGCCGGTGCTCTGTTTAGAGGGAATTCAGAAAAAAAGAGTTCCCTTACCTACTAAAATTTATTTAACACTCGGCGATTATAATTTTATCTCGACGCATTTCTCCCGAATCGCGATTTGATCGGCGTCGTCATAAACGCAGTCTACTAAAACGAATTTTAAAGAAAATCGCGGACCAAAAATCGTATATATCAGCTTGCTTCTCGTTCACGGGTCTGAGAGAACTGGGACAAATTTACAGAGCCTGAACAGAATCGCACGAACGAGAGGAGGAAGTCCTAACCGCAAGATTCTACAGAGTCACCGTGTATATACGATGCGGCAAGAAGCCCGAGCACAGTCGAGCGGACTCTCGTAGTCGTGGAACAGTGACCCCCTGGACCAGAGATACAGTTATTGCGTTTACTCTCCTCCGCGCCGGTGCACCTACCACCGCATACACTCGTACACAGACTGCCGTACACGTAGACACACGCACACTTGGTTGCACTCGGCCGTCCTCCGTGCATTGCACCGCTGTTACCAGCGATGGGCACGATTCTTCTACTTGTATCGAGCGCGAACCAAACCTTTCAGAGTTCGCGCATTTGTTCGCGACTCTTTTTATCTCGAGACTCCTCGTATAGATAAAAACGACGAGCGCGGTTAATTTATGCTTTAATAAAAACTATCCATCGAAAGCGCCACGAATTTCCGCGACTAAAGCTACGAATTCCCTTTCGAGGCTGTCGCTGACTCGATGCGTCGCGATCGCGATCGTCCAGTTGCCGTCGTTGGAATCAAGAGGAAAACTCGAGCCTCGAGGAACATCCATGTGTGCGAATTCGCGGCCGCGTCTCTGGCCAAAAATTACGACGCTTTGTTTTCGCGTCCCTGTTTCTCTGCGCTGGCAGCTATTTTTTTTTTCCTGGTCGAGTACGCCGCCGCCGCGCTTGTTCTTTTTTCCACCTTTTTTCTTTTCTGGCTGCACATGCACCGTTCCGTGCGATTCTTTTTTCCCTTCTGGGTTGTTTTTCTTTCTTCTTTTTTTTTTTTTTATTTCCTTGCACGCGGCGTTGTTCGCGCGACGAGGTTTCGATTCGATCGATCGAATTCGTTTGTCGACGCTGCGGGTGAGTTCGTTTCGTTGAGAATTCTTTTTCAAGGGTTGACGTGCTTCGCGTGATTGCGTCAGAGTTTGGAGAAATTGGGAACTTTTAAACGAGAACGGTTTAATAATTTGCGAACCGTTAATGGAAATTTAGATCGGAGATGTTAATTGAAACGTGGCCCTTTTTGGTTGGACGGAATTCATGTAACAAAGTCCGGGTGGATAATTTCGAGGTTCTTTCATAAGAAAGGTGAAAGACTCGACGATAAATTCGATATCTCGTCGATCGTAAAGCAATTTTGCGGATGATTGGGCGTGGAAACAGCTCGAATTACGATTCCATCGTCGCGTCCTGCGTGCAGCGAATCTCTCGCGACGAAAGCCGGCTGCAGGAAACCCGTTTCGTTGGCTGCGCCCAAAACGAGGTTATCTCGATTCTCAGCGAGTCGTGCGTACGCGTGTAATTTCGATATTCTGCTCGATTTCCGACACGTCAGACTCTCGGACGATCGTTCGATTCCTTTCCCGTATCTCTCTTTAGCTTCTTCGTCGACGCTCCGTTTCATCAAATTCTTGCTCGACTCTGGATAGGTCAACTAGATCCGCTCGAATGTTTCGTATTCGCGGATCTACGAGATACTAGCAACCGTAGATCACCGATCCGTGATATTATAGCATTCGCTTCGAAAAAACTTGGACTTGAAAACTTTTGCCTTCGTACACGGATTACAAATCGGGCGCAGATCAGGTCGCGAAAATCGTCTCGACGAAATTGCCGGCGACGACATCGCGCGCAGAGGGAGAGACGGGAAAGCAAAAGCCCGATAAAATGGCCGCGTGCGCGTACACCGGCCTCCGCTATCTGATCGTGAAAGCTGAAATACAACCGCCAAATGCTCGTACTTTCTACCGTGCTGCTTATTGCGAGCTACGCGCGATAGCAAAGTGATAAAACGGTCTTCGGAGAGAGAAAGAGATACGTATTACGTGTAAGCGTGTGGAGAAAGAGAAAGAGAAAAAGAGAAGGAAAAGAGCCGATCGCAGCGGCGCGGGTGTTCCACTTTCCAAGCAAAAGATACTCGCGAAGATAGCTTGCACGGTCCTCGGACGTTTTCCAGCTAGGCGAAAAAATCGAAATGTGCTCGATAGCTCGATTTACGGACCGATACCACTCGCTGTCGCTGTTTGCCTACAACTTGGAGTTACTCCGACTACGACTCTTGCCGACCGACATAGATATTCCCTCTCCATCTTCCGCTCGGTCTTCCTATTAGGAAAGTAGAAATTGAGGTTTCTGAAATTTTCATCGAATCACGACTGAGTCGCGTCTTCGGACGAACGTCTCTTCAAAATGCCTCCCAACGCTTCGATGAGATCTCTGACGATACTACCCGCGAGCCAAGCGCGATCGTTCGAAGCTCGGCCATCGTTCGTTTCTTTCCCGAATTTCTCGAGAACGAGACCTACCGACGAATCGAAAACCCGCCCGCGTCGCGAGACAACAACTCAATTCACCGTCAATTACTAAATCGCGATACGGTTCGCGGCGCGAGACGATAAGCGACCCGTTTCAAGTCGGTAGCACGCGCCCGTTACGCGTTGAACAATTTGCATATCGCCGTTTGCAAATTTACGATCGCGAGTCGCGCGGAAGAATCGATAGATTCCGACTTCTGTTCACCGTGGTTGGTCGGTCTCGAAGGCGCTCCGCGACATAATTATTCATACGCGATGCCGGGGAACGCGACAGGGGGAAATCGATCGTTGCAACGGTTGTTGCATCCCCGCGCGATACACTCGCAAGATCTGCATATCGTCGTGGATATTTATGAACTCCGACGAAGAATCGATCATTCCACACGCGGCGGCGGAGTCGACATTGTTACTCACGGGGTGCGAATAAATTAGCGCGAGCCTGACAGGATCGTTTATCGAAAATGTTGCGGCAACTCGATCCTTCTGGCGCTCCGGTATGTTGCAGGTGAAGGAGGTCGTCGTTGGTTTCCGAAGAAGTAGTCATCTAAAAATCATTCTCGACGAGGAACCCTCGCGCTTTTCTAGCAAAAGTCGAGAGGAAGATCTCTCACGATCGGAATCTAATCTTCTCCGTGAACACCGACGGTGACCTTGAGGTACAATCGAACGTCGTGTTCCGATGTCAGAAGACGTTCGGTCCAATTGGAACTTGGCAGCGCAATTGAACGCTGATCTAGCGTCCTCCGACGAAGGAGCGCTATATTTAGTCGCAACGGAAACCTTGTTCGAGCCTTGTTAGTCGAGTTCTCCGGGAAGTCGACGCGGTTGACCAAGAATTCGTTAACCTGTCCAATCGTGGCAATTGTGACTGGCCGATGGTGTTTCGTCACGGTCGCGATTCGGTTGAAAGCGCGCGAGCGCGCGAGAAGAAAGCAGAGATCGGACGACAATGTTTCGCGTTGATAAATCAGATCGGAGAAAGTTACAACCCCAATTAACCTCGGTGATACGGAATGACTCGTGCTCCGAGTTCGTTGAACCGATCTCGGAGGAGAACGAGCTCGAACGCCACGAGCGAAGCGTTTTGGTTCGTCCACCTGATAGGGAAAACCTGACGTTTGGCAAACCGAATGGGAGGTGTTTTGTAATCCGTGCTACCGATTCGAAACGGTGTTGATTCTTCGCGTTAAAGCAAATCCGAATCGACATCTCTTTGTCGGATTTTGTCTGTCCGTGGTCGACCTCGAAACTTGTCGCGTGACAAAGAAGATTCGGTCGATAAATTGATAGCAAACAGTTCGTTTGGCATAGGTCGATCGTAATTCACGTGTCACTCAGCGATGCGCAGTTTCGGGCCCGGTTTTTTTTTTTTTTTATCGAGGTGATTGACTCTTCTGCAAAGGTCGATTGGGAACCGTGCGATCGCGCGTTTCGAAAAGCGTAGATCTCGGATCGATCAGTCAAGACGCGCAGTCTATTACAAGGACTAATTCGATAAAACAATTAATCGAGCACCTTGGATAGGACGTTCCAAGTAAAGGGAATAGAATTTGCGTCGCAAATCTCTGGATGAAACAACTTCCGACAACGTTGCTTCTCCTCGAAGGTAGACCCGTCTAGGTTGCGATCGAACAACGACGATCGAAAGTATCAAAAGCGACGGTTTGGTCGTTGGTCGCGGGAACGATCGGATTCGTTTCGAATTTCTTCGCACCCATTTGCATGGAGGAGCCGGTTCGATGAACCCGAGGCAGGGGTCAATTCGGAGCGGGCCCTGGAACTTCCTCCAACGAGACCTAACCCGGCGAAACCTCGACCCGACATTGAGGCAATGAATTACGAAAATGATTAACGGGGGAGGGGGAGGGGGAGGGAGGGATGGACGGGAGAACGAAAGCGTCGCGTTTCGGACGCCGGCGCTTACGCATCGGTCGAATTCAGCGAGGCGACAAAAACGTCGAGCCGAAACCTACGTCAAACTTGGGTTAACGGTTTAACGAAGAGAGCCATTGTCCGTGAAGCTCGCGGGGAATTGGGCCGAATTGCGTCACGAACCAGCGACGAGAAAGTGGAAATTACAAACGGCCGGCGCAAAGAAACGTACCGCTACGTGATCGGAGTCACGAGGCGATCGCGATCGAAGGGACGAGAGCCGTTCGATGCTTCCAACGAAACTAGACGCGGTTTTCGAGGTGGCCACGAATCCCTCCGCGAGCGTCGATATATATCGCGAAACCAAGTCTGCTCCCCCCTTCTCCCTTCCGTCTCTCTCATTCACTCCAGGAATCCCCCGTTCCCTTCGGTCTGTTCTCTCGGTTCGTGTTCAGTCTTTCCTCCCCCTCTGGGGTCTGTCGTGCAATAGCGAGTTCAACGAACCCCGGGATGACGTGATACTGCCATGTTGGGAATTTATTATCTGACTCCGTTGTCCAACGACCCCCGCTTTTTGTGTATCGCGACGCAACCAGGCCGCTCCGGGTTAGTTCCTTTCCGATTTCAACGGGGGGAGAATCGGTTGCTCGGCACGCGCCGTCACGTGGCGCGGATCGCGGCCTTAGGCGTGGATTTTCACGGTAGCGATCGGGGGAACCCGGCTGCTGGCTGCATCCAAGGAATTCCATGGAATTCGGACAGGTGGTGGTCACGCGTACAGGTCGTACGATTTGTACTCGACGAGCGTAGCGCGCGAAGACTGACCGTCCCGATAGCGGGCCACGAGGAAAGCCTATGCGGTTCGTGGACACCGAAAACGTTTCTTGGCATCGACGCGTAGTGCTGCGTGGGAATTTTTTAGGACGTGACACCATGTGAATCGTAGATGGAACGTAGTAGGTACTACGTGATTTGTCATCGTTGCGTTTGATCGTTGTTCCGATAGATCGGCGGAATTAGTATTCGTCGGTGCTTTTGTTAGAGAGAACGGACTTTTACTCGGGTCGTTGGTCTGTATACGAAAGACGATTAACGCTGCTCCTATCCGAAGAATTTGCGGCTGAAATTTCATCTAACGCAGGTGTAGAACATCGTTACGATTCCTAGGAACCACTCGAATTACGTGCACGGAGCATTTTCGCTATCGCGAGAAGCGTCGCGTTTCGTGTGTTTATCTACCGGTTCGTAGTACGCTAAACATTCTTTTACGCAAAGACTTTAGTCTCGTCGTACCGCGAAGCGACGAAAAACAGAAACGAGAGATTCTTTCCGGTTTAAATGTCATCGTTGATAGAGCGCAGCGTTTTCCAGGCACGTCAGACGTCGTCCAACCAGAAATTCACTTCCCTCTTGCGAGTCGGGTTTTCTATTCTCCTTGGAAACCCATTGGAAGGTTGCATGATCGATTCCGCTTATATGGGCCCGTGCGAGTGAAGATGTCTCGCGACGTCGCCTTAATCGACGGATCGAGTCATTCCTCCCAGCTTTCGAACGGCCTTGTAGAAACCGTTTTCCCGTTCCTGATCGTCTCGTCAAACATCCACCGGTCGAGACGCTGGACGTTGCCGTTGTTGTTGTCGATGCGATCGAATGCAGTCGCGTCGCGAGGCAATTAAAACGTGAATTTAATCGCGTTCCTACGAGTTATTCGTCGTTTCTTGGAAAATATACTGCTCGAAAGTATTTTTCGTTTTCCTTCGATTGAAATTACGTTCGAGCGGGCTTTCTTGTAACATAGCGCGACTTCGCACGCTGTGGACTCCAGTCCAGAGTACTGGAGGGGTTGACAAACAATTAGATTCGTAATAACAATGACGTCCCGTCGGAGCTATTTCGCGACAGCAATTAAGACGGACACGCGTTCCGCATGGAATCAGTTAGCGTCAAAGAGGATCTGGCTCGATTTCAAACGATATTTTCGAGCCAGTCGGAGGTATACTATACGGAGACGCGAAAAATTCTCTCCGATTGTTCTTGTTTTCGCTATTTCCATATCTCGTCGACCGGATTCATTAGCGTCAATTTTGCGAAACGCTAATGGGTTGTCTTGAGTCACGGTGTCGTCGCTTTCGCCACTCCCAGACGTTTTCGAAAGGTGGAATCATCTGCATCGTTATCGCGTTAAATACGATATTAACATCGAAATAGCTGCAGCTGGTCTCGAAAATTAACGAGCAAAACGTTGAGGCGAAACATTAGCTTCGGAAGACGTTTCGATTCCCAATTAAGGAGAAGAATTCAACCCCGAGTTTCGTCGATTGAAATTGTTCTAGAGCCAATTTGAATTGCTGTAGGTGAATCTTAAGTGCTCCTAAGCAATCGTTCCTTTGCAAGAGAAACGCGAGAAGAAGAATTATTTTTTAGTTTAGAGGGGAAAGGAGAATTACTTTTACGATTATTAATGTACCAGCTCGTGGAAATACGCAAACATCGAGACGCAACGTTGAAATTATTCCTCTCGAATTCTTTGGCGAAAGATGTTTCCAATTAGAAACTATCCCCCGCGGAATCTGTCCTCACCGTCCGAAGGAGGGTAGGTCGGTAGATTGGCGGACAAAGAGAGATGGTACCAATTTTCCAAGGGACGGGCAGAGTCCTGCTGGATAACGAAAAACACGTTGATCGAACCGGCCAATTCAGCGTTTCCCGTCTTTTGTCTGTTGCAGAGTGGAAAGCTCAGCGTTGCAGTTGGTGTACCCGCTGGATTCTCGTCCGGTGCAGCTAATCTTCCGGGGGTTGCAGGTGGTCAAGGAGAAAAGAGCCCTCCTCCGAGATGTCTCTGGCGTCGTTAAGCCAGGCGAGCTCTTGGCCGTCATGGGCCCTTCAGGTACGACGCCGTCGATAGATTAAGAATACCTTTTTCTTTTTTTTTCCTTATTAGCCTTGTTTCCGGTCCTCGGTAATCCTTCAATTTCGGGACAGATTGGCCATCGACGGCACGGGGAGAATCTCCCGTCCGTTCCGTTTCGAGTCGATTCGAACCTCGATCGAGAGATCGTCGCGTGGATAAGCTCGAGCCGGTGGTATCTCTCATCCGGGTGGATTTTATTTGTCGGGGATTTACGTTTTGCTTCGAAAGCGATTCGCGCGGTACACGGGCGTAGCTGAGTTTGGACAAGCTTGGTAAATCGATCTCGCGGGGATGGAGGATAAGCGGATGGTTCGCGACGCGATGGAGTTCTGAGAAACGAGCGAAGTAAATATTTGAAAGCGATATCGACGACGGTACATCGCGATTTTGCGCTTTAAGACATTCTAGGACACGTTATATTCCTAAGTTATCGAAAGACGAGAAGAATAATATTTTCATGAGCACCTTTTAGCAGTTCATACTTGATCTATAGAAACGGTTTCTATAGATATTCTCGACGAATATCGTTAAATTCGTTAGCTCAATTTAGATTTCTATTGTTCTTTTCGTATATTTTCTGTCCTTTTATCTACAAATCCTATTTAACCATTGCTGCATGGAATGATGGCTTTAAACGCATACGGAATATGCGCATATCATGTACATACATATATTTGCGTGCAAAATATATGTCCCAACTCCGTTTACATATAACTAAAAGAAAGTACTCCGCGCTCGCGGATAGGAGACCCATTTTGTTTCGCAATTCTCGATGTGTGGCTATACGGGTACAGCGCGTACGAAAGGGTTAACTACGATAGCATTGTACTCGTAAATCACAACGGTGCATATATCGCAAACACACGGTCTCGCGCGCACGCACCGACACCTACACTCGTACGCCTATCATCCGACACCCAAAGCTCTGACACGCACTTGGCTGAAAACCGATCCTCGCATCCAAGTCACTCGATCGCTATCCTAAACACTTATCGTTCGCGCTCGAGGCTCGAAAAGTTTATTCACCCCGTTGTTACGCGACGACTCACGTTTTGCAACGCGATACGCGACGTAGCTCGAAAGTGCCGACCAGCGGGTTTCAGGGTTCAGCGGATCGACGACCGCGAATCTTGACCTACTGGCGGACAGAAAAATTAGGCCTGGCTCCGCTCGAATTATTCGCTATTGGAATAATTTTGTCGCGACGCGGACAAATGCGAAATTCGCGGATCGGAACGGCCTCTCGATCGCGATCGCGCGAAACTTGGCCGTTTCTATCTTTAGAAGATATCTTTCCGCGCGGTAACGAGACGGTTGCGTCCCCCCGAGCGATATATTATCGCGAGATTCCTCGTTCCCCTCGATACTCGTTTAACAAGCCAGCTCGCAACCCCTGCGCGTCCGCGCAGGTACAAATCATCCGGTGCTTTGCTGTTTCACGGTTTGTCGTTAATGTCGCGTTCAACGAGCCGGACGGTGCATTCGCCGCTGTATATCTCGGCTCAGCCACGCGAAACGATTCTAGGAATAAAATGTACCATTCCAGCGGCGCGTTTCAGTGGAACGTTGACTCGAGGGCGCCGTTGAAACACGGTCTCGTCTTTGGTAGCGAATAGGTGAATCAGTCGGGCTGCCGCGAACGGGTACACTGAAATGTTGCCGGGGTGACTCGGACCTTGAGCTCTGCACGATACTCGCGTGACTTTCTGGGTAATTGACAGTCGCGGGATATTTGTTGAACGATTCGAGTAGACGGCGCCTGGGTGGTTGTAATATTTCCAGTCTTCGTGGCAAGCTTACAGGTCGTGTCACTTTCAACGTCGATTTCATCGCGAACAACGAAACGATAAGTATAAATCGTATATCGTTTCGCTACGAATTTCGCCGCGAAATTGAATTAGGCGTAGCCTATATTGTTCGTCGACGCGATCTCTGGTTCATCGCTAATGGTACACTCCTCTTTTTTTTTTGCACAGGTTGCGGCAAAACCACATTGTTGAACTGCCTGTCAGGTCGGGTGGGAGTGGACGGCGGTGAAATCTGGTTGAATCGCGAGAGGTTGACGAAAAGATGGCGCAGAAGAATTTGCTACGTGCAACAGCAGGACGTTTTCTTTCCCGATCTCACGTTGCGGCAGACTCTCGAGGTGAGTCTCTCTTTATCGTTAAAATTCATCCAGTTCGCGGCAATCGCTGGAATATCATCAAACGAAATTAAAGCTAGCGAGGAAAGAACGGTTTCTTTCGTACGGAAACCAACAATAACCGCGAAAACAGCAAACGCTCTGCTCTACTCGTACGTTCAAGTAGAAATGGACGAGCATAGTCAGACATCGTTCGAGACAATACCTTGGCGCGCTCGCGAACGTAAGGGGAAAAGGAAAACAATGGCCGGACAAGCACTGAAATAGGATCCCTGACGTTCCTGTTTTGCTAGCGAACATAGAAGAATTTCCTCGTTTTCCGGGAAAATCGCGCGGCAACCGTGCCAAGTTTATCGCGCGAAAATTAGGAGGACACCTCGCGCTAGGGGATCGCGTGGAATGCGGGCCGAAAGCCAACGAACATCGCCGTGTTTCGAGGATTTAAGTTTCATTCAGTCTGGAATCGAAGGCGATACACTCGGTGTTCGGTTAACGCTTGCTTTACCCATGCGTATCGTATACTCGGTTCGAGCAGAAAATGTTCAAATACCACGGTACTCGAGTAACGTTTAAACGGTGAAGAATTTTTGTTATTCGATAACAATAAATACTTTTCCATTCGTCGATTCGACGATCGGTTTTCCTTAGCGTTGTTCTGTAACTGTCGTTGCTTCGAGGCTACGACAGTTACAGAGGCGCCATCGTAGTCCAGTTTCCTTCTGGCCGAGAGACGACCGCTGTACGCGCGGCGGCGAAGTATCATCGGCCGCCACTTTCTCTCTCCGCATAACGGATCCTCTTGTGTAACGGACTCGCGCGTCGAGAAAATGGCACGTCCGTCCGCGTTGGTTCGCGGCGCAGGGTGTGTCGACCACGGCTCCGTCACGTCGCGTCGAAGCTTTAAAGCTGCTGGCACACGTGCACTTGAACCCTTTACCGATCAAACATTCGTCGAATGCAGTTTCAATGCTATTCGATCGAAGGCACTCTTCCTTCCACATTGATCGGATTTCCTTTCGTCGTGCTATTAAATATTAAATGACCGCCTAGGAATGTCGGAGACATTATGAATCATCGAATCGCCTGTTTAACGTTGAATTAAGCGAGACAATCGTCGATCTTTCGTATAGTTGCGTTCTTCTATCGATGAATGAAATGGAATCTACGCGCAGCATTGCGCGCAGTCGATGGTGGCTTATTCCCTGTCTCGGTCGTTGAACGACAAAGGTGTGGCTCTCGTCACACCGACAATTTCGACTTTCCTCTCTCGTTCGAGGATGTCCAGCTGCTGCATCACGGCGATCGGTGTGTTTCTCTTTCTTTCGCAATCTCGGGTTCGATGTGTTTCTTGGCAATTTCTAGGATTATTTCCCCGTCGTAACGCAAATGCGTTGGATCGTGATTTGTTCGCTCGATTCAACCTTTTCCATTCGGTCGCGCGTAGGGCGACGCAAGGTACCGCTAACCAAAAATCGAAGAGATCGCCGAGAAGGAGCGGAATCGGGTAAAGCATCGGCAAGGGCGTTATCGTAATCGATTCGACGATCGCGATTACGAGCGAGGCTGGAGCATCCCCGAGGGTGCGTGTCGGATGATAATAATAGACGCAAAGTGGCCTGGATGTTACGAAACGGAAATGCACGTCCACGCCGCCGGCTGTTGCTTACATTACTGTTTAATGCGTAAACGAGGCCGACCAGGTCGAAGACGGCCGGCGCCGAACGATACCGATCTATCCCAGGTTGCTCTCGCCACCGACATAATCGCGTCTATCTTTTTCGTGGGTTTCAGTACCAGGCCAGGCTGAGGCTTCCGGACACGTTCTCGCACTCTCAGAAGATGCAGTGCGTGGATCATATCATCGAGGTCCTCGACCTCGCCGCCTGCCAAGACACCAGTGAGTATAGACCCGGCCGATCGACGGATCGTGCCAAGCCCCTTATTTCCCAACGGCCTGTTTTTACCTATCGCTAGTTCTCCGTCTAATTTTCGATCGTTTTCTTCGAACTAACGCGAGAACAGAGCCCGGTGTCGGGTATCGATAGGTGGATTGGGAGAACTTAGAAGAACGAGGACGTCCGATTCGTAATGATTTTCTATTCTCGTTTTCGCGAAGATCAAAGTCCCTGTATCGGGACCAGTACACAAAATTGTCCCACTTTCTTCGTTCCCGAGACGCATCCGCGTAAATCCGCCGTAATTTGTTTATGCACGCGAACCGAGAACCCCCGTAACAATTTACGACTTCCACGGGCAAGAAACGATCCGCTGGCTTTCAGTGGACGGGGAGCCTCGCCGTTGCCGCGATTTTGATTGACGATTTCCGCGATCGTAACTCATCCACCTCTCGCCCGTAAACCTGGGTCCCGGACGAAACTGGTCGCTGATACTTATTCCCGTTTAAATAAAAAAAGCTCGAGCGATCTTGACGCGTCCTTCGAACTTCCCACGCGGAGACGTCTCTCCGCGAAGAACCTCATTCGAATATCCAAGGATATTCCTACCCTTTTCGCGCGGGACGTTCGAGACGAATAAGATTCCGTCTGGCAATTAATTTTAATTAATCGGGAGTAAGGGACAACGGGAACGTTTGCGCGTGTCTTCGTCGTTACTCGTGCTGCTACAGCGTTTTGTTTGCAGTCATTGGAGATTACACGAAAAGAGGACTCTCCGGGGGCGAGAAGAAGAGGACGAGCATAGCCTGCGAGTTACTCACCAATCCGTCGCTAATGTTGCTCGATGTAAGCCATTTAAACGCATCAGCTACTTTCTACGAATTATTTTGTTCTCGTAATCGTTTCCCGAATTCTCTATATTGAATATTCGAGCGTAGTAAAATACGGTGAGGTCGTTTCAACGACGAAGTGTCGCTAAGGAGACGACAAATTGCATTGTCGTCGCCGAAGAAGGAACGGAACGAGATTAACCTGTATGCTGTCGCTTCCCCAGGAACCAACCAGCGGGCTGGACTCGCATTCAGCACAGGCGCTTATTTCACGACTGAAGAAATACGCGGAGCAGGAGGGCAAGAGCATCGTGGTGACAGTGCATCAACCCAGTTCGAGGATGTTCCACAGCTTCAGTAAGCTTCTTCTGTTGAGTCGGGGTCAGGTGGCGTACTATGGCTCGACGTCGAATATCGGCAGGTTTTTCTCCACGATAGGACTGACGCTTTTGCCACACTACAACCCTGCCGACTTTATACGTGAGTACTTTGCGTTGCTTCGAACAACGAGACTATAGAAAAATTCATTTGTATTTCACGAAGGACGAGTAAAATTTGCTAGCACTCGTTCCAAAACGACAGAAACGAATAATAAAGTATGACGTGACGAGCTTTTGCGTGATCGTAGCCGTGCAGTTATAAAGTCGCAAAGTGCAATAATAGTTAACGAGGCGGGCCCGGTAGAACGATTAAAAAGACCTCGTCGCAAGGTCGAGAGTTTTACGGTTCTCGAATGTAACGGGTAGATCGTGGTACAACAGAGGAACGTCCGATTGTTTCAGTGGAGCAAATAAAGGGGCCAGAAGAGGTTCGGGATCGCATCGTAGCCGCTGCGAGGAACGCAAGACAGGGACCCGACTGCCCGCCGGAACTTCGTCCGGAATATAATCCCAGCCAACATCCGCTCTGCGACCATCTCATCCATTATCACGAGCACCACATCAGCCACAACGGTAAAACATAGTCTACGACCTGCGGTCGTTCGTTAGCTCGCGTGCATGCACGGTTTCTCTTGTAAATAACCGGACCGACGCTGGGAAAAATTAAGCCAGACGAATAATTGCTATACTCGTTCTTTAAACGGTAGAGCTACGAATATTCAACGTTCTTTGTTCTCCTCTATCGTCTCTTTCGAATCGTTTGCGAGTTTTGGTTAGAATTTTAACGACTCGCTATCGAACAAAAATAATTCGCCTGTCCTTAGAGACGAAACGCGAATTTCCCGCGAGACCGTCGAAGCAACTTTCAGCCCTTCATTCCGTCGATGATTTACAGCGAAGGAAGACGAAGGTCGTACGCTGTGGTTGGACACGCAAAGCCACGCCAGCAGCAGCGCCAGTTCCGCGGACGACGACTATTCCTGGCAGTGGCCCACCAGTTTCTGGTCGCAATTCAAAGTGAGTACCGCGAATGTTTTCTGTAATCAGACTCGAAACTACCGGCGCAGCGGGGTTTATTATTCCGCATAAAACCAAATAAGAGAGCCGAGCGAAGCTTTACGGCGAAATAGAGACGCGAGAGGGTGTTCTTTCGGCGAATCCTTTATCGATTACTCCACGAGCTACGGGCGGACGAGGAAACTTTTTGCGGGAGATTAATCTTTCTATCTGGGAAGATGCAATAATGCGGTAAAGACTTCTGGAAGATGAATCTTCCGGCTGAAAGTGTTGACTCTAGGTAGATTTACGGTTCTAGGATGATGAACGTTCTACAAATATTATCCCGACAAACGTACGGACCTTGTTTGCTCGGCATCGTAAGATGTTAGGGTTTCTTTTCGCGCTTGTCTACTTTCCAAACACGAGTTCGATTAAAAGAACACGCGTTCGAATGCACGAAAAAATCATCGCCGTGTTTGCCCGATAATATTTAATAAGTAAATCTAGCGTTGGTAATATATTTTATAGTCGATCTTGTTCGGTCTTAAAAAAAAAAAACTGCGGTACCGATTATCGAAAAATGGCACAGAATTGCGACGCTACCCGATGGTAAGCGAAGAATGTGGAAATTATGTAGGGCAATGGCGCAGTTTCATAGGCCATCGTCGTTTCGTGTATCTAGGTGAACGAAGCACGTGGAGATATCGGTATTGGAAGCTGGCCGAAGGAGAGATCGAAAAGTTCGATTGCACGCGAGAAATTAATAGAGCATGGAACGGTAATATGAAAATTTAGATGGGTGGTCTGGTATGCGAGAGATAATACCGCTGGTAAATGGAAATGACATCAGAATTCAAGTGTAATGCTCGCATTAAATTCGTATCAGTCGTCGGCTGTTTAAAACGAGACTATTAACGCATTCCAGATAACTTTCAAGGCAGCGAAGTCTCGTTGTTCGTTTCGTCGAAGGTGTTGCGTTGCACTCGGCTCGAGTTCCCCTCGCGACAACGCAATTTTCGCGCAACATGTTCTCCTCGTTGAAAATTTGATCGAGCAATTTTCTCGCACCGGAGAATGGAACCAAAGTAATCTCCCTTCCCGCTGGAAATTAACTGGATCGAATTAAAAACGACGCCGAGCCGAATTAAACCGCGAGCGTCACCGCATGAAAGTTTCGATCACGCTTTCTTGGATCACGATGTACGCGACATTCGTAGTTGCCGAATCGACGAATGAAAAGTGCACGCGCAACGCGGTGCTAAAGAGGACCGACCGCGCAGAATGGGGATCTAGGTCGCGTTTACACGATTCGCCATATCCGGATAATTACCGCGACCAGTATGCCCGTTTGCGATGATGCCGCTCTTTGTACGAACGCACCTCGCCACTTGCATCACTTTTACCCGACGGAACCGTTCTTCCACTCGCGTTTCAGCTCTATCGAGGCGGAGAGTGTTTCACCCTTTCCGCGAATTCCTTCACCGTTGGATTCGTAGCGACGATGCGTGCGAAGCTGGCTTTCGACCGATTAATTATCCAAACGAATAAATTAACGATAGAAATATTGCCCCTCGTGAGCGCGTGACAATGTCACGATTGCAACGTTGCTACGCTACACCTCTTCGGTGGAGTTCAATTATATCGGCGGCCGTGAGGAAATAGAACGCAAAGTTGCACAATGCCGATTCCGAAGGCCCCTTTAAATTATAACTATATACGCACGCTATTTAACCGTGAAGAACGGAGAGGAACTTGACAACGTTAATTACTCAATTATCGCGACTATCGCGATCGGACGAGTCCGTCGATTCGTAATACCTCCAGTAGCAACTTCTTAAAGGGTTCGACGGTTGCGAGTAGATGCAATCATCGAACCTTCCACGGCAGCTAAAAACTATATTCGCCAAAACATTTTTTTACGATTTAACCAGTTCGACGACGTGTACGAATACGACTCGTTACTTCGCCGAGACGGGCTATAATCGTAGTATTACAGGTTTACGATTCAAAGTCGCGTTGTTTTGTGATTCCAGGTATTATCAGAAAGAAACTTTCAAGAGGCACGGCCACGGATGCTGTCTCGTTTGAATTGGTTGCAAACGATAGCCCTTGGCTTGCTCGCCGGACTGCTGTGGCTAAGGCTTCCCAGAACCGAGGCGGCTCTTCACGACATCCAGGGCTGGATGTTCTTCAGCACCACGTATTGGATGCTGTTCGCACACTTTGGTGCACTCTCCAGTTGTAAGTTGCCGCCGTTCGAATTATTTCAGTAGAAAGTTCGATTCGAATTTCATCGCGATATTTTCGGAATAGCGTTCTCGAGACTTCGATCTTCCGGTAAATCAAAAAGACATCGATTGTTCGCGTTCGTAAATAAAATAAAAAAAAAAAAGTAACCGCGGACACGTAGAGCCAACGGAACGTCGAGATTCTCAGGTAGTCGGCTCGGCATTGCGCAACTCGCAGAAGCAGATCGAGCAGATTGGTTAATTGAGTCACGACGACGCAGCGAGCTCAATCAGCCATTCAGCGATGCCCGTTTTTTTTTATTGCAAAGATTTGCAAAGGACCAGAGAACGGGTCAATCAAGAATGTTAGTCATGTAGGTCGCGTCGTGACCCACTGAGCGCAATTGAGGCCCTTTTGTCGACGATGCCGTGCAAAACAAGCGTGACGAATTTCAGACGGGGAATCACACTGTCGTATGACGCTCGTCCCGATACGATCCACGGTCAAATTCAACATTTCGTCGCGAGGAAAGTCTACTTCGCGATCTTTTCGATAGCGTATTTTACTCGTTCGCAATGTCAGCTTGCTCGTGTCTGAGTATACCTAAATTTCTGCTTCTTATAATAATTTATAGGAAGTGTATTTCTCCGTGGATTTCTCCGACAATTATAAATGTGCAATCGTAAAGCGTCCCCGCAGACGAAACTCAGGGGAGCGAAGCGAGGATGAAAATAGCTAAGAGCTACTTTTAAATTCATCGCGATGAAAATTAGCAGAACCCATCTCCGGGACGATTTCACTGACGCGTCCCTCCGAGAAGAAAGTGCAATAAAGATTCACGCTCGACGAGCGTAGCGGACAACGTCGACGGATACCCCAGCCCGGGCCGGATAAAGGTGACAAATCGTCGGGAACAAAGGGCAGTAAACGATAAAACGGAAAAGTTAATAGGCGCACGGCTATTCCCCGACTATTTTAGGAGCCGCATAACTTAGGCATAGAAGTTCGCCACGGTTCTAGCCTCTGCTCCTTTGACGACCGTGTGGCGTTTTACAATCGTCGTCACTTATCCCCCGTAGAAAGCGAAACGGCCCGGCGAGACGCTAAAAGGGAACTCGAAAAGGACGTCGGTTCCCTTCGAAGCTGTAAAACCGATTTTAGCATCGCCACTGATTCTTCTCTTCCTTCCCTTTCATCAACCCCTTTCGCGGATCTTCCATGTCCGAGCGAGATAAAATTTAAATAAAAGAACGTTTATTGTTTATTTCATCCAGTTATCGTAGCGTTCGAGTATTCGAATAGACAAGTACGAATTTCTAGCATCGTTCGACGCTTTCTTCGTTCCCTTTTTATCTTCGTCGTCGAAACGGCCGCTCCGTTTCCGAGACATTTACAGAGATTCCCATCCGCGACAAATGGGTTTCTCGTAGAAACGTCCGAGTACCTTCCAGTTTGCCTCGTCCAATAAGCTTCACAGGATCCCCTCGGGAGCGGATTTATCCCTACGAAGTTTGTTCCGTGGGTCTGTTCCAATAGTTGTATTTTCGTATTACATATTTCTCGCGCGATCCGAGAAGGTCTTCGAAACGCCCTGGAACATGTTTTTCCTTTTATCCACCGAACGTAGAATCCTCTGAACGTTGTCTCGAATCGAACGTTTAAATATGCAACTCCAACTAACGGAAATGAAATGTTTTGTTTTTCAGTTCCTCCCGAACGGGAGGTTATCAACAAGGAGCGGTTGTCTGGATCGTATCGGCTCTCTGCCTATTACCTAGCGAAAATGGTCGGCGAGCTGCCGCTTACGATTACACTGCCCGCGGTCTACCATATCATTAGTTACCCGATGTTGGGCTTCCACAGTCCGGCAGTTTTCGTCACTCTGCTGGCGTTCCTCTTACTCAACACCGTCGTCGCGCAGGTACGTCTCGTTCACCTTCTTTGCGAAAAATAAAAATTATTATACGATGATTACTATCAAGCGAACTTATCGTCGATTCTCACACTCTTGCAACTCCGACGCCTCCTCGCGAACACGCGCTTCCGAAACAAAGACATTACGAGACTAGCGCTCACGGTTTCGTTTCCCGGAGTAAAATAGGTACTTCATTTTATTATCCCGCGTGCAAAAGGAAGTCGTAAAGGCTCCAAGTAGAGGTTGTAGTTTTACGCGTATTCAGTGGCCTGAATCCGACCGGAACGCGACTCTCGGGTCAGAGTTGCCACGGAGACTACAAACGACGATAATTAGTCCTTAATAATGGGGTATTAACGACACGGTACGAAACCAACGCGGCGAACACCTATGGGCGTCCGTCCGGTGCTTATGGTCAGCGAATACGATCGCGAGGTTTCCGCGCAACGCGCGTGCAAAGCGTTCAAATAGCAGAAATAGAAGAGTCGAGAACGTTTGTTTACAGAGGGAGAACTTGAACCCGCATGTAAGATAACTCGGTATTCGAGTACTCGATAGTACTCGAACGGTGCGATAAACTCGAGATATTTTTCGAAAAAAGCATTTTGGATTAATCGGACAGATTGGGAAAACAATGTCAAGAACCGTCGAATCGACGGTTTTCGTTGTCGACGAAGTACGAATGGTTGGTATTGCCGTGCCGGCGACGAGTGTCGCGTTGCTCTGACGCAATCGCGGCGAATATTTTCCCAGCGCAAAACATAAACAGCAAGAATTTCGCGGTTTCATATTTTTTGTCGTACTTCCCCCCTTCTCCCTCCCGTCAGCCCTCGACACTGTCCACCTACGGTCAATACTAAGTCATTGTAGCATGAAAGGCGGTCGCGATTTACTTTCAAAACCACCTACCTATTGACGGAAATGAGTAACTCTCGCGTTTCACAATACACGACGTGTACAGTCGCGTTTAGAACCGAGTGCGACGACAAAATTCGTCAAAAGTCGTCGGCTCGCGTAGAATATTTGAAAGATTCAACGAGCACTTTCGATTTTAAGCGTACCTCGCGGAACATGATGGCGCGTCTAGGTTTCTTGTATTCGAAACGAGCGAGTCTAGCGAAAGCTAAGAATTTTTCGCCGTCTGATTTCAGAGTGTGGGATTCTTTGTTGGCGCCTGCTGTTTGGACCTCCAGGTTAGCATAACCGCGTCCGCGCTCTACACACTCGCGACGCAGTTGCTAGGCGGTTATTTGGCGACGGCGGTTCCACCTTGGCTCGCGTGGGCCAGATACGCGAGCATGGTGCACTACGCCTATCAGAACATGCAAATCCTGGAATTCGGCGTCGGTGAGCCGATCACGTAAGTAGATAAACCCTCGTAGGCGTTCTCGTTCGCGTGTGCCCTTGCCACTTGTTCGACGATTCCAGCCGAGACCAGGGATCTCTCCAAGGATCTCGGATCCTTTGCACTGATTTGTCAGTTCAAAAGTGTACGTTCGACCTCTAACCCGAACCACTAGTAGTCCCGTCTACACGTAGCAGTGCACGTTTCCTTCGCTGCCAACTTTGTCCATTGATTTTTCCGATTAACCATTCCCCTAATAGTTTCTACTTACGTACGTTAACGTAGACGCGATTACCCATTTGCCCATACCGAACTTTACATTCAGCCTAGACTTTCCATGGAAATTCAGTAACACGCAAACGCGTCTCACTCTCCGATTTCAACTCGATCCCGCGAATCGATGAGGCTTATTAAATAAAAACCGCGACGGCAGTTGGCGAACGCTCTCCAAGTGTCGCTAATTGCATCGGAGGAACGCCGCGTTTAAATAATAGATGAACTTCAAACCGGGACAGCCCTCATGCATTATTCACTCCTCCGTTCCTAGTCGTTTCAATTCGTCCGACTCGAGATCGTGAAATTCCCCGAGTCTCGCGCGAGACACCCTCCAATGATCCGCGACGACGCGTTAATCGGGTTAGCCGAGGCTGATCCGTTTATCCGCGCGAATCTAGAGGCGAAAAAGAAAGCGACGGTTTTGGAAGCGGAAACGGTTCGCGGGTAAAAGCACGAAAAATAAGTACCTCAGTCAGGGTCGCGATGCTAACAAAGATCCGAGAAAATTCTAACGAGTTTCGTTTCAGTCACAACGAGAACTCCGTTCTCGCGGTTAACCGAGACCCCTAAAAATTTCTTTGATAACCGTTTTCACCGTATCGACCCGGTACTGTTTTGCGCGACCCGTTAGGCTACGTTAGCATCGTTGGATATACCTTGGACCCGAATCCTACGAGACCCAACGTCGTCCCTCGTCGTTCGCTCGCTGTTCCACCCACCATGGTTTAACGTTTACTTGTTTTACTATAGATGCTCGCAACCAAGCAAGTTTCCGGAGTGCAGGAACGCCACCACGATACCCGTCACCGCGATTCTGGAGAGCCAAGGCGGCGCCAGGGGTTCGGGTCTTCCACTCTGGGCGAACACGGCCGTTCTCTTGGCGTTTCTCGTGGTGTTCCGCACCCTTGGGTATCTGGTGCTCCGTTACTATCGCGTGCCGAAGTGAGTTGTCGCCGCGAGCCAGGACCTGTTGTCACATCGCCTGCGTTCGGACGCTGATCGACGGATCGACGGACGTAGGGCGGGCCCTGCCCGCCGTCGCGACGCTGCGCTGACGGGAACGTCGCCGAGCATATTGACCCTTCGTTTCGTCAGCCGCGAAACGGAACGTAGCTCGCAGAACTGAGAACGAAACTGAGCGCGAAAGTTTATTTTTCCAGGAGAATAGGGTTCAGCTTGGGATTATCCGGGTCGTCGAGGATGGCGCCGAAGAAACGACAGACCAAAGAACGCGTCGATCGATCTTTTCGCGACGAACGATTAACGCCGAGTACAGCCTTTCGCTCTACTTTGGATTTACGTTGCGATCGGAGTCTACGCAATGAAAACATGAATCACCAGCTGCTTGCGCCAACCGCTACAGCTGCTATTCGAAAGGTGTCCAAGCTATCTCTGAATCTCTATGTAAGAATGAAAAATGTCGAATCTCCGATCGCAATAGGTATCGTCGAGCGATAATTCGTCGCGAAGCTTCGAGATCGCTCTTCGAAGCCATTCGAGTCGACCGCTGGCAGCACTATTTTAATTAACGAACGATCAGCGAATATTTTTATTAATTGTACATGCATCTCACAGAATAGTATACCTCAACTAGAACCAAGGACACCGGTCATTTCACGAAACGAAGGGTTAAGAGCCGCGAGAACGGGGGCTTGATCGACGAGAACCCCTCGAAGCGGCAAACGGCGACCGAAATATGCGCGTGTATCGCGTCGCAGCCAACACTTTGGCGAAGACTATGCGTAGGATCGTACACGTAGAGACTTTCTATCGATGCTAACGGGGTACGAGGATAGGAGCAAATGGAACGAGCGAACGTGGGAGAGAGACGGAGTGCGAGGTAACGAGAGAACAACGCGCGACTGGTGAGAAACACACCACACACATACACACATATACTTTTTTGTTTAAATTTTCTTGTGGCAAGAAGGGTATAAATAGTAGAAAGGAAAACACGCGAAGAAAAGGGGAGAGTCCGAGTGGGAGCGAGTGTGCTAATAAACGTGAATGAATGGAAGAAAATATACGAGAAGGAGAGAGGGTGAGTAGCACCGCGGGAGAACTTTTTGGGAAAATCGATGTGCGCCGTCGGGGCGCCGCGAAACCGACTGAAAAAAAAGAAGAAGAAGAAATACAAATACATTTACATACATACATACATACATACACACACACGTATACATGTATTCGTAAGACGACGAATCATTTCTTAAGCCGATGAAACGAGTGAAATGGACGAAAACACTGACATACATACATGCATACACACCAATGGAATCAACTAGACTTAGAGGACACGTTAAGAGTTTGGAGAAATGAGCCTTTACCGTCTAGCGACTATCCACGCGTTTCTTTTTACTTTTTATTACCGCAAGAAGCAATTGCTACGATTTTACAAAATATTCGCCCTAGCTGGTAAGGTGAACTGCTACTATTCATTGCTACCCTTATACTTAGTACTTTTTATTAGCGACGCTGTAAACTAAGGGACGTGGCAAGACGAACGTTTTTTTCTTTCTGTTTCCATTTTATTCTGTTTAACCCTCTATTGCATCACGCGAAAGAAAATGGATCCTTGTGAAATTCACCGAGGAAATTTTACGGGATTTGCGATGCACGATATAGAGGGGGTTCAATGGCTGTGCACATTCAGCCGGTTATCGCCAGAGATGGGTAAAAAATTCTTGTCTAGATAGAAACGTCGAATATCGAACGAGAAGCGAACAATTTTTCGTTCGATACTCCTAGGATAAAAATTAATGCTTCGAAATAAAAGTGTAACCGTTCGGCCGGACGAGCATCGCGAGTAAGTCGCTGTACGTTGTATTTATTCGTTGTCCGTTATTCGAATAAAATTTTGCTCGTCTCCGCCTAACGCTTACCTCAAACGTTGATCGCTAATGTATAAATAGTCGAGAAATACTTTCTATCACGAAACCGTAGGATAAAATTCGTGCAATGGAGGGTTAACGGGCTGTGCCAATTCTTTTCGTACGCGAGAAGAGAGCACGATAATCGATCGAGTGTAGGAAAATTGAGAGTAAACGTAGGAGGACGAAGGTGAACTTGTACGAGGCGAGATCGAGAGAGTCGTGGAAGGGTGGAAATGGGAGCACTAGTGGAGGAGGGTTATAGTTAAATCGTTTTTACGCGTCGCACGCGCGAACAGATACATAAATGGAGGCTCGAGAGTTTCGAAGCAGCGGAGGGGTGGTTGCGCGTCGGCTTCGTTTTTCGAGGACCTGTGTCGATTTTTAGAACTTGTTGGTCTCTGACGTATCTATGTGATGTTTTCTAGGAGCTCGATACGTTACGAGTGGGGATCCAGACGAATCTTTAACGAGCGGTGTAATAATTCATTGGCTACCTTGTGTACATAGAAAATTATATATACAAATATTATATATATATAAAACTATAATAATTATTATCATTATTATTATTTTTATTATATTATTATTAATATTATTAATATTATTATTATTATTATTATTATTATTATTATTATTATAATATTATTATTATTATTTTTAATATCACAATCGCATGTACATGTGAATCTACGGACTGAAAGAGGAGGCATGCGACGTTTTTCTTTTCTCTTTTTCATTCTTGTATATGTACCACCGGGGGAAACGATAAACACATATACATATATCCACACATACACACATATACACGCAGACCTGTGTGATCGATATTACCAAACGATTCATCCGATATCTCGTTACACGGGGATAAAACTTACCTCTCCTGAAACATACATACACAAGTACACACGTACACACGTGTACACTGTCGCTTCTAAGTAATTATTCGTACTCTCGGCAATTTCTCTTTTATTATTTTTAACGATACGAAAAGTATTTAAATTTGTCTAGGACACTCGAATCCAAATGTTTCCGTAACTTTTTTGAAAGGACGTTACACAAGGATCAGAAGCGACAGCGTAGAAACGCGTACATATACTCGGAAGTCACACCAGGAAAGCCAGTGTTCGTTATAGTAGAAAGTAAATAGTTAGATCGGTCGCGAGTGGAACGCTGTGTTTATAGTCGGCCGACGAGCAACGTTACGATACATTGTGCGACGAACCGGACGACTCGTTAGAGTAGCTTTCCTCTTGGACGATTAGACAAATTTTGAGAAACCGTCGCGCGTCAACGAGCCTTGCATATCCTTGTTGGGTCAGACGATAGCGTTGGGCGAAATATAATGTATGATCATGATCACCGATTAATCCGATAGTCATGATTAATGATTAATGAGTAAGCAGTCACGATTATCTCTAAAATGTTACCAGTTACCGACTCATGATTGCGGATTACAGATGTAATTTTTCATCTGACAATTGTGAGCGATTGTTACAAAAGTAATCGCATAGCAGACATGGACAACGTTAAAAATAATAAAAAAAAAAAAAAAAAAAACAAAAAAAAAACATTTGAAACGCAACGTGTTCGATCAAACGAACAACGGATCGAAGGTTGTTCACCTTTTTAATCGTTACTCGAAACTTTTATCCACGCCGAGAGATTTGGCCATCTCTGTCGCAAAATGAACGACCGAAAGGTAAATCATTGTTTATCCGTTACTCGTTCGATAAAAAGTTAATGTTCGAGTTACAAAATGAAATATTTCACGTTAAAGAAATGGCAGTTTAATCGATTTATTCGTTACTCGTTGAATAAAAATTAGACTTCGTGTTACGCAGCGAGATATTTCACAGTGAACAAATAAAAATTGAACCGTTCGATCGAGTAAACATTGTGAATAAATCGCTGTACGTTGTCTCGATTCGTTATCTGTTATTCGAATAAAATTTTGCACGATCTCTGCGCTGATCCAACGACCATTGGCTCTCCGATGAACGCGCGATGGGATTCGTCCGGTGCACGCACAACGCAATATCCACCAAGTGTTCAATCGGGTTCGGTGAGGAGAACGTGGGTGAGGAGGTAGGAACGAAATGAATTATGATACAGGCTAGCGTAAGTGATAAACCAGTAGAAAAAGGATAATAAGCGAGGAATAACCCAACGTTTCGACCTCTGGTACTGGACATCCGTCGGAAAATTGTCTTCTACGTCGGCGCGATTATCCTTTTCCTATCGGAGAACGAGTTGCTTCCCAATAGTAGGATTTAATAAGGGGGGATCAATCGGTGAGGAGGGGATGACGAGTGCACGCACTCGCGCGTATCGGGACAAACAACACGGGGGAAAGATGTTTAAACAAAGATTTGGCTGTGTCAATGTCTGTAACTGACTAATTCGTTTGTATCGCTTTCTTTTTTCTACTTAACTGTTTAAACTGTATGCGAGCGAGAGAGCGAGAGAGCGAGAGAGAGAGAGAGAGAGAGAGAATGCTAGAAAAAAGTCGATAGAGGACGAAACTCAGCGCAACGGAAAGGAGCAGCGCACACCGGTTAACAGAGATGGACAAAATTCTTATTTAACAAAAATTCGACTATCGAATAAAAGATAAATCGTTGTACAGAGTTTCTATTCGTTATTTATTATACGGAATTAATTGCGCTCATCTCTACCAGTTAGGAGGAAGAGGAGAGTCGTCGACAGTCGCCGTTCACGAACGACCGAGTGTCTCGAGAAGAAAACTCGAACGTCCCCGTGTACCGCGAGGAGAAAACCGCACCACGCGCCGAGAGAAACACTTTTCCGAAACGTTCGACGTTTTCCTCGCTTTTTCTACCATTTGTACACTCCGAAACTCAGCAGAAATTTTCTCCTCGTGGTCGAGGCGGGAGAATCGCTTCCTCAAAGGACCCACTTCCCTCTAATCCTTGTTCTCGGATCGACGGATCCTCGCGTCCAATCATCTACCCGCTTTTGTTTTCCCATCGCCTTCGATGTTTCTCCTCTGCAGCGATATCAGGCAAAACGCGATTTATCGATGACGACCGAAGACGAATCTCTTACTCGGTCGTAATTAGCTCCAAATGATTACAAACGTAGTTTACCATTACCGATTACCAGGACAAAATAATCGGAAACCTGTAGGCGGCCAAGTCTTGGCCCGCGGGAGGACGAGAAACACGTCAGTCGAACGGATCGCATTTTCATACCGCGTAGGTGTCTTTTCAAAATTTTGATACTCGTATTGTATTGTATACACTCTGTACACACCGTTCCGACATTTATATACCGTTTACAAATCACCACTTTCGAACTCGAAGAAAATCGAGCGCCGATTCGAACCAACTCTTTCGCGATTACGACGTTTTCGTTAAAAATCACGATTCGACTATCCGTAGACTGGAACATTTTCGGATCGCAAGCAAGACTCGTACGAATTGTATTGGTTCGAGTCGCGCACCAACGGAGCACGAGATTTCCTCTCGACTATTAGATTGTAAATAATAAACTTAGCCGAAATTTAACGTAGAAAAGTGTCTCGGAATCTCAAGAACTCGCGTGCATTCACATTCCTGACGATGCTCGTTTTCGATCCGCGAGAGGACGCAAACGATGGATTCTCGATGGACGCTCAGCGTTCGAGAGAGCTAATCTTCGGTCGCGAGCCACCACTCGAGACCATTTCGATGTCTACACACGCTTTTTGCACTAAAATACAATAAGACTGAGGTTTTTTTATACGCGTTGACGGGATCGAACACGACGTCACCGCGATTATCTATTCGCGAGCACCGTCGTTGGCAGGACTCGAGGTGGACGTAACACAGCCAAACTCTCTCCTAACGATATTTTACGCGTTTTTCTAGCTCTGGCTTCTTCTTCGCGAGCGCGAGTCAATCGAGTAACGAGAGACGGATATCTCACTTTTGGGGATCGCTTTCGGGAATTTGATGGTTGATCGTCGGACTTTTGGATTAGGAGACCGCGGACGTTTTAGATATTTCGAAAGAGGAACGCGATCGTTGGTCTTTGGAAGGTCAGTGGTCCTCGGTTCGCTGAACTGGCGTCTCCCGAGGAACAAAAATTGGATGATGGGACGTAATAACACGCGATCGTTTCACTGGTTGACAGGCGCGAAGAGCTCGATTAGCTCGACCGCTGGAAGTTGGGAAAGGGGAGGACTCGGTTCGTTCGTCCGACCGAATCGGCTCCGCTCCTTTCGCGTCTCGGGCGTCGGAGAAGAACAAAACGCAAACGAAGAGACCAGTGGGAAAATTAGGGTGACAAGACGTAATAACACGTGACTGTTTCGCTTTACAAAAATAGTGCCTTTTTTTACAAAGACTCTGTTGTTTGTGCCAAGTCGAATTCAACGGATGCGAATGCGTACACTCGCGCGTACACACAGACACACATGCACACGCACACCTACACACGTAGACGTATATTTACAGGGCGAAGAAAGGTGAGCGACGTATGGGCAGAGGGAATAGATTTAAAGAGGACGCGAACGAGTCGAAAGTAGAGTGTATAAGAGAATCTCGATTGGCGGGAAAAAAGAAACGCACGCACAAGTACACGACCACACACACAAACACACGCGGCCACGATATACCGAGAAAGAGAACGTTGAGAGAGTACGAGCATGAGGAGAGCACGAGCGAATGGCAAGGAAAGAGAAATAGTGCGCACCGAGAGCGAGACAGGTACGTTTTCTCGCGAGATGGTAGAAAATATGTAACGCGGGACTAACGAAACAAGAAGAAAAAAATATGAAACAAACAAAAAAAAATGCCAAAAAGTGTTCCACTAATCAATTGCCGCCGTGGATCCCCAATTAGTACCTACCGTAAATCGAATGAAATTACGAATAATTAATCGAATTTGCAGAATCGTGCTAAAGAAGATGAGATGAAACAAAAAAGAGGTTAATATATATGACTCTAATTATGGTTATATATTACGTATAGGTATGTATGTGTATATGTATATGTATATATACGTGTGTATATACATACATGTGTATATATATACATATATAATATGTGCGCGAGCGTGGGCGTACATATACGAGTATACACGGTCGCATAAGAGCGCAAGGAGCACACCGACAACGCGGCACGATTTCTTTTCTTTTTTTCTTCGCACGCGTCGAATCGTAATTAATTAATTACGTACCGAACCGAATTGACACCGAATCATCGGTTTCTTTTCTTTTTCCCGTCAACGGACAATGTCTCGCGAAAACAAAAAGGAAAACCTTCAGACTGTGTACGACTAACTACTATTGTATATACGAATCGTATAAAATATACATACGTATACATATATACATATATAAATATATATTATATTAAAACGGATAATAAGACACTTAGAGCTAACAGAATTGCCCCCTCCCCCTCCCCATTATTACGCGAGATGATATTAGTTATCCGATAGTATTATTACCTGTTGTCCCGGTAGCGTAATAATTACCTACTATTCCCCAACACCCGACGCCCACACCTTAGGAGGAAAATTGAAGAGAGAAAAAAGGAATAGAAGAAGAAATCGTTATCTACCGTTATCATACTTTGAGTTTACCGATAAATCGTTGAATAATGAATATTGGTATAACGATAAGGATTATTATTATTATTATTATTATTATTATTATTATTATTATTATTATTAATATTACATTATATTATATTACATTATATTGTACCGTCATCGATATTATTATCGTCAGCGTCGTCATTGTCATCGTCGTAGTCGTCATTGTCGACCTTCATCGTTCATCGTCGCGAAATTATCCTCACCGTTCCGAACCTACACTATCATATTTCCGATCTATCCCAACCGTTTCTTTCTTAATCCTGTTCCCTAGAGGCTGCGCGTGCACAGCCGTTCGCCTTCCGGTTGCATCGTCGCGTCGAGCTTCTACCTTCGTCGCTGTTTCTTCGCGAGATCGATCACGATCGACAGACGATTCGCGATCGCTCGGCATCCCTCGCGACGAGACGGAAGATATCGGCAATTCGAGTTCAGTTTCTCGAGTGAAAACCCTCGCCTTGTATTTCCTCTGGTGGAGGTCCGAGCTGGAGCAACCGTGTAGCTGAAGAGCGTGACAAGGGTAGCTTCTCGACTCTCGACAACCTCTGAGTATAGCGACCGATATCTTCCGTCTCGACCGCAATCTCCATTGGTCGCAGAGCTATCGTCTCGTCGCGCGATGCTTCCCAGGTTGAACGGCGATTGTAAGGCAACGTTTGGGAGAAGCCGACATTGTTTTCGTGTTGAGGGACATCGCCGAGGGGTTGTCGATGCGTCGCACGCCTGGAGAACGTACGTCGGTCCCTTCCGCGCGTTTTTCATTTTTCTAGAGGCATTGTACGAACCGTGAATGTATGTAGGAAGGCACCGGTGTACGAGAGTTTCCGGAAAGGAAAGACGGGACACGTTGATCCGGGTGTCCCATCTTTTCTCGGAGAAGGGTCTTCAGCGCGGGTGACGCGTCAGAGTTCTTTCGCGGGACGGTTCCTCCGTCGAAGAGTTGTTAATCGAATTAGACTGATTAGGGATAAAATTCGGAGAGACTCCCGCGAGAGTCTCTGGAGATCTTATGGAAGAGTCCCGAGGATACTGTGGAATTCCGTGAGGATCTTGAGTGCCGAACGGAGGAACAATGGATCTCGATCGACGATCGTTGTCGATTCGCGCGAGAAGAACAGCGGACTCCTGTTATCGATGTTATCGTCCCTCCGTTGTCCCTCGATTTCCGTCGCTCTGGGACGTGCGTATGTATGCTCGGTGAGAGCAGCGAGTTCGAATCGAATCGAACGATCGACGTTGATCCCGTCGTGAAATCTCGTTTTTTGTTTTATCATCGACGAATACCCGAGCGACGATTAACTCGCAATTACTCATAATCGAGCGCCGAGGAGTTCGTTGGATATTGTTTTTGCATATCGCAGGAAATACTGCCGGAGACATTAATCGTTGCGCAAAAACCTCGTGGCGGATACTGTCTGCGAATACGATTTTATCATGTAATCTGTCGACGAAACACTTTGTTCGCAGTTTATAGACGCCTTAGACTTACAGTCTCTCGGTTTATTTAATTTGTAAATAAATCACGATTTACTCAACATTAATCAGCTGTTATTTCTTACTTTCCCCAGCATGTACCAGCTACGTACACCGGTGCCTTCTACATCCCCAGCTACGTATAGATTTTCGATTGCGAAAGTCTGATGCTGATCTGTTGAAGAACCCTGAGAACGTCTTCAGGGTGTTTCACGTTATACATACATATATGGGTCGAACTAATTTTGGAAGCATAGATCAGAACCAAAATTATAGTTACCATCAGTGGCGCCATCGGTGGGAGAACGTCCAAGCTTGTAGCCAAAATAGTTTAGCCATCCACTGCTAGATGGCGCCACAAATTCAATTTTTTATTTATTCGTGTATTTTCTTTCTGTTTGCATGTTTACATAATTCTATGCCATCCCAAGGCTTATATGCAATAACTTGAAAGAGTAACGTTAGATTTATAACCTGGAATTTGATTAATCGCTTTGTCAAACGAATTATTTACCTAAACCGAATGTAGCGCCATCTTACCGCAAACCGTCCAAGTTTTTATCAAAATTAGTGAAATTCAATAATTACTTTGCTGAAATTATAGGTTCAGAGTCGTTTCTCTAGCTGAACATTAACATCGCTATATCTGTAATATGATTAGAAGTTTACCTCAGAATATAATAAGAAGAAAAATTATGTATAAAAGTTTGTCAGGTATCAGTGGTGCCATCTAGCGTTTAGAACTGTGAACTATTCGGCAACAAACTTGGTCTCTTTTCCACCGATGGCGCCACTAGTAGTAATTTTAAAATTTTTGAATGTTTGCCGCCAAGAGTTCTGATGGAAGCTTGCAAAATTAGTTTGGCTTCGACCGCGAAATGGCGAAATAATAATAATAATAATATGAAGAAGAAGAAGAAACAGAAATGGAACACAGACGGTAACCTGTCATGATGCCGCGCTAGGTTTGAGTTTCATACGCACAAAGTGTTCGTTTCGTTTTATTTTGCATATTATTCGTATAATTCTGGGGTTAGAGTCAGAGCCCCTCAGTTTAAGGCGTTTAATTACATATCACGACACTGGTTATTCCTCGGAAACTTTGTACGATTTGTGAATTACACGCCACTTTTTATTTCTCTATTTCTCTTATTTTCCTAAGACTTTTCGATTAAGCATATTTAAAAAATGAAACAAGGATATCGAGACTGATTTCAAAGATTCTCCTTCGTTACATATTCGTAAATTGTCTCCATTTTTACGATAACGTTTCGTCTATGTAACGCATGCCAGATATTAATCGCTCCAGATACGGTAAGTGCAGTAAGCGGCTAAACCTGCTCGGTGAGTTCCGGAAGCTTCGAGGTTCGCGGTGATCTCGTGGTTAACCGCGATGGTTAACGTTCCCTTGCGCACTAGCCTCTTACGTGGTCGTGTTAAAATCATCCACGCCGCCAGAATGCAGGATAATTAGTTCCAGAGTATCAACGTGTGTTCATAATGGCCCTCTCGAGAGTTTCGTTACGAGTCGTTACGACCGTAACGTTCTTTTTACGACAACCGAAAGGAAAGCTTCCGAGGCTCGCCCATAGAAAGTATTTTATTAACGACAACAGTTTCTAATCAACAGTTCCCATACTCGTTCCTCATGATCTCCTAATAAAAAAGGTAAGTTTCAAACAAAAAATAAAAATTATGATACCAACTCGTACATTACGCTCTCCTGATACAAGAGGTAAGTATTGATGTTTAATTAAAAGTTATGCCACTTCTTTGAGTACCATGTTCTTCTGATACCAAAATGTAAAATTTCCTCAGAATTTCGATACGTACCCTGTATTTCTCGTGCCACCTCTTCGCATAGGAGCACATGAACGAAACATACCGAAAAATAGCCCCTTGAGTTAGGCAACCTGCACTGACAGACATGTCGGACCGGTTGCCTGTCCGTAGGCGCAAACGTGCCACCTCTTCGCGCATCATGTACTCCTGATACCAAAATCCAAAATCGGCCAGAATTCTGAAATGTACCGAAAATTAGCCCCTTGAATTAGGCAACCTGTACTGACAGACATGTCGGACCGGTCGGACCACATTATGTATTCCTGATACCAAAATGTAAAATTTCCTCAGAGTTTCGATACGTACCATGAATTCCTCGTGCCACCTCCTCGCATATCATGTTCGTCTGATACGAGACTAAAAATTTGGCATGACTTTTAACTGAATATCGATACTTACCTCTTGTATTAGCAGAACGTGTTGATCGAGAAGGTATCACAATTTTTATTCTGGCTCAAAACTTACCTATTGTATCCGCATTACACGTTCGCAGTTTACAACTTAAGCACTTTACAGTTTGCGCATTTTATATCTAAAGATTTTATTACAAGTTCGCAGCCATTAGTTCTCGGTATTATTCGCGACGAATGATTGTTCGTCACGAATAATACCGATTTCCAGGTCTCACCACGTGGAGGTTGCTGCGACTGGAGACCCGGAGATAGAAGGAATCAAAGTTCCTTCGATCTCCCTCTACATAGAGTATACATACGTAGATGCATACTCCACATAGAGTTGACGAGCTTAATACTAAGTACGAAACCGTAGAAATCAAAGAAAACAAAGTCTCTTTGATTTCCAAAGTCCACGTCTGACTCTGCCAAATAATTATTCGAACTAAGAGGAGTGAAGTTAAATCGCGACACGACGCGACCATGAAACTGGACTTACAGAGTCAGTCCCGTTTCCTCTGGTGGGTCTGATTCGAGAGAAAGACGATCAACGTCTCCGCCAGTACTGCACTCCCTGCATACCTTGGGGGTTTAGCAACCATAAAGCCATAGAGAGGGTAGTGGGCCTCGACCTTCGACCATACAGTACAGTACAATACTATATGATCGAAGGTCTCAACAGACTACTGGCATCTCTAGTAAAGATGCTAAAGAGTTACGAAGACAGTAGACCGATACGTCAGGTGTTACAGTCAAGTTACACGACCGACTCGCACCCTTATAGATATAAATATAATATAATATAAATGTAATACAATCACTTCGAGTAAATAATTACCTTCAAAATGTGTGAATCCAGCGTAAAAATTACGTGTAGGAGGGTCGCGCAACCCCCGACGCGTGCGATCGACGCCTTTCCCTTCGTCGAGCCTCGAGGTAAGAAGAAGGTACTTCATCCGCGGCTCGCGTTCTCCTCGCGCGGCCCCAGCAGGCCTAGGTGTCGGTTTGAACGAGGGTAGCGTGCGTAGGTGACGGTTTTCGAGTGCCGACCAGGGTGGAGGGTTAAGAAGGTGGATGTACGTTGCTGGTGGCGGGTGGCAAGGGTCGGTGGGGGTATCGCAGGTTTGGTGGGGGTTGGTACCCGTCGGGTATCCTAGTCGGATGCCAGAACCGCGGTGGAAACTTCAGTGCGCGATCAACTACCGACGTGCGTTTACGGTCGGAGCTCCAGCGGAAGCTGCGAGGCCTGGCTGCTGCGGGGGGTGAGAATTTCTTTTATTTCTTCGCGTGTCTGTCATTCGATCGTCGTCCAATCGCCACCGTTGCGAACACGAATTATCGCGTGATCGTCGCGGTACAATTTTTAATTGGAGCCATTGTTTGAAAGTCAGACTCGTGCAAGTGAATCGTGACTCGAGAGGCGCTCCAGAGGGCGAGGGAAGCTGCTTCCTGGAACGCAACGAATCGCCACGTGTTCTTAACGTCGGCGTCGGTCCGCCTGCGACCTGGGTTGCATGCAATCGAGACCGTTCCTCGGGGAATACGATTTTAGTGATAGTTTGGGCCTTTAGTGCGGGGACCCTTGGGGACTTGAGCGAATCGAGTCGAGTGGAGAGTGCGAGACGTAGAAGACAGTTTTGAATGGGAAATTGTTGTGAAGGTTTCGATGAGTGTACCCCTGTTTTGCGTTTTCAATCAATTCTGAGTTGTACGTGCGATTTAATCGGATGTAAGTTTCGGGCTGGTGGATTCGATGTATCGAAGACTGTTTTACGCGCGCGACGCGTTGATTGCAAGCTTTAATTATATTTTTCTCGAGTTGGAAAATTGAAATTATCGTTTTGATCTCGAAGGAGAACGTTATTATTTCGAGTAAACTTTTTGTCTCGGAGTTGGGTCTTGTTTGGTAAAACATAGCAAGTAAAGAAAAGTTATCGTTACATACGTAAATAAATTAAAAGTAATTTCGCGTCGAATACGCAAGTATCACTTCTGGAATATGTCCTCCTAACACGTCGATGCATCGAGTTTGTAGCGTTCGTTTATTTTCGCTACTTTTTACCCTTATCGAGAAAGTCCCCGAGAAGTTGTTAAGAAGTTATCAAGTTCAGTGCCTCTTCAGGGTCAGGATGTCGATATCGAGGACTCCTCCCATTTCGCTTTATCTCATTTCCTCGCAAACTTTCACGATACATGTCGTTTCGTTTTTTCTTTTTTAGTAGGGCGATAGCGTGAAAAACCTAAACTACAAAGATGAATCTACACACAAGGCTCGACGAACGTGTGGAGATGGAAATGTGTTTTCCTTTTTGTAACAAACGAAGCTGGTGTCGGTTCGTTGGCGAACATTCCGCGTAAAAGTATCCAACGTTTCGTGCCATCGATCTTTTTACGGTTAGGGCGGCGAGGAGTATTTTCGCGAGGATTTTCCGCGGAAGCGTTTGATTCCAATCTGTCATTTGGAACGAAGGAAATAGGTCAACCGAACTGTTTTCAAGGGGCTGTCTCTCGCGCGAAAATTCGCAGTACGTAGTAATCGTTTGACGCTGTCGTCGTGCTGGGAAAAAAAAGGTTCACGCTCCATTCGGAGACGAGCTTCTTTTCAATTCGCCAGTAGAACGAACGATTTTCCGCGCGGAGGCGTTGTAACGCGAGTATTTTCGAATTACCGTCGACGTACGCGGGCTGAATGTGCGTGGAAATGAAATCGAGGAAGAAATCGATGATCGAATGGAAAAGTGGTTTGCAAAAAAAAAAAATTCGAATCACAGATATGATTAGAGGAAGTACGTTACAGTCGAAATACTTTAGCGACAAAGTGCTGTCGGTAGCTTTGAAAGTATACTTTAACGTCGGTAACGTATGGAGATGAATGGAAATGTACCTTGAATTAATTTTGCGTTAGGTTTGCATCTTTTTGGGTTACTCGAATGCGCGATATGGACTTTGAAGTATGTAGAGGTCGGATAACACAGCCAAGTATATGGTGATTCCTCGTGCAAAAATAAATTGAAAATGTAGAGGAAAAATGTTTTTTCTACGAGACTTTGTTTTCGAGAAAATCGACATTGGAAATTCATCTTTCGCGGAGCATGGACGTGGGTAACGCGTCACGTTTAAAGGATTCCAAATAAAAAGCTTGGAATCAAGACGATCCGCCGAGTACTTTTGTGTTACTCCGATACCTAGGAATTCCGCAATCGATATACATTGTTTTGCATAATTATACCCGCGATAAAATTTTAATCGCGCGAAGAGGAGGTATTAACGAGTAATAATGGAATTCGAACAGTCCTCGGTGGGACCGTTATAATGATTTTTCCGTGGCTGGAAGATTAAAAGGCGAGCACATTTCCATTTTATGGAATATTTTACTGGATCCGATTCGTGCGGATACGGCGGATCAATAATTCAGTGATTCGTCCTCCGGTCGAGGTTCCTCGGAAAGAATGGGTTTTTGAATTTCTCGTAAAAAGGTACACCACGGCTGTTTTTATTCCAAGCTGTAACAACTTTATTCGCGGCCGAGCATCTATAAAACGTCCATGAAACGTCACGTGCCAGACGTAAAAAGGTATTTCGAATTTTCCGCTATCGATTCCAGAGTTTAACGTAAAAATTTCCCTCGAAGGTATTTTCCATTCGCTCTCGATGCAGATGACAATAAATAATCGTGGGTTCTATATTTTTCTTGGAATGATCGATCGCGAAGATCAGCTTTTTCCTTCGATCGGCTATCGATACGCGCATCTCGCGCGTCGGGCAAGCCGCGAATCTCGCACCCGACGAATCTCGAGGAAGTTCCGACGATTAATTTATGCGAGCGTTCGAGTCGCGGCGGCACTTTCAGTGTCAAGGTGGTGCCGCGGGGTTGGGACGCACATCGAACGGGGGTCGGGGCCAAGAGTATTCGAAACTCCTCCGTTAAGAACGCCAGGAACGCTGATAGCAGAAGAGGGCGAGGGGGGCTTGGCGGTGGTGGGTTTGCGGTGGAACACGCAACCCACACAGGCGCGCGCTCCGCGCCAGTGGCGGAGTGGCGTAAAAGTGGTGGTGGCAGCGCGGCCGTATCGTGGTCGTAGTAACGGGGGCGGCGGCGGTTGTAGTAGTGATAGTAGTACGATAGCAGGTACAACGCAATGTCTCGGCGAGTTCATGAATGAACGACCACTTGGCTTTCGCGCGAGCGCTAATGGGCTTCCTTTCTCGCCCGCCGAACCGCCCCTTGTATTATTTTCGTTTACGCCCCGTGTTTGTCGGCGTTCAGTTTCCCAATGAGTCTCTCCTACGATTGACAACCATCGCCCCGGCATTACGCGACGCGAAAATGAACGATCTACAATTCTCGAAGTAGTTCTACCCGCGGAGAGTCGGACATTCTAAATGTATAGAATACATTTCCCTTTGTTTCTCGCAATCTCGTTACATTTACGGGGGCAAAAACAAACAAACGCGTATTAAAATGGAAAAATAAGATTCGGTGCAAGCAGGAGCCCGCACAAAGGGGGTAATAAAAATCAACCGGAAGTTTAATTGGATGTGGCGGAGTTTATCTCGTGGTATAACACATAATCCAGCGTTATAACTTTGTAAGGCTCTTTCTTTCTCTGCGTTATCTTTCTCGGCGCAACGGTCATCGCAACTTTCCGCGAATTTCACGTGAACGAAATAATTTTATTCGGCATACCTTTCCGTCGTCGATCAAAGGCACGCACCGTTGTACGATACGCAATTTTTTTAATAATAGAGAAATCGATTCGACCCATTCGCTTCCCAATCACGTTTCGCCTGTATATTTTTTCCTCTGTTCGTTGACCAACGGTTGATCGATCGGGGCAGGCCAATCGTGGCTCGTTTTCCCTCGATAACGAGAACTCGATCTATTTACCCTGGCGACCGTTTCGCAGCGCGTGTAAACACTATCTTATTTTTGTATAATTACTCCGTCGACTCGGTACTCGAACTGTGCAGCCCGTGCTCCACTTTCCTCGGTTGTTTCGATATTATCCGAAAGACGCGCGTCAACGTAGTAAATTTTAACGGCGACGGTAAAACTCTGATAGAATTTGTATGTGATTTCGGTTAGGCGTATCTCGGGGTGGGCTGACGTGCTCGTAAACTGGTCCGATGTGTCTCTTATCCGGTCTTTCGTGCACCTCTTCGATCCGCCCCTCCGCGTTCAAAATATGTCTGTATTTTTATATCGGTAAGATTTGTGTTTTTTTACGATAAACTTTGATAACAAATATCTTCTCCATAAGCTGCGAGATAGCAAGTTCGATTAACTGCGGTGCTCGTTACGCGTCCACATTTCCGTATCGATTCCGGGTCCCGATATTGCAATTTCCTCTACTACTGAATTCTGATCGTGACGTAGAACGCGTTTCGTAAGGGTTGCGTGTATTATAATTAATTAGATGCGCGTTTCGTGTTGCGTTCTACCTTGCACGGGGTTAAACGGAGCCTGAAATCTTTGACGGGAAAACGGAAACGTCGAGAGTTGATTGTTTGCTAGTATAGAAATGTATTCGAAATATTTGTATCTTCAGAAAAAAAGATTCCTTGATATCAACGCGGTTTTTTTGGTCAAAAACCAAATGACGTTTGTAGAATGCTGTTCGATAGGCACGACTGCGCCGTGACGGTCAATACACCGCTCGGTTTCCGCGTAGAATGAAATTTATCGGGCAACGCGCGGCATTATCGGTTATTATGTCACGAAAGACACGTCCTGCGAACGTGGCATGGTCGGGAGTCGCGTTCGATGCATGCATTAAGCCCGCCGAGTTGAAATATTAAACACGATATTGAGTCGAACGCAAATAATGATGCTGTTATCGATACGCGGTAAATGATTAATACACACGGAACAATACCACGGTTTTGTGTTTTTACGTTAAAATTCGAGTTCTTCGGTTCATTAATACATCGGTGGACATTAATAATTCGTTATTTTAACGACCTGCCTTTGCGACAGATCTGCAATGGAAATAGAGAAAATCTCTTACGTCGATGTTTGTTAATTCCTAATAATACGATTAAGAAACGTTCCTATTCGCTGAAACTCGTTTCGAGTCATTAAATTTGCAATCATTAACTCATTTATTACGGCAATAATAACGAATAGATCGGTTAACCCCTTCATCTGGTCGACTCTCTCGATCGTCGTTCTTCGCTCTGGACGATCGCATAATACCACTCGATAAATCGATAAGTCACGTCACGAAGGAAACGACACAATTCCGCCGGACATTTATAACTTGACCGGAATAATTAATTTCTCGGTGTAGTTACGAATTAACGCGGTGGAGCCGCCATTATAAATCACGGCGCGCAAACCCTGGACTGGGACGCGTTAATCAGTAATTCATACTTTTGCGTTAATTCAATTGGCGCGACGGTACGCGGGGATATTATTTGAAATTTATTTTATCGACCAATCATGAAACGTCCAATCGCGACAGCGCGTGAAAGAGATTGTATTTCTATTTATACGCTGATCGTTTATATTATACGTATGAATGGAGATCTATGTTTTACCTAATTAACGTCCTTGATTACACTTTTTCGGGTGACTTTCCGCAATTACATTTTTCTAAACCTTCCAAAGATTATCGCGCTTCGATCGGTATCCCAGTTGCAATTAGACGGTTACTCGTACACTCCTTTTATCGCACGTTCCCCAGTCAGCGACACTTGCCCGAGTCTGAAGACATGCAATTTGTTAATTAAGAACCCGAGCGTACTTCGCATCCGCGATTAACGCATCCACTTACGGACCCAGCTTCCGTAGACACGTTCGAGACCTTCGTGTAATTGGAGTCGTCGCGAAAATTAACGCTTCAACCGTCCTCTACTGATACATCTTCCAAGCGCGCCTATACTTATCGCTGTCATCCTGCAGTTTCTGTCAATTAAGAGATTCCGAAGTCCGTCGTTCGGGAATGAATCCCGTTACGCGAAGGGAGATCTCAGGGATCGAGGAAAAGTTTCCGTCGCGAATTAAGTAACCACTCAGCCTAACCAAAAAGGCATTAAGCCAGTTCGAACCTAGTGAACTCGCGGAAAGCGTAGGTTGCAAGTTCATCGGCTGTCGCAGACACGCAAGTTATTCGGTCGAGGACGAGCACAGAATCATTTTCGATACAGTTATCTGGAACTCATATTTTCGGCAGTCGAAAGGTGGCGTCGTCACTTAAGGCGGAGATTAACGAGACTCGCAATCGTTGTTTGATTGTTCTCGCACGGGAGGGGATCGCGCGCGACGGTCGCGTCGATTGACACCGGCTCGAGCCAGGCTGCCAACGACAGAGGGGTAAAACAAAAGTTTGAACGTGCTCTCGGCGCGGACAAAAGCCTCCCACTTGCCTTTTCGGAAATACTTTCAGCCACTCGCCCTCCTTCCCCCGGTTTCGTCCTGATTCCCTTCTTCTGCGCTTCCTCTTTTCATTCCCCGGCTCGGGGATCTCCGTCGAGGGAAGCTAGAAATTCTCGGAAGTCCCCTTTTCTTTCTTCCACCTCCTCTGATGGGAATTTAGTGGCGCCGGAATGTACTCGAGTGGCGCTCGGTACGTATCGAGCCGATGGATGCTAGGACGAGATTGATGCGATAGATCGCCGTGATATCGATGGCGAATACGGTAGCACCAAGGGCGAAACGATCGATGCGGGAACTATCTTTACACAGTAAGAACGATTTTATCGGGGGTATCGAATACCGATGCAACGAACGGAGTTGGCGGTTTTTCGAATTTACGACTCTGTCCCCGCGCTGCGCGTCAGACATTGGAAACGGATTGGCTAAGCTTCGCGGGACTTTGGAACCGAAGCCCGGAACTCGCAGTCTTGGAAACAGTTTGCTAGTTAACTAACTTAACCGACCTGATAGCGCGATGTAATAAACATCGTCGCGAGAAACGAATACGTTGGCAAAGACAGCGAGGAGTAAATTGGACTCGTGCTGCGTTTGAAAGTCTCCCCCGATAGGACTGCCTAATAACGCTCGGAGCGCCGGTTAAGCGCCATTAAATTCAGCATAAAACTAACCGTCGTAGAATTAACGTAACAGTTTTAAACGGAGGGGAGAAAAACGGAGAAATAATGATCTCCGCCGAGTCGCTTCTCTCGCGAGCTTATTAGAATTTTTCGTTTGAGATATCCACTTAATTGACTCCGTGCGAGGGGATGAGAATAGGCTTCCTGAGCGCCGGAGGAGCAGGGGGTGGAAAAGCGGCAAAGGGGTACGAGAGTAAGTGGTAGAGAGCCTGGTCGCATGGAGGGGAGGGGGTCTCCATTATCGTAATTAATACCATTACAATTAACGCGGCGGAGACGTCGGTGTGCTCGTCGACCGAGCTGGGATTCCTTTTACTGTATTTTTATCGCGACCAAGCTTTTCCGGCTACCTAACGAGCGGAAACGTCGATGTCGAATATTTCTCGGTTTCCACCGCACGCGTCTCGCTGATACCCCTTTTCCTCCTGTTTTCCAGAAAACCGCTCGAGCACTCGTTTTTCCTAATCATTTTCTTCTCCTCCGTACAAGTATTTTGCTGTATTCTTGTCCAGCATCGTATTCGTTTAGGAGAGGTATTCGCGAAAAAGATTAAACCTATCTGTCGTTAGATGAATTTGCGCCTATAGACGTCCTGAGCTCACGTGTGTCTGTCTCGGGTTAGACAAGTAAAACGAGGATCGTTCGCGGTCAGACAAGTGGAATAAGCCTGGTATTGGCGCAGTTTGAGTAGTAGGGGCTCGTACGTAGTCAGACGGACGGATCGGTGACTCTTCGTGCTCGGGCAAGTAGAATACGATGTATTTGACATCATCGGGTTTGCGTTCCTTGCATTCTGTATTCGTACGAACGAAAACCATATTTTTAACTCCACCGGCATTACTGTCTCCGCAATCAAATACAAAAGATAGTAAGAATATCGAAGAGAGATTCGGTGAACGGTAGTTTCGGGAGAATCGTTCGACTCGGACGTACTTGAATCCTTCGCTAAAAGTTCAATTTCCATCCTCCATTAGCGTAATCGCGTCGCAGAAGTGCGTGCCGTAAGCCCGAATTCCTTTCAAGACGCGTTTATCACCGTCAGGGGTTTGCTAGGGCGGGCGAAGACCCTCGTTTCGGCAAGTCTCGGATTTCCCAAGCTGGTTGAACGCGCGTGTTTCATTCCAACCCCGCTTTACGCCAGTCATCCCTTCCGTTTTTATTGCCTGCCGTATTGTTGTTCCCCGCGTACAAGCCTCGCGCCCCCTTTCACGCGTTCCTAACGTTGCTTCTTGTTACGAGCACGTGTTTTACGGCTATTAACGTTCCTCGAAGTGCAAACCCGGCACATAATTCTCATTCATTAATTCGTTTGATAAATTAATCCACGACGTTTTGACGGCTGATTAATCTTCCCCCGGTCTGAGCACCGTCGCGATCGATAGATCGGAAACGTTGGACCGCCATCGGTGGCGGTTCTCCTCTCGTTAATCGCAGGAAACAATGGATCGCGGCCTCTTGTTTCGCGGTAATCCTTCTCGCTGAGTGATCGACGAAAGTGACGCGCGAAAGCGACGTAAGGTGGTTAAAGGATAAGTTGAAACTGATGTTGATTAGTTGTAAATATACCACTCACGGGCTTCGTAACGTCGTTTCGTAGAGTGTTTGTTAATTGTTGATACGTGGGAGGTTAATTGAATCCATTAAACCTACATCGACTGTATACAGTAATTCATTCGGTATCCATTAATCATACGATATAATGGATGTAGACGATAAATATTAAACGAATTACTTCCGATACGTGGATGGTATTTATTTAAAACATTGGCTGCAACGATTTTAATGTTTGATTTTGACACGATGTCAAAAAGGCCTGTGACTTCTTTTATGACAAAGGCATCGACTAGAAGAGCTCTTTTTTCCGTTCTCAATATCGCATTAAATACCGACGGGATATAGTTGGTTTGTAGTGTACATAGAGTCAAACGAGCTGACATTTAAAAATTTAAGTCAGCGGCGCAGTCCACCGTGGACGTTTTTCGTTAATAAAATCGTTTTGCGTTGTTGCCTGCCGCAGCTATCGGAACGTTTTCGCTGACGCTGCGTTCGCGATCCGCTCTGCTGAGTTTGTGTTATTATTCTCCATGAAAATTCTGATTTATTTGTCGATCGCGCCATTTTAATAATCCCTCTTACGCGAAACTATCAACTTTTCCGGCTCGAAGCATCGCGGACGAATTTAATTTTTCGACTATATTTCCTCTTTACTTTTTTTTTTTTTTTATTCAATTTCCGCATTTTTATTACACCGTTCGCGGCGCCGCGACGAGTTCGCTAATACAGTAAATGATCGTTCGCGTGTTGGGCATTAAAAATTTACGACGACCAGTGCATTTCGCGGAACGTTGGCGCGGTCCGCCGAAAATATTAAAAAATCCGAGGGTCGATCGAATTTCCTGTTTACGTTTAGTTTCGCCCTTATCGTACCCGTAGAGAACATTCGACGGCTGGTTTATTAATGGAATTAACGAAGTTGCGCGAGATACGAGGAAACAATATAAATATATAGCGCGTGTATAAAAAGAGGGTATGAAAAAATTTACGAGCCGTTAAAACGCGGCATTCGCTGCCGCGGCACCGAGTAATCTAGAGTGTAAAAATTTACGATCGTTCACGCCCCCCAAATTTCTCTCCGGTTGTTCGTTTGAAAGTGTGGCTCGCTTCGTACAGAGGGAAAACCACGGCTTTGGAACCACCTCTCGGGGAAACACATTGTGTACGATATAGAAATCGTTTAGTAGAATCGTGGAGAGTATTTCAAAGCCTACGGCAACGAACAGCCAACGGAGAAAGTATAATTGCGTCGTTGCTTCGTTTAGCTTTGCTTTCGTCCTAGAATTATTGCAGTATGTAGATCGAATAAAATGCCCGATGAAAGTGGCGGAGAGCTCGAAGAGACCGGTCCGCAGTGGTTACATCGGAAACGTTGCAGGGCCACGATTACCAGAGTATAATTAATCGAATCCGTCACCGGGGCGAGTTTGCAACGTACGTATCGCTTTTTTTCGAAAATAAATTTTCCACCGAAATATTTGCACGCTGGTCTCCAACGTGATATTCATGAGTAGAGCCAACGATGGAGTGGGGAATGGATGACAGGAATTAGATTTCTCGCAGGAAGCGCGGCTGGCTTTTCTACGCGGTGCCCGCGCGGCATGTCAAAGCTGACTTCATCTCGGAAACGTGCTCCTTTTTTCAAACTTGAATCGCGACGCAACGTTTCTTTTCAACGGAATACGTACGGATTACTCAGCCCCGACGTAGAATCATTTCCATGATGCTTGTTTCCGTTACGTCGCGAAAACAGCGAGCTTGATAGGTTGATAGAAAGCTCGAGATCAAAGGGAATGTAAAACTTACATCTTTCGAAGCGCCGCGTTATTCCAACGTTGTCATTGTGTATACGCTGACGCGACAACGTTTTCGAGCGATGGTATCCGATGGTTGTCGGTTCGGGGAACGTCGAAATACCGAAATAACGTCTTCGACGACGACGCTCGAATCGGGTCAAACGCGTACGTCGCAACGGGATACTAGTGAATTGTTGATGGTTGACCGGTATCCAAAAGAAGGAGCCAACCCTAGCCGATATAAACGAACCAATTTCACTTTAAACGAAGAAGTTACTCGTGTTTTCCTCGGCACAGAAATCCAGATGCGCAGCGGTATATAAATAGAGCATGGAACCTACGTCGAAGTAAAATTCTGCAGGCTATACTCTGCGAGTTCGCGGGTTGTCCGCGGAGGCTTTGAAAATTACGTAGCGTTCATTTCCAATAGATACGATAAACGTGGAAACGCGAAACGATGCGAAAGAGCGAAGACCTCGCGACCAAAGGAGCTCGTTCTTTTCATGTAAATAAGGACGTGGTCCGATGAAAAAGACGTACCGCGGAGAGCTCGCGTTAATTTCCACGGTAGCATTTCAAGTGTCGGTGTAATTAACGCGATCCTGTAATGGCTGCTTCGAAACGACGACATTCTAGGTTTATTTCGCGCGGTGCAACTCGCTGGCTTCGCGGTCTTAAACTCGGCCGAGTCGCGATGCCGGCTACTTTGCGAATCGCGATATACGAAGCAGATGGATACTTCGTCTCTGTATACCCCTGAACATCCATTATCCGAGACACCCTTGTGTACTATTCGAACAGACATTTTCTCGCGGAAATACCATTTTTTACGATGATACCTTTTTGTGGAGCGAGCGAAACTAAATCTGACCGTAAGAATTTAGTATAAAAGTAGCGTTTCTCTTTACCGTGTACCCGGCTTATTCAATATTCATTAAAATGCTTGACGCCTCGTTCGTAATGCGAAGCCCGCCGTGAAAGATGTAAAGATGTAAAAAATTCCTAGAAAATTTCACCACCTGTAGGTAGATTCGAGGTTACGTTACACTCGTAATCCACTTTGTCGCGAGGTAAAATCGACTTACCTTTCGCGGGCCATTTAACTGCGTAATCGTCGATATGGCTTTCGCGGCCGCCTTGGCGAGCTCGCACAAAAGGCATCGAGATCTTAAATTGCCTCTGAAATTCGCCCCGTCAAGGTTGAATTTAATTCTCGGCGATTTACATACCGAGCGCAAGGAAACCTAGAGCGGAACTATTCGACGCCCCAGGAAATAAGGAGCGAGACGTGGCGCGCTTTTCCGTGAAAGTTTCTCGCGAAAATCCACTGGCGACGCGCGATACCGCGCATAGCGGGAAGATCGATGCGCTTATGCTAATCCGCGAGCCATTGTTCATATTTAAATTTCACCGGTGGTATCTTTCGACTCTCCGTTAAAAACGAATTCATGCGAGTATGCGGGCGATATTCGCGATACGTCTTTCGGGGTCTTGAAAACTTGCGCGCGTTCGAGTAACGCGAAGTTGCGAGCGAAGGAGAGTTTGAACGCTCGAAACGTTTTTCCTGAAAGTTACTTCTAGAGAGTGGAGAATAGCGGTATATCGATGCGGAGGTATTGCAGATTTATATTGCGTGCCAGAGATGGGAGGATTCTCGAGGTTCATAACCATTCCTTTTCAACGAAAGTTAAACATTTATTCTACGTACTCGAATCGAACGTATTTAATCTCTGGTCGCAGTTCAGCGATGGAGCCGCCGCGAATCTTTAACAAGAGCAAAGAGCCCTCCGAGGGTCCAGTAATTTATTTTTTCGTACCTGCAATCACTCGGTATCGATCTTTTCCCTTTTCGACGGCGCGAGAATCGCGTCGTTAGTGTCCCGTTAAATATTCCTCTTCGTCGGTGGTAGCTGGTCGGCAACGGATTTTCGTTGCTGGCGTTCGAGGGTCGATTTTGGCGATAATTCTTCCGAAGTGCTCGTCTTTGCGCGCCTCGTTGGATTAAAACGTGTTTTCGTGGCACTGGTGCCGGCTCGCGACGGGGGACCCCCGTTCAGTTTTGCTGGGCGCATACGTCACGGAAATGTCATTTCCAGGGTTCGCATACACGCGTCGGGGGCGGTGTATTATGTAATTCAGTGCTCGCAACCGGGTCACATGAGTTACAGTTCCGTGAGTATCTGGTCTGCGTGGGCAAACAGGCTGCCGCTAATAACAACGCAAACCGGTGCATAATCAAACAGGTTACGTGCACGCCGAGTGGCCCCAGTGAACATATTAATAAACACTTAAGATCGCTTCCGGTCGTTGCCAACATCGACCGCATCTCGTGGTCCTTCGTTCGATGACGAAAGGTCGAGCTACACCCGAACACTCGACGATTGTTACTCGTCGCGATAGTTGGGTCGCGGTAGCGGCGGCGTTATATTGAGCAATATTCAGTTACGAACGAAACAACTATTTTAGGGTCCTGGCTAAAAGTTTGACAAAGACAGTATCGCGCGTGTTCCTAACGTCTTTTAAACGGGGAGCCGAGAACATTTACGATCTTAGGCGGCGGTCTTTTACACGTTACCCGTGTTATACATCTTTTCGAGAAACAGATTTCAGGAAGCTCGTCGACTGCGCCTGTAAACTAGCTTCGTTAAAAAAAGGAGTCGAGACGGGGGGAGAGAAAAATATCAGTTTACGGGCGAAGTTTGTACGAGCGCTCTGTTCCCCCGAGAAAACTGTGGATTTTATGTTCGTCCGAGTGCGTATTAATTAAACGGTAATAGAGTTATTAGACTGCAGCGAAAACGATACTCCACGCGAACGTATAACGGTAGCTAAAAAAATAAATGCAGGCAAAATAATTTATTTACCAACGCGTTTCCAGTTCTGCTTCTTTTATTTTCATTCGTTATCGATGCTATTATTATCTTACGCGTGTTCTAATTTTCAACTTTTCTTTCCTGTTTCTCTTTTCAACGAACCGTGTTTCGACGACAAATTTCTTTCAGCCACTCGAAATTAACGCTGAATCGCGATGCACAGTCCTGCTTAATCCGATCCGAGTAGCATTTTTACAACGTCGCGCACATTGGCGACCCGCGTGCTACTTGTTTTTCGCGTGGCGTTTACCCGTGAATTGAAAGCCTCGACTTGATTACTTCATTGAAAACTTGGCTCGACGAGCGTCGTTCGTGGCCGCGGCGTGCCCACCATTCAATGCTTCGTTTCCGTGAATGCGAATCCGCGGAGGTACGCGACAGGCATCGAAGTAGTAAACGTCGCGCACTCGTCAGACCTCCGGTGGATACGCAGGATTTTAATCAGTCGGTGCGTTACGAGGACAGCGTTCGTCGCACGGAGACGATTTTTTTTTATCAGAGCAGCTCTAATGAAGTGTAGCCATGATCAGACTAATTGAAAAACGCACCGATGCTAATTCATCGGGATAATTAGCCGCGTGGATGCGGAAATGTTACCGGTCAACTGAGATACCGGGTGTATCGAGTATTTCCGACGATTCGCTCGAAGATATCGATCTTTTAAGCGAAACAAACTAGGAGAACTTTAAGGATAAGATGTTCGATAGCCATTCGAAGTGTAACGAATTTTTAACGAAGCACGAGGCTGCCGTTCCACTGGCTAATGCTCTTCAAAAAACACTCGCGTAACAATTGTTGAAGACGATGCTTCGCCAAGTCTTTCCTCCTCTTGAAACAATTTCCATCGTTGTAACCGCGGTACGAGTATTTCTCGAGCACTCCGGCTTGCTCTTTCCTCGGTCCGAAAGAAACAACTAAGTAAATAGGAACCGGGTAAATCCGATTGCCTCCGCGCTCCAAGGCACGGTGATCGAGACGCGATTCGATCCAGATAGGAACGAAACGCCAGATTTAATGGAGACCGAGCCCGTCAGTTTAGAAGACACGCCTGATCCGCGGCAACGTCTCAAGTACTCTTCGAATATACATCCTATTATTCGTCGTTGCTCGTTTGGTCGCGAGCTATCACATCGACGGAAAATAGCATAATTCGATTAGCGAGGAGACCGTTTCGATTATCATCTCAAAGCGTCCGAAGGGAGATCTCGCTGTCTTATGGAAATCGACCAGTTCCTTACAGAATTCGTGCGTTTTACTTTTTAGCGAAGAAGACAGCAGTTTGCCACTAATTGCTCTGGTTATCGTATTTGAATATTCGCTAATTATTTCGTATTCTACTAAAATTTAATTCTTTCGACGATTCGCGTCCGTCTTTGAACACGATTGGGCGAACGATAGGGCTGAACACGCGGTGGTGGGATGGAGAGTAACCGGAGGAAGACGGACGAGCAAAGATCGCGGCACGATTATCCGGAAGGGATAAAGGTGACCACGACGGGAACCGATCCCCGACGGCGGAAAGAAGAAACGAGTCCGTTTGCCATGGATCTACGTAACGTATCGTGGCGGCATCGAGCGATTTAAAGAGAGAAACGAGCGTGCGGGTTAAAAATGTTTCCACGGCGAAGCAGTTCGTTTCCAGGAGTCGTTCCATTCGCCTCGGCTGTGCGCGCGGCTCGTTCGAGGAAAGGGATGTACACCCTCTTGCATCCCACCAACGGTGTCCGTGTGCTTCGAGCACGGATGTGGGGAGAATTTTTACGGTCCTCTTGAAATCCTTAGACGTTGCTTAATTCACCTCGTAGGAATAATTGCTCGGTGCTTTGGTACGTTTCCCGGGGGCGAGTTCCGCATGGATAGTGACCGATGTTGCACTTCGGAAGACGTTTACCGCTGACGATAATTGGGGGTTCGTGTGTCTAGGAAATTAAGGACGATGAACTTTCGAACGGCCGCTCCGCGTACAACTAATCCCTACCGTGAGCTTCAAAGTTGGCGTTATAACCGTAGCCGTTTTCGAAAGATTAATTCTTAGAATAAACAATTTATATCTCGTTCATTTTTCCAAGGTATTTCGCTGAGCTGAAAGTCACCCGCTGGAAGGTGAAATTTTCGTAACTTCCCGCTCGGTTGAATTTCCCCAGCGCGACAACGTCATCCCCCACAAATTTCAAGCGTGAAATACGTCTGAGAGGTCAGCCCTTAGGACAGCCGGTGACACAATTTACGATACGACCCTTTAAGAATGACTTTTTTAGGGTTGCAACAGGGGTCGTAGCTTTTCCGTAGGTTTCAACGCGTCGTTGAGTATCAACATCGTAAAAACCGACTCCGGATATCATCTCCATGGGAATTTAATCCCGGAACACTCGTAAACGTTAACGCTTTTGTCAGTATTACGCGGATTAACCTCTTTCGTGGAATCCTTGTGTCGTGTTTCCCGCACGATTACAGCTCGTAAAGAGCGTTACGAACGTTGCCGTCGTCTTAAAAATCGCCATAATTAATAAGCTATCTATACGATCCTCGTAACGTCTTTCATAAACGCGTACTTTACGGGAACCGCGATGGGCGGTAGAGCATCTCGCGGCCTTTATAGCGCGGTCCTCGGAGGGTTGGTAAAACGTTTTGTTTGGAGGTGAACAACGATAGCGCGAGTAACGCGTAAATGTACTCCTAACGACCGAAGGTGCGTGTATGGAGATAGAAATGGAAAATGACATGGACCGGTTTATTTATTGGTATATCGGTACGTGACTCTGAATGGAATTTTTAGTGTTTCTTCACCTCGAACTCGCGAACGTTTTCGCCGTTAGGGCGTTCCTCCCCCGAAACTCGCTCGTCCCGGTGACGGAGCGAGAATTACTCAGTGCGGAGGGAAGAAAATAGGGATGAAGAATAAAAAAAAGAAAAAAAAAGGGACGCTCGACTCTTTTGGCGCGCGCGGAATCTCGCGCAACTCGAAAATGAATGGCACTTCAATCCTCGGGGCAGGACGAGGGGTCAGGGGCCGGAAATCTCCGCCGCCTGTGTCCGGGCTCCCATTGTAAAATGATACAAAGAAGAAGGACAAAGCGAAAGAACGAAGCAGAGATTCAGGAGTGTCGAAACGTACGGAGAGGCAGGCAGCACGCGGAAAGACAGCGCGGGTCGAAGGGAGAGGGACAGAGTGAGGGCAAACACGAGTGTCGCGTGTCTGTTCAAACACACCAACCCTTCAACCATCCATCCGTCTCTCTCGGTCCGCTCCTCGGCTTGTCTTTTCGTCCTCTTCGCGTGGCGCGCGAGTACGAGGGACCAAGTCGAGGAGCACTCCAGCTTCATTGCATAATACATACACGGGACACCGAGTTACCTCGAACCGTATGCACCGCGTACATACGTTCCTCACTTTGATATGTCGAGAAGGATCGCTATGCAGCCAGGAATGAGACAGCGGTGTTTGGCAGCGGCAAACTCGCGGGATCCGGCCGATGATTCGTTGGAAATTCAGTTGGCGTTCATGGTTCGATGAGCCAGCGAATTGATTTCTTTCGTCGTTTCATCGCTCGCTGAGTAAGCTCGAACTTGGCTAGCTATAATCGTCCGTCGCGTACCGACACGGTGAAATAATCGTGACGGCTGTTTCGTCCGAGAATGGCTTCGTCGATTTTATATTCGCGTTCTTACCCAAGGCCCGTCGCGTCGTTGTGAATTCGACATCTGTTTACCATGCGTCTAGATTCTAGGTGATCGAACCTAGACGCCGGTGAAAAGAGCCCCGTCGTTTAGTTTCGACGATCTACTGTAAATCAATCGACACGTAAATCGCGACCACGAGGAAAGATCGAGAGCGAATTATCAGCCACGGCTGGCTAGAGAAGAAATTTCAAGTCGAGCGAGTATCGCGAATCGGTGGTTTGGCTGATTCGTCGGGGTCGCAAATTCGATTCCTCGAAACGTGATTTCAGTGTCTCGTAATTATATTATCTTTCATTCGTCGGAAGCGCAGCCTCCTCGTGGCTTCCCTTTCTCGCCCCCTCATTTCTAATTCGATTTCTCTCTTTTCGCCATTTTTACCGTCTTCTCGTATCGATCAAAAGTCACGGCGAAAAATTCGTTTCGCTAGCCTCTCGACGGTATTACACGCGTTAATTATACGCGTGCGACTGGTAAAGGATTCCGTCGGCTAGCCGTCGTCTTGTAAACGTTTTTTTTACGGCTAACCGGGTTGCCTGTATAAATAGAGGAACGGATATAAGCGTGTACTCGGTGGAAAAAGTGTTTGCGTCAGCCGGACAATAGCCGCGGAAGAAAAAAGAAAATTTGCGATAGCCATTGTTCCCCTAATGACTCGTTTTCTGCGGTTTCCTCTTGCGTCCGCGCTGTCCCACGAAGTCTCATCTGGGTGTTTTGTCGTTAGGAATTTTGCCTCGGTACTCTTTCGGCCGCTGGAGAACGCGGAAGAATTAACGAGCGTGTATAAACAAAGGGATGGTCGACGATCGGTTATAGAAAGTAAACGGTAAAAGTCTCCTTCGTTGTTTGGTTTTATCCCGGCGAATTGGTTGCGTCATAATTTCTATTTTTTATACGAATTATGTTCGCGGAACGCGTTACCCGAAAGTTCGAGCTTTCGATTGTCCAATTGCAGAGAGTTGGTCGAATAGTCGAAAAAACGAACTCCGCAGAGTTCATTTTCAGCGTGGCGTTTCGCGGTTCGCCAGAGATTTCACGGTATTGTTTAATTCACGGTGACAGGGACAGAAGAAAAAGAGCCGCGCGCGACGCTAATAACTAACAATTGAACAATCGAGAATAATGGATGCCGCACAAGCATCGCGCCGCGTCGGTTTCAACGAGTCCAATTAAAATACGCTCTCGCGAGGAAGTCTATAGCCGACATAATTTTGGAGTCGGATGCTTCTCTTGACATCGCAGCGGCACGAAAAGAGTGTCGACACAGGCGGAATAAATTGGCTCCTCGAGGTTACGTGTCTCTTAATTTTCAAACGGTTTTAAAACGAGATGATTACTCTTGACGCGATACGTTCAGAAATTTGTCCATAAAATCGCGTTGGTCGCGAAGTGGAGAAACCAAAGCGAACTGGCTTCGTAGAATTTATTCCCAAGGGCGGCGGCGTTCCGCGGTGCGTCAGAAATTCCGCGGCATCGTTTAATTCGCGGCGACACGGGTAAAAGAAAAAGGGCCGTGCGCGAGTCTAATAACCGAGAATTGAACAATAAAGAATAATAGATACCGTCGAAGCATTGTGTCGCGTCGGTTTCAACGAGTCCAATTAAAATGCTCTCCCGCGACGTGGCTAGGTCAGGAAACGAGCCGGGACGCGCAGGGGATGAGCGACGTAGCCGTCTATGACGTTTCATTAGTTTCCTCTCGGGTAGTAAACTAAACAACCCTCCATGTTGGCGCATTCACGTTTTCTCTGTCGGTTGTAGTCGCAATCGAGCACGGAGAGGAGACGCGAGCTTTTCATTCATGCTTTACTTCGTGTAACGAGTTTGTCTTCGATGCTGATGGATATGCGAGAGCTAACTTCGTGCTTGTAGTCGGTCTTTCCTCTTCGAAGTTCATTACGGATCCATTTCGAGTTGTGGAAGTTCAAAGTTCGTGCCGAGTCATGGTTTAAGGTATGCTTCCTCGGCCGAAAAACGGATAAACTTTCTGGAACTGAGAAATCACTGTGGGGTTGAAGAATCTGGAACTTGGGAAGAGGTTAAACAGGAATAAAGAAAGAGCTAAGGCTATGTTTGTAACTCGCGGAACGGAATTTCGGAAATACGAGATTCTTTTACGAAGCTTCAATAGGATAAACGCATCGATGAAATTGCTGGTTAACCGTTATTTGTAACGCGTCGAGATTTGTTCTGCAAATTATTCGGTATCGTTCGTTGAGAAGCGATCGTTTCTCCGATTCTAATAGCAGGGATCGAGATCCCGCAGATTTAATCTAATTCGATGGCCCGAGAGATTAATGGAGGAGACGTTTATGTAACTAGCGTGTCCTTGTTCGTTCCTTCGAGGAACAAGATCGTAGCAAGATCCTGGCCAAAACGAGACGAAATTAAACCGACGGAATGTTCGACTACGTTCGCCGACATTAGCCCCGAACGAGGCGATCGTCGAAGACGATGTAATTCCTTGATTAGAAACGAAAAGAGGACCTTGCCGTCTCTCCAGTCGATCGAACATTCTTTTTAGTGGACTCCGTTACGAGAAAGGCAAAATATTCCCGCCATTACAATCCTTTGGAAGATTAACCCCTCGTCGATGGTCAACCAGCGCGATATCGTTTCTAGTTCTCCGTTATCCATGAATTACCAAATTCACGATGCAACTAATTATTTGTAATTTGTTCACGTTTCACAGCTGCTTCGCATCTACGCGCGTTAACGGCTCGAGTTCAATTTTCCAACTGTAGCGATACCGATGGGTTTGCATAGGTCGTGTAAACACTCCTGGAAGTATTTCCGGGATTGCTAGACTGAACGTACCGAGCGTCTGTTAGCATAACGCGAAAACTAGCCACAGTTTTGTCGAAGTTAATCGCGCAACGATGCGTTATAATTACAAGAGACCCGTTTGTGTTTCCTCTTCGAGCAACCGAAATTGTTTCAAACTCGAACGGCGCTATAATTATGCTAGGTAATGGAGTTTCCGCGATTAGGTGCAACGGATCAGGGAAGGATCGACGATTCGAGCGTCGACACCTGACGCGCCGAGGGCAACGACAACAAACCCTGGGAACCGTTCTATCGAGCGACGCTAAATACAGTAAACAGAACAAGGCTGGCCAATAAACGTGTTCCGTGCACGCGGGTTCCTCCGTCGGGTGACGACATTAATTAATTGCGGTCAGTCAGCGGAAACGACGTCGCCGTCCTATCAGCGGTAAATTGCTCGACGTTGCGACCCGCCCCGCCCTCGGCCGATGCCTCGGAGTAATTGAAATTTAAGACGCGAAACGAGCACATCGGCGACGACTCTGCCCTCCTCTCTCGTTTGCTGCTTCGACCCGATTCGATCCAATTAAGCACCGCCTCGAGGGATCGAGAGACGACTATCGTCGCGAAGGGCCCAAACCGGATTCGATTCCGTTTCCGCGGTTTCTTTCGTACCCTCTGCCCTCCCCCCTCGCTCTTGTCCCATCCCTTTTTGTCGACGTCCTCTCAAGAAACGAACAAACAGAACGGTGACGTGAACCAGTTTCGAAGAAATTCCAATTCCGAGTCGTGGACGACTCGGTGTCGCGGATCGATAAATTTTCGACGATAGAAAACGAATATCGGCGATCAAGATCGTACGTAGAACCTTCTGGATGTTACTCGAGAAAAGGAAAAAAAAAAGCAGAGCGTCTTAATCAGCCCTTTGAGACGCGTAATTTAAGTTCCAACTCGTAAAAAAGCGCGTATACGCTTCCAGCTTGCTCCCCGCAAGTGTCTAATCAAAATTCCACTCGCGCGATGAATGGAGCATTCTACAACTTGAATCCTTTAAGAATAATCGAGAAGTTCAGTCCCTCGCTCTCTGTGTCTTCGTTCCATTCCCTCGAGTCGTTACGTTCGATTTTATTTCTGACGAGACGCAAGCATAACACTCCAAGGCAAATCCGTTTCTCGAAGTATCTCAAACCCTCTCGATTGTACGGAACTGCCTCGGATTGCAGGCGATTAAAGAAGAGTAGAGAAGAGAAGAAGATACGAATATTCCTGCTTTTTCCGCGGACGTTTATTCCATTTTCATCCGAGCATCGATATCCAATTCCTGTATCGGCGTGGGATTCGAAAATCAGCCATTAGGATTAGAGGTTCGCAGTAACCAGCGAGCGTATCCGATTGGAAGTCGGAGAAACATCGGGCACTAGCTGTTCCCTCTGGTCCTTTAAGCTTAGCCCAGCTGCGGGAACAGTAAGACATTCGAGCCACGGGCCGATGTACGGCCAAACACGGATTACAATGGCCGTTAGCTTATGCCACCCTTGTGCGCAATAGAAAAGTAAGAAGAAACCTTAAGAGTAACTCCGTCCCATGCTTTCCTCGGACGAACTTTAATGGTTCCACGGCTTCAACTTCTTAATGCGTCTATTTTGCGAGAAACTTTGTCCGCGAACCGCGCGTATCCAGAGAAATACTTCGTCTGTCGTAGTATCGCTCGATGAAATTACGGTGGTTGTTGTCGATAGAATTTATTCGACTCCATTTTCAAGAAAATCGATTCGACAAATTTTTCGGTCACGCGCGCGCTTACGATTTGGTTAGCGTCTGACCATTAACCGATACTTTTACTTACGCTCCTTCTTCTATTCCTATTAAAGTATCCAACTTTTAATCGGAGCTTCAACCACGCGAACCAAAGCATCGGCCTGTCCACCTGGCCGCTCGCAGATATCCCTCTCCCACGAAAATCTCCGTAAACCAGAAACCGGAAGCTTTCGTGCTTCGGAATCGTCGAGGAAACGAAAAGAAAAAAAAAGAAAAGAAAAGAAAAACGAAATAAAAATAAAAACGTCGAGCCGGTTCCCAGCTAGGTCGTCGGAATAATTCATTTCCGAACGAAATCCCTTTAAAACGCGGCGATGGTCGCGTCCCTCCAAGAAGTCCCGGATTACCGGCATTAACGTGGAAGCTTATCAGAGACGGTCCCCCCTCTGGTAGTCGATATTTTTATCCATTTTTTCCCCCGTCGTTTCAGCTCGTCCGAGGCCAGACCAGCAGATCCTCGCCAAGGGGGTGGAAGACAACGAGCTTAAACTGCCGGTTGGCTCGGAACGGCGTCGTTCTGACGGGCGTTCCCAGGTGGCAGTGGATCGCGTCGATGCGTCTAGTCGGTCGTTACTTTTTCGCCTCTTTGCATAGGTAATTGCCTCCGCCGTGAGGATCAAGGTGGCAAGAGACGGAATGAAAGGGTGGGCGGGCTGCATTACGGTGGACGGGTCGGGGAGCTTGGGACGGGGGGCGAGGCGGGGCGAGGGGTGAAAAAATTGGATTGTGCCCTAGCCAGCTAACGGAGGCACGATATAAACGGGAAGAGGGGGGGTCGTTAAATCCTCTCGCCCAGTCACGCAGGATTTTCTTCGATCGCGTTCACCGACGGCGCCGGTATATCGGGTTACCCTGTTGTTCGCGTGTAAGGCAGTCAATGATGCACGCGGCAGCTGTCGGAGGAGTCGGGGAACCGACGTTCTTGGACCCCGTCAGCTTGACGAGGGAAAATGAGACGTCGAGGAAGACTGATTTTCCAGTTTACAAAAGTCTACCGCTTTCGTTGGGGACGTCGTTTACCCAGGCTTGTCCGTAACTCGGGAAATATCTAGTTTTTAAGGGGGTGAACTACGCGACCCGTTCGCCCCTATTATTCTTGCTTCGAGAAAGTAAACGGAGCTCGCGCCTTCGCGACCCCGACGGCAAACGTAAATTGTCGCAATCGCGATGAAAGGTATACTAATACGTAGAGCGAGATCCGAGATGGATGCGCTGGTTTGCGTAAAAATTAGAGGAATCGGAACACAAAGGATCCGTGGTCGCTTCGAGAAATCCGATAGCGGAACAGCGGCGCGAGAAGTGGCTCTCATTCGTTCGTCAGCAAGTAAAGTTAAACAAAAGTGTCCCGCGGCGCATCAGAATAATTAGAGACGACGGGAATTAAACTTCGTGGACGTAGTCGCGGGAACTCGACGGAAATCGATTTAAGTTACATACATGAAGATACTCATTTATGAGGGAACGTACCAGGTTGAGCTACTTCCGCTTTAATGAAACTTTGTTGACTCCCGGGGGAATACCGGGTACTTCATTACTCGCCTTAGCGGTCGAGTTCCATGAGGTGAAATACTTTTCAAGTTTTCATGCGGTGCCTTGTTTGCACCGAGGCTCTGGGAAATCTTGATGTAATTGATTCGAAAGCAATTCACCGACGTATTCTGCGAGGGGATATTCAAACAGAGTTACCACGAAGCCGGATGATGTATTTCAAAGGTTACGGCGTTCAATCGATTTTCGAGCGAGGCGTAAATCTTTCGACGTAAACTTTCGATACAAACGACAAAATCCTCGGACTGTTTGTTTTCTCGTTCTTAAGTCACCAGGAGGTATGCTTCTCGCGACAAATTTGGTTCGCAACGAAAGAGTGGACTCTTTAACAGTCTGGTCTGCCTCCATCCGCGTACTTAGCCAGGGGGGTTAACGAGTAAAGACGGGAGGGAGGGGGTTGAAACCCTTCGATTTTTCCGGTTCTCCGCGCGACCGTGCCCGGATAATTGTGATTACGGTCTGGCTCGACTGCGAGGGCGGGGGAGAAAAAAAGGACACCCGGTGACGGTCGTCGTTTTTCGGTCGTTACGAAATCGGTAATAGGAGCGCGGCGAAATGCAAATGAAATCGCGACAGGGTAGAAATGTAAATTCGACGCGCTGGTGGCGAACTCGAGAGGATCTCGTTACTTATAAGCACTCGTTACCCGTTGGTTACAACTTAATGAAATTAACGACATCCGTTGGTGCGCCGCGACGCCACTCGAAGACCGTTCGGCTCGCGTGTCGGGGGCTCGCCGATTCGCAAATGTTGCTATCTAAAAACTAAAGCTCGAAGAAGGAATCAAACGAAGTCACAGTCCCATTCCTGAGATCCGACGATGATGGAGAAAGTTGGCCCTGTCTCCGAAAAAGTTCGAGAGTTAAATTCGCGAATATACTGGAATCGTTTCCTTGTCCGTGATCGTCAGCACTATTCCGTCCTTCCGTCGAGAATTATAAGATTACTGAAAATAGCGGAGAACGACGGGTCAACGTTCCCTTGGAAGTTTGGGAAAACGATCGAAGTCAGCAGTTCGAAAGTTCGCGAAAGTTTACGAACGTGCCAACTTTGATCAAACAATGCAAAATTACATTTGCGGGGATAACTTTAACCTTCGACTTCTTTTACGGGAAAAAGGATGAAAATTGAAGCTGGCATTGTTGGATTCGACTAATAAGGGTACGAGGGTCGTAGGGACGGGAAGGTTGAAAACAAGGAGTCCGACACCGATTACCGAACTCGGAGCGCGTTAAAATATAACCGACTCTTAAAAGCTGTTTCGCTTTCATCTCGAGTTTATCGGTTTTACATTTTCAGACCGATTCGCGACTGGTTCTCTCGGTCTTCGTTCCTTTTTATTCGATAAAATTTCTTTAACTCGATCAATATCGAGGATTCCATCTTACGAGCGCCTCCATCGATTCAGCTACCGTCCAACTTGGAAAACTCCCCATCGATGAACCAGCAGGAACGAAAGAACGAAGAATAACCGTATCTCAGGCAATCGTGACGAAGTGGATAGGAACGAAGGGAGCGGAAAGTGGATGGCTAGGGAGGGTTCGCGATCGATAGAAAGTTCAGGAATCGGTACGGCCGTTAAATAAATTCCATCCGGTCGGTACACATCTTGGATGACCTTTGGCGGTGGTGCGCGAAGCAACTGGGCTCGACCGTCGTCGTGGAAAATTAAATTTTTAACGAGCTTGTCGCTCCACGCTTCCACCCGCAATCCCCCCTGTCGTTGCTGGTAGCCGATGTACGAGGTAAATATCTGCACATCGGTAATTAAATTCGATTCGCTCGCCACCGGATCCCGCTGGAACGGTTCGCAGTCGAGAAAAGGACAACCGTCGCCTTACGCGATCGAACGCGTACGAGGCGAGCCCCGTAATTTCTTCACCCCCCCGTTGCCGTTGTTAACGAATCGACGGAAATTCGTACCTGGAACTGTACCATTCCAGATATTTCGTACCAGCAGGAATGAAACTTCAGGAGACGAAGCATTCGCCAGACGTTCTCCTCGAGCTTTCGGTTTGTCGAGATTTGGGCGAAAGCAATTACCCTGGATGAATCATTTTAGAGTACAGACACGGCGTATCTCGGAGGTCAGAATGCATCGGTGTGCAAGGGCGTTCGTTGACCTACTCCCTCGGAACAGCTGTCACTCGAGGGACCCAGAGCGGGGGTGGTCGCATCGCAATATCACGATAACCGCGGAATTATTAATTCGTTTGCACCGGTGCGCACCAGGAGGATTCAGGTCGACCTTCTCTGACCCTGTCCTCCGTCCCTTGCACCCTCTGTCCTACGCTCCCCTAGCCAGCGCACGCGAACAAGCCCCGCGAGAACCGTCGTGCAATTAATGGATGAATACTAGCGAGATAACAACCACAACTTTTTTAATAATAACGCCAGTTTTTCGCGGCGTTTTTACGGCCCAAAAGAAGCCATGTTGCGGGCTATATAGAAGAGACACCTTCCCCTTGCCCTTCTCCGGTGCTTTATTCGCGTTCTCGCGTGATACCAGTCCGATTGCAGGGACACCAGAAGTATTCCTTTTTTTTTTCCACTCGCGTTGTCCACCGGATTTTTGTTTCTCCTTTGTTCCCTCGCGGAAACTTTTCGATGGAACGTGGAGAAGCTTCCAAGTAAAAATAATAATAAACATTCTCGCTTCTTCCTCTTTGTCGTTTATTTTATTTCTCGTCGTTTTATATCTTGGATATATAGTGTTAGATGCGGTAGTAAAAGAGTTTCTCGAAATGGTCTTTCCTCGACAAGAACGCTCCGTATCTGTAAGACTCGCGCGGCATGTCAATTGTAGTCCATTGTGCCAGTGGCCAAGTGTCATTCCTGCTTCCGAGCAAACGAGCCGTATAGATTACCAGCCGTCCGTTTGGGAACGTTCTATCAATGGATGCCGAGGTACGGGTACCTGACCTGCCATATTCAGGTCTCCATTGCCTTTGAGTGTGGACAACCGAATGCCTCTAGCACACTTGGCCCACAATGTGGCCTTGCTGTTCTATTAAGATGATCCTGCTTGTTGAGCTTCGAAATGGCCTCTCTGTATTACCTAATACCCTTTGTGCACGACGCATTACAAGAACGGCATCGCGAGCCGAGATCGTCCGACCAAAAGCAAGTCGAAGAACTCTGGAATATTTTCGAATTTCTCGCGTCAACCCCTTCGCGAGATCATGAAATAATTGGTTCCAAGTACGGCTTCCATTTTTCCATTCGAACCTTCCTTTTTCGGCAGCATTAATGTCACGGTCTACGGTTTCGCGGATATTTGGAAAACTTCAATCGAAAATTTGCCGTTCGTTTTTCGCTCGTTTTGGATTTATTTAAAAACACTACGGCCGCAGAAAGTGGATTCAAAGAGCCAATGCGATGTTACCGTGCCGCGATAGTGCACAACGGGTCTCGGTGAAATCAAAACGTACGCCGGGAGAGTAGCGAATTCGGCGAGGAAAACACGAAGAGACCGCCTCGTGCTTTAATAAAAGCTGACCTACATAAGAGTCATTAGAGGGAACGACGTCGCGTGAAAAATTTGAATCGAGAAATACGCGATGTATCGGTTGAAGAGGATGGTAACGATGAAATGTGGCTGCGTGGAACGCGCGACCGAATGGTCCCGTATCTTCCTTTCTTCTTAACGGTCGAGTTCTTTGGGCACGCTTTCTTTTCGGCACGCGTTAGCGTCACTTTGGACATCTTCTTCTCGCGATAGGAATTTTCTCCTTTTCCCAGGCGATAAACGTGGCCCAGAGAGAAGTGCATATACGTATACGTTTCATACACACTCGTACGTTTGCGAGATTTAAATATCACGGAAACGGCAAGCTCGAAAGAATTCAGGCCGAGCTTCTTATTAGAGCGGTGGGAGGCAAGTACTCGCCAACAGTTTCTTCTTTTTTCTCGCTCGCGGTGGTACTTAGACGAATAGCTCGATTCCTTTTACCCTTCCCCGACACCGTTGAAATACCAGTTATTTAAACGTTCACAGGTGCGAGATATCGCGCGACCTTTATTACGGCGTTACTCAGATGTGTCGGGGACTTTTAATTAAGGCTGGAAACGGAAACGCGAGGTTCCACGCCGCGTAGCTTTATCATCTTTTCCGATAACGCGTTCCGCGAAAGGTTTGCCCGCTAATAGTTGACGAGAAATTGTACCGGGTGGCGTGCGAGCTTGGACGAAAATGTTCGAGATACGGATTAATCGATTTCTCGCTACTCGCCTGAATAGACACCGAGTCGGATTCTACGAACGAGCAAATCCAACGATTATTCGAGCATTATTTCTCGTATCGCGGCATTCGTGAAATATTTTTAATTAAAACGCTCTCTCGCGAGTAACGAAGAATTTTTATATTCCCTAACAACAAGCAATATCCCGCCGTTCTTTTTTTTTTTTTTTTTTTTTTTAATCGAGTTGATATACACGCGTCGATTTCATTACACGCGCGGAATCATTCCCGTCAGCGCGGAACGAGCAATTCGTCGTGCCATGATTCGAGAACGCCCAGGACGAACGAAATCGATCGTTGAAATTCTCGCTACGTTCGACGATCAACGTATCACTGACGGCCACAGGAGAATCGAAATCGGCCGTTCACCGGCGCTGTTAAGTAGGCCGATCGCTAATTCAACGCGATTGGGAAGGGTGGTTCGGTTGCTTTCACGGTATGTAGGTCAAACGGAGAGCCCACCACCGCGACGACCATTGAAATAATTACGCTCAATGTCCGTTAATTTCGAGGCACGCCGCGGTATATACGTCGGTCGCGTGAAACTCGTACGTGTACCGACGCTATTTTAGCGCGATATTTTAGTTTTTCTTGTACTCGAAAACCCCGAGTTTCTCGTCTCTTGCCTCGAAAAATTTCGAAATCTCGGTTAAAATTCGGGATGGTTCAAAATTCCGATGAATGATAAACATTCGTAAAGAGGCTCTCCGAGAAAAGACATTCCAAAGCTTCCAGCGAAGTGCACTTTGGGAGACATTATCGCAGAGCATTCGCTGAAACGTTTATCGAAATTGTGTTGAAATTCCTGAACAGCTCTGTGGAAGGGAGATCTCTAGCGCTTTTAACGAATGGAAAACTACGAAGGCTATTATCTTAGAGTAAACGCACTTTGGAGTAATCATCTTTAGAACAAAACACTGTTGTTTCTTTTCTGCCTCAACATTTACGTAACATTAATTTCTTATAGATTCAAACGGTTCCGTTGTTACGCGGTACCGTGTCTTTTGTAAGCATCGGAAACGTATTTGATGCAAAACCTCGCACGAAATGGTTTGCGAATAGGATTGTGTTTAAATTATCTCGGAGGTAATATCGCGCGGAGGATGTGCATGTTCATCGAACAGCTGTCTCTAATAGAGTATCCAAGACGTCTGTAGGGTTGTACGCGTCCCCATCGAGTCGGTTAATTCGCTCACATCGGTCTCTGAATAGTCAACAGCAGTGTCTCAGACGTTACGATACAAGAGGAATTCAATTACCTTGTTGGCATAGCGATGATAATATGTTGTTTGAAAAGACCGAGTATAGCGAACGGTGTCCATGGTATTTGGCAAACGTGTTACGCGTTACACAAATTTAATCTAAATATTAGAATCCTGATTACGTTTAAGCGTGTACTAATCTACATAGATATCGTAGAAACCTTTGGAATCTAGACATTGATTCGGTACTTGAAATTCTCCCCTAACGCGGAGTTAATCAAAGATGTATTAGGTCGTGGATGTTTTATAGGAATTCTAGGTATCTAAGGATTTATTCGATGCTCGAAATTCTACCTTAATTTAACGTCTTAGTCAGAGATGCATTAGCCCCTACCATAGGAATGCTCTATGAGATCTCTTGGAATCCAAGAATTTATTCCACGTTCATTCATCCTTAATTTGATAAAAAATCAATCCATTCGATTCTTATCGCAGTCCTCGTCGTATTCGATTTATTGTATATTTTTCGTTTGCCTAACTCCTTCTGTTCGCGATCCGATAATTTTCACGGGAATTTATTATCGATGCGCAATAATTGTTAAATAGGAACTCGCGTTACATCTAATTGAAAAACGCGTTAATTCAAAAGGATTCGCTGGCGCGTTCTCGGCAACAAATTTAATTTAAAGCCTCCCGCGTTCGTTGAAATAATATCGTTCCATATGATAATCAAAGGATAATTAAGCGCCATTATTTCAGCTCTCTGAATCGAAAGAACGCCAGTAATTCCCAGTTTTTGTAATCCTCGAAATCGTCGCCGAGATTCGGATCTCTCGTTCGCGCACGAATTACAAATATTGAATTAATCAGGGGATCCGAATAAATAAAACGATTAACAGGCTGGCTTAATCTTCTTCGTTGTTTAAATGTTTCGATCGTGATATCGGATCATCTTTGGTAACGATTTGTAATCGTCTCTTAACCTGAATAATTTTACAGAGGGCTGAATACGATCAAGTTAAGTATAGACCGTGCAATCATAGCATTCCTAATAATAGTTAAAGTTTTTAAAGGTTATTCCTAAAATTCTGTAGAAGTTTGAACCTTCACTACGCGGAGGTTGCTGCGAGTGGAGTTTCCTCGATCTTCCTTTACGAAAAAAAGAAAATAGAAGGAAAGAAAGTTCTTTCGATTTCCTAGTTTGATATAAACACCAAATGAACGTGAATTACTCGACGAACAAATGTTTGTATTCGCCGACGGCTGCCTAGCTTTGAAAGTTTGCAGAGCCTGAACGATTCTCGTCGAGAGTATCTTGCAGACATAATTGACGCGTGTTATGGTGACGTCCCTATAGCGGCGCGAAAATCATGCTCGCGCGAGCACAAAATCGAATCGTTTCCAGCGGGCGGCTACACAGTTTATTGCTAGATCCTGCGCATCGACGTTGCATTCTGGAAATGTCTCTACTCTGAATAATCTCCCATAATCCGAAAGCCTACTTTCGCCGGTGCGCTCTCGTTGGACTTTTTGCACCCTCTGAAACCAGGGAGAAACGGATTTCACGGATAAATTGCAACGGATAACGCGATACATAAACGATTCGCAACAGCTGATCGTTGTCGCACGTAAATCAAAATTCTATCTATTTCTCTTGAATTAAAAATTGAAAATTGCCAGGCTAATCTCGATTCTCTTTTATTTCGTGCACAACGAGGATAAAATACGGGATATCGTCATGGAACGATGTCGTCGTCTATACAATTTTTGTCATCACTTAAATGCTTCGAAATATAAAAAAACACGGAACGTGTGTTTTGCGAATCCGCAGCGCGGCAGACGAAAAGCTTCGAGTTTTTCGAACACGTCAAAGCGTCGCGTTCGCAAATTTAGGAAGAATCTAATATATCTGCGAGCCTAATGTTAGTAACGCTATTTATCGTGTTTACACGACAGATTAAAAATTCTTGTTCCGAGGTGTCACCTCGGTGACGATTCGGTCTAATAAATTATGGCCATTGTCAGTTGGAAAAATAATTTGCCAATATCGAGTCACGACCAACGCGGATCTGTCGTTCGCTGACAGACTCATTATTGAGCCGTCACTTGCACAAGCCACAACATTTTCGAATCAATCAATTGCAGATCTGGAACAACTTTATAGGACTCCGCGTGGAGATTACGAATGGTTCGTTTGTCCGTCGGTATCCACGTACGCGATTCGGTTTCCGTTTTTATGAAACATCTGTGTCACGTTCAGGTAGCATTCAAAACGTTCGAAACTCGCGGCCTCGTCGTATTCTTTGTGATAGATTAAAAAACCGTTAACAAGTACGAGTCGGCAAGTTCCATCGTTAAAAGTTGGCGCGAAAAAAGAGGGCAGACGAAACGAAGCGCAGGAAGGAAAACAGAAAGAAGTCAACGAAAACGTCTCGCGTATTTATACGTTCGTTACCGGTGACCTTATTCTCGTTCGTTTTTCCCCTAATTATCGACGGAAGCCTCGACAAACGCAGATCGCGAGCTGGCTGGGAGCTCAAAGACGAGAAAAGATTAGAAAGTCGCGTGGCAAAGTTTCCGAAATAAAACGAACGAACGAAGGAGAGGCTAGTGGGGTTGGACGTTCGCGTTTACTTTAAAAGGGAACAGGACCGAGGAACAAAGTACGAAGTTCGGGGGAGAACTCGTGACCAACGGACGACGAAAGGAAAGAAGAAACGCGCAACGAGCGAGGAACGTTGAAACGGGAACGCAGGAATACGTAAATTGCGATGCAGTTGAGAACTTCAATGTCCCTTTCGTCGAGAGTAAACTGTTTTCCCAGTCGTTCTCCTCTTTTAATTAATCTTTCCGCGCGGAACTTCCGACAGGGTAAGGGAAAAAGAGCTGGATACTTCTTTCCAAGCCGTAGGAATAACGCGGCAGAACGGGGAAAGTAGGTTCCCGCGATTCTCGAGGCGAGTTCATGAATGACAATTCAGACTCGCCCCGCGATGTCTGCGATTGTGCTCGCGATGATAAAGGACGACGCGCGTGGCGAGCGTTTTAGGGCGAGCCGGAGTATTGTTAACTCGACGGTGGATCTTCGTCCCGTCTGTCCCTTTTTGGTAGCACCAGGTGACACGAAAAAAATAAATGGAGCTCGATGGGGACCTTTGGGTATCAAGCGTCGCTTTCTTTTAACTCGGGAATTAAATATTACGAGAAGATGTGAAATACAATTTTTTCACACGATGCTCCATCGAACACATTTCCCAAGGAAAAGTATCCGAATACTTTACTATCGTTTTTAATATAATTTTGAAGAATTTTCAAGAGGGAGCGAAACTTCCTTGGCCAAAAAATTCATACACTCAGGCATACATACATATATCAACCGTAATAAATGTCTTCCAGTCGGCTGCACTATATTCACATTCATAGTAGATGGACAGGGTGTTTCATAAAGTGTAGCCATAACTCGTAGCATATACGCGTAAGTTTCCAAATTTCCGTCAACATCCTTACGAATTTTTCACTCCCACATTGGCCGATTAATTCGCAAAACAATATTTTCATTTCGAAATTAGAACCGCGCGAGATGTGTAAATTATAAACTGGCTCTGCATGCAAATTACGAACGAGTACGGTACTTTTACGCTTTTTTCTTGTAAGATACGTTTTTAGAACGGACAGGAAAAGGAACAGCGACACGATAAGCTCTGCTTTCGCGGCGAATTTTAATTTTCCATTTTACTCAGGATCCCGTTTTAAAGCAAAGACTCGAGTTAATTTTGGGATCCGAGAGAAAAGCGTAGAACGACTTAGCGAGACTTTTAATGTAGCAATTTCAGGATTATTACGGGCAGTAAATATTTGTATTTACCGACACTTATTTTTCGCGTTTCACGATCGTCTTTGCGGGGTCCTGTAGAAAACTTTAATTCGTTCGGGTGACTTCTTCGGGAAACTTTGCGGCAACTTTTAAACGTCTTTCGCGGACCACGTTAAAGGTTTACAGAATATTTCTACCGTTAATAAGTTATTTTCGTCCACGCTAACGACGACGGTGTAACCCCGTGGGAATATTTTCTCTTTCACGGCCGAGAATCGCGAAATCCTCGTTGAAAACTGTCTGTCACAAAACTGTTATAACGATACTCGACTGTTTCAAGTGTTCCCGTTCGTTTACAAACTCCTGGTAATATTTGTACTCTCTGTGAGTCGAGAGTTAATAATCCCGATTTTTCTGTGGAGGAAGTTTTTCAAAGTTCGTTTGCAGCGGATGTTCCCGCCCTTTGAAGTTAAGTAGGTCGCAATTAGCACTCCATGCTCCTTGGAAATTGCGTAGCATTCGAAAACGTGCTATCTGAAGCGATCGTAATTTTTCAAATTTTTTTCTCTTTCGTCGTTTCAGCGTAACAAGAACCCGTTACTTCCATTTTTATTATTATTCAAAAAGTCGAACGAAGATTGTCGAATAGTCTCTCGAAACCTTTTCCAGACAACTGTGTCTCTTTCACCGTGCGTTCGTTCCGCGTCGCTGTAAATTTTATATAAAATTCCACGACGATCCATTGTCCGACGCGAAATATTTTATTGTTCCTGTAAAATCCGCGAACGAGCGGATTCTCCCATCCTCGCGACGCGTCTCATCGACGTGCAGTCGCGTTAGCGTTCCCTTATGTTTTTCCTCCTCTTTTTGTTATCGTCGTCACGGTCGTTTGTTATCACCCTTATCGGGGGTGCGTTCGATTCCGCAGCGTTGGGAAGCCTGCGCGTTTCAGCGTCGACGAACGAAGATGACGAGAGAAAGATTTCAGGCTTTCGCAAACTTGTTCCCGACGAACGAAGCCAACGTCACGGCTCGACTATTGGTTCTCGTCGGCCGTGAAAACAGTCTCGTTTTCCCTGGAGACGCCGTGTTTTCCCTCTCTGTTTTCATACAACCTGGATCGGATCTTCCATCTGTCTGCGCGAAGTCGATGTCAAAGTTTATCCGGACCTATTCCTATTTTCTCGAGAAAGATTGAGCCCTTGCGTCGACTTGGAATATAATCGTTATTCGGTTAAAAAGTTATCCTCGTTTCGCGAACGAGTAAATATTGTATCTCGTTTCCTCGAAGTTTAAATATTCATTTCGGTAATCATTACGATACGGACCTGCGTTGTTTATTAATGTATCGTCCAATATTAATACGTATCGCGTGTTTCATCTCGATGAAATTAACGAACGGAGTTGAAATCACTGTCTTCGATAATATGAAAAATATTCTCGTCATGAAAATCGATATGCGTTCTTTACGCTATTCGTTCTTCTGTTTATCGGTACCGATACTTAAATACTTGATAAAATTCGCTTTATTTAAGCGACTGGAGATTCTTGCACTTTGTAGTTTTTTAAATCCCTTTCTTTCGTTTTTACTTCACTGTCGTCCGTACTATGTTTCAGCTTTTGTCTTTCCAATTCTTTTACCTTCTCGTTCAACGTTGACTCTATTCTTTTTCGTTTCATTTCCACTCTTAATTTTCATTTCCTACTTCGCTACTTCTATTTTACTTCTTGATACCTCTCTTAAACTCTGCCTAAATATTGTTCTCAACTCGACCTATATTCTCCGGTCTCCCAGTACTTGAACGTTTTATCCTCGGAATAAAAAATGAAATTCAGCATTTGTATAATTGCTTGGTAAAAATTGCCTTGCGATGAAATATTAATTCATGTTCTACCTGGATTACTTTCGCAACAGAATGAAACTAATGAAAACGCAAATTTCAGAAACGTTAACGCATAGTTTTACATTCAATTCGTCGTTTCCGGTGGAATCCTCGGTTCTGAGCTCGAAGATCGTATCTTCCGGAAGCGACGCGACGGGATGGGGAAAGTATTATAAACAGTTAATGACAATTACTGGAACGTCCTCTATTTGGCAGCAGCTCGGTATCGCGACCGTGTGCAAAATCTGTTATCCAGGTCCCAGGGCCGATAACGGTCGCGTTGCACGACAACGTGGGTGGTCGAGCCAAATTTATCGTCAATAATTGTCACCGTCCACTCATCTGTTTACTGTTCAACGCTAATGCCCGCGTCCCGATTTCCGGCACAGTTTACTTAATAATTTGTAATTAGCGAATTACGATCGCGCGCGAGCCCGATTGGTCAGACCTCGTTAGAGAAACACCAGGCGAAGATCAGTTGTTCGTTGATCATTCGTCTGCCTATACACTTAACGATAATAACGCGTAATGTATTATCGAATTAATTTTGCGATAATACAGTAATATGCTTTCTACTTGAATCAATTTTCCAATCAGATATTCATGTATTCTTTTGCTTGGGGTTAATTTCCCAATAAAATATTTACGTAATTCTCCATTTGGATTAATTTCATCATGAATTATCAACCTCTCGATACGTTGTTTAAATTTGACAAAAGCATATCGCAACAGCATACTGCTGTTTTATCGTAACGCCTCAAAGTCAAGTACCAAGAACGTAAGAGCAAATTGTTACCGAAGTCTGCCGCTTACGGTGTAATTTAATAAAATGTTAACGTTACATTGTCTCTCATAACGAATTCAACTGGAGACGCGGCGTGAAAAGCCTTCCGCAAGAACAGCGCAGGAAAGTCACGCCAGATGTACACAGAAAATGCATTTTTTAAAGTGAATCCGACTTTTTGATGCGCCGGGGAATCTCTCTGGATCTTGTTTAGCACTTGCGCTTTTCGCGTTGAAATATTTCAAAGTTTCACGTGCCCTTTTGTGTGGCGTGGCTGGAATTCAGATTGCATTTTAGCCTACAAATCTTCCAGCCACAAATGCGACGTCAACGGTATCCCTTTCGTTCGTCCACTAAAAGGGAGGGTGAACGATTCAATCTTGAAAAACTGACTGTCGTCCAATTACTTTGAAATCCTCTCGATTCTTTCTTACGTTTTTTCCGTTTCAACGAGAGAATTAAAACCGCGCGGGTAAACGCGATAATACCTGAATAAATCCGTGATGGTTTTCGCTTTTGTATCGATTTTTATTTTCTTACCGCTCGGTGAGCGTATCCTTTTGTTTTATTTAGTTACGGTTGACTGTGACCAACGCATGATTTCATCGTAATCGAACTTTGAATAATTTCAACGGCTGCGGAAACTAATCGTCGAGCTTACGGTTTGCCGAACGGAACTAACGCGACATTGTTCGGAATCTGGACAAATGGCAGGATGTTTTCGGCGAACGGTGGCGAATCTGTTATATTTTTCTTGAAGGTATCAACGATCAATTTCGCGACGAATTCATCCGACAAATTTATTCGCGGATTATTTGTAACAACACGAGCAACGCGGTTCGTTTAAAAGGAAATCGAGTTAGAAGGACCGAATCGTAGAGAATTTTCGATAACTCGAACGAGGGTTGCAGGTTCACGGCGTAACACGTTTCCTTCCGATATTTTTCGAGACATTTATAAAGGAATAAGGGGTCGCAATATTTCACGAGATCGCGGTCGAGCGTGTCGAATAAAGTCGCTCCAGAATCGTGCCACCTATTTCTTCCATTCTTAGTGAATATTAGATCCCGAGAAAGTCGTATATTCGCGACACTTGCCAGGCGAAACCCGTTTCGATTTCGACGTAAAGTGAAACAAGATGCGGGTCCCCGTTTGTGTGTCTCAAAGATGGCGAACTCGATCGTCCGGGCAGGGCGTATAATTCATGAGAAGACAACCGAGGAGGAATATCAAGGAGAAGACGCCGGAAAGAGCACGGTGAAATGTCAGCGAAAAGAATTGAAGGAAGTAAGAGGAGAACCGTGTATCATACGTTACACTGTGTCATAAAGGCGAGGTAATAAACGTGAAATCCGAAAAATGTGTTTCCCTACGAGCGCGCTTGTTACCAGACGTCCAGACTTCCTTTGAGCGGAACCTTAATGGACGTAGCGCGCTGAAAATGTGCTGTACGTAAAATTTAGAGAATTGTTAACAAGTTCGCGGCAAAGTAAACAGACGAATTTTTCGAGTCGATATTTTCGTGTGGTTTTAAATTGATAGCTTCGACTTACCGAGACGCCGACGCAGAAGGTATTCGCGCCGCACGACACTTCATATAATCTCTCCTTCGAGAAGGATCGATCACGAGAGCACCAATTTGAAACGTAAAGCCACGGATAGTATCGGAACGCTTCTCGGTTCCGTCGACGCTCGTATCGCTTTACATCGGAGAAGGACTCCGTTTCAAGGAGTTTCACCCTTCGATAAGACTTTCCGCCGCACAACAAGTACATCTGACGAAATATGAGACAAATTTCATCGGTGAAGTTACAGGAGCGAAGGAAGGGGTAGATATTCGCGAACGAAAGGATCCGCCAGAAGTCACTGGAATCCCAACAAAGTATTTCAGCACCGCTGTGTACGGGGCCGGTGCGCGCGTTTCAATTCGAGTCATCCGACGCGGTTCGTTCGAGGAACTTTTTCTCCGGAGGGTAGATTCTCGCCGCGCGGCCGAGTCGAAAGTTTTGAAATTCAAATAAGGGGAAGTTTCGCCCCAAGAATAACGTTGTCACGCTTGTATCGCGACGCGAAAGTTTCAGGGGAAGCTGGGAATTCTTGGTATTCTTTCGCAACGGTGCCCCAGCCCTCGCCCTTTCCACATACGCCACGAGGAGCGACGGAGGGAAATTGCAAATATTTATTTCATACGCGCATCAATCTCATCGCTGAACCAGGAATTTTCGCGTAATAACGCCGCTGTATCGCTCGGAGAGTCTCGTGTCCGCTTCGACAAGTCCCCGGTACTCCATTGGAGAACAACGGAATCTTTTATCGACGTTTCGCGTCGAGCACCTGGAACATATTTTCTCTGTATGTTCCGTTCCGCTTTCCATCGTCCTGTACACGCGGATTGTCGAGTTTCAAGCCTCCCGGTTAATTAAATATTTCTTTCCGGCCGCGCGTTTACGCGGAGCGCGGCGGAAAGTTCTCTGTCCACATCGTTTTCCCTCGCAGATGGCTCTCTCTGGTCTTGTGAACCGGCTAACGATTTTAACTCCTCTGTTTCCCGACAATGGGAACGTTCAAAGAGCCCCTCGAGTACCGTGATTCTACTCGACGATTCGCGATTATTATACGTTAGTTAATTTACTCCGATCGATTAGTTGATAACGTTTATTTTTCGTTTGTGGCGTACCCGGCCTTGAGCGTCCGAATAATTCGGCGTCGACTTTCGGAATGGAACGCAGCGATCGTACCTTGGGTTCCAAAGAAATTGTTCCTCAAGTACGATGAAAAATATTCAGAATTCCGTCCAGACGCAAACGGATCAAACGGGGTGGAGAAGGAATCGTCAGAATTGAAAATTCCTAGAAACGTTTCGTAAAGCGAACGAGTTTCTACAGTATCGAGAACGCGATATCGTCGAACGTATTCGACTCTTAATTGCGAAAATTACAAGGGAAAGTTGGAGAGATTGAAAATCAAGTTACAGGATATCTCACGACTAACTCATCGCGAACCGGCTGCATCGGGACATTTTTATCTCAGAAAATTAATCCTTCATTGGTTGTGACGCACTGAGAGCCAATTGTAACCGAACATCTTTTTGTTTACTACAGTAAAATCTCGATAAATGCACAAATTTCTATACGATAAATGCACAGAAACCATCCCTACCACTTTACACTTCACACTTTACACTTTACTCGGAGATAGAAGGAATCAAAGTTCGAATGTAGATCCATTAGGAGAACGACAACCGACCTTTCTGTCCATTTACACAGTTGCTCGCTTCACTTATCACATGCAATACCGGGCTACGATGATGAAGGAAATGATATAAGAAAAAAATAGGACGGACGCGAGACACGGGCGCGATCGCGAGATCCATATCGACCGAAGGATCGTCGAAGAATGTGCTCTCGCCCCTCCCATACTTGTTTACGTTGAGGTCGTGGCTCGCTTGTACCTCTCTTGGGTAGAGAAGGGGAAGGACGAACAACAAACGCGTAACGGTCGATTTAAACGCTCGTTGAATTCATTGAGTAAATAATTCGTGAAACATTAATATACAAAATCATATTCCCCGTCATTGTTTAAATAATAAGTCTTGCTAATAATTAACGTAACTATTGTCAGAAATTAATATTTAGTTGGTCCAATCAGTAGATATTAAAATATTGACAACTTTCTCGCGATTAATGTTTCGAATTATTACTTATTCCGAACCGTAATTGTTATTAATGTTTAATCGAACACCGAATGATATGTATGTATCATAAACGTTTAATTATGTCGGAGATATTAAGTTTCAATTGCTCCGATCAACTATTAATAAGGGAATGAAATGAATTTCGGCTGTGTCGAAAATAAAAAGATTTCCAATCCTAACAAGCCCTCGGAATTGTCGTTCGACGAGAATCGTTCACCGAAACGTCTTTAGATATCGATACATCGAAATCACAAATCTCCCTTGATACTTTACAACGAGTACATCCTACCGATACCGATCGCTACTAATTCCGATTCTCGATTCGCGCTGCAGCGGGATCTTTGGGAATCGATACCGTATCGGAATTAACGAATACGTCGTTGGATTGATTCCGCTCGCTGGTTCGCACCAGTGTTTCGAGAATCCCCTAGACAGCTCAGGGAAAAGTGCTCTGTATGGTATGCGAAACTCGATAGGACGTGACGGTTTCCGCGTTTTCAGGGCGCAAATATCGGCGTTGAAACAGGAGACTCTCGAATGTCACGGAACGTTTCCTGCGTCGGCTTTATTATGTGAAAACGCGGTCGGCGAGCGTTTGATGCACGCCGGTGACATCATGGACGAATAAAGAGAATTTCCATTCTTCCACGTGGAACTCGATAGCAGACGCTCGCGCGGCCGTGGACCCACGTCTGAAATTTTCCGTCGTCGACGTGATATCTTTATCTCCGCCTTTCGATTTTTATTTTTTTGTACGCCTTCTGGAAAGGCCTGGGTTCGGTTTAAATTTTCTCTACGGTTGTTTTAGTCTAGCGTAATCGTTCAAAAGTCCAGCGGTTAGGTTCAACTCGCGCGGTGTACGGTGATCCAAGGATCCTCGGTTTCGAACGTTATATCCCACGGAATAATCTCTTTATCCCTATCTCTCGGTGTAATAAAAATTTCGCCTGGTCTATCTCTCGGCAACAGACCGTTGTTTTTTTGTTTATTCCCTCAGTCGTATCGGAACAGAGCGAAGCAAGCCAAAGGATTCCGTACGAACTACCGCGAACGGGTAGAATTTTCGTCGGGTCTGTTAAGTCGCTAAGCGGCTTACGATTTCGTTCTACCAGAGGATGAGGCAGAGAGGTAGGTGGTACTAGGAAGTTCCTGTTGGGGGTGGAAACCAGAACGCTGGATGAAGAGAGGATTTCTGTTGCTTTCCGAGGGGAATTAGGAAAACGATCGGCGTGGTCTCGCGATTTCGGCTGCGTCGAAGCGTAATTCCTTCTCTCGACGATTTTTAATCGGGAGTCGCGACGATCTCGCCGCCTCTAGTTAGCTATTCTGCTTACGAAATGTCGTACGAGTTAGAAAATTCATCGGTACGAAAACGCGCCGATCGAAGGATACAACGCGCTCGAGGAATCGCGACAAACGCGGCCCACCCTCTGTACATGTGAATGCATTTATAGAAACGGCTGGTGATCGCTTGGAACAAGCCAGGTGTTTCGCGTGTATTGTAATCGAGTTCTGTGGAAAATACATCGATGAGGTTTCGTTTATAATTAATACGGGATACAGAGCGATATTATCGTCGGTGACGAAGTATAAATGCGAATTAAAAATGTACGCGCGGTGCTCTGTAATCGATTTACACGGTGGTACGAACGCGACCGTTACGATTCTTGTCCGATCTAATTAATTCCGTTTCTCCGTCGTATCGCGTTAAACTCGACGCGATCTGGAATTATTATTCTAATTAATATACGGCCCTCGATACAAACGTATTAGCGACACGACCGTTGGTCTATTAAATAGAACGCCGTCAGCGCCTTGGTTTGGACGAATTTAAATTTCAAATTGCCTCTACCGCGGGAAGACGGCACCAAGACGGGAAACCTTTTTCGCACGCAGATGCAATCGACACCATTCTCCGATTCGCAGATTTCCAATTCGAATCTCCAATGACATCGATCGGGACACCCATTGTTAGGAGCGTGGCGTTGGCAAACTTTGTTTCGTTTATTAAAACGTTTCCTCGGGTAGCCATATCGTGATAAATCGATTTTTCACTTTGGCTCACTTTGGATCGACTCGACTACCCTGTCCGACTATAACTCGCTGTTTCTATTTGCGTTGGGAGTTGAAAGTATCGATGGCTCGTTTAATTTAAAAGTCGTAACAACGATTTTCCTCGATTTACTAACAAATTAATTTTTATCGTTTTTCAGTGTGGATGTTGCGGTTTGGAGATCAACCTGGAGATCGGGCCTGAATGATCAAAGTTGTCTGACGTGAGTATCGTCGCGACAATTTCTAACGCCTTGTTCAGCCGTTGTCCTGTTAATAACTATTGCTTCCTGAATTCTACGATTTACGAGCAGATCTGATCAAATTACCTTAATAAGCATGGTAATATGATCGCGAATGGAGTAGCGTTCGAATCAAAATCGATGGTCAACATTATCGTTTGGGAATTCGCGTTGTTGTAAATTGCGATTCGATCCTGGAAATTTGTTTCGACCGAATCACCGACAACAAATGCGTTTAATGGGTCGTCTAAAAATTAGTTGCGTGTTTAAGGTTAATTCGTTACCGATACCGGACAACGTTCATGACGCTGGCGAATGCTTTTAAGTTATTAAACGACCGGCGGTTCATCAGTTAAACCCGCGTACCATTAAATTACCACGATTTCACTAGCGAAACAATGGATTGTTGCACTTTAACGTTACTTAATTACGCGATAAACCACAAGTACCAACGCCTGGAGATCGACGTGTTCCATGTGTAGAATTAAATTAAATGAAATTGTACAGTAGTAGACCGCAGTGGTCAGACAAGGCGTTTCAATTTTAAACGTGCACTACTCGCGCTACGCGCGGAGAGCGAGACGCGCTCTTTTCCTTTCGAAACAACGAGCTCGAATTACCAGCAAATATTTTACTAACAGTGCAAACAGATACATCCCTATCTCGACACCGGACTTGGACACTCGGGACATTTTTCTTCCACGTCAAATTTCTATATCATGTTTCGGTATCACAGTGAAAAATAGGGTAGAATTACAGAGAAAAATTACATCCGTCCAATTACAAAATTAGATTGATACCGAACTTAATTTAGTACAATCGTTAATTATCCAAACATACGTCGCGTTATTAACGCAAACACACGGGCAAACATCAACTGGTAAATCAAACAGATTTTATCGGATCGCCTCTAATAACAAGCAAACGAGGGCGAACTTCGTTATCGAAAACACGCGTATCGCACTGTCATTGACCGGATGGCATTAAAATCGATCAGGAATACCACGCCCTTCGATAACGACGCGAATGCCGTTCACGATCTCGTCCACGAGAGCACGGCGAGTCGCGACAGAGTAATGACACGACAGTTTCTGGTGCCTTCGTGCTCGACCTAGCGTGTATTTGCCCATTGGACATCCATACACCGCGATACACAAGGCCCTTTCACATGGTCATGTACGTACACGTGTACATGTATACATACAGATTGCACACGGTGGCGTGTATATACGCGTTTGTACTGGGTGTTTCTAAAGTCTGCCGTTGCCATTGTCGGTCAGCGCGAGACGGCCGAATTAATTTACAACTGGATGGGAAACAAGTAACGCAGTCAACGAAACGATTTTACGCTCACGGTTAGCATCGTAACGTTTTTACGCTCGCGTAGAAAAATGTATTGGTTCAAAATACAATTACTTACAACTGGAAACGAGTACATTACGAACGTATTAACATTTACAGGTATTGTTCCTATTATTGCAGGATTTCCAAACGATGGAAACAATAGTCGGGGAAATACAGTGGAAGAATAACGTACATGTTCGTAAATACTAAGGAGAAAATTGATTACGGTAACCGAATCCACTTGCAAAATACACAGAAATCCAACCGAACTCTGCCATTGTTATCAACTCCTCTCTCGTTACATTCGTTAAAATATCAAACCTCTTCCCTTCGGTTTGTTTATTTAATCACTCCGTTCCATGTTTCAATCTTCACTTTGCTACCTCCGAAATTAGATTATCTAATGTCTTGGAACGTTACCGCGTATTCGCGTTAGTTTAACTAGGCTTTTTGCGTGACTGATTATAATTCGATTTTTGCTTTGAAAATTGTGGATCACTCGCGTCATATGGACAGCTCTGTTACGTTTCGGCGCTGTGAATTTTCTATATAATTACGAAATATCAATTTCCTGTTGACTGCCGAATTTTTGCATAATAAATCCCGAGGCAAGCCCCGTATACACGGGGTCACGCGAAACCGATAACGTCGACTCGTATCCAGCACGTGCGAGAGCCAACGAGGTCGAAAGCCAGGTTAAAGGGCAACGAGACAGACGTCGAGCTCGCTCGTCATTGTTAGGACAACCTTTGATCTATGCGAGGCATCCACCTGTGGCGACACGTATCTCTCCGTACGCGTAATTAGCGGGAAAAACAGCCACTTCGCGATTGGACTAGGAAAAATTTACCGCGCGAATTGTGCACCCTCTACAATCTCGCAGAAACTGCGGTTCGTTGGCTATCGTTCGACGCGACAAAACGAGTCGTGCCTTCGACTCGACCCATAATCCGATAATTCGTGGTAGATCGACAAACTGACGTTGAAAGGTTTTTCCGATCGAGTATGAAATTAGAATGAAACGGTGAAGTATTTATACTCTCGGCAATTGAACACGACGATGTATTCCGTCATGCGATATTACCCTTAAAACGAGAACGGCCACAGTTTGCCCAACGATTGGTACATGAAAATAGCACGAAACCGTGCACGCGCTAATCGAAATTTTGCAATTGTTGCGGCGATAAAACAAGCACAGTTTGGAAAGCGTCTACAACACGAGCTTTTTTATCGTCAAAAGGGGCCAATCAAGTAGCACCAATAAACGCATATCGAATCGCTTCAACGACCATGCGTAGCCGTAATCATCCTCCGTTGGACCGAATCACAGCGAAACGCTCGCGCACAATCCGGCTTTGATTTTACGAATGCAGATCACTTTTCCCCGTTCGACGTCGAGCTCGAAGAGCACGGAATCACTCGAGAAGCTTTGATGTTACGCCCGTGCGGACCGTTGTTAATTCAAATGATTTCCCACGCCAAGCTAGACCGAACGGTTTCCAATTTCACGCGATGCGGATCCACTCCTCGTCTAACGTTTCATCCGCTATCGGTCATTTATATTTCCATGGCTGAAAATACAATCAGCGAAGATCCATCGTGCATTTTCAGCCAAGATAGACGTATTTTGCGGGTATGTTTTTTCTTAACGATCCTGGTCAAGCGAACATCCCGTTGGACGTTAGGATCCGATGGAACGCGAATTTTCAACCGCATCGCTCGAAAATGAATCCGGTGTCGCAGAGTGGGTTTATTAAATCTACGGGAAATTTCGATGAAATGCTGTCGACTGGTTTAATGCCATATTTCCGTGACGTTTCATTCGGGGACACCTGAAGGGATGCGTCGGTAATTCGCTCAACGTTATGCTGTTTATCGTCGCTCGAAATTTTTACCTTTATCTCGTTAATATTTTAATCGGGACCTCTCTCCCTAACTCGCCTCAGACGTATGCGACGCATCGTACAAAAGAACAATAAACTACAAAGTCGGCGCTGTCGATGAGAACATAAGCAGTAACGCGGCAAAGTTCGTGTGCGAGTCGGTGATTGTTCCGTGCGGTGCGTACGCACAATCGCGCAGGCGACGAAGAAAGAAAATCCATAGATGGGGTAGTGCACCGGGAAACGCGCAATCGAGGATCGAGGCTGATCCTCCCTCGGATTCTTCGATCGGTGGCGCGTATTTGCCGTGGAATCGGGCGCAGGACGACCGTGAAGAGGTATTTGCCCTGATGAAAGGCCCTTTCAGGCCGAGACAAAAGCGCCGCCAGGTTTCGCATACGATCGATCCGCGCTTATGAAGGGACGGATGGAACCTGTGAGCGGACTAATTCGAGGAGCGGTTCTCCAACCGACGCGTCGGCGTCGCGGCGCGCTGAAGCTCGATGCAACGATCGCGGCAGCCAAAGGACGGCTGCTTTCGAGACGAGTCAACTGGAAGACGAGCGAATCGGGGGATAGGGAGAAACCGTGGTTCTTGTTGCTCTTTCGGTGGTGGACGCTCGTTCTCGATGTTGAACAGGCGAAGAGAACCACCGAATTTTGCGAAAGCGAGAAAATGCGCAAGAACGAATGTACGTCGCGTGTTAACGTCACTTTCGAAACTGAAATTTCATCCTCGTGACACGGTAAACCGTGAAAATAGTTTTTATCGCTTTCGACGATTCTCCGCGGTTCCACGTTTCACACGTCCGTCTTGATATTCCTGAGCGACGTTCTTGGTTAGCGCACTTAAGTTATTTCAATTCGCGAACTTGTACGCTGACTGAATTCCGTGATACATTCTTCAGTCGTGAACTTTATCTTTTGCTAGAGAGACTTCGGATTTATGCTCGGTATAATATGTAGAATTAGTGTTCAGCTGCTGAAAGATTCGCGCGCCCTTCCCGTTGGATTCCCCGCTAGAGTAATCCCCGATACTCCTGCAATTATCATTTTAAACATATCTTTTGTTTATCCCGGCTAATTGGCTGCCGTAAAGCGGACTATCGTCGTTTTATGCTTTTCATTATTTTAAATCTACTTTTCCGCACACCTTTTCACTCTACTCCGAGCTTCTTTTTTCTTGTTTGAGTTTTGTCCTCCCGGTTCTTTCTCTCCGACTGAGACTTTCTTCCCTCTGTTTGCTTGGGAAACGTCGCGTAATTGTAGCTGCTACGCTTTCAACGACGAAACACCGTATGCAATGGTAGCAAGGTACATTGACTCCAAAATAATAAATTAGCGAGACATTCAATTACAAAGCACCGAAATGGCGATAATTGTAAATCAACGAGGTGTAGATCGAACAGCGAATATACTCTGTTCTTCGCGAACCACCCGATACATGTATGTATCTATGAATTGGTGATAGATCGAGGACATGTGGGTAGGGTATTGGATACATGGCATTCTAGCGGGGAGCGTGAGTGACACCGCTACATAGCTATCGCGCGACCTTTGGTCATCGTTCGAGAAAGAGGTTGAGTTCCCTGTAATCGGAAACAATTACGAGGAAATTACGCGCGATCCTATATTTTATTCGGACGTAATTGTGAACTTTAATAAAACGAGAAAATCGAACAGCAAAAATTTCCCAAGCGGCCACGTACACGTCGCTAAAATTGACGTGCGAAATTTTACGGCGGACCGTGATCGTCGAAATGGGAACACTGGGATTATTCATAATCTCGTATATGTTACGTTTTCACTCGGAAATCCGGACAAACCCCGTCGGAATTGCGCGAAATAATAAACAGCAGGTATCCGGGAGTTACGTGTCTCGCGCGTTCGGTCCACCGCGATAATTTATAAGTGTCTCGCTCGTTACGTATTCAGAACATTCTCACGGACGGAAACGCGACGGTGCTTAGAGAAATCTTTCTCCGCCCACGCGCCATTAAAATTCCCGCCTCGCGGCAAGTATTTCTTAAGCGGAGTTCGATGCACCGGTGTATCTTTCGTGAAACTTCGCTCGCCCCTCGACAATAGAGGATGCGAATGAAAATTTATTGTTTCCTTTTCGTTGACGTACGAATATGGAGGTGTAAAAGTCGTCGACGCGTTGCGATGGAAAGCGCACGTGCGCGAGGGTGGGTTTTGGAAAAGGGAGAGCGATACGAATTTACGGGTCGATTCGAGAACGCTACTTTGAACGCCGCGACCTTCGAACCGCGCCTCTGTCGCCTTTTTGCTCGAGCTTTTTTTAAACAACCATCGACAGAAGGGACGAGGGAAAATTTTATATATTTAAAACTGAGAAACCGTGTATCGTTGGTGATTAATCGTATAAGATTGCGTCCGGAATGCTTTCGAATCCCATATTTACGAAAATTATTCGTCTCCACATTTAGACCTTCTCACGGATCCGTTTCGAAATTTCCCAGAATCTCTGTGTCGTCAGCGTTCGAACCTAATTATCGACAACGATCGTAACGAGCCACCGACGCGATCCACGTTTGCCCCGTTCTCTTGACTCCCGAACAAAGCAATTTCCCTCCCTCTCCCTATCTCTCTCCAGCCTGTTTCAGCAGGCACGGAGAACCGTTCTCAGTCTCCTTTCGAATTGCGCGCTGTTTTTAATTGTGTACACCCGTGTAATTTGCGTTCGCGCGCAATTTGCACGACAATTACCATGGAAATCTGCAATTGCACGGCCCGTAATGCCGTGACACAGTTTGGAACAGCAACAAGAAGACAATGGGCGAAGGTACTCTCATTTACGAAACGCTACCTACGAGAGAGAAAGGGAAGACGCGGCCAAAGGAGGCCGGGGCACGTTTCAGACAAAGTTTGCGTTGCCTTTTTTTTTTCGGCACAGTTTCTTGAAAGTGGCCATTGTCGTTTTTCGAGCATCTGCCCGTGTTTGAAAGGCTTTCGGTTGAGTTTGCCGAGATCCTTTGCTCGATATTCCGAATGCCTGCGTCAGTCTTTTTTCTCATTGAGATTCCGCGAGACGGGAAACTTTAACGACAACTAATCATCGGTACTTTTTGAAGAAATATTGTGTTTCGAATAGCGGCTTGTTTGACCGACCGATATTTGATACAGACGAGATCTACGGTCCTTGCGAACAGGGATTCATTATTTTAGCAAAACGTTTTCAACATTTTCGTATAGAGTAGGGTAAAATAGAACATCGCGAGACATCGAGATGCCGGAATGAGTTCGGAGATTGTTTCGCCTACATAATTAACTCGATAGAAAAACGAGATACCGGGCAGAGTTCGTAATTGCGTACCTACATCTACAATGGGAGGTTTCTCGACGTAACAAACCGAAGCATTTTATTTCGGACACTGGATGGAACCGTGAAATTTTAACTCGTCATTTCCTGGCGCTCCCCGACAACGAGAACCCCGTGTACCGCGAATTGGACGTCGTAAAAATTTGCGGTTCGCTAAATCTCGACTCTCGTAACGTCAACTCTGCGCCGCGTAACCAGGACGCGTTACACAGAAACGCTCCCCCGTTATTTTCTAATTCTCTGGCGCCCGCAATCATTCTCCGTTTCGACCACTTCACCGTCTCTCTCCTGCGAGTATCAAATCGAGTCGTGGATACTTTACGAAACTCTGAACAAAAAATCGAACAGAGTCTAATTCGAAGGGGTCGTTTGGCGCCAAACGAAGGGTAAACTTTTCAAGTCAGCTTGCCGGCGAGCCAGCGCATCGCCACCTGTTCCACCCACGCGTTTCGCTCGCTGATACGCTAATGATCGCGTTGAATCGTCGAAATACTTGTCCCCCGTCGAATCGCGAATCACGGGCCGGCGACCCTCGAGCCACGTTTCACCCTCCTAACCGCAGGTCCTATAAATAGACCGGGTTTATCGTTGGTTAGGGGCACGAAATCCCCTAAGGGCAATCATAAGGTGTTTATATTGCATCACGCCGCGCAACGACGAGCTACAGGGAGCTAATCGTCGGCGCATTGGGAACGTCGTGATCGAGGGCTCGCAGGACACCGGGTATTTAGATGCTTATCCATGGTGTACGCCCTACCGTAACGGCTATTTATCGTTCCCGAATAGCAATTGCGCGGATTAGGCCCTTTACGCCCGATGTATCTGATTATTCGTATACAAGGGACGCAACGAATCCGCGTACGCGTGACACCGATTAACTTGGGCTGGTCTTATACGCGTACCGAAACGTTGCTTCAATCTGCGTCCTGTAAAGGGCGATGCTAGACGTCGACGTCGGTCAGGTACATTACATCGAGGAATTCGAGTCGATGATTCTTCGAATCGGTAGAACTTTGCATCGGGAGGAAATAGATGTATACGAGGCGCGGTATTATTTGCGAAAGCAATTGTACCTTGGTTAACTTTAACTACGTTGTTCCGTGAAGTTTCATACGGGAAACTTGAACCAAGAGCGAACCGAGCCCGGAATTGCTGGAAGCGAATTCGTGCGCAATTTTATGCTATGTCAGTTCCTCGGACAGCAAAGGTCTTAGGTAGTATTAAAAGTAATTGTTTTCATTCGTAACTTTTCCTATTATATTTTATTACAATTTCTCGGAGAATTCTCTCTCTTGAAAGGATGAATTTTTTTCCTGTTTATTTTCTTCTTTTTTTTTTTTGTATTAGCGTTAAACAAAATAGCATTCAGAACGAAAGTAGTCGTTGGAATTAAAAGCGCGGAGACGGTATTTTCGGTTTTTCTCAACCTCTCGAGGCGTTTAATAATTCAGTGTAGCGGTAAATAACAATTCGGAGATTTCCAGGGCGTTGACAGCGAGTAGAAAAAGGAACGAGGGTGAAGACGAACGCGAGGTAGAAAACGTTCGCGCGATAATGGCGTGTTTCGTTCGACGTTCAATTCCGTATCGACGCAATCGCGAGCAATCGAATTTTCGACGTTGTTCGTGCTCCTCGGCGAGATTAACGACAGTCGCCGTTCACTTTTCCCTTAAGGTAATTTATATTTATGAAGCTCACTTCTGTATTTATGATCGGGACTCATGGGTCTGAGAAAATTACATCCCCTCTGGCGCATTGAAACTTTCGACAAAAAACAGCTTACCATGCAAATGTCGCGCTAGTGTTTTAAATTGTTCCTTTAAAAGACAAAATCTTCCGGAAAGAGACGTCCCCGTTGCCGTACTTACTCGAGAAAATAAATCTTTGGCGAGTTTTGCATTAACATCGCAGAACGTTGCTTTCGCTTCTCTTCGAGTCGCGTATCTCGATGAGCGAGTCGATACTCCGTTGACCCAACACTTTTCGTTAACAAGGCGATCGTCGCTTCTTCTTTCGATCGAGTAAGCTTCGATCGCCGGGCGCAGACCTGCGAGCCGTAACGTTTCGAGGGTTCGAATGGATATTCGCTAAACTCTGGCAGTTTGCTCGCGACGATTGGACGTAGATCTCGACGATTGAAATTCCGAACGAGTTCGTGGCGTTCGCAAGAAGTAGGTGATCAGTAGCGACGACGAGGAGCGGTCAGATATGCCCCGTTCCAGGAAAGGGTCTCGCGGACATTTTCCAGCCGAGCCGGACAGGTCAATCGGAATTTTAAATCGACGCAGCCTCGGATGTTTGCCCGAAAAGCTTTCAGCCTGTAAATTATTCATCGTATGCCTTCGTTTCAGCTCGCAGGCGCATTAAAAAAGGGGCTCTCCGTTAGCGTCGTGTTGCCCCTAATGTTCGACAGCGTACTCGACCAAAGGCCACTTTGAAACGTAAAGAGAAAAACGAAAAGACGCGTCACTCCGGCTCTTTCTCGTCTCTTTTCCGGGATTATCGATACAAGTATTCCCGTTACCCGTTCCTGTTCCCTCGACAGTCAACGTCGTTCCCTGGGTTCGTCGCTGAACGTGTCCGTTTTTTCGAGTTCGTTTACAGCGACAGGATCGAAAGCAGCGTGTAGGAACACGTAGAGGAAACTTCATCCGTACGAATTGGCCGACTTTTCACGGTGAATTTAAACGCTTGCTTCCGACTGGAGTTCCCGAAGAATTTATAGTATCGAGGAACTGTTTTTAATCTCACGTGGATTCAGGGAAATTCGAGTTCTCGATCTGTCTTGGCGCGTTTTCTTCGAACGTGGATAGGACGGCTGGTGACAATATTTAATATCTTCGAAGGTTATTTCGAAAGTGTTCAAGTCATCGAACTCCATAATTGCGACTCGTTAGTAAAGAGCGTGTCCGTACGATCGATCAGGGGGGATACGTTCGCCGCGCTCCTCGATGTTCCAAAGTAGAAAAAGCGAACTCATTATATCGTAACGAACTCTAGCGAAACGGATGTTCGCTAGAGGGAACGATCACGTGGTTTACCGACGGCGATCTTGTCAAAGCTGTTCGACGGTGGCCGTTGTATTTCACGTGACGTTGAGAATACACTGGGGTGGTAACCTTTTTCAGCTCGTGGCACAATTTACTTGGAAAAACACTCTTAATCTTCGGTTCGTCTACAAAAACATTCTTAATCTCTTAATTTCAAGAGAAATACGTTGGACTGGCCACTTGAAACCTTTTCAAGCTTGCGACACAGTTCAGTTGCAAAAACTTTCTTTACCGTCTCACGTTCTTCGGAACAAGAAAACGTGGTACAATTCTTAACCTTGCGACAAATGGAAGTTCGCGTTGCCAACGACGAAATACGCTAAGATACGTTTAAATTTTTCCGTGTCGACAATCGACGGTCTTCCTAATTTTTGTTCTCTCTCCAAACGAGACATTTTACACCCGAAAATAATCGACTGGGCGAATTACACAGGTAACGGATACGAATTCGAGGAAGAACAGTTGCCGTGCTCGTTTGCAGACCACCCCTCTGTTCGGTGTCACGCGAACAGGGGAATACCAACGAAGAACGCCGGTTTTCCGTTTCTGCGCGGAGGATATCGCCGCACACACCGGCGCCATCCACACGCGCGAACGCGGAGATAGCGCTTCGGGAAGCCCGGCTCGCTACCGAGGCAGGAGGCCGCTGGATTTATGTCCTATTCATTACGTAGCGACACAGCGACGCGGCGTCACAGCCGCAAACGCACGGGGAGTCGGTGCAACCCTGCGTGCTCATCGATCCCGCGACTGCATCTGCTCGCGTTGGTGTGTTTACCGTGCTGCGAACCGGTGTTTGTTCGCCGGGACGGTGCCCACGGCACCGTTACCCGACGATACATTAATGACAGCCGGACGCAGGACGTCGCGCACCCGCGACACCGTCGCAGATAAGCGCCGCTGAGTCGAACGTTGAACTGTGCAGTGCCCCTCAACGTCCTTTTTCTTTCTTTTAAAAAGAACCGGTAAGTTGGCCGAAGGAAATTCGAATTTTGGTCAACGACACGGTACCGTTCTTGTAGCTTCTCGAACGCAGACGTCAGCTGTATCTTCGAAACATTCGTCCCGAGCGCTATCTCGAACGCGTTTCTCTTAACTCAGGATTGCGTCAAGCTCTAACCTGCGGTATCCTTCGGGGCGGTCCGATCCCGAAGTCTACGCACGCAACATATTCAATTAGGGGCGTCGGTGCATTACGAAAGCAAGCAAACTGCTTTGCTAGGCGACCGGTCTGTTCGTTCCAGGCTCGATCCCTGTCCGCGTCTGTTCGGTCAGCCAAGCCAGCCACGGTATCGTAGCGTTTGATGGCCAGGCTATTCTCGCTGAATTACGATGGGAGCGTGCATCAACCTGGCGGAGTATTCCGCTTCGACGATTTCTCTTTGGCGGGCTGTGCACGCAACCGGTCTACAACCGACGCTCTTTGTGGACGTAGCACGTGTGATCCTCTCTGTTCCAGCCACGCGTCCCGCGATGACGGCAGTTTCGTTGGACCGTCGTGGTAAATGAACGCATCGCTCGCCGCCAACGTGGCCGTACAGGACTATTTAACCGGGCATCCGGTGCAGGCCATGCGAGGGATCCGCGGTGAACGCGTTTGATATGGCTGCAACACGCCTTTCATGAGCGATATCGGGCTGACTCTGGCGACGCCGCGCTCGAAATTGCGACGTACGAGCACGTCCATTGTGAGGGAATCAGGATGGCCCGTCGACGTTCTGCAGGCTTTCTGGCGTAAGGGGATGGAGCCGCTGGATGATGGTTAAACGTTGATTATACGAAGGAGGGAGAATTGGAACCGAGTCGTGACCGGATCGGTTACTTTATTGTTAGGGTGGAAGGACTCGAAGTTTCCTGTGGGAAGGAACGATCAATTACCATACACAGATTTTCCACGCGGATGATCGTCGCGACGAGGACGAAGGATTTTTCACGCGTTACTCGTCCTCTCTTCGTCGCCTCCGCCTCCCGAACAACTTTTATCCGCGTCAGAAATTCTCCCTAGTTTTCACGACGAGCGACAGAAGCCGAGCGTGTGTTATCGAGATATCGGATCACTCGATAGGGTGAAATCGATAGTATCGTGCCTCCCACTCGAGGTTTTCGGAGAACCGCGTCACCAGCTCACCCTTCTTCCATCGGACGAAGGAAACGGTTTGTTCCGTCGGTGTTTATTAAGATTTGCGAACTTCTCCTCTCGTAAATCTGCCGACAACTCCCGATCCCGAATATGCAACTTTGCGTGCCAAGGACGTCGCGGCATCTCGATACAGGAATTCCCGTTTCGTTTCTCGTTTTATGGAGAGCAACGCGAAGATGGATTTTATTTTCTAACGCGCGAGTCGGTGTACAAAAATTCATCGATCACGCGGAATAACATTTCTTTGGTACGCTTCGGTTACGGGTACTTTCCTCGCGATACGAGTACTCCTAAGTCGCGTTCGTTTATTTTCAGTTGAAAATTGTCTCGTTTCGCGGACGCGATAGGAGGACACCCCGCTGTGTTAACGACGCTAGACGGAAAACGCGGGACCTCTCCCCGTTTCTCGTAAAAAGATATAAAATATCGCGTGGTTTTTCCCATTTCTGATAAAACGGGTTACTACTGGCGAATATAAATTTTAGTGCACCAACCAGATGAAATGTACGATCCAGGCGCGTCCGACCGTTCCTGCTCCGTCCCGTTCGCGATTCTGTGGGGATTTTGGTTATCGCTTTTTTTTTTCACTGGATACCGCCGATACTCGCTCGAAACTGGTAATGGAAACGTGAATTTTAGATGGGACGGAAGATTCTGTTAATGGTCATCTCCGGCGAGCTTCTGCGAACATACTTTCCAGCGTATGGACCACTTTTATTACCAACTTCTAATAAAAAATTTAGCCGTATCCCTCGGTAGCTTCGAGCAGGGAGAACGTAATTAACAAACTACCGGAATGGAATATTATATCAATTTCCGCTTCGTAAAGCGAGCGAAGTAGCGATAGACGGGAAAATGGCGAAAAATTGTTGGTATAAAGGCAACGAGAAAATCATCTATATATATATAACGAGAATATTTTTGGCCACACACCGGAGAAATTTAATGGGATAAAATCCCCTCGTGTCCCCGAAATCCAACGAAGACGAGTCGCCCTTACATCCGGTGTCACGGTAAAAACACAGGAAGCTCGAAAAAAAAAAATTTTTCGTACTCCGTCGAATGGAGGCTGGACGCGAGACAATTAACTGAAAATTTCCAACGGGGTAGATATCGCGCACGCCACTCTGTATCATGCGAGCACAAAGCGGTCCTCGTGCTTCCGTTCAGAAGCCGGTCGGCTCGTAATGGACGGATCAAAATTCATTTGAAGTTTCGTCCCCGCGCCGATGCGTCGGCGCGCCATGAATAGGACATAAATTTCGTCCGCAACGCGGTTATACGTGAAGTCCGTGTAAATACATCGCGTTCACCGTGACGTTTTCCTCGTGACGGCTACATAAAACATTGTTGTTTTACGCATTTTTTTTTTTTTTTTTTTTTTGTAACTTTTATCAAGCGAAAAAGATTTATTTTATTTTTGTTCTGTAATACTTTTCCTTCTCCTTTTTCAACGAGTTTAATAACGTTGCTATGCGTCCCATCGCGTTGCGTTGGGTAGACACAGCTTAAATCGTTACGAGGGGCTTCGAGGGAGAGTTGGAGGGCGACCAGGGAGCCAGCGAGAATTCACGTTCTTCCGCTTTCGCGAAGACGTAATGCACGCGAGTTTTTTTCCTTCGATAAATCGCTCTGTGCGAGCAGAAATGTTTCCAGCGGCACGGTTATATTCGTAACAAGCGGCGGGACTTCCGCGACGCTGGTTGCCGAGGGTGGTTGCTCGTCCTCGCTGTTGCGTGCAGAAACGACGTATGTTTATTGCCGCCACGTTTAATCGTTCCACGCGGCGCAACGATAACGTTTATTTACTACAACGGTTGCGGAATGACGTTGTTTTTGTCAAAAATGAACCGATTTGCTCGCACCTTGGCGTAACATTGAATTTCAGATTTTAGCTGCGAGTGGAAGAATTGTTTTCGGACAGAATATAATACCAGGAAAAAAGGTAAAATCCGTTCGAACGAACGCCGATATTCGAAAATAGAGATACATACACGGTCATCGTCTCACACCTGCGTTATCAACTTCCCCCAGAACAAGTTCATCGATGCCGTTCGTCGCACTTGCGTGCATTTTTGGCGCAGCTATCAAAATTCGTTCGTACCCAGTGACTCGTCTCGATTCACTTCCGGAACGTTGCACGCGACGACATCAAAGTAATTCGCAATCATCGTTCGCGCGAAAATATTTTTGATTTTCGGCTCTTCGCTCTTAGCCTACCTGCCCCCCCGCGAAAACTCGCGGGACATTCTCTCCATTCGCTCGAATGCGCCCCTACGCTCGTAATACCATAACTCCTCTTCGGTCGAGAACAAAGGCTATCCTAATCATTGATTTGCACGGCTCCACGACGGCAGAAAATCGTTTGCGACGAATCACATCTAAACACAACAATGGGCATATGATCAACAATGGAGCGTATTGTTTCCTCCGTCATCATCCGTTCCCCGCCTTGCGATTCCATCATCGGAACCCTGGAAACACAAAACACAAAGGGCATTTCCAATCACCGATACGCTATTCGCATCTTTCGCCCCTCCCGCCCTCGCCCTTCCGAGCGTCGATCTCTTCCTCTTCTCTCCCTAGTTTTCTTTTTTTGCCATTCTCAGCTACTGCGAAACGCGTAGCCTCGCACAATGGTCCGATAATCTCTCCCCCGGTTGCCGAGGGTGAAAGTTCTTCGTCGATGCCGCTCATTGGCTCGATGACGACAGAACGTGCAAGCCTCGATTTCATTTTGTTCGTCTCCCCCGTGATATCTAGTCCCGCGATTCTATTCTCTTGTCGGCGAAATATTTCTTTTACGCGGGAAAGCTGATACAGCGTGGGAGGGAATGAGAGCAAACTTTGCGTTAACCCTTTGCGCTCGATCGAATACGGCTCGCGATAGTTTTTCACGTATTTTCCTCCGCGTTTAAGCGCAGCGTGGTAGAAGCAAATCGAACGAAAAAGCTGCGATCGAAAGCAACGCATCCTTCCGCTCTCGCGACAAAGGAAAACACTCGCGTCTCCTTTTCCGCGAGCTGTTTCTCCTTTGGCCGCGAAAGTGCCTCGGATGACAAACACTCATAAATCGTTCTGTACCGCGTGGCTCGAGTAGCTGGGATCAAAGCTGCGGGAGGAGGCTGGTCCTTTGCCCGATTATCGTCCAACCATCGCGCCTCGAGATCGTACGTACAGGGTGTTGCATAACGCGTGGCACGGTTTCCGAGCTACAAGCACTTTATGGATGGAAAATTATTTATTAGTCGCACGAGGTTCCTCTCGCTAGGTTTACGCGAACGTTTTTCGTTGGCTTTGCGTCTCCTGGCCAGCGTCGAAGCAGGCACCGCGCGTTGTGGGACAACGTGTACATCGCCACCGCGTTTCACCGAAAACAGATGTTTGCATTAACTGTGTCGCTGTTATCCATTTCGCGAACCGTGCAGCCGTCGAAGCGAGCCTTTGTTTTCCTCGTTCGACCTCATTGTTTGGCCACGAGTTTAAAGACCGAGGTAAGTTTGCGCAATTAAAACGACTTCTTCGACGCTCTTATTTTCCCGCCTTTTCATCGCAGAACTCGAGTACGCTCGAACGCGACCAAACAATATTTCTCCAAATACGATTCGCTCTGGGTGCGTTAAGGTGTTACTGATGAATGGAAAGTATTTTTTCTTTGTTTCGGGTAATTACCGCGCGTTGATCTTTTGAGTCGCCGGCTTTTCCTTGGAGCGCGGGTCACTTTTGTTAACCAAAGTGCACGCGGTGCGGTTATTGAGAGGGCGAAGTACGCACGGAAAAGCGTGTTTTTCGTCGGCCTCGCGACGTTCTGTTTATTACGGGGCAGACGAAGAAAATGGATTGAAATATAGCTGCGTGATACGGCCATTCGTTGAACAAAACAATTGTTCGGCACAAAAGATACGTGCATGAAGTAATCTCTTTCTGTGTGTGCACGAGTTAATAAAGCTTCACGAAGTAATTATAGCTATACATTTTATGACGTGCACAACCGTGCTTTGGAAACCATCGACGATAATTTTAAATCATTGTATGCATAAAAACTCTTTGTTCGGTGAAAAACAGCGTGATATTTTAATGCACAGAGCGAAGCTGTAATTCGAAACAGGTTCGCGAGTAGACATTGCGCGGTGAATTATTTTTGCACAAAAATTGTATGGTATTTAGAAACGTGTACGCTGCTTTGAGGAAGCTTTTATTTAAACATCTATTCATTCGCAACTCTTTAGCTTTCACTGCGACACTCGGTTCTCTTTATATTCTGCTCTCTAACGACGTTGTGACATCTTACTCTCCGGCTGTCTCAACTCAATTTTTCGCGTATTTAAATGGATGTAAGTATCGCGAGTTAATAAATTCTCCCGACGCGATTCGAGGTGCCCTATGGCGGTGCGATTTAAAACGGCACGCGAACGAGCCGCAAACGAAAGTTAGTTTCCCTAAGAACTTTCCGCTCGAGCACCGAATAAACTTCCCTTAATCGTAACATTCGAATACATTAAGGTCCGCGACCCATCTACGTTTTCTTCTTACCTTATCAGGCTCGAGTGTCGCGCATATTCTTAATCGGCGATTCCCCGCGCCCTCGAGCCCAGCGAGTAAAACGCACGACCAACGGTGAAACCTCGATTATCGAAGGATATCCTGTCGGGGTAATTGAATTTCTTGGTTAATGGAACGGCCCCCGATCCCTTGGCCCTCCCGATCCTGAAACACGTCGGTCGAAACTTTGGAAACTCGAGAAACGTTTCCTTAACTGGCGTGTCTCGTTCGGCCGAGCGCAGCACGAAAATTGAAATTGGAAACCGAACGTGAAACACGACAAGAGATTTCTGGTTGAAAGAAGGTGGGATCACTAGGTAATTGCACGTGTTACGTGATTTTGTGAAAAATTGATAGTTTGGGATCGATCGATCGTTGGAAAGAAAATCGTCGAAAGTCGAGCACGAATAGAAACGTAATTTTATATGAAAAAAGATTTTTCGCCTAGTCCAATATTTGTTGTCGTTTCAACTTTGTTTTTAAAGCTCGACCTCTCCGGTGACGAGTTATTTCGTTTAAAATAAATTAAAACTTTGTGCAAATAATGCTCCGTGTCGTCCATTAATTTTACGATGATGTTGTCGCGTTGTATCGCTGAGAAATTTAATTATGAATACTTATTCCGAATTTTATTCGGAATATTTAACCCTTTGACGCATCGAAAATTTATGGCGACTGCCGTTATGAAATGTAAAACGTTTCTGTGGAATGTGTGATTTCAATCGCGGAGTATGTTCGGTTGTTTGTTAGTCAGTTGGTCGTCGTTCGTCGATGGTCGATTCGTACGCGAGCCACAGGCAAATCAATGTATGGACTTATGTTTAATAAATCTTGTATGAAAGGAACGATCCGGCAGTTATTATTATTAACAGTGTCTTTACTGTCAGGAATGGAATATTTTTTGCAAAGGACGCAAAACCTGGCAAAACTCACCTTAGACGACCTTATTCGATAATCGTCGTTATCTTACGCTTTAATTCTCGCCCCGTGTTTGTTTAGTCTAATCTCTAGCGGTGGAATTTCCCAATGTTTGACGTACAGCATTCTTCTCCTGTATTTATCTCCATTTTTCACCGAGTATGTCTGATTTTATCCTTGATTTACGATCGCTATTTCTACGCCGGTTGTTTCTCCGAGCCAAGTCGGGTTTGTAAAACTCGCGCGAAGCACTTTTACATAGCGTCCCGTTGACATTGTTTATTGTTCGGAGGCGTGGCCACGCATACGCCGCGCGATTAATTTTTGTTAGACCGTACCACCATAAATTCTCCAGCCGGATTTATTTTGTTTAGTTTGAATCCACGGTCCGCGGGAAAATGTATTCTTCCAGAAGTGGTCTGTTCTCCATTTAATGATTAATTAGGCGAAATTCAAGCGGCGCGGTAACTTTCGCCGAGTTCTTCCAACGTTTACGTATTCGTTGTTTCGCTCGCGAAACTGCTTCTGAAATTAAACCGTCTTCTAGATTACCAATTATTATCCGAGAGGAATACTTGGGAATTATTCGTACCATAATTCGTTCCTTATCTAATTTTTCGAAATCCGACAAGTATCGTTGGATTGCTCGTCCGTGACTCCGTTGACGCACTCGAACGCGCTTTTAAACGCGACCTCGACGCTGTTTGGACAGCCACGCCTCGCTCCTAATAATTTCGCCTGAAAATAGAATCGACGACGAATCGTGGATTCGCAAACACGGTTCGCTCGGCATACGGAGCGTTGTATCTCGGTAGCGATATTTTAGCGTTAGCTCGGGGAGTGCATGCAATACAAGTTGATTGCATTTCGACCGCATAAAAGATTCCATTCCTACGGGAGGGGGTGCTGCAACGGGACGCAGAGGTGGTTTACTTACTCGAAGTCCGACCCGCGCTCTTCTTTCTCGCGAACCCAGCCGAACCACAGGATCGGCTTCTCCACGCTTCGACGTTTATCCGACCGGAAATTAAACCTGCTGCTAGCTGGAACTGTCTATCTCCCCCACATCGCGCCCCGCCTTCTTAGACGATGTTCGCTCCAGGTCCTCATCTTCTGTTCGCTCGACGATAACTCTCCACCGGTTAAACGGATCGCGAAATCGTCATTTCGCGTCGTTTCCGACGAACGATTCGATTTCGAATGTCGTTCGAACCTTGGCTTCCTCTATTTTCTTAATCTAAAAAAAAGAACCTGTTAGCTATTATCAGAATAAAATTCTAGCTCGACATGGAACTCTATCCTATCCGAGTACTCTCAGTCCTAGTTCCGCGTTAAAGTGACTTCGGAGTAGCACTCGATCACCCAGTGACGCAAGAATGTATTCGATGTAGAGGGTGGTGTTCAGCCGCAGAGGGTGGACATCGCGTGCAGTTTACGTAGATGATGCAGTGCCGGTCGAGACTTGCGTGTAGGAAATTTCGCGAAGTATACAACCGAGGGATGGTTCGAAGGATCTCATTGTTCTCGACCTTTGCTTCTGGGCAGCTTGTTGAGTAAGACGTTTAACGTGGCAACGACGCGTGGAAAGTTGCACGCGCCCCGTAGTTCGACGCTAACTTTCTCCTTCGGCAAACACCTCGCGCAACGCGTCGAGTGCGCTACTGGGAACAAAACACGGCAGACCGATAAAGAAACGAGCCTACCGTCGAGGATCCTCGCAGGATTCTATCAGGGGCTGGAGGCAGGAAACAATTTGGTCGGCTTGGTTCCCTGCTAATCAGCACTTTGGCTGAGCAAACGCTGATGAAAAATCCTCGTAGCGGCGAGTAGCGTCTCTCGCTCTATCCCAACGGGTCTGTCTCCAGCTTGCTCCTGTCGGCTGAACAATATCCTTTCTTCGCGACGACGTAGAAAATCGAAAAGTCGGCTGCGAGACGAGCGAAAGAAAAGGCCGAACGAGAGGTAAAAAGGAGACGTTCCCATTCAGCCGTAGCTTAACAATCTATCCTTTCAGAACGACAGCACATCCTCCTTTCGCCTCCCTTCCCACTCCACCCTTCTTCTTCGAGTCCTTCCAAACCCGCTGTCGTTTCTTACCACCCGCACAGACCTGTCTACCCGAACCCCCTTTTCTTCTCTCTATTTCCTGCTGCCTGTCTGCGTCTTCCTTTTATCTCATTTTTGTGCTCGCTCGCGGGACCGATGCCGATCGATCCGGGAAAAGGGTTAAGCGTGCGGGGAATAAGGGATCTCGGGGGGATTCGGGCCACCAACGGCGACGCGGAGACACTCGTTTCCGTGAATTAGGCAATCGGGGAACGATAACGAAGATCCATTCCAGAACGACGAGGTTCGAGGTCTTTGTAAGGTTCCGCCACAACGACAACGAGGTTCAGGAGTTTCCATTTCGCGGATACTTGGCCACATATTTTCGCGTAAACGTGATCCCCCGTTCCTTAAGATCTGCCCATCAAAATCCAGCGTTCGCCAACTTTCGAGAACTTCCCCGAGAGCTACCGTAACTCCTTCGCGAGCCCTGCGCCGCGACCCGCCAACTTTCAGCTAAAAACTATTCGCATCGGTAACAATCGAAATTCCCGACCGGCGCGAGCGTCGAAAGCTCCGCGGATACTAGCGGTTGGCAACAAAGGGAACGAGGATATAAAAACATTTATTACAATGTAGCGAGCGAAGCCAGGAGAGCCATCAATAGATCAAAGGAAATCCTTCAGCTCTCTTTGTCCGCGAGTCCTGCTTTGTTTTTTCCATTTCTTTCTTTCTTCCTTTCTTTCTTTCTTTCTTTCTTTCTTTCTTCCTTTTTTTTCGCGTACTCTTTATTTATTTCGTTATCGATGCAAGCGCATAAACAACGCTTGGTTTGAGGAGGCTTTTGTGCGACGCGGTGTTTCGCGGCGGTGCACACAGACGGATCGTTAATTTTCACTTCGACGAGAGCTCGAGTTTAAACTCGATAATATCTTCACACTGTTTGTTGCCCGGTGCTCGCTCCATCGACGAGTGGTATTCCGAACACCGCAATCAATTTATTAGATCGAAGTTCTCTCCGGCGTTGTTATTGTTTTTAACTCCTCGGATGAGTCCTCTCGAAGGTGGATCGATTGGATCGCGTTCAGGAATCCCGAGTCATCCTTTTTGAATTGGTAATCCCGGTCGAGGTACGAGAAACGTCTAACGAATTGCGGAGCTAATTGAAAGGGAAAATCGTTCGAAAGCGCTAGATCGAAAATAGCTAGATGGAACTCGATAAATTGCCAATGGACCAGCCCTTCGAACTGGTCTCTACATGCTCTAACACCGACATCTGAAACTTTAAAGCCGTCATACTCGATACGTAATTTCTTAAGCAGCTTGACCGCAATAGCTTTGAAACCAATAAACCGATTAACTCGAAGTTTGACATAGGGACAACGTAAAATGTCCATCTGACGTCCCTTTGATCCTTCTCGTAAAACAATTTTTGTCTAATAGAAGAATGTTCAAGACCGAAATTAGGGAATACCGTGTCCTCGCGAGAGGGATTGCAATCCGCAAATGGGCAACGTCTTGCCGTGGAAGAAAACGTCGCCAGCCATATCTCAGCTGGAAATCCGCCACGATAATTCAGCGGCTCAAGGAATTAACCTCAAGGAGGTTACGTCTCCTACGTCTCCTACGTCTCGCGACACGATCGGATAGGCCGCGGTGGGACTTTTTCTATAGAAATTTCAGAAAATCAACTTTGAGCATCGTCTACCGCGCGCGAAAGTACAGCGGGCCATTACTCGCCGTTTCTACTTACACTTGTGTTTGTACGCATCGACGGAGGTGTAACGCCAACTTTGTTCCATCGATCTTACTATCTTCTAACTAGTTGTAACCAGGCGAAACTGATAATGCCTTGGTCGGTATTCCTAGACGCCAGCGCAAGTAGAAATAATGAGTAATGGTCGGAGCAAGTTGTACTCGCCTAGCTGGAGAATTTTCAATCTTGATTTAACGGAGTCACACATTTTCTTTTTTTTATCTACTTTTCCGCGAAGAATTACCGCGATCTTTGCCATGCCGCGAACGTTGATCCGGTTTGTACCTCCGTGGCCCGACATCGTTCATCGTTTATCGATACAACGTAAATTACTCTAATCGAAATCAGATAATTCGAATCAAGCGAATGCGTTCCCACGGTGGAGCGATTCGATCCGAAACGCAACATCCGAACGAACGATCGGCGTCGGAAATGTTCGACGTCGCGACGCCGACAGAAACGAAACAAACGCGCCACGAGTGCTATCGACGTCTGATAGGATCGACTCGACGAGCACTTTTGTGTCGCGAACGACGTAGCATTCGTATCGCAAGGGTCGATGCGCGCTGGTAGCGTTGTTTGTCGAACCACTGGATATTTCAATGGCACGATTCGACTGCCAATGGCGGAGCTTAGCTTTTCGGGCCCTTCGCTTTCATTAAAATCAGTTTCAATTGGATGCATGTTGGACGAATGTATTTAACGGGCTCTTCGTTTGATCTCGTGCACAGGTCCTGAAAAATAAAAACTATAGTCCCTAGTCTTTGCTTGGTATTTTTACGCGGTAGCTACGGCCACGAATCCGAGGCAATCGCGGAAACATCCAGGCGCGATTCCCGTTGCATAGCTCTATCGTTGCGGCACTTTTAATTTTGCGTGCCGACGCGGCCATTACTAGCCGCGATTCCGGACGCGCGGCGACAGGGGAGAAGTCGATTATTCCCACTCGGTCAGACATTCGTTTCCTGGTATCCCTCGTAATCGGCGACGCGACGCCCGTTTGTTAAACAGCCGCCGAATTTTCAATTTACGCGCACAATCGCTGCGAAAAATCCCGGTCCCCGTGCTCCATCGATTAACGTTCCTCGTAACCAGCCATCCGCCGCTCATTGATTTCTGATCGATACGCCGCGAAGAATGGTTTTAAAACATTTTCCAAACCTTTTTCAAGCTTCGTAACAAAAGCAGAATTTCGCTCCTTTTTCCTAGCGCGTATTGTTGAATTTGTATGCTCGCGCGAGTGCATTGCCGCGAAGAAAAGCGTTCTTTAAACGGAAACGTCCGGTGGGTATTTCATGGCGAAATCAAAATGGCAGGCACCGAGAACGTAATGGGTTGATTTAATTTTCAGGTTTATTGTTTAGCGGCAATTGCGCGGAAAGCAAGGGGAACTGATTTGTATCCTTAATCGGTCACAAACGCGCCTTTTGTCGACCGGTGTCGGTCGGATCGATACCATTCGCACAATAGCGCCGGGAGGAAAATCTAATGAAAAATTCCTTCGTCGAGTAGAATTGTTCGAATCCGGTCGATGGCAACGCGCGATTCAATCGCAAAGTGTATTCTCGCGTATAGTCGCACGCGTGACGTAAACTGAGGGATATTTCTGGGGGTGTATAACGCGGAAAACACCGACAAGTGGTCCCAAGGCCGTTTCGACGAACCCAGAAGTTATTCGGATCTGAATTCCGCAGACGGACGTCGGGAGACGCGCCGCGACGCCGTTCGCGTGCGAGATGCTCAGCCGAGATAAATGAAATTCATAAGACGGCGCGGCGCGGCGCGGCGGGGCGGTATCCTCGAGTCGGGACTTTCCCCTTGGCGAGGGTGGGGGGCAATAGTTTTGCACGAGGTCGAGAAGGGGGGTAGAGGGATGAAAGCAGCCGAGAAGGGTCGGGGCGGGGTCACGGGGGCTCTGCCTGTGCAACAAGTGATGTTATTAGGTTGGCGGCGGAGGGTGAAAACGGGGGGCCTCGCGAACGGCGAATCATAATGCATAACTCTTGGCCGTCCTTGTCTTACCCCTCAGGCGCGGCTATTCAACTTCCAGCGGGTTACTCTCGACGCCCGACCGAGATTTCGCTGGAAAACGGAAGCCGTCGATCGATTCCTAACGCGCGGAGTATTATGCGACTGGTGCTCCTACCGACGAGGATTTCTTCTTTCGGGGACAAGTAGAAATCGCGTCGCAGGCGTACCGTAACCTCTTCCCGAAACTGATCCCTCCTTTTCTCGCGAGACGTTAAGCTGTTGCTTTGGAGATCGAATAAATTAATTCTGTTTCAACAAGTCCTCGAATTACTCTAACTCGTTTTTACGTCTGTCAAGCGTTGCTTCGACGTAATCGTGAGAATTCTTGACGCTAGGCGACGGGGGACGATTCGTTTACGAGCAATTTCTGAGACTGAAATGCGGAATACCGGCTACCGCTTTCCCGTGACAGGTTGACTATTCCAGTAATCAACTTGGAGCGAGTTTGTCGTGTCTGACGCACGACGAGGATTCCACCTGAAACGGAAAACTGTTTACAGCTTAATTCGTTTCCCGTGTAGGCAGCTGTCCTTTTCTCGGGGATTTTTATTTCAACCGAAGTGCCCGGTGAATATATTCATATACGAAGAAGAAACCTGTACCCATGGGGGGTGGATCTAGTACTCTTTATAATACCGAGATAAATATAAAATATAGGTATACGGCGAGCAAATATCTGCAACAAATCCTCGCGTTGAAAGTCATCCCACGATGGGTAATCTCTATTCCAGAAGTCCGATTAGCATAGTTCTTCGAGGCGTTTCATCTCTGGTAGGACTATCCTTGCCGATTCCAACGGATCCTCCGCTAGGTGCGATTTTTCCGCGGCTTGGAAATTCTCTATCCCCTCAAGGAACATTTACACCGAAGTCGGGTTCTCATTAAGGCAGGTTCATTCGCCCTCGTCCCAGGAGTGTCCTCTCCGGGCCGGTATGATAATCGGCTGAATCGAAGATGAGCCTTCGAGGAAAATAAATTCTTCCTCCGTCCCCCGACGTTGGCCTCGGGGAAAGACAAAGAGGCTTTATTATGCGCGAGGAACCGAGTGGAAATTGAGAACGAAAGGAGCCCGGAGATTGGCCGCGATCCCAGGTGTTCTTTGGTCGGGATAGGTGGCGGACCTTATATCCGCAGACTGTAACCTATTACGACCTGACGACCGTTGTTTTATCACCCTCTGCCCTTTACGAGGACACCCGACGATTTCCTCGACGATTTGTAATAATGCGACAAGATTTTCCGCCGACATATTTCGTCCTGCCGACACTTATCGCGGATACGGTCTTTTTTTTTTTTTACAAGTTACGTGGCTACAACGAACGTTACTATTTTTTACTTTACTTCGCGAAGCAATTTGCCGGTGCTCTCGCGTATTTCGTTGTTTTAATTCTGGAGATGTTTACAGTAGAGTTTCACGAATCGATCGACGGAGGTTCGCGGAACGCTAATTGAATACCCCCGTCCTTATCAGATGCTACGAGTGCCCTCGTCGGGGCAGATCAAGCTTTTTTCGCCGTCGCCTCTTTCCAATTTAGCGACCAGCGATTCCGTATATAGTGACAGGCGACAGGGCTGAAGAGCGAGGCAGGAGTGTCGCTTCGACCACTTTAACGAGGTCCTCCGGCTCTCCTCTTTTCCAGTTCTCCTCTCTTCATCCGTTTCCTCCTAATCTACTGTTATTTAATTCGACCCTCCGCGGCACTTTCCACGATATTAAAAATCAAGAATGTAAATTCGATCCCGCGGCTTATAAATGAATTTCTACACTTTTCGAATATCGCCACGACGGAGGGATTTTAAAGCGTCGCCATATTCCCGAAGCGAAATACCTCCGACAGAAAAGGCTTCAAGAAGACTTGAAGAAAGACTACGCGTTTCTTCAATGAATTGTTCCTCTTTAAAGCCAAGCTTCCTCTCGCCTTCAGACACTCGACGTAACTTATCACGGAATTTTTTCACGTACTCCCATCGCCGACGCCTTCAAAGTCGACGCCCTGCCTTTTTTCCGGCTGGCATAGGGGTGGAAATTTCTCTGGCTGTTCGAGAACCGAGAAAAAGCGACCGCGGACTGACGGCTGTAATCGTTTCCCCTGATAAAGAGGCCGCGGAATTTAGATAAGGTTTCGTCGGGGGTTCGCGTTACCCTTAAAAATGGTTCTCGTTTGTATACCTTGCCGCGTGTGTGAAAAACGTCCGTCAGCCGCGGCGTAAATTGCGTTCCCGTAATTTCGACCCGACACAAGCGGAGACACGTCGCCCGAAACGGAAGTTTAATCAATCAGAAACGACTCCGGCTCGAACCGAAATCTTCCTGGAATCCTCGAAAATCCACTGGTATCGTCAAACTTCCCGTTCTTTGCTAAAAGATTTCGTAGTAATAATAAGAATAATTTCACGGTCGTGTAAAAGAATCGATCCGTGAGAATCGACAGAAGGTGCGTTCATTTTAATTGGCACTCTTCGGGCATCGATGTCACCAGGGCGAACACCATCGTCGCGTTCGCTGGGATCGTTTACTTTTCCGTCGACTTTCGAGCTGAGCGGTGATTACGTAACCATTGTAACGAAGTGGCTGGCGCTCGGTTCACTCGCTACGTATAACGACGTCTTAAGTTGCGTTATTGGATTCCATAATAGCCCCCCTCCCCTCCCACACCACTAGCATTACAGGTTGTTTACGAAGCGTTACGTGACGCAGACTCCCTCTGGGAGCTTATTGTGTTTACATTCAGACAAGGTTGCTCACCGTGACCGGTGCCCCGGCTCTTACTTGCTTGTTTCTTTGAAGTTAATCGCGTTAAGCAACGACACCGTGCCGAATCAGGACGCTTTCCCGTGCATATTGGGACCAGGAGTTCGGAAACGCTGGTTTCCATTGGATACGTTCATCGTGCCTTTCCAACCGAGTAATTAACTTCGATAAATTTGTTTATGTGAATTTGAATGTGAAACGTGGTTACAGGAAATAGACGCCAACTTGTTCGCGTTCGCGAAACGGGAACGAACATTTCTCGAAGCTCGCGGAGGGTGGATGTGTCTTCCACAAAAAAGAAAAAAAGAAAGGGAAAAGCGAATGGAAGAAGAAAGGACAAGGGTGCCTACACGAGGCTCGAACGCTCGTCGGGGACGGTTCGAAGGTATTCAAACGCGAAAAGGAAAGAGCCATGCATCGCGAAGCTCTGCACGTGACCGTTTTGATCCATTATTCACACGCAGCGAACCACGAGACCCTTTTTCATTATTTCAGCCCTCTTCGCTACCTCGGAATCGACGTTAAAATTTCTTTCGTATTCAACAGGTGAGCTCAGACACTCGGATAAGCGATTTAGACATATCCTACGGGCGGACAAAAGGCGGGGGCCAGACTTTCAGCGATCGATTGAATAACCCCGTGGCCGCGAGGGGGGGTGGAGGGAACTTGTTAAAGTGCCAACGAACTCAATATCGTAATTTTCTGGCAAAGTAGATTTTCCGCCGATTAACCCTGGCCCCCGAATCTCGCCGCAAATCCTTTCGATATTCCCTGCAATAATGGTTTCCATTACCGCGGAACGAGGAGAACCTTGAAACGAGCACCGTTGAAACGTATCGCGACGTTTAATTTCGCGTACGGAAAGAACTGTCGCGAGTTCCTCGTGGCTTGCGGTGCTCCCGCGAATCGCGGTCGATCGAGACGTTCGATGAGATTACGACGCTCGAAATTTATTTATTTACTTCGACGGCTAATAGAATGGAATTTAATTTCGAGTAGCGCGCGCACGAAGAGCTCCTTTTCGCCCCGATGCTGATAGGAAGAACCGAATTCAGGGAAACCCGATGCTCTTTCCTTGCTCTTTCGCTGTCGTCGACAGGGAGCTATAACGAACGTATAGCCATTCGCGAGTTATGTTTGCGCGTGTCGGTCGAGACGCGAGACCGGCAGCCTCTCGAGCCGCGTACCGCGAAAAACCTACGGTACGATGATATGATTCCTGGCGCGCGATGAATATCCACGCGCTGGTCGTGACTTCTTTCGCAACGACTTTCGCAAAAAGCTTTGAGAGGAGTCGAGCCGGCCACGATGCGAGTAAAAGCATCAAACGTTTTCGCGCAAAGTGACAGCGGGCGGGGACCAGACTGGAAAACCTTTCCCAGCCGTATAATCGAACGAAATCTGTTCGCTCCACGGTCTATGGTTACTCACCATGTCGGCCGTTTTTCAACGCGCGAATAATGCGTTCATGCGATGCGAAATGCTTGCTGCGATAATGTTCTCGTCGAGACCTTTGACAATTCCGTCTCCCATCCGTCGATCCAACCTCCGTCCCGCGCTCGATGGAACGCGTTTTCGAAACGACAATTCTCTTATAGACCATTCGATGACCACCGCCCTTCTTCGAGAAAAATCGCAGTGCCTTTCATTTTATCGCGAAAGAACTTTTCATCGTTTCACCGAAACGTCCGATCGTTGAATATGTATTTCTATCGCAAAAAGAACCAGCGCCGCGCTTGCGAAAACACGATAATCTCGACCATGACGGTTCGGTTATCGTTCGTATGGTCCGTATTTGTTTCGCGTGTAGGTATAATGGAATTCCTGCTGCGGGAAATATCTAATATTGACACAAGGATAGGATAACAATCGGCGGAGGTAAAACACGTGACACGCCGTGGATTCGATTCGGTGAGTTTCATTGCGAAAACACGAAACACGTTGTATGAAAAAGTCGAAAACAATTGTAAATTAAAATGGTTGCAAAACGATGAACGTCGCCGCGTTAGTCCTTCGCCGATACAACAAAATATCGATGCTTTCTCGAAGAGGAAGCTCGACATCGTCGAATGTAAATTTTTCGCGCGAGTGGAGAGAATTGATGTGCCAGTGTCAGAAGTTAGTCTCGCGTCGCGCCGGCTCCGTTTCCGAAGTTTCGAGAGAGTAGTCGACTTTCCATCGCTCTCGCGTGGCAACTTCCCGGGCCTATTTTTATTCGCAGCTGTTTCGCAGTGCGCGATACATTATAATCGCATTTCACGATCGTAAACCGATTTCCTTAGAAGAGGAAAAAAATTCGTGCGCGCATGGTCAGCCCATAAATCATCCTTTCGTCGTCGAGACGCTCGCTCGCGAGGATGCGACCTGGCCCTAACAGTAAATCCTTGTACACGCACCGTAAAACGGGAAAAAATACGATCGACCGGGGAGAACAGAGGTAGGTAGTATTTGTCATCGGGTTATAAGTCGCTCTCGAAGAATAAGTACGAAAGCTTTTCCGTTCCCTGAGCTTCTCTCGTGCAGAGCGTGCCTTGCGTCGCCGTCGTAACTGGAATTGCACGCCATCATTTCATTAAAGCGAGACGAAGAGGAGAGAAAGATGACGTTTATCAGAGAACCAAATGGAATAAAAAAAGTTTCTCGAAAGAAAATGGTTAAGGCGTTAGTTGAAGAAAAAGTGTATATATTTAGGATTCGTGTATTCGTTGGTACGCATTTTTGGCGTAATTTCAACCGGGCACAATAGATCATTCCGATCCCTGTGGAACGATGGACGGAGTTACAGTCGGGTCGAAGAACATTCTAGAGGTTGGAAGGGTTGGTAAATAAGTGGCGAGACGCTAGGGGTGGCCGCCACCAAAAACACATTTCGTTGGCCAGCCAGGAAAGGTCGACGGGGATGGCGGTTGTACTCGGGACCGGATGCGCGACGGCGCTCATTCTTCATGGCGCGGACGTCCGTTTCCTGTCCGTGATCGTCGCGAAATACAAACAAAAATGGCGGTGGAAATATGTACGGAACGAAGAGGTACAGGAGCTCGTAGACGAAGGAACGGCTCGGCGACGCGGAAAGTTGGCGATACCAATAAAGTTGACCAAAAGTGCTTTTTGTGCTTTTCTCTAACTTGCATCGGTCTTGGCGTCGTTAATTCAATTAGTAGACGTATCGAAGAAGAGAATTGTATAGTGGATTATAAAATCTTACGCCAAGAGGGAAAAGGTTAAACAAGGGAAAAATTGTCGTCACACGCGTCCACGTTTCAATTTCTTCCGTACCCGTTTTTCTATCCTTCGTTGGTCGTATTATATTAATAATATATTTTCTCGCCGTTTCGGACACCGTGAGAGATTAAGATAAATGTAGCGCGCGTCGTCGTGGAACGGTCTGAAAAATAGCGCGTCACTCTTCAGAAATAAATGAATATCTTGGCCGCGAAACCATCAATCTTATTGCTCGTCGACCGGTCTATACGTGTACCTACACTGAGATTAATACGTTTCAATTCGAGAACCGGGCCACGAAACGTTGCTTTCAGTTTTATTCCGCGCGTGCACTTCGGGGTAAACCTTCCTAACGATCGATAAACGTAGAATACTCTTCGAGGCATTTACGTATATACTTTAGTCGATGGAAAAGCGTTCCCTCGAAACTTCCATTTTATCCTCGCATCGTTCCATCATATCCGTCAGGGCATTTCATTGGTTAATTATCGTAATGCATGGGTACCTTTAGTAAACTAGACCTGGTTCGCGTAATGTTACGTATATTTTACGTAAAGTTCGATTCGAACTCTGGCATCGTTTTACAGTTTTATATAAAAAAAATAGTGGATCAAAATTCGTGATTTGGGTCGATAGCTGTTGTTCTGTCAACAACGGGCAGGTGTTCTGGCACTTTTTGTCACCGCTCGACTCGAAACGCGTTTGCTCTCCATCACTTTAATTATCGTGTTATGAAACATTGTTTCCCCTCTTGTGATTCGAGGCTTTTGATCGTAAACATTTAACTCGAGGGAAAATTTTACGCCGGGGTTACTCTATTGCCCTAGCAGTCGGTTACACGATGGCCGCGTGCGCGCCTGGAATCGTGCTAATTGATTAATGGTCAACAGATGTAGAAGCACCGTGCTAATTTGCCTCGATTCTCGGTACAACGTATACGGCGTCCCTGTTAACGCCCCTCCGTAAAATCTGTTAAACGCGCCATCGTAATAAGCATTACTGCTCCAGGCTATTCACTTGAATTTATTGAATTAACGACCGAGCTGTGAGTTACGCGCTCTGCTCTACGAGACACTTATTCCCTTTCGAAACAGTAGCGCCTCGTATCGATCCTTAACAATATTTTAAGTGAAACATTTTGTTGCTCGTTAGAGTAACTGTACTATTAATACTAAAGGAAAATTTATATTTACTTACTTATGTTAATACCGAGCGAATCTCTATCGAATTTCTGGCCGTGTAAAACGAGAATTTCAAAGTCTTTGCGTTCTTTGTCCTCGTTTTTTTCTTTCGTCTCAAAGCAGCCCGTTCTTTGTTGCAGGAATGTGCCGAGAATGCGTTGAATTGATTCCGTTTCGACGAATTTTGGCTTCGGGAATGAATTCGACCGTGCTGCTGTTCCTCCTGACTGGTAAGTTCTGACTTTTGTAATATCGACCGATGGGTGCAACGAGTAGCCCCGAAAGTACATTCAAATTGAATATTTAGTGTTCGATGTAAATTCGAATAAAATTCGCGAAACTATTTCGTCGAGAAAAGTAAAAAAAATTAGTCAAAGATATTAGCGACGGTGTTCCTGGCATTACCATAAAATCGTGAGACCTTTTCGAACCGACCCTGGCGATCGAAAACTCCGGGATTCCTTTTGCCGAGCCGAAGAAATTCGAGGTCCCAATGAATTCTTCATCCCTCGGTGCTGGGTGGCGGGACGAAGGAAGCAAGTAAAAGGGAAAAATGGACTACTGCCAACGACAATAGAGAATTGGCAGCAATCGAGGTGTGACTCGTGTCCAGGAGACCCTTATTCCCGTTTCCAGACGCATCCCCGTGTGACCCAGCTCCGCAGCTCCCGTTTCACCTCGATAATAGCCGTCACGAGGGGCAGAAAGGGGTCTCTGTGTATCCTGAGGGACGCGTTCAGGGGTCTGAACTCTGTACAGATTAATGGATAGATAACGCTCTTATTATATGGGGGCTGCTTAAGACAATGGACTCGGCAATCTGCGATCTTTTTCTGAGGCTTGAACGAGGAGTAATTTGGATTCTGTTTCACGTGGAGCACCAGCGACCGCGATAACATCGACGACGACCTGACGGGGGGTCGTTTGCGGTGTGTAGCTCGTTGATTGGTTTATTGAAACATTGATTACGAGGAGGGAAGAAATTGTTTCTTTTTTCGGGGAGAGATTGAACGGCTACGGTGAAAGCTGGTACGACTGAAACATGAAGAATTTCTTTTTCCGACTTGATCCCGCGCGAAGGAGCGCGGTTTCAATGGTAACATGAACCAGTCGCAAACATTGACTTTAACTTTCCCAAATCCTCGTGCGCCAGACTCCAACGGACACCATCCTCGATCAAAGCAACCCGCTAGATCGCTCCAGTCTTTGATGCCGGAGAGAAGAAGAATCGAATCTAAAGACCTATGACCGCCATTCGCGAGATGCCACTCGTTGCCAAAGAAAATCGAAAGGTCGAAGAATCTCGCAACTTGGTTTCAGAAAAAGGGAAGGATGAAAGACTTTGGTCCGAAGAATAACATAGACGCGCCGCGGAAGACCAAGTTTAACTTCTTCCTCAAACTTCAGAGCCCGGTAGACACCAGCTTCACTCGCAGCTAAAACAACTCGAATAATATAGAAATCCCTCGAGCCAGGGCACGTAGACGTAGAAGAAATGGCTCGGTTCGACCGCTAGCGCGAACCGGCCGTAGACGTAGACTTCGGACCTTTCAAAAATCCTCAAACGCCAGACTCCGATAGACACCATCCTCGATCAAAGCAACGCGTGCGATCGGTCCAGCCTCTGATCTCGAAGGGTTCAGAGACTTCGGACAGGCGAAGAAACGAACCGAAACAATGACGAGCAGTATTCACGAGCTGACCAATCGCCGTGCGGAATCGATAGTCGGACGCGTCTAAAGAGCGAAGGAGCCCTCGACGAAGGTTTCGCCAGCGAGAGGCGCGGAGGGACTCGAGTTTGATTTGGCGGAGATCGACTCCGCGGGCCCTGGACGTCTAGCCCTTTTTTTCCTCCTCTTCTGGCACTTTCCTCCTCGCACCTCGCACAAAGCCAGACACACGGTTGGAAAAGGAGAAGAGGCGTCTCGTGCACGTCCATCGTGCAACGGCTATCTACGTGTAGAGCCTACGGTCGATGCAGCGCGGAAAAAGAGGAACAGGGGAAACGGAACGGGAGAAAAAGGGGACGGCTACGAGGGGGGTGCCAGAAGGGAAAGGGGGGAAAAAAGAGGAAGAAGTACGTTTGGTTTGGCAGCGGGCGGTGGGCGTCGAACTCGGGACATCGCGCGCGGATGACGAGTAATCGATCACGAGCACTGTGCCAACACTCCGTACCCAAGAGCTCAGTGATTCTCATTTTCTGGTTTATCGATGTGTGTTGCCCCTGGACACCGATTGCGCGATCCCTGGGACGATTTATGACGCCGTTGGTCACTGCTGTACTGCGGATTCCGTGACTCGCCGGAGTCGGGTGCCACGAACTTCGCGGCGAAAGAACGCTTCATTTTGGGGGAAGTGTACGAAGTTCACGAGCTAGGATACCGGTATACTTTTTACAGTAGGTTGCTTTCGTCGTGTCGTATTTTTACTAGTGTAACTAGCGTTTTATTATTACCCGTGGTGTAAAAGTCAATGGGTCACGAGCATCCGACGAATAGCTCCCCTGCCACGCGCAAGAAAACACAGGTAAACGGTCGAGAGGTCATCAAACCGAGATCGTCGAAGCGTGCGACATCCCCGAGCGCAGACACGACAGTCAACAGACGTAAAATACATTGACACGTGCATCGGTTGCGTATTAGTCTCGTTGCTAGACGGTGCCTATTGATTTCTGATTGAGGCAATCGGCAACGCCAACTGCCATGTTGGACAGGCTTTTTAAGTCGGTTCTGCGCGAAGTTTCGAGGCATATGGAAATTATCCATTACGCTGGAAGGGACACAGAGATATCTCGCGTTCAAGTATTGACGAGTAAACGACAGAAAAATCTGGGTTGCAAAGAGGAATCGAAGGGGAGAAAGAGACGGAATCGCTCGATTCGCGATTCGAGCGCTCTCCTCGATGGGAAGAATTTTGCCCGAGCACTTCTTCAAATATTTAAGCAGACTTCCGCGGGAACGATGAGTTGCCTTTATCGTTAATTTCGACGAACGTAAAGTCAGCGAATCATCGACGTGGAAAACGCTGACGGGTGCGCTATTCGCTAATTATACCTGGTGTACAAGTGAACGGAATGTCGAGTCGTCGATTTCCCCCTCCCCCTTTTTTGTATTCTTTCTGTTGTTCTTTCTTTCTTTCTCTCTTCGTTTTTTTTAAGCTCGTCGATTAAAAATTCAACGAGGAATTCGTTTGCCAATTACGTGGGAACGCGTTGGCTCGGTAATGAAATCTGTAAATCGTTACCGCGGATTTTCCAGACGATTCGGAATTTTTCTTTTCTTTTTTTTAGCTACGAATGCGTAGCTAATGATCACCGCGTGGGAAATCGAACGATTCGAAATGTTTACGAAACAAAAGCGTATCAATGATGAATACTGTTCGATCGTTCGGTCGTAATTTTTTAAACTGGAAACACGTGTTTGCTTAAGATTCGCGATATCGATGTGCTTCGATTAGCCCCAGCCACGGTACGCACACTTTTCCTAACCAGAATGCAGTCCAGGCAACTCTCACGGATTAACAACTTTGTAACGAGCTCAATGAAGTATTAATTAATTTCTAGCGGTTAATTAACGGGCAATTAAGCTGAATTACCTGGAGTACCAACAACGAAGCCCTTCCCGCCGCGAAATCAACTGAATGGAACAACCTGTTTCGCCGTTTCGCGATGCACCTTATTTTCTCACTCTTGTTTCGTTCTCGAACAACGTAGGTAATAACACTTCAAGGAAAGTGCCGCGTTCCGAGAACACTAAAGAAGTCATTTTTCGCGGGACCGCTTCCGAGTACATTATTTCGAATACCTGAGAAGTTCTCGGTAGTTTGATCAACCTCGTGTAACCCATTTACTCAATTCCGATTTAAGAGTACCTTGTTCGCTTCTGTACGAAATTATTTCTTTCCCAAAGGGTAGATTAAAAAGCTCGAACGTTGGCAAAGAGATCGTTTTCTATCTTTACCAATTCTCTTTCACCGACGGTCATAAAATATGACCCGATCATGCAACGCGACTCACCCCTGTACAGCCAAGGTAGTTCTCGTCGAGAAGTTTCAAGCACAGCTGAGAGCCACGTGCAACGCGAATATCCGTGTCCGTAATGCTTTCGCGAAAAATACAGATAGCAGAGGCTCACCCCCCTCGACACCCCCTGCCCCTGTCCCCCTGGCCATCCTCGTATCGATTTCTGGCCGATGGAGTATCGCGATACTCGCTCTCTCCTACGTCTGCCCGTACGACCACCACCCCCGCCTCCGCCACCGATCGCCATTCTTTATGACTGCACCCACCTCCGACTCGTACCTCTTTTTTTTTTTTCACCCGCTACACCTACACGCGTGTCCCGCGCATCACCGATCCCCGATACCGTGAACGGACATTAAGCGAAGTTACGTGTCCACTCGAAAATGGACGATTTCCCAGAGCTCGGTCTCCGCTTTCTATATATCCAGGGGGACGATGGACGAACTTCCGAATATTCTCTTCGGTGAGAAGTTTGCACGAAGAGCCCGAACGCGTTTGTGAATCGTGACGTATCTCGAGGGGGACGATTATTATTCGCGATTGTTCGACGAATTAATTTAACCGTCGTTTCGCGACAGCGTCTATATAAATTGAAATTTTTAAAAAAATTCGCGAGGTTAGTGTCGCGCATCTTTGCACGTCTCTGTTTCCATTCGGTCCTTCCTCCTCGTTTACGTTTCGCGAAGAATACGTTTTTAATGAGGCGCGACACCCGGACACGCGGCTGAAAGCTGTCGTCTTTTTTTCTTTTTTTTTTTTGACGCCATTCTTTTTAATCGTCGCCTTTATTGTTGCACTTTATCCGAACGACTGAGAACCGTCGATTCATCGTCGGCAGTATTTTCGTGGTCCAGAATGAAAGTAATTTCCACCTCGGATTGAATACGGGATATTCAGGTCGACCTTGTTTCCTGTATCATTACTCGGTTTCTTACAACCGCGGAGAAGTTTCGATAATTATAGGTATACCGTACGAGCCGGATGATGGTAGCAGGCGAGCCTTGGATTATTTTTCGAAACGTCACAGTCGAAGAAAGGTGGAGGAATTTGGGCAGCCTCGCGGCACAACGACGAGTTATCGATTCCGTGCGGATAATCCGAATCGACTAATCGACGGATTCCCCGACCGAAAATGATTATGGGATTACACACGCCGTTCCGACGCGGATTGGCCGTGTTACCAGATACCCACGCTATCTCCTAAACTAAACGGTTCGATCTCGGAACACGGTCACGTTTCGGCAGTTCGGATCAGGCGAGGCCCCTAGCGCGAGTTATGGCAGCGTAAGCATTGTCAGCGAACGAACCAGGGACGTCCCGCCCTTTCCGTACGTCGCACTCCCCCCTTTTCCGTCGTCGCGAAAGAATACCAGCGTCAGGAAATTGGACCCTGGTCGCGCGATCGCGCGTACCGAGCGCCGCGAGCCTCGGCGATAAAGCGAATTCGATTCGCTTCGACTAACACGCTATTTTCTAAACTAGGGGGTGTAACGGCCAGCGATAGACGCGTCGGATTTTCGCGAACGCTAGGCCCGAGGTGAGAAAAGATTTATTCGGGTCTATTTTCCGTCTGAACGAAAGTCGATTAAAGCGTATTGGCGCGTACGCGAGAGTGGAACGCATCGTAATTCGAGCCGTCGATTTTGTCAAAATCGATTTCGTCGATGGCATTACGGTCTCGCTGGACGTTTCCACGGCATTGCACGACCGCAGAGGGCGTGTTGCCAGAGGCGCTAAAATGCGCGCTTAATATTTACTCCGTACCGCAAAGCGGAACGCATCGCTGCCAGGCATCGCAAATTTCATTAACAATATCGCCGATCAAATAGCGCCGTTGATGGTACCGATCGTGATCGTTTCCGTCGGATACGTATCGCGAGTGTCGTCCACCGTTGCATAAATCTAATGTATAGTTTTAATTCGGGGTGCGACACTCTAATTAACGCGACGCATAAACAAACGCGTACCGGATCTTTGGTATCACTTACCGTTCGATCGCGACACTTGCAATTTCTAACAATTTCACGCTTCTCCTAATTATTACGTATTACGCAGGATGACTGATAAATTGGACTTTAATCTCCACTTTTTTTTCGCTTCGAGTTCTCTCGGCTTCGCAAAGGGAGTATTTAATTTGAGGGAATAAAGGAAAAAATTCGGCGAATACTGTATGAAATCCGATTTAAACGAAACGACGAAATTGGTGCTGATTCCGCGGAATATTATTTGAAACAAAGTTTCCTCCCTCCCTTCGTTTAGAATTTCGGGATTAACCGCGGCGGGTATTCGCCCTCTGCGCGTGAATTCTGTCGATTTCGTGGAACGAAGGCAGGCGCCGCTAATCCCCAGGGAAAAAAATAGTGGACAAACATAGATAAGACTCTCGCGTAGCCGACAACCTCGCTGTTATTGTCGCAAAAACTATGCGATGTTCGTACACGTTTGGTAAACATACGGATAGGATCAAAACACGCTTCAGTTGTATACTCGAGAATAGTTATCGCGAAATTTATAGACTGCAAGCTCGCGCTGCGTTGATCAACGAGCGAATTTATGGCGTTTTCTCCTCCCCACTTGACTCGAATCAATTAATATTTATTCCATTGCGGGGCAACACGGTGAAAAGTAATTTCACGCCGGGCACGATTCCGCGTTGAATCCGATTTTGATATCGCGTTATTATACACTTTTCGTTACTTTTCGATCCTATCCCTTCTCCCATCTCCCAGCTTTTTTCCCCATTTTCACAGATTGAATCGTGTCCCAACGTACCGAGGCACGCACTTCAAAGCGCCGGAAAAACGATAGATCGAGTTTGCTAGATTCCCATTTCGCTCCACGCGCCCGCGCGCGGCGAATGAATTTTCACCGGATTATCTTCCGAGAAAAATGTACATGGCCTATTATGGCGCGCTTTTCTTCTGATATTCGCTCGGTACTTTTCCGAAAGCCCCGATGCCCGCAACGGCGTATCGGTTCGATTACTTTTCAGATGTCTCTCGGCGAGACAAAGCAGTGACGGTGACGAACGATGAAATGGAAACGAAACCGGTAGCAGAAATTTCAAGCACGTTGGTTAGGTTTGATCCGAGGTGCTCGAGCAACCAAATTCTTGTAATGTAAAACCGAAAAGTTTTTTCGAGAGATCATTCCTCACTGCAGATACGCTTGGATATTTCGCCGCCTGTTCTCTGCCTTTCGAAACTTTTTAATAACTTTTTTCCCTCCGTTTCGGGATGTCAAAATGTCAAGACGTCAAGAAAAGTTTGCGCTCCGAACTGTAGCCCGCTCCTCGAGCGAAGGTGGCTTGTAAACCTTATTAGACCCTGCTAATGAATACCAAACTTTTCTTCTGCTTAACCAGCAACCGCGTGCTCCAGAATTTTTCTAAATTCCGTCTCCGTCCCACTTTGACGCAAATTAAATCGCAAAAGCGCTACCTCTGTAACTTTAAATCATTTACGGAAAAAAAAGGGCATATTTTTGTAACAAAAGTACGAGGTTACGAAACGAAAATACGATGAAAGAGATACGCGGGCGGAACAAAAGCCCAGGAAAATGCATGCCAACTCCGAAAGGAAAAACAATGGACCGGCCTCTCGTCGAACGAGCGGATATCAACGTTTGTGGAACGAGCGCAGAAAAAAAAAAAGTGAAATTTAATGAATAAAATAACCACCGAATCGTTCGAAATATTTTCGACGATTTTCGAATAGCACGCGTGCACATCAACGTTCTCGCGTTCCTCGTGGATATTCGAGGAATGACGGAAACCGCTCGAAACAGATGCTCGTTCGCGAAGCGTTCGACAAGGCGCGCGCACACGGTGTACGTTTCAGATCAGATTTTCATTTCGTATCCATCATACGTCGTTTTCGCGTCTAATCCATCACGGGGCTGGCAACGGCGTTAAGCATCGCGACGCCGCGTCGACGCGTGTGCTCGTTATTGCGCGTTAGAGTTCGTCTCCGCTGTCAGCTTGACACAACAAATCGGGTTTGCGCGCCGCGACCGAACACCCTTGTAATCGGAGAGATATTGGAGCCTGGAAATTGGCGAACTCGAGGCTGCCGGCGATTTCGTGCAATTTCATGCGATTTCGCGTGATTTTCTCGCACTGCTCGCAACTAAAGCCTCTAATTTAAATATTATCTTTAAACTCAAACGCGAGAATTAAAAGTCTTGACTAGCATTTCAAATTGGTCTTTTTTACGTTAGTTTGAAATTGTATTTGGTGTGGAGGTTGTGGAGTGATAGCGAGAGAGGAGAAAAGGAAGTGAGCGTTTCGTCCTGGGCCTGATAGTGGACTCGTCAGTAAGGATATCTAGCAGGCCCGTGCCTTAGACGAGAGATGTTTAAAGAAAATTTGTGGTTTTCACGGACAAAATGCTCTATAAAAATTTTGGTGTCAAAGCCGTATCACATTGTGGTTAATGAATCACGGAACGATGCGATGAAATCATGCAAATGGTTGAGAAACGGAACTTATTCGAATATCCAATATTTGCCCAAGTTGGCCTGACGCGTTACTCGGTAACGGTGGTATTAATTAATTCGTCGCAGGAACAGTTCAGTGTGTCATTGATCGAGTCGAACGAAGTTCCATTGGCGCAACGGTCATTGTAACAGGACAATGCGACTACTCTGACAGACGCTCCAGATACGTTGGCATTAGCCGGGAAAGTCCATCGAACCGAGGGAAAAAAGAAAGTCAAGTGGGCCCGGTTCACCGCCTAAGCGCTGAATTAAATATAGCCCATCGTAGTCGAGTGCTTCCCCGATAAGTGGACTAAAAAAGGCACCCCGGAAACACCCTCCGTTCGCGCCTGGTTCCCCTTCTTTTCTTTCGCGCTCTCGTTCGATCCGCGCGCATCCACCCTCTCGAATCCCGACATCTCGCGCGAGCCCGATCTCTGTTATCGGTGACGGTGACTCCAGGACACCGATAGCGCAACGACGCCATCGTTACGAGTAAAAGTCTCGTCGCGTGGAAAATAAGGTTCGAAAAATGACGGTGAACATAAAGTAGACCGATATCCGAACCCCCTCTTCTTCGTTGAACCGACAGTCGCCGAGACGATCCCTCGATTTGTAAGTCGGTAATTCTCCGCATTATCGGTTCGATTCCATCGCGGATCAATCTCCATTGACGAACCATTTCGCCAACGCGATATTAAGTGATTGCACGCAGAATCTCCATATATCTCGACGCACCGAATTATCATCGAATTGCGCAATTTCCCCATGGAGGTGGAAAGGGGGAGCATTGTCTTTCCAGCAATCGAGATGAGCGTACAAGGATCCATCGTCGAGTGCCTCCGCGGAGGCACTCCGTATTTCCGTTTTACCGCGTCGATTCCTCGTTAAAAAGCGACGGACCTTCGTTTCGCGATACTTGACGTAATCATGGCGTAATGGAACTGCGAACGTGAAGTGTGCACACAGCAATATCTTTCTCTCCGAGGTGGATCGGGGAGGAGGTCGGAGAGGGGGGGGGGGGAGGTAGGTGGAGAAGAGTCTGTAACGGGCAGAATAATGCAATAACGTTCTGCTATTATTAACGTTCATGACTGCAAGAACGTGAGAGCAGAAGGAGCTTTCGAGTGGCACTCGACCATGTTTCCCGTAGGCGGACCGCAACTTTTCCTACGTTTTCCCGCTCTATTCGTCGTTTTCGATGCCACCATCGCGAGTCGCTCGGAAATTTCGCGTCAATTATACGCGACGTATCCTATGTTTATCGAGAGGTACGTTTCCGAGTTAATGTAATCGCGTTAGATTCGTCGCCATCAACGCTGCGGACTTTTCAAGAAATCGATCGATCGACGGAGGTGTTCGAGGGGCAAACAAATTCCCGATTTCTGCCGTCTACTCGATGAAAACTTCAGAATCGTAACGAACACGGGAACATCTACCCGCGCGGTAGAACGCGGAGAACTTGTAATAGAAAAAGTCTTTTTCGTTTTTCTTTAATGCGCCTGGAGCATGCATGGCCGTCAAAGGGTGTTCGTGCTATTTTTTGTCCTTCGTTTTTTTTCCCCTGTTGAATACCACATTCATACGATTCTCGTTTGAAAAAGCTCGGTGCCGCGTTACAGTGGACGGAATGAAGAACGCCCTCGTGTTTACCGAACTTTTGGAAATTTGTTTTTCATTCGTTCGCGCTGATTGTACGTCTGGGCAATCGATATCGCGACAGCGGTCCGCGTTTGTAAAGGAAAACACGTTACTCGTTGGAACCGAATTCGTTTCGAACGTACTCGGTGTCGGAAATTAGAACAGACGATGATTCGATTCCATTTCTGCTCGACGGAATTAAAAATAACTTTTTTTTTACGCGAAAAATATCGCAGATGCTTTTCAAAGCAACCGCGAAACGGTGTCGACGTGAATAAAATAAGATCGACCGAGGCGTTCCAGTTTCAGCTCGATCTTTGAACAATTCCAAATTTATGCCCCTAGCATTCATCGAACCTCTCTCGACGTTCTCAAAAGTGAGAGAGCTAGATACAGACGCGAGAAGTTGCTTCGTCGAAATTCTTCTTTCTCTTTTTTTTTTTTCTTTAATTTTGCGACGGTATATAAGAAGAATCAATCGCGATCGGACCAGTCGGCGCGAAGTTAACCCCTCGAAATAAAACGTTCCGCTAATCAGCATACTCGAACCGTGTCGTTGCATCTTCCTACATCTTACCAATTACCATTTCGGCGGAGTTACAATCGTCGGTGTACCAGCCGCAACGGTTCCGCTTACCGAAAAGCTAACACGCGAGAATTGCGCTGGTCGTTGCATCGCATTCCTAGCCCGGGTCTCCGTCCACCTCAATATTCAACACGACCCAGAAACAAGCCGAACAAAACCGAAACTTCGCCCCGCCAATTATCATTCTCGCAACACCAGCCGCAACGGGACCCAGCCGGCGATCCTGGGATGAGGCATTAAAATCGAATTCCTCGCTGGGACGAATTCCACGTCAACGTCGCTCTTTTATTTTTTTTTCAGCGGAGCAACAGCCATTCTCAATTTCGACGGGCACGTGGTACGACTGGGTAGGTCGGTCTCAGTCAGCCCAGTAACGCAATAACGTTCGATTATTGGTAGTCACGGGTTGCGAGGATGCGAGCTACCGGGAGATTGTGAGCGGTCTGTGCTCGTATATCAAAGCCCTCGCGTATTCCACGCTTTTCCCCGAGCTTTGGCGTCCAACGTCAAAAGCCCGCTTCAGCGTTTCCATCCCTTCGCGCCAAACCCCCTAACCCCTTGCCACCTTCTTCACACTCCTTCCTCGATAATGGACAAATATGAACGGCGAAGCGCTGCGCTGCTGGAGACCCTTGGATAAACCGAGACCTTTCGCGAGCAAAGAGGACCCAAACGGACTGAATTCAATCGCAACCCCTTTTTACTCGTCTGCTCGAATCAGATGAATTTTCCTCGAGCCTTTCAAACCATTGTTTTTCCTATTGTTCTCGCCTGCTGTTTCTTGGAACGATCCGATTGGCTCGCTCGCGAACCGATCGGTAGACAAATCGAACGAGTCCTCGTTTAAACCCTTGCTTGCCGCGAGGCCCACTTGTTAAGGCAAATTTTCACGGCAATTTTTTAACGGTTCGATAGAGTTATGTTTTCTTTATCCGTAACGTCGCATGCAAGAAAAGCTTTCGAACTCGGAAATTTATTTATTAGATTGCGGATCTTTATGCGAAATAAAATCTTCGCGTACGTCCCTACAAAAATTGAACCTATATAGGAATTAATTTTATTCTGCAAATGTTACAAACACGAACTTTACTTTCAATCTTTTTTATATTCTTGCATATTGTTTGCATTTTGTAGGTTCTTCGAGATTCAAATTTCCTATAAATGCATAAAGATCCACAGTTTGCTAATAATAATCCGTTTCTAGCAATCGGGTTAGTAGACACTGGAAACGTTTCCTGGAACGTGAAGGCGTTTCGCAAATCACCGCTAACGACGAAATTCTGCGCGAAATTTACAGAAGATAAGCGGGATCGCGGGCGGTGTCGATTTCGCCAGGGAAGTTTGCCGGTAAACCAAAGTTCGCTGCTAATTTCTCGTCCCGCCACACCTCAAAGTACACTTTAATTACGTTAAACGGGAAGTAAATTACATTAGATTGTCAACGCTCGAGGATGTAAGACCCGTCGCTGCCAGCCTCTACCTCTACCCGACTTCATTTCACGCGGATCCTGATATAAGAAGAGATTTAATTAATTGCTGGCTCGTTAATGAGATTTCACTGTTCGACGTCCAGCGATCATCTCGAGTTTACGTGAAATCGAATCGGTGACGAACGATTCTTTCCGCTTTGAAAGTCGGTGAATGAAAAGTCGCTTTATATAATTTTCGTACTAAAAGGAGAATCAAAAGGGAAAAGAGATCGCGAGTGATAAGGAATTAGTCTGATTATTCCAGAGAAGGTACAAAACGACTCGAGGATCGTGCTTCCGAATATTTAACATTCAATGTCGCTATTAATATCTTTCGACGATAAACTGCAACGCTCAGCAATTTCCGCAGAATTCTCTAGTCGACATCCGCTGGATGTAGCTGTTGTAACAACTTTCTTGAACTTCTTGTTTCCGGAATACATCAAACATTACGGAAGATAGCGTTCTCGCTGCAATATCCGGCTACAGGATTTAAAATTTCTTCCCTCCTGTTACGCGGCCGTGCATTTAAAAGTGAACGACATTAATCCCCGGTTTAATAGACTCGCTGGAAATTTTTTTAACCGGCGCTGAACCTTTCAACTTTAAATCTAACCTCGCGGGAATATCAACGAAATCGCGTCTGAAACGAATCGATAGAAAATTTGTTGTCTCCTGATCCATCTCGACGACGTAATTCGTTGTTAATTATCAGGTGCATCGATCGCACCGTCGCACAAAAGCCATCGGAATCGCGTGGTGCAAACAGTTCCTGGTTACGAATGGCGGCGCGAGTTCACGAATCACCACGCAACAATACGACTGGCAAACATTCGAGTCCGAGAACGGATTCCTGGGGCGTTGTTTCCGAAAACGCGACCAGACCCGCCTTCGAGCTCGTTTTCAATCGTCACGAAAGGCCAGCCTAGCCCAGACCATCGAGAACGCGCTCGACCGCGATCGAAATCGGATATGCTCACCGTGACGATTTCAAATTATTCTTTCTTGAAAAGTTATCGAGTCGGTGAGATTTCCCGAGTAGCGTCTCACTTTCCATTCTTTTGGCAATCGAAAGCACCTGCGACCAGAGCCATGAAACGCTAAGAGTCGGTCGAATCGTTTTGGACCCGTTTCTCCCTCCGGGGAATCTCGATAACCTTCGTCTTGGAGGGTCGGGGGTTCGCGTGCGCGAGCCAAAAAGCATTAAACGTAACTGGCGTGCTGCACTTCTCTCCCGAAACGATTCGGAGAGGCGTTCATCGTATTTGTTACCAGGCGTTTCGAGCTGCCACGTGTGCGCGTACGAGAGCGTCCAATTACGGACTATTATCGCGAACTTTTATTTGCGCCACGTCCGACCCTCGCGGCCTTAATCAGCTTACCGTGAGAGATCAAGGATTATTAGACTTCGAAATTCGAGCGTGGAATTCCCGCGTGAAAAAGAAATGGGGGAACTGGAGATTATTATTTCGAAAATGGACCGTAGAGAAATTGCGTGGATGATGGCGCGTCGAGAAAGGGTTCCATCTTTAATTTCGAAATAATTATTCGCTCTGTGGAAATTCTGAAACGTCGATCAAACGAGGTGTCGTTGTCGTCCGCGTTTTCAGGGCGATATCCCGCGACAGAAACGATCCCGAAAGCGCATTACGAGGAAATATAAATGAATAATTCCGCTGGCACGACGCCATCCACGAGTGGCAATTTGCGAGGCGAGTCAGCGACAAAACAATCAAAATATAACGGACGTTCTCCTCGCGGCGTGCTTTGATCCGTGACACGGATTTCCCGCGCGAAGAGATGATAACGATATATAGGAAACTGGGTCAAGAGCAGTTCGGTTACCCTCTGGGAACACCCTGTGGCGAAACGCAAAGCTCCACCGATCCAGATCGGGTTTGTTCATTGCTTCCAGCGTCGTGCGATCGATCGAAAGCCGCGCATTTTTCTCCGGTATCGGTGCTTGTGACAACTAACGTTATCGTTAGCGTAGGAATGCCGATCGCGTATCAGACGTCGATAGGAAAAAAAGAACGTTGAAGCGCGGATAGCGATACTTGGCGCGTAGAATATGCAATCCGCGTACCCAAACGTATCGAGTATCCCAGCACGCAGCGTTTCAGGCCAAAGTACACCCGTGTACGGGCAGGCATCGATTGCACAGGAGAGGTAGAAGACACCGGCGCATCAGAAACCAGGTCAAAAACAGTCCGATTATACCGTGGAACACGGCATCGCGCTTCTCCAAAGCGCTTTGAACACACGAAGCCTGTCCTGCGAGTGGACCCTGCATCTCCCTCGAATTTATCGACGACCCCTGTGCACCCCCGGAGCCCCTCATGCCTCTCTAAATCACCCATCAATTCGATACCCAGGCTCTCGATCGCCCAACCGACCCTCGAGTGTAACCGTATGGTATCCATTGTAACGATGGAGGATTTCAGGCTGAATTAAAATGCAATTAACGCTCGGCATCGGAAACGAGATTTCCGTCAAGGATTCCGACCATGGAAATTAAACGTGTAAGGACTATGAAGACCCTCGATCGTCGATAAAACGAGAAGGATTTCACTTCTCTTTTAATCGTCGCGCTAAATCCGAGCAATAACCGTACGTTGTCTTTCTCGGCGAGATTCGTGTTAAGATCGGGTGCCGAGCGTGTCGAGGGTAGTAGGTCGATGCGGGCTCTTTATCTTCGAATTAACTACGCTCGGTGACCGCATTGTATCCAGTTGCGCGATCGTCGTCGTTTTAAGATGAATCGAAACGCGATTCCCGTTAAGATTTTCGTACTTGGCTAGTTCCCTGGTTCGAAGCCGACGTTTTCGTGGCGGTGCGAAGAGTCTCCGACCTCTCGAGACAACGCCTCGTCGTCGACGCGGTGAACACATTGCACGGATCGGGCTTGATACTCATCGAAACATCATTAATTTCCTTCGCCCCGCGTCGACAGGCCAGGGTGCATCGAACTCGGGCCACATTTCGCGGGAAATACGAACGGATCACCCAGGCTCTCTCCGTATTCCGTTCTGTTCGGCCGAGACTCGCGCGGGGGTGGCTTTAGGAGGGACGAGGAGGACGGGGAGGAGTTATATCGGGGCTTTGGAGGTATCGAGACTTTTGGGATCACGTCTGTCGGTCCGTTCATGGGCTCGTCGGGGCTGCGTTGGTGTAAGCCGATTATATCGTTGTGTTGCCAGCATCCTTGTTCATCAAACACCCTGTACTACTCCCCTCGTCCCTTAGCCGCACTACCATCCACCTTAAAGAGCGCGGCGTGTTCGACGATAGGCGTGCCAGCTTTTTGAATTCTTCGAGGAGACCATTGGACGAGCATTACGAAGAAACTAAAATCGCCACTTTGAGTCTCGGATTTCCGATTCGAGCTCCAATGACAATCGTATCCAAACTTCCACGCGGCCCTTCTCTCGCATTCGTTCAAGATAAACCGAGTCGGAATACCACCGCGAATAAAGGCAGAACGCCGGACGGATTTATTATACAATTACGGTTAGGTTCGCCGCGGAGCACGATACCTTATTTACATTAATAAATTAACTATTTACCGTGTGGCCACGTAATAAACGCCGCTAACGTGAGAAAGTGCCGCTGGCGAGCCACAATCTCGACTAATCTCCAGCGCCGTTGTTGCCACCCTCTACCAGCTTTCCGTCGACTATACGCGTACGTACGTACGGAGAAATGAAGCCGTCCGGAGAACCTACCTACCGCGAAAATCTGGGACCTACCTACCTTCGAAAATCTGCGCGGTAATTTTTGGACGGCTGCAAGGTAACACAAAAACTACGAGCGAAAAAGTCTGCGAAGCCAAATAATCCGCGACAGATCTAATTAAGCCGGGGTGGTGATCGATCGCTGGCGCACGAAAGGTGGAAGAATAGAGGCTGGATATCCGCACGGTCTGAAACGCGTGCAAGTAATACGCGTCGTTCGGCCGCGTGCTTTTACACTAGCGAAACAATGGCGGCCGGGGGCGACTGTAATCCACGGCCAATCTAGCGTTTCGTTTCCATGTGTCGCCAGAGGCGACGCGAGAGCACACACGTCGAACAGTTCCGATACGTCCCCGACCTCCTCGACGCCCTATCGTCGCCGATCAAAGCGAGTGTCTTCTGTTTCGCGACGCGTCCCGGAGGACACCCCAGCCGCAAAAAGCTGGATGGCCTCCTTCTTTCGAGTTTCACACCGCCTCTTATCAACGTCTGTCACCGTTCTCCTTTTGTTCCCCGATGTGATTTCTGCTCTTCGTTTCGCCAGCCATCGTCGCGTGACGCGTGGTCTGCTCGCTTCGAAAATTGCCGTGTTTATTTACCTATTTGTGGACAGTGCAGAGTGGCACCTCTGGATTTATTTATCTCCTACCTCTGATTCGATCGTAAATATTTCTCACAAAAATATATCCAAGCTTCGGAACGACGTACGATACTAAGGTGCGTTATACGCGATACCGGCCAAAAGACTTCCCCTAAAGGGCAGACGAAAGTAGCGAGGGCACGCGATGATCACATTGCGCGACGTCGAAAAGAGTTTATAACGTTCGAAGGAAGTTACGAAAGGGGCGAAGTTTGCGCTATCGAGTTTTAATGAAATTTGGGTCTCGAGGAAGGTATTTGGTATTCAAGAAGCGACCGGGGTGACGAGACTCAGTGAAATTAATGTCCGGAACTTAGGAGGTTTCCGAGCTTCGACTGCGCTTTTAATTTCGAGCGGATTCCTGTGCGTCGGACGAAAATCGTCTAAAAAAAGAACGAGTTGTTGGTTAACGACACTGCTTTTTGTAAAATCATACGTCCACGCGCGGAGAGAATAATTCGTGGCTGAAAGCCTTCCTCTCTGGAAGATTGCTTATCGGCGCAGCCAATATTAATAAAATGAAGTGCGTAACAACACTTCGGGGCGACGTATCGCGGTGAACAATGCGAGCACGTTGAAACAATGGGGAAGACAATAGTTGCGGGTGGTGCAACGCCACGCTTTATCCCGTTTCTCTCCCTCTACCCTTCTCGATCCCGTCCACCGCTCTTTGCCCGCGCCCTCCTGCGCTCGACGAAGTCAGAGACACCGCGCGACGGCCGCCTGCGGGCCGACACCCGGAAGAATAGCAGCCCGACCAGCGAGAGCGACAGCAAGGGAACAGGAAACGGAGAAAGGGGACTTTTTTTTTATTTAATTAGCGAGATGTACGAGCTACAAAGACCCCCTCTCCGGGCCATCTGCGCCCGCCAAGAGTCTTCGTTCAAAGACACGGCCGCTGCCGTGTTGTACTCTTACCCCCTTCTAAAACCTCCCCCTAACCTCTCTCTTTCTCTCCGTTCTCTCGCTTCCCTGTTCCCGAGCTGTCTTTCAGCTCGGGATTAATATCACTTCAGGCTCCGTCGCGTAGATCATTCTTTCTCGCGCGCGCGCGCGTTCTCATTGTCGATCCTCGCCGGCGATTTTGCAACGCCCAGAGCGGCGGTTAATGCGTTTGCACGCCGAAAGCCTTTGATCTCGCGTATCCGCGGGACCGTGGTTGCCGTTTCGGTTACGTTCATCGAACGACGATGGCCGTTTCAACGGTGACTGCGAGTACCGAAGTAGCGCGGATATTGCGTCGCATGATTGAAAGATGGTCAATTCCCGAAACGCGTAGGGGGAGATCGGAACGTTCGATCCCTCTCGCTTTAACACGCTCTACTGCTTGTTCTTTTGCTCGTTATAATTCGCTGTCGAAGGCGGGAGGACAAATCTACTTTCGTTGGTTACGATACCAAGAAGAGGATGCAACAGCCGAAGACACCTCGCTCCATCGCAGGGAAGGGTTAGTTTCCTCATAACGCAGCGGCCGGTCGAAAGACGGATCAAATATTTACTGGGACTCCGGCCGTTTTAATAAGCTTTTCATCGCAGTTCCCTTCTTCGTTTTCAGGGCTGGCTGGGTTATTTGCGCGTGCCCGATCGCGTTTCGTCGGCTGGAAACTCTTCCGAACCGCTCTCCTCGCCTAGCCACCGTCTGCCTTTCTCGTTCAAGAAGCTGACAATGAACTTGCCGCGGCGGTTGCGCGTTCCTGAATCGTTCTCGAGACGCCGGGCGCCGGTAAGGAGGGCTTGCACTCCACGGCCACGGGAATGCGAATTGACGTTGATTGCCCGTGGAAGCATCCCAGGGATTCCGCGTTTACCCGACGATAAAGTAAACACCGCGGTAGCATCGATCGTTTCCGCGAACGCGGTATCCTCGACGCGATCCTGATGCCTTGGAATCCTCGTTGGATGGCTGTGAATGGACCGCGATTTCCATCGTTGAGGCCTGCGTCCGAGAAATCCGGAAAAGGACGCAATGGTGGAAACTCGTCTTCGTAGTTGATTTTACCGACAACGAAAGCTTTTCAGGTGGAGTGTTTTGATTTTCGGACATGTTTTGAAGGACCGAAGAACAAGATATACGTATTTTTTTATATTGGCCCGTTTTCATATTTAAGGGATGGCTAAATTTTATCAAAAATAATTTGTTTATAATAATACCCTATCGTAGCTGAAACTTTAGGGTGTCGTTTCACCCTCTAAATATGAAAACGGGTCAACATAAAAAAATACGTATATCCTATTTTTCGGTCCTTTAAGACATATCCAAAAATCAAAACACCTGCGGACACCTAAAAAGCGTTCCTTGCGAGAGAATGAATTGCTTCCAGTGCCGAACTACCGCGTTAATATTGCACATCGTCGTAAGAAAATTCTTGTACCCGTCGACGAATCTCTGGTTGGATCGTTCACCGATCTCCTTCGCTATTCGTCGAACGTGTCAGCCCCGAGGCTCTCCCCCTTCGGGCGTCCAAACAGTCGCTGTTCTATCGTTGATTTCGAATCTGAATCGGTAGAAAGATATCGGCTATTGTTTAGGGTCGTATTGTTTCGACGGGGACTCCCTATCGTCGCGCTCGCAGTTTCGAGTGGCATTGTGAAATAAACGCGCGCCATTGTCCCGTGGTTTATCGGTAGCGGAGCGCCTCCGTAGATCGCTCGATTCGTCCTTACGCGTGCTGGATCGTTGGCAAATGTCGCGACGCCACGCAGCGATTGCAGAGTAGGCGTCGCTTTCAACCAGTCGCATGGCGCGCCACGGGACGCGTTCCCTTCTACCCTTCCGTCATCTACGACTTGTCGAAAGTTGACGTGTCACGTGAATCGAGGTCGATTCTCCGCGTAAAAACTGGGTGAAGCGCGCTTACTCTTTTTTACATCTATAATTCTTCTATCTAGAATAATAGAGTAACAATATCAGTCTACATTCTTGCATTTTCAAACTCGAACGCAAGGATATCTTGAATGCATCTCTCGTTGAAACTGCGAAAGTAACCACCGTCTCGAATTCCCGATCGACGGATATCGAAACGAGGCACGAAAAGCTCCCGATACCACTCGAACGGATCCACCGGAAAAGGGGGGAGCTCGAAACGTTGCAATTTTGTAACGTTTCGAGATCCCTTTGGTGAAATTAAAAAAAAAAAAAAAAGAAAGAAAGAAATCCCCGATGTCGAGCGCCGTGTCCAAACATTCGCAGACATCGCAAAAAAGTGCACCGCCGATACGGTATCGACAGTCGGTGACAGTTTAAGCTCGAGCTTCCTGCGTTCGAAGATCGACGCAGCCACTGCTGGGATTCAGAGAACAATCGAAAAAGTAACGATCCGTCCGGGGCGCACGGTCTCGCTGCTACGCGGCTGGCTCTGCTAGGAAGCGGGGGTGTAGAGCGGGGAAAGGGTACGCCAGAGGGTGATGAGGACCCGGAGGGCGAGGACCCAGGCAGGCGGTCTCGAGTGTCTTGTCAATATGTATAGTGTCATCGATGTCTCTCCACTGGACGACTATCCTTCCTATATGCATCACGTAACTAAGACGCGCACGTGTGTGTACACGCGCGCTGGCAGGTAACGTCGAGGGAGGGAAAATGTGTGGGAGGCGGGGGACGGGTTGGGGGTGGAAGTTATTTGCCTGTCTGGTGGCAAGGATGCCTATTGTGGTCCCAGGCATTTGGGATAGGGCCAACGACGTGATTTGTATCTTTGTCTCGTTACGTTTGTATGTAACGCGTTACCGAAAGCGTCTTTTTTTTCTTAACGAGTAGCGGGGCCATTTTTCGCGATTATTTCAGCGAGCTTCAGGATGGCGCGTTGGTAGAAGAGTTCAATAATTCATATTCCTCGTAACAATCTGGGAGACTCCGTAGATCGTAAAAGGCATGATCAACGACGACGCTGAATAAACGAATTAAAAACTATTCCCTCGTATATTTCCGGCGGACACGGTCGTTTTTTATCGAACAAACGAAAAGGATAACAACGAGTTCGGTGGCGACGTTGTATGAATAAACGAAGCGTGCAATTTTAATATCCATTGCCGGACGCGTTCGCAGAAACGGCCATCGTCTATATTCCATTCGAGCAAATAGAAAGTTCGCGTAGCGAAAATCACGCGTACTTACAACGCGATATTAATTTGGTAAATTATCGAGGTCACCGCGCGAATTGCATCGAGCCGCGGAGCCAATGATGGCGAATTTATAGGAGCAATTTTCGGACCGAACGAGAAATTAATACGAAAAACCCCCATACGCGGTCGTAAACAACCCTCACAAATTTCACCGCCGCTATTTAAACGGGTCCGATTAAAATGTTGCCGTTATCGGTGATTATAACGATCAGCACGTGCAACTAATTAACGCGCCATTAGCTACGCGCGCGGTATTTTATGGGGCTCGCGTATCTGTCTATGCGATCGTCGATACCGTTAGAGGAATAGCACCGACATCGTTCGTTACGTTTCTCGATTCAAAGAATTTTGTTCGTTGAATGATTCGTTTATGGATCGCAAAATAAATAATTGCAAATGTAGAAGAAAGGAAGAAAAATGTTCACCCGAGGAACCGCGGGACGTTAATAACTAATTATCCCCGTAAATACGCGAGCTCGCGCGGGGAAATGCATCTAGGATTTGCTGGAAACGAAACTGCGTATTCCGAGCCGTACGAACGGCGGACGGGGCTATGCATATTTAGCACGGTCATTATAATCCGATATAATCGCGAATATTTCAGGACGCGGGAATGGAAGTAAAAACGAGTGCGCCCGCGAGCGCAAGTTAGAGACCGCGTGTGGCGCGCGTCACCCCTGGATATTGTTTGAAAGCCCCCCTCTCGTTTCGATTAATTAAGTGCTCGACCCTTTTCGGGAGCCACGTGCGGCCGCGGGGCACACTTCGGTCCGCCTGACTCCTGAAAAGTGTTTTGTTTTGTGAGACCCCCGGAAGCCGCGTCGCGTAAATTGAGCACACTTTCCAGCAGCCCCCTCTTCGTCTCGTAGCCCCCTTATTCGATCCTCGTTTCGAATCGATTCTTTTCCAACTCGTCAGCAATATAAATTTTAACGCGTCGATCGTTTCGATACTTGAAGCGTACGAGTGTCGACGTTTCAAGTTTCCATGGCCACCTTTCTCCCATGTAAAACTTGCTATTTGTTCGTCGGAGTGGAGAACTGCGTGCTGATCAATCCAAGTTTCTCGTTATCGACTCGCTCGAATCGCGAAAGCCAGCCAAGCGAACTCGAAAACCAATAATTAGGGGGCACGACGGTAATTAAGAATTATTGCCTATCGATCAACCAGGAAGTTCCATCGGGAAGGGAGGGTGATGCCGTGCTCCTTCGAGCAGAGTCCTTTTGTACTTTCCGTTCCGACTGGCTGGCTTGTCTACTAAATTTTAACAAGCCCCCGCGTTGTCTGATTGGACGTCTTCGGATGTCGTATACTTTTACAAGAGACCGAGCTAATAATCGAGGCAGAAGAATGTAAAACGCGTCTTTGAACCTTCGAACGACGCGGAACCGTTAAGAATGAGAAGGTACTCAAAAATACAAAGCGAACGAAGGTAAGACGCCATCCAATTTTCATATGGTTTTCCTCGACGACTCTGTTTCTTAACGAGTCTCTCATTTAATGAAATCGACGTAGTCACACGACGAGAACGTAACACAGAAAATACGTTTTACTTTTCGACTTGATATCGGTGAAACGATCGTTTGTATTGGGAACACGATTTCCCCCTCCGAATATCTCGTCAAGAATTCCGATAGCACGACCGTACCGCCGATAGATTAATTGATTTGTTCCATAGTTCTGAACGTCAGATGAAAAGGTTACAACGAAGGTTGTGCTCCCGGAATTCTTGACGAGCGTTACGGAGGGGAAATCGTGTTCCCAATATAAATCCCCCTATTGCCATTACTCTCTTAAACTTTTGATTAACTTTCGTATATCTAATCTAATTTTTCGTGTCCGCTGTGCGCGCGATTTAAACCAAGAGCTAACTCCCAGAGGTACACGGGGAAGGACGCCGGATAAAGCAGACGTTTCCAATAGAGAGCTTCTTTAAATCCTCCTGGGGGAGCACTTCAAGAATCGCTCGTTGTCGATTTACGACAGAATTGGCTTTTTAGGCGAAAAAGCGATCCTATCGAGTTTCGCGTCGCGTTGTCGGGACGCGTTGGTGTATCGGTGGAATTGACGGATACTTGAGAGCAACGGGATATCCTCGCGTCGGGTAAAAGTATTTCGCCAAGGATCTTCTCGCACCTCTCGACCGACGAGGAACGTTTTAATCCGATCCAAACGTTTGGTAAATCTCCCCGAATCGCTAGATCCGTCCGGGTTCGCCACCCCCTGAAATAGTAGCAAGCGAGATCTCCGCGTCTTGAGCACCACTGAAGGTCGGACGTTTCACGACGCATTCACGACAGAAATAAATACGGAGTGAAAGGGGCTCGGGTTCTTTTCACGGAAGAATATAATTGCCAGAAAAATAAACGATTGCAAAGTCTGTTTGCTCGCGCCTCGCCTTCCCAACTCCAACTCCACCCCCTCCCGCCCATCCCTCTTCCCACCGGAATCTCTACCCCCGTTGCTTTTTCTCTGTGTAACCTGCCACCCCACCGTTCCGGTTCCGCGTTTCTTTTTTTTCCATCCCTCCGCGGCTCTCTCTTTTTTCTCCCCTGTGTCTCCCGCTCTCTGGACCCCTCCTGCCCACCCACACCCTCCCTCCTCCTCTTCAACTGACGTCCCTCTATTGCGACTTCGTGAAGAAGCTCACTCGACTCGCGGGTCAACGAATTCGCAATTACGATCTTTCACGTCGACGTGACTACCTACTCTCTCGTCGACTTTGGAATCCCCGTACGATATTCCTGGCTGGCTCTGTCGCTCTTCCGCGTCTTCCTTTCTTCTGTGTCGCCTTTTTTCCCTCGATTTTCTCGCGCACGCATCCGCCACGGTCACGTTCGTTGGATTTTCCCCCGTCTTTCCATCGGCTGTTGACTCTTCTCCGGGAGCTTTCTTCGTCTCCTCTTTCCTCGCCGATGTCCTCGTCGCGAACCCATCCTACGATTCTATCGGGCCCTTTCGATGTGTTTACTTTTACCGGCGTCTTCTCTTACCGCTCGACACCCTTATCCTTATCTCGTATCTTACGTACCATCGTTTCAGGAATGATCGTTCTCGCGGCTCGGTTATCCTGCCGTTTCAGGTTTCCCAGCGAGGTAACGCTTTTCTTCGTTCGACCGGTTCCCTGGGATTTGCTCGGCAATTGGTCTAGAAAACGTGCTACGAAACGTAGCCGACTTTATTCGCTACAATCTGCTATTTTCGTTGCAGGCGTAGACTCGCATCGTCTCCGTTTCCGACGCCCTCCCTTGTTCCAGCCTTTAGAAGATTCGCAACGCTTTTCAGGATTTAGATTCCTCTGAATCACGAGTGCCTTTCCACTCTCCGTCTTTACCAACACCTTCGGTCCCCTCGGCCTCCCGACTTTTCTTTCTCCTCGTTGATCTTTACCGCTTTCTCTTCTGCGCCTGGTCTTTCTCGAGAACACAGCCGTCGAGACAGTAATGAGATTTTCGAGATCTAGAGGCGCTGCCATAATCGCCTTAGGCTCAGTCGTGGCACTTGACGCGCTCGCGCCGCCACCGAGCTCTGAAACCTTCTATCCAACGATCAGTCAGCTAGCGACCGTGGCGCTCGCTGGAGAATTCACGAATTATCCTTCGAATCGTTTGTAAACAAACTTTCTTTGTAAATTCGATCAAATTTATCCGAATGTAAATCTGCTGTATTTTTTCAACGTTAATTCAGCTTACGAACTCGCGCCAGGACAGTTTAGAAACCTTTCTCGCAAATTATTGGCTTACACCATTTACCTGGACATGAACGATCTCGTATCCCGACTCTGACAAACACCGTCGAATACTACTTGCCTTCCTACGTCGCGCCGCGCTGCTTGTCGGATTACATACGATCCGACACTACTTCCCTGATAATATGCGATCTAATACTACTTATGCGATCTAATACTACTTGTCCGATCACACACCACCCCGTACTACTTGTCCAACAGCATACGCTCGCGTGCTACTCGCCTGGTCGCATACGAGAGTGCACTACTACTCCGCACGCAGGCTGTCCTATATTACTTGTCCGGCCATGTACGGCCGTATATCCTTAAAAAATTTCTACGCCTACATCGGTCGCTTGCTCCTGTGCGCGGGCATCGCGAGTGATTTACAGTTCTCAAATGATGAATTAAATTCCAATATTAGTTCTGGATCGATCAAATGACCGTTCGAGGTGGAATGAACGCAGCATTTGTTGCATTTCACGCATCGCTGCCATTGACTTCCTCGTAATAACGTCGGCGTTCGGTTGTTCGAACCCGAAACGTCGTGCTCTGTTCTTCGGCTCATGAAAAATGCAGCCCTGAAATCGCGCATGCATTCCTCATCAAAGGTGGGGGAGAAAAAAGTAAAATATTCCGCGTTGATGTTTCCTCCACTCGGCTATTCCGCCGTTGCGTACTTTCATTTATATTTAAGTCACGTCCCGGCCGCTTTCGCACGCACACATGCGCGCCCGGTGCCACGTACGTGTCCAATAATACGTCGGAAAAATATATACGAAACGCAACCGCTTACATTTATCGATCTTCCGGTTTCGCGTTTTTTTTTCTCTCTTTTCCTCTTCCTTTTTTCTTCTTTTTCTTTTGTTTATTTCGCGGTTTGCGAAATTTTCGACCACGGGCTGCCTTTCGACAACGCTACAATATTTCACTTTTAATCAGAGTTTCTTTCTCTTCTCCTTCCGCTCGAACGAGTACACAAAATGAACTCGGTATGGGACTACGTATTATTCGAATGACTATCATTTTACACGTATTTTCGTGTGTGTATTTAGTAGCCTGTCTCATTTGGAAAAAACACGCGAATCATTCTACGGGAACTCGAAAGGGTCGAAAGCATTTTTATTTGTACATCGTCGATACGAATAAAACCACTAAATCTTCTTTATATCTATATACCAGAAAGGATGTTTCGCGTCGAGCATTTCGACAGCCGACAACAAATGTGCGCGACGACGGTGGAAGCGAAAAAAAAAAAAATAAATAATATTAACTTACGCTAACTTCGACTGCAGTCCCAGGGATGTTGTAGCGTTGGCGCGTCGATCATTTATCGAAACCGTCATAAATGGAATCGATAAATGTCTAAAACTTCGCGTAGCTAACGGACGACGCGCAAAAAGCGGAGAGAGGAAACGGAGAAAAAAAAAAGAAGACATTGGACGCGTAGCTCTGTTATTTTACGTTCCACCCTCGTTGTCGTAACTCGGAACGTATCGAGAGGTCCTGAATATATGACGTAGTTATACGACGATCGTTTTTTCTTTTTCCTCGTATCCGATACGTTCGATGCGATGGCGTCTGGCAAAGTAGCTAAAACGTGTGCGCTCCTGTGCATTATGCTCTTGTAAAATGTCACGTACACGACGCAATTTACGCCGAGTCTATTTTCGACAGAAATAGTAGACATCTTGCGAATGCGAGAGTTACTTTTAACGTCGTAGCTGTTACGTATACGCGTCGCTGCAACTGAACAGCACCGGTACAGTGTTACGAAGAAAAAAAAAAAAAATAGCAATACGTTTCTCGTAGTTTACTCGTTGATTTTCATTGACTCGCAAAGCCAGAATAAGCACGTAGGTTGCGGGTTAATATAACGAACAATACCAGTCGCTTGTTGACCGTAGACAAGCGTGGCGTACTTATTGCGTAAACACAAATACCGCGTGTCCGACTATATACAATCCTATATCACTTGTTTGCTATTTTTAGATACGAAATTAAGTACGCGATGTATTTACTGCAATTTTTATTTCGATGGACAATGCGACGCGAATAATTTAGACTAACTGTGTGAATCGACTCGTTCGCAAAAACACTGACCGCGTTAACACGTCGCTAATTAAATCTACCGTTGGATTATTCTTTTTTTTTTTACATTTTCCTCGTTCAAGTTCCCCGACCGGCTATTTCGAATCGACCGTTGAAAATACAAACTTGAATCGGTCCTTCACCCAGCAATTTTCCACACGTTACGAGCAATTACCCGCGTGTTTTCGATTGCTTGCGGCGCGAACGATTATTGCCGGGCGTTAATTGCAGAATCGAATAACAAACGCCCTTGAAGCACACCGACACTTCGGTTCTTCGGTGGTCGACGCGACAGTCGTAAATATTGGCCGTTATTTTCCTTCGAAACTTAACGCGCGAAATTTGGCACCGGGATAAAACGTTCACTCGCCACATTTTGCAAAATACCAATTCCCTGGACGAAATAAAACATTTGCCGGAACGAAAGACAGGATGAAATTTTTTCAAAGCCTACAGAGACGTTTTATCGAGCGCTCTCCGCCGCGCTAAGAAATAAAGCTCGAAGTCTCGAAACGCAATATTTGATTAAAGTTTCCGGCAAACTTCCGCATTAATGCCGCGCATTAATTAAAAGTTGTCAACGACAAATCCCGAGTCATTGGTATTCCGACGTTCAAGCGCGATCTCCCGGTTTTTAAAAAGCAAAGTAAACTCTTTTTCTCCCTGTCTCCCTCTGCCTCGCCTCGTCTTCGCTACGATATTTACACAGCCGTTCCTTCCACAACGGCAACGCTCTCGCGTTTCGTTTAACGCAAGACGAAATTAAATCTAACGAAAGACAAGACCTCTCCGCCATGGCTGAAAGCAACCATCAACGCGGAAACGAAGAAAAAACGTTCGCCGAACAAAAGGCGCGCCGAAGAAACAACGTTAACGAACGTTTGCCTCGGGAACAACGTAAATTGCATGCGAAAATAAAAACTTCACGGGAAGACAGTTTTTCGGCGAAGGAGAACGCTGGTCTCGGTTTCCCCTTTGCGCTTTTAACGCCTCGTTCCCAGCGACGATGGCCACCTATTTACATTCGATTCGCAATTTTTCAGCCACCTGATATATCTCGAGTAGACGTCTGACGGTGCACGGTGTCATACTACTCGTAGGAGAACATACGCGACGCTCGAGTTGGTCGTCGAACTACGAAGCGACCCGCATTCCGTTGCGAATATCTCTCGCGTGTCTCTACTAAAGCTGCGCAACCGTAGGAAACCCATTGGAATCCTGTATATACAGAAAAAAATCACATAAACAAATACAATACCTGGGTTAAAAAAAAAGAAAAATATCGATGGTTCAGGGATACGGATGAAATGGGGAACAGGCCAGGAGAATTGGCGAAACAACGCGATGAAAAAAAAAAAAAAAAGAACGAGAGGAAGGATGGCGGCGGCGGAGGGTCGAAAGGGACGGAGGGAGGGCATTGTAGATTGGATGGTGACAAGATGCGGTAAAATTGCAACTGTCGGATCTCATGTTCCACACAGCAGCACCTGCAGCGTACATGCACGCTATTCCGGGAGATTTTGCGAGCTTACGAACGAGGTTTCCCATCAATCGATCGATGAATTTCGATAGCAGGACGGGGTCGTACCTTTTGACACTCGACTATTCTGATCGACGGAACGGTGACATTTAATGCTACGTCATTTTACTCGAACTTTTACCTAGTTTTCCAACGACTTCTCCGAAAAAATAGACATTCGATCACGCGACAAATTTGAATTCTATTTAGCCGAGAAGGTACGTGAACAATTTTGTTTCCTCTGAATCGAAATTGGTAGATTCAGTGTCGGGTGTATCGTTTACAAAATGATACGGTAAATAGAAAATAATGAATTCAAATCAGTCGCAAATGATCGGGTTTCGTCCGTGTTATGTTCGTCCGGCAATTTCCGAATAATTATTCCGAATGCGTTATACGCGGGGGTACGATTTTCACCGAGCTAGGCCGTCCTACAAATCAAACGAAACTCGTGGCAAAGCTCGACGAGAGAACCGATTATTCGACGACGGCCACGAAATTGGTCCGCGCTATGGCCCAGCGTCGAGCGGGCGATTTTCGAGAGGGGCGGCCAGATTATCGATCAGATTATTTGGAAGACGTAGCCAGCTGTTCGGTTCGCAGACCGAATCGGATACACAAATTATTCACGTATTGGCCCGAGAGCGCGGCACACGCGCGGAACCGACAACTTCGATAACGGGTTTTCAGGGAATGTGACGTGGAGCTCTCGTGTACGCAATTGAAATTCGCACCGTTTTACCTGGGGATATTAATTATCTCTTCAACAATTCCCGTTGTCGACGGTTATAAAAGTTATCTATAAAAATAATTAAAAAATTAGTAAACGTTTTAACTCGATCAAAACGAGCGAATATATTACAGTTCGCCATTTTTCAGATACGGTCCATTTAAAGTAATACTCCCCCGATAAATCAACGATAATGTATTCGCTGTAACGAGTGAATTTATCGAGTTATTGTCCGGCAGTGGTATAAATTACCGCGACTGTCAGTGTGTCGCGCATTGTTCAACCGCGTTGAATCGAACCACGAGATCTATACATCCGAGATCACGAGTACAATGGAAGGTCACCGAGGGCGCTTTTGAAACTGGTACGAATCTGGTACGCAGAAGGCAGACGAGCTTGCGAACAATAAAAGTGAGAAAATAATTTTAGGAGTCGGACAAGGAAGAGGTCTCGGAAGAAACTGGATCGCGGTATCGAGTCACGAGAACGGAGAAGACGATCGACCGAATCGATGCCCGTTACCGGGCGGTGCACGCGCGGAAATAATTCATCGGATGAATTATTTAGCTCCGGTAGCGGGTCTGCGACGCGGCTTAAAATACGTTTTGACGCGGTCGGGATTCGAACGTACGCGGATCTACGTCTCAACCTCCGCGACGGGGGGATGAAATTTGCATCCCTCGTTAGGAGCTACAAACCGGCTTCTCTGGCAGGAAATTGAAATTCCATTTCCCCGGTCGAGCCCTGAATTACCAGTCGGGAACACGTTACACGTTGCTCGGAGCGGGCGCGCGTGCTTCCTCGAAAGAGTTACGATCCAGAAGACGCGATAACCGTCACCTATCACACGGAACACGGGCCTACGATTCGCGTGAACGTCGCGTGGAACGCTGTCGAGCGATGGAAAATGATCGCAAGGAAAAACATTGTCGAAACATCGATTCCAAGCGTCTATTGATCGCCGAGAAATGTTCGTAACGCACGTCGAGGATCCGTGAATCAACGCGGAACAGAAGAAATCCGTCTCTCTTTTTATTTCTTACTTGTTCTTTATAATAGATCCTCATTGGAGGTGAAAAGAGAGAAAGAGCGGCCCTTTTCAAAGTATTTTCTCCAACTTTTATCGTAAATTTAATGAAAGCCTCCGAGCGCTTTTATTTACTCGAATGCATCATTCTTCGGAGGAATCGCAGCCCGATGAATATCGTAGCGTTTGAATCGCATTAATAAAACGGATGTGGGGTGTATCGGTCCTTTCTGTTCGCGAAGATCGAACAGGAATTGATCGGAGCTCGATGGGCGACGGTTCGGAACGTCGAACCGTCTCCTGTTATTAATTGAACGCTGGCCCGTGATCCACGGTTTAATGAACTAACGAGCCGATTCCTCGACGCTCTCGCGCTCTGACTCTCGATTCGTCGATTATTCGCACATTCTTCCAGCGGTTATCTGTACTAATATTACAAAGAGGTGAAGTTTGTTTGTATGTAGGGAGTAATCTCCGAAATATAGACCCAGTTAAATGCGTTCATCTGTCACGAAGTACATGCTTGCATAAACACTAGAAATAAATAAATATTGTATCTTATGTGAGTGAACAATGAATGCAATCGAGAACGTGATATATGTAGAATAAGAATAGTATTCCTCGCGGAGCTGCAGCTAGTATTTGATATATTTCGAAATGAATTGTCAGTAATGAAGCAAGAATTCGTAAAATATTACAGTAATGTTACAGCAATTAATAATAACCAGAAATCAATACCTAGCTGGTATTTTAATAGCAATGAATAGCTATTAAAATATTGACTCCGAGAATTGGGTATGTTTTCAGAGTACGGCTTAAACATACTCAGAAATGTATCTTCGGAAACGTATCTGGCGGAGACTGTCGAGGGGGTTACGCGTATTCCGAGACTGCGACCGCCCGATGGAGATAGATGAGACGAGTTCGCAGTAGCAGATGTTTCGTATGGTCGTGAAACGCCGGCCCCCTTCAGATTATAATAATGATCAATCTTCGTGCTCGCGTTACCGCACGTATTTCCGTAGCGTGGTATAAATCACGAGCGCATTAATCAGCGAAACCAAGCGCGACGAAACTGTTCGTTAACCCAACGGTTAACGTGCAACTTCGATTGTTAGTCGACTCGGCGAAAATTCAACAATCACCGAAATTGCAAAACCGGATGCGTTCCTCTTGTTCCTACCCTATTATCTATTCTACTTATCTACGTAGACTTTACCAAGTGATGGTTTCGTATTTCAGATTCAAACAACACCTCATCGTAGCTATTTCCTAACCATAAATAATTATTTTAACCAGGAATTTCAAACCATCCAATTTTACGATTTAACGAGCTTAAGAATATATCGCGACTCGTTTCGGTGGGGGTGGCGTCGTTCAATTTTCGGCCTGTCCCACGGGTTTCAACCTCGCGCGCATTTCGCAGAGATTCAAGTGAGATCCACTGGCAGGGTTAGCGTATATGCCGCGGAAGGAAACACGTGAAATGCAAAGAGCAGCGTTTTTCGCCGCCACGCAGACAACCGTGAAAACGTTTCTCCCTGCGGGACCGCGTTGTCGTAGGGGTAATGGGCGAAGATAAGGATTAGAGGTCGCGTGCGCGTATAACGCGGCTTCGTCGAGGAGGCTTCTTTCTTTCTGAAACATCGCGGCCCGACGAATGGAAATACATAGTTAACGGTCGAGTGCGCCGGAAAACTCTCGAGCGCGTTTCGCTTCTCCCTACACATCGGAATATATTATAAATGGAAACGTTGTTTAATAAATATTTATTTCTCTCTGGAACCGAGCGCAGACGGGATTCGAGTAAAGACGAACGAACGTTGCGCAAAAATGAACGAAATAGCATACGTTAACTTTGTCGGTCGAAAGTCCGATGTTTATTTGCGAAATTTAATCGACAATGTTGCTCGCGATGGGCGAGCATTTTTCACAACCGTGTCAAAACTTCGGAGGTGCTGTAGTTTTGTAAATAAAATTCTGTGCTCGGTAATAAGAACGAAGCGAGTTTTTGAACCAAACGAAGCAGGTATTCTACTAGTATTAACTTGGGAAACGGTGATCGTTTTATTTTGATTGGAAATAATTTTTGATAGCGATAATTACGAGGAAAAATATCGTCAAATGGACGCGATGGTTTCGAAACGTTCGCAGAAACAATCTCAAGTGTCGTACGAGAGAGTCGTGTACGAAAGTAGCGATAGAGGTATTGATCGCGATACCTATATTTAAATGCTCAAATTGAATCTCCATTTTCGTCTGTCTGAAGGAACGGTCCGTGAACCATCTGCGCTACCCCCAGCTAGAAAACTTTCGCGTTATAATCGTATTGAACCATCGCTATCTAAATCATCATGAAAATAATCGACCGTTTAAAATGAACACGACGATCGAATATCGATTTCCAATCTGTCCAAAATGACTTCACGCGAATCCTGAAATTTTAATCATATTTAACTTAAATCGCACGGATACTTCGATGTAGAGATATTCTTCCATCTACGTTCGAAAGACACAAAGCGAAATGAAATAACGTAGCGTTGAATTTGTTGAGTCTAAAAGTAAACGGCAATTTCCAAGCTGACTTGAATAATTCCACGCGATCGCGATATTTCAGCTATATTTAAATTGAATTTTAAAAATCCTTCTCTTATCTTAAGATTGATATTCTAAATAATCTCTCGAAGTAAAAGTGATCCCTGAATACATCGCGAAAAGAAAGAAGGATCTGCTACGTTCGAGTATATGTGAAAGAGCTTATTTCCATTCGCTTTCGAAAGGTACGAGACGAAATAAAAATTCCTCAAATATAACATAGCGGCAAGTATGATGAATATAAAAGTAACGGGGCAAAACGAAGCGAAAGAGCGTATAACCGTACCGTGGGAACCGAGCGCGGAATGATTTCCCTATAAATCGAGGGCCACTTTCGAGAGCGCTTTTTAATCCTCGGATTTCGAATTAAATATTTCAGCTGGCCGGCGACGCGGTCGTTCGTTCCCAGCCCGTTTAATCTCAGGCTGGCCTAGTGTCAAATCGATGCGGAATGTAGGTCGAATTCGGCTTACCGGAATTGATTTCTCCGGTTTCTGAATTATTGTTGTAGTGCGCGCGTGCACTGGACTGTGTGGCACTCTCTGTTCTCCCTCACCCCCGATCCACCCATCGTTCGGTTCGCGCTCGCAACACGATACCCGTACCGGTATCAAAGCGTTCATTGTCGAATCGTTTGACGCGATTCCTCCGTTTGGAAACTAATCCTGGATGATACTGTTGCGAATAGGAAATCCGTCGTTAGGCATCGCTCGATTCTTTCCCACATTCGTCGCATTTATCTTTTCCCAATGACGCAGAGTAGTCTTAATATTTAAGATATAGACCGAGCCTTTGTACGAGGGGTAACTGATAATCAGTGGTCCTCGATCTGTTTTTTTTTCTAAAAATTGAAACTAATATCAACCATTCTGTTCATTCTGTATCTGCATAATAATAACAAGAATATATTAAATAATCAAAATAGCGTTAAAGAATGGTTAATATTAGTTTCAATTTTTAGAAAACAAAACAGTAATGCTCCATTAGCGTCAGTGATTTTAAATATTCTTCATTTGTTTTGCAGCGTGTATTTTGGAACTCGTGCTCGGCCAGCAAGGACCGGTTTTTGTTCTCGAACCACCGAGCACTTTGGTCTTTTCCAATACCACGGGCTCCCAGCTAAGCTGTTCCGCCCATGGGAGTCCAACGCCGCACGTCACCTGGATAACTAGTCCGGATCAGAGATCGGTCACGGCAGTTCCCGGACTACGGTAAGTAATTCCACGTTAGAACCCCTTGGAAAAAAGTCACAGCGATTCCCGTACCCTGCGCGATATATTTCGAACGTCCCGCGTGATAAAACTATTTATCGTTAGCCGCGATTATCTTTTCGCAACGACGTAATTTGCACGCGAGAGCATTTTCGCGAAAAATATCCGACACCAGCGGGTTTTCTCCGGCGCGACGCGGCTTCCCGTAATTCCGTTTCATTGTCAGTTATCGAGCGACGTGGCTTCGTAAGATCCGCTTTTTCGGCTGAAAATTCGCGGCGTTACTCGCGAGAGTGTACGGACCGATCGAAAATGGGTAAGCGGATCAGCGCGTCGGAGGTATGGAATTTTCGAAGCCGCTGTGAATCGTCCGAGAATTTCTAACCTGGTCCCGCGGTCAGGCTTGCATCGTGGAAGGATCAGGTCACAGTATCGCGTTCAGGCCGTAATTAGCGGGCAACTTCCTTCGAACTAATTAATTTCTCGAAGCCGGGAAGCGCGGTCACTTGGAACGACTTTTTACATCGTTGCATTCCACGATCGCGATAAATCGATAGCGTTGTCGCGAAGTTGGGAAGAAAGACGGCAAGTTTAGAAGAGAAGAGAATCGGGTTTCTTAGAAATTTAGCGATTTTATTTGCGCTGGCTTAGCGCAAAACAAAGACCAACTTTTGATACTCGAACACGGGAAAACTTTCAGTATCCATCCGCGAGTTACTCCAAGCAGAGCCTTGGAGAACGTGTAAGATTCGTATTATTGGAAGTTTGAAGCTGTACGCTCGGCAATATCGTGACCGGGGCACCAGAGGAAACCATTTCCACCCAGTAATTGAAATGTTCCTTATCCAATGGCCGTCCCGTAAGTTTGTCCGCGGTCCCGCAGGACGTCCCGCGGGAGAACGTAAACTCCCGTTCGTCGAGCTCCGGTACACGTATATCACACGATAATCGCGTCTGTGCGCGCGTGTCTCGATGGAATGACGAGGAATTTCCAATAATTTACGCGAAGGTGGTCGACTTGGCAAAGTTTGTAACTGAAATGCTTTTCAACGAGACGCATCTTCTCAGAAAATCGTCACGTATTTTACGACTGCGTCGCCGTAACGGAGGGCTCCCCGAAGACAATTCGGATCGAAAGTCTTCAGACGCTATTTTCTCTCGAAGACACAGGTTTTACGCCGGGACACGGCGTCGCGCGATGGTTGCGCGATTCGATCAGAGTCCGCCCGAAGACGAGATTCGGGAAACGTTACTTCCAGCCACGAATCCATCTCCCAGGGTCCTAGGCATCAGCCGCGAGGAAAATTGGATCTCTCGGAGCCGAGTCGGTCTACGTGGTACCACGAGGCCCATTTCTCGACCAGACGAGGCGAGGGAAGAGAGTTCGAAGCCGCAAAGAAGTTGGCGTATCGAACGGAAACCAACCACCGCCGCGAAAGCAACCCTTTTACCCTCCTCATCGGCGAAACGGTTCTCTTTGACGTTCGATGCCAGCTCTCCGCGGCCAGCCATTCAGCCATCGGCAGTCTTCATTTGCATCTCGCGAAATTAGCTCTCGGTTAATCCCGTACACCGATGCACCGATAGATTAAAAGACGCGCAAGAACACTCCAGAGGGCTAGAGACTCGTCCGGGATGACGAACGCCATGGGGGCTAGAGCTGTCTGGGTGAACGTAACGATACGCGCACAGGAAGAAAAGGTGATGCCGATGCCTGGGAAATAAATGCAAATGAAAGGTACGGAAGGGAGAAGTGGAACGCGGACGGACAAAGGGGAGTGTGAAAGGGGACAACGTGGTGGGATGGGTACCGGAAATCGTTGAATAGAAGAAGCAAGAAGAGTTGAAAAATGATGGATTAATCGCGCACAAAGGAACGAGAAAGACACCGCGAATGTTAAGTACGCGGTCGTGAAGAAAGCTGGAATAGGTAATAATAAATAAGAGAGGAGAAAATGTTACCTTCTTCCACGTGAAACCATACTTCCAATTATGTACTCCTTTTTCGTGAAATTTATGTAGGAGTCTACGCGAAAAATGAGGCACCGGGGTTCAAACTCGCGATCGATCACGCACTTAACATCTCGGGTTCTCGTTTCTCCCCATCTTTTCAAGTACGGGAGTCGACGACAATAACAAGTCGGGAGAACAGCTCGGGAAGGTTATTCGCTAACATACGTTAGTTTCGAATTATGCGTACCGATAAACATACAACATGCTCCACAGACGCGGAGTTCATCGTCTCCGCGTGTTTACATTCTATTTACCGTTTCTATTTACGCGTCCTTGTACGTCCAGCAGATTTGTCTTCGTCGCAAACAGTCCGTCGGGTTCGCGGTTCGCGGCCGGTCCGCCCAACGAACGGGAGCCACCCATTTAATCCACGTCACGGGATTATTATATTTTACAGTGGCCAGCCAGACTTCAAGCGGATGATGTATGACCGAGAGTTGGTTAACGCTCGCGTACCAGCGCCGCGCGAAATGGGACGTCCGCGTTTGCGGCCGGATGAACCGAATACGCGGGGACCGAGTGGAAATCTGTTGATGACGCCTGACACGCTGAAAAAGCGTGGGCGACGAGCGTGCGCTGCTTGTTACGGATAACACACCGCGTACAAATAAGAAATTTAACCGGATATATTCCCGTTCGTAGTTTCCATAACGCGGCGCGTCACAGCACGGACAGTGTAAACCACGAAGGGACGTACATGTACAGCGAATTTCGTAACTCGACCACTCTTGTCATTCTCGTTGCCAGGAAACGGATAAATGTTTCTCTCGTTTATTTTCTCTCGTAGTTAGACTCGATGGCGCAGAGTTCATAAAAACACTCGGATACACAAAGTTTCAGTCGACGTGAATTTTAGCGAATAATCGACGGGAAGATCGTAAACTCACGGAGACGCGTTAATCGCGAACCGTGACGGTCATTCGCGGGTAACGTAATTCGATGGCCCATCTAATCCCTCGTCCACGGTTTATCGCGGCCTGGTGGAGACGTCGGCTTCCGTTCCGCGAGTTTTCAATTTTTCAGGGTTTTACGTTTAATTTCCTGGCAGGAGATAGCCGTTCATCCTGGACAGGTATTCACGGACACGACACGCAAACGTGAATCGTTACACGCGCACACGTTCACATTGCGGAGCGTGAAGGAAAAGGCCGTGCGCGCGCACGTCTGTCATTCGCATTCCCGTGAACTCGATTCAGCGGCTAAAGCAAATACGACAAATTTTTTTTTTATTTCGATCCTCGGTGCGCAGACCCCCCGTGTAAATAAAAAAGAAACCTTTGTCGCCGTGAAAATAATGGAATGTTTAGTTTAGATTATCGACAACGCGTCCCGCGAATATTCCCCGCAGTAGCGCGCAATGAATATTCCCGCGGATTAACGTTTAATGCGTCAACATCGCTGTTTCTGAACGTCGCGCCGGGAATACATGGCGTCCGCTCGAAATTCGCTAATTGATAGTAAAATCGAGGGAGACGGATAAATAAAGTTTCGCACGGGGACGGTCTGGAATAATCCGCGGAATTGAAACGTTAAAAGTTCGGAGACGATCGTATCGCGGAGCGGAACGTGTCCATTCATATTTCGCAATAATAACATCGGGCGATAATGTTCCAAACGGCGCCGCGAATCGACTATATAATCAAACATGAGCGACGCGCGCAATGGATTTTCGGTTCATTTAGTTTGGTAAAACAGGGGACGACATTTTTATTATTTCACTGCGGTTATAATCGAAGAATATTTATACGCGCCCTTTGGTCGCGAAAGTTTCCAGAATCGATCGAACCCCAACGAAAACGGAGCCCGACGTATCTCCGACCTGCACTACTTCACCGATGGTATACGTCCGTATTACTACTCGTGTATTCACAGTATTTTCCAATAAATTTGCTCAATCATTTATGCGAATTCTCCTAATTCGATCTAAGATCGAACTGTAGCGTCAACTTATCGACGATAAAACAAATCTCGCTGACGAATCGAACGTGTACGATTTACCCGAAGCGTTTCAAGTACGAAACTCTCTAACTCGAAGGAAAACAACGCGCGATGATCATGCCGTAATTACATACGTATTTGCTCCATCAACTTGGCTGTGTAAATAGTTTGATGCTTGCAAGACCACCGCCACAGCTTCGCGTAGAAATTACATCGTATCTCGTGGAAGATAAATTTGCCCGAGTCGATCGACTCGTCCCAAGCGCGAGGAACAAGAAACGGGAATGCAATTGCATCGAGGAGCCACGTGGTGTAATGCAAGAGACGAGACAATTCTCCGGGACGTGACGCGCAGCACGAATCGCTCCGCGTCGATGGCAAAAAAGCTGCAGCTACGGATGTCGCGATAATCGAATGCGATGATGCCGAATAGCAGTTTCACCGAGTTTGACCTCCTCGACGTGTCGATACTCCCCTCGAAATATTTTTAGACGACGAAACTTTGAATATTTCATCGTTCCTGCTGACGTTCCTGGTCGTTGTTAAATATTTAATTGGGAAAGTATTTCAGATCGTATATCTATAGTTGAATTCGGACACGGATTTCGAGAACTTTATTCGTGCAGGGTACCTTGGTTGAAGGACGTTACCAAATAATGTTTTATTTTTGTTTCCTTTTACTCGTTGACAAATAACGAAATATACGTACTATTTAAAAAAAAAAAAAAAAAAAAAAAAGGGAGAGAGAAACACTCCGTGTTTACGCAAACGAAAAGACGCCGCAAAGAGAACTTTTCACGTCCCGAATAATAATAACAGGGACGGGTGCGCGCGCAAGACAATACAGGCGACGACCAACGCCATTTTCTTCTGTTATTTTCAGACAATTACTCGGGAATGGCACCCTCTACTTTCCGCCGTTTCTGGCGCAGGATTTTCGCGCCGAGGTCCACAACGCGAGATACAGATGCCGCGCCACCAGCTCCGTGGGAACGGTTCTCTCTCGCGAGGTCACTCTGCGTGCCGGTGAGTACAGGATATCGCATAGCGAGAATTTTCAAGCAAATGTACCTTAACCATTCGAGCCGTTATGCCAAGTACGCTTCCGGGAGTTTCGGCGTGGCCATGCGGCGAATAATATTCGCGAAACGCAAATTTTAATAACGCGCGCATTTTGACGTTACACGTTAGAACACGCGCGATATTTTAACGACACGTGTCTTCGCGGCGACGAAGAGAATATTTTGGCGACAGTTACACCGACGTTACTTTGTCGATAACAATCGTAGAATTATTCGAAGAGCGACGAATAATCCATGGCTCCAAAATTGGACTATGAAAATTTGATAGCTCGACGGGATGCTTAGAAATTGATAGCTATCTATATTAACGAGCGCGTCATTGGCTCCATCGCTAACAACCAGGCTCGAGCACGACGTGGCAAGCAATGGTACCTTGTCGCCTCGAACGCTAACAAATAAGACCCTAACGCGGACAAATAATTAAAGAAACCCCAGCGGAGTGCGCGGTACGTTTTATCGAGTTTTTCAGCTGGTTCGAGGCGGCGCGTTAATAACATAAAAAAAATAGTGCAAAATATTACGGGGTAAAAGCGGGTCGCTTTGCCCGTTCGTCACGTATCCCAGGTGCATACGGACTCGAGTCTCATTATCGTGTCCCTGCGCGGTACTCGTTAATTACTGTGATTTCTTTTTCTCAATCTACCCCTCCCATCCCTACCAACGACATTGAGAGGGAAATATCCGTGTCACACGGACGACTGTTACGCCCTCCGACCAGACACACGATATCAGAAATGTAATTACTTTTTCGATTCTGGTGGTCGTTAATAAACATTTCCTGACTCTGGTTTTTCGTGGCCAGCGAAACGCGGAAATACGCGTAATTCAAAGTACGCGATCGAGATTTGATAAGCTTTTCTATTAATTCGAGATAATGCTTCCAACCAATGCTTCGAAACCAACTTTTCGTTGGTAAATATTAGAGCAGACGCCCGAAAGTATAGTTTTGTTATAAATTAATTATCAACGTAGCCAGTATTAATTTCGTAAATATCGCGTTGCTGGATGGTCGCGAGTGGTCGACCGTTCGGTCGTAAGGGGCTAGGGTCCACAGCTTTCGTCTCCAATTCCATTCTCGTTTCCGGAACTGCCATCCGAGGAGCGTGATCGGTAAACACGGCACCTACTTACGAGACCGCGTTGTCGCTAAACAACCCTGAGGCGAGGTTATTCGTACGGTTGTTTTCCTTTTTTTTGCACGGATCAATGTTTCAGCCTCGCGCGAGAAGCGATGCTATTACCTTAAGTACTTCCGCCCCGAGGGAGAAGCAGAACGTTTCGTATTGACTTGCTCTATCCTCGACTATTATTTCCCGTTATGTTGATTAGGAACGAAAGCTTCTCGGCGTGGCGAATGAAATTTTTGATAGCCGAAGTGGTCGGTAAATAATCGCCAGAATGGACTTGGACCGTAAACATAGCACGAACTCGGGAGATGTTTTCTTTTTTTATGAAATCAAAGTTCGCAGCGATCCTTTACAATTAGCCCGAGCTTGAAGTATCAATGCTTCGTTAACTCGAAGCAACGACATCGCGATTTCACTGTAGTCGAGTCAAATCACCGGATAAAACATTTTCTCGGACCTCGGAAAACCTGGTTACGCTTTTAGGAGCCGTTGCATTCGTTGCCTCGATTATTTCGATGGCGTCGGATTTTGCGAAGAAAAATATAAATCCCGAATAATTACACTCGAAATACGTTCGAATATTAAATTACAGGAATAATTGGCTCTAATCCGAACCACCGCCGGCTGTTCATCGTCCTTGGTCACGTTCCCAGCGATCGCTCGTTTCCCGTGTCGATAGCCGAGCCGGGATGAAAAGGAGTAGTGAAATTTATTTATCCACCGATACGGCGTAAACGGGACGCGCGGGATAGGGGGGTCGGGCACGTACAATAAACGTCAATTAAAGACGAGACGTAGCAGGAGGAACGTGACTAGGGGTTACGACGCCGACGGCTGAAAGAAGTTCCCGAAGATCCCCATTATGCCGGAAGCGCTGTAACGGACTGCGTTTCCATCGAGACAACCTCCGAGTAAATACCAACGGGAAAACGCCGTTGAAAGCCCTTAAATTGTATCGGAGGAAGTTCGATTCGAGGCAGATGGCGGGAGAGAAGGGAAGAAGGTGAAACGCGACTCCGCAACGGGACAAAACTTCGTCTGGCGGCGAGTATACGTGAGCCACCATTTAAATGGCCGATTTTAAGCCCACCAACGCCGTCGGCGCATACAAAGCTACGCGCGCTATCCGTGGATACTGGGTTCCGCAGAGGGAAACCGAAATTAGAAGGGAATTTCGAATGCTTCCCATTTAAGTTCGCCGCGCGTCCGCTTCGATCCGCCTACGGTCCATCGAACCCCAATGGCCGACGTCCGGTGATCCTTTTCCGACGCCAGCCAACGCTGGAGAATTTTTATCCCACGAAATGGTACAGCCTTTATTACGCGACCGTTAAACGTTACCATTATAGCCGTCCTAAATGTTTATGACTTTTCTCGCGGGAGGTATAGCGACGCGACAAACTTTTACTCCGTAAAATTTCTTTACCGGCACAAGATTTCGATCTATACGTTTCGCGAAAGCGTGACAAACCAAATTGATTTATCCAATTACTCGGTACACCAGTGAAGTTCCGAAACGAGGAAAAATCCGAGTCAGCCATCTTCGAAGCCACGTTCGAGTACCCTTCGCGAAGCGACCAAGTTCTTCCACGGGGAAACCATACGGTCACGAGCGTCGCGCTTAAATTCGACTTTTGAATTCCTCCTTTCGACCAGAAATTGCCTCGGCGGGGTTCTTCCTCGCCAGGAAACTTTCCGTGTCGCGGCCGTTCGTTGGGCGACTCGGCGAAAACGCGACCAAGAATTTCTGTTACCGGGTGACGAGCCTCGAATAACGAACTTTTCGCGCGCCGAAGAATTCACGGACCGATCGATCGAGCCCTCCGTGGACTCATCGCGGTTCCAAAAGTTACGTTCGTCGATGCATTATTTTTCCCACGGCGAAAATTTGCCTCCCTCTCGACGCTCGGACGACGCGCGTTCGAAACAATTTCGAAGTCGAAGCAACAGGAGGGGGATGTACTTTATATTTTCTCAAATTTCCTTTCACAGGAAAACTATAGATTCTAACAGAATTCGTAAAACCATCGTGAAAACCCTTTCGTCCGAACCCTAATTCAAATCCGAAGAACCTGATTCTTCGTCGGACAATTAAGTGTCTTAATCGCGTTCGTAAAACGCTCGTTCGAAGGAATCGATCCGATGGTTCCAATTAGACGGAGTCGTTCGAAGGAGCGAAAAGAGGAACCGAGGGTATAAAACGCGGGATTTTGGAGGAGTTTCGCAGTCGTTTGCGACTGGCAAAGTCGACGTGAAAAATTAGGAAACGGCTTGCGACGATGGTGGCGCGCCCCGAAGCTCGAATACGGTGCTAGGAAAATACGGAGGGCGATGATAAAATTCCGCGAGGCACGGGAAGGGGCTGGACGAAACGAAACGTGCAAATGAAGCCAATATGCGCAGATCTCCAGCCAAGCGGCCAATGATATTTCCGTGGGTTCACAGCCGTCGTCGGGATTAAGTTTCACCGGTTTGCGTGACGACGCCGACGTCGCGTATCCGTCGGGCGTCTATTTCGGCATCGATGCCACTCACGATTCGTCGAGTCCTTCGGGCTAAATCGGTTCAATCCTGCGTAGCGAGATCAGCCACTTACCAACGAACACTATGTCGTATCACTTTGGTATTTCTCATCCCTGAACATCGTTCGGTATCAGTGTTAATTTGGTATAATTTATCGCAACGTGTGATTTCATATTTCTGTTTAAACTATAATAAGTTCGAACCGAGTGCTACTCCATCGAGAAGCATCTAAGTACATAAACGCTTGTCAAATAATCCACCGGGGCGAAGCAACCACTTTCGATTCCATAACAACCGCAATTAATTACAAATCCTCCAATTCCCCGAGCGAGAGCGAGAGTTACAAGGGAGCCGCGTATAAACATCGGCCGAGTTTAATTACCCTACAGATTCCAGCCAGCTCCCACCGGGGGCGAAAGAGGAATGGTTTGACCCCAGCCAAGAGAGAAGTTAATTAATTACCGATCTCTTAAAAACAATGAACTCGAGATTCTCGTCTCTCGGTGTTCCGTCAGAGATCATCATCGAAAGTGCCGCGACTCGATGAATATTTCCGAGTCCCTCGGCGTCTCGCGAGAGCTGGGTAGCCCGCACGGGAAAGGTGGCCAGGAAAAGGGAAAAAGGAAAAGGGTAGCCGAGTTCCCCTTTTAGACAATACCACTCTCACTCTCGCTCTGTGTGTCTCTATCTTTCATTGAGGATAAGTTCTTTGGCGGAGACGAGGGTCGAGCCGATGTCATTTCAGATAAATTCCTCGTCGCTTTTCAGCCTTGTCCGGTGCGACGTCGCTCTCGACGCCGGCCTGTCCTTTTCGTCCGCGATGCCATGCATCAAGAGTCGACAGGAGACCGAGAGCACCAGAAATCAGAGGAGTTTACGCCCCGTGTAATCGGGTATTCCTTTTAGAGTTCTGCGATTCAAGGCGGTTTCCGACAGCCTTTTAGAGTCGTACGTTTTGGCGTGTTTAGCGACGTGCAAATTTTATGGAAAGAAGAGGCAATAGCAGAGCGGTGTATTTAAGAATTGTGTGAGAAACGAAAGTGTTTGCCGACCTGACATTAAGAGGACTGAAAACGAATATAAAGAATAAAAATCGTGAGATCGTTTAACGAACGATCCTTTCTCGTTCGAGAATAAAGATCATCGAAGAAGGTGTCTCCGCTCCAAGACGGAAATAATAAGACCTCCGGTGGACGTTATCAACCCCTCGTTGAAGATGCGAGCCGACCAGTATCTTTCAAACGGCGACAATTAACGCGCGGATAAGCAGCGTCGGACCGTGACTCGAAATGCAAACGAGCCGATGAATAGATACGCGTCTCCCTATCCTCACGACCAATTAACTGTCTCATTCAGGGTATCTCCGTAGATCTGGCTGGCAGACACACGGGCAGAGGGTGCGTTAGCCCGGACGTTCTGAAGTGCCCGGACGACGATTGCGACGGAGACGGGACGAGGAACAGAGACGGCGTACCCAATGAAAGAGCGTCGAGCTGAAAGGGGACGCCGGAAACGAAAAAAGGAAACGAAATTGCGAGTCCGACGAGAGGAGAAAAAGAAGAAGCTCACCCGGAGAGAGAGACACGACGACGATTAAACGAAGACGGCGAACTCGCGATATCGAGGAGAGGAAAAGACTCCAGCGAGAGAAGAGCGGAACAGGAAGAAGGTGGCGCGAGACGGAACAGAAAGCATTAAGATTTTTATCCGTGGTTTGTTGAAACCATAAACGCAGACTCGCGCGCGAAATAAGTGTACGATCGCGAAACCACCCCGCAATTAATAACTAAAACGAAACGTATGCACGGGTGGGGAGGAGGAAGCAGACGGACAAGTCGAGAAGGAAGTCGCGGAATAAAGAGGAGAGGACAGAGGATATTTGGAGGACAGAGGTAAGAAACGGAGGATGCGACGGTTGGGTAATGAGAGAGGAGTTAGGGAGTTAGGAAAGCGAGAGGAGGGAGAAACTGAAACGCGAAAAGAGACAGAGCCGCGGAGGGTGAGACAAGCAAGGGCGAATCGGACTCCGGCAAAAGGAAAAAAGGTGGAAGAGGTGGATGGGGGCTGGCAGGGAGGGATGAAATCTTGGTGAATGCCGGGTCACTCGTTTAAATAATTAAACGCGTAATTACCGCCGGCTGGAACACATTTTAATGAACGGTGCCTTTTCCACGGACCCCCCACCGACGTCAGGCAACCCCGCGTCCCATCCCTGGAAGAACCTCGAGAGAAGAGCGTCGGGAGTCGACCATGCGACTACGGTCGAGACTTTAGAAAAGCGGAGCGGAGACGTTTGGAAAGCAGAAGTCGAAAGTTTCCGTTCTGCTCGTCGAGTTCCAACGGGTAGGGGATGGAGGGGAAAACACCCGACGCGAAACAGAGTGGTAACGAGGCACTTCTTTCGATCTTATCTGGGATTCACGGGACCGTTCTTCGGGGTCTAGTCGATCGACCGATGCTCCGCGAACAAGGTTTGTCGCAAACTGGTCCAGCGTCTGTGATCTTCTCCTTCACGAGCCGGAGACCACGCTGGGGATTATTGAAATTTCCATGGGAGTCGTTTCGTCAAAGGTGGGTTTATACGACGGGTATCGAAAGGTGGATTCTGACCTGCTACATCGTCGAGAATCAACCGTGAAAGCGCAGCGTCGTGAACGTTGATATACCAAGAACGGATGAGGAGCGTGTTGAGTTGGTTGCCGTCTGATATTTAAATTGTGTCTGCGAAATGAGACGGAGCGACGGCGTGACGACCGCCTTGACAATGCTATTAAGAGCAATATCGTACCCAACTGTCAGATCTGGGAATAAATGGAGCAGGAACGGAACTGCTCGAGCCGAAAATGAATTTCCGGATGCGGCGCTAATCTTATCTTCGCCGGAGAATTTATCTCTCGAAACGACTTCCTTTCTTTCCCTCGAAGACCAAGTGAATTTACAACGCGGCCATCGAAAAGAACAACGCGCAAAGTGCGCGTAACGCTACCAGTTTACAATAGTAATAAGCAATTTTCTATTTTTTTTAAACGTACATTTTGTTCATTTAAATTCTGAATATCTCGAGCCAAACGATATAACCGATTGATCGAACGGAAAAAAGAATTCCAAATAAACGGGATTCCGATCCCTCGGTCAGATTTCGAAGCTAAGCAGAAACTTCGAGCCATTACATCCTCGATTTAGCCTGGAATCGTTGCCGTAACTGCCATAGGGGTGGAACAGGAGGATGGGATCGTGGCATCTTCCGCGCGACGCCGGGCGTCCCGTCGATTTTTATCCCGTGAGAATTTCCCGCGTCGGGATCGGGAACGGATGTCACGTCGTCGCGCGTGATTTATAACTTCTGCATCGGCCAAACGGCCCGTTCAAGGTGTTGGTAAACAACGACGGGAGCTGGTGAAAAATCTCCTGACCGGAAGAGGGAATTTTATGCAAACGCAACGCGGCGAGTCGACCCTCCCGTTCCGTTCCCTGTCCCCGCGATTCGATTTTATCGTTAAACAAATACTCGTCGCCGGACGCGCTCGAACGACCCTGTTTTTCCTTACCGTAGTGATTTATGGGATCCCCGGGAAGATTAATCAATTTCCACTCGGTGTCCTCGTCGTTCGTCCTTCTGCGATCGTTCGAATTTCGCTTCGACGCCAAGAATTGGCGTTCAACGACGGGAAATTGTATCGTAAATCTGTCCACCGATTCTAAACCAATGCTCCGATGCATCCAAGGACACGAATTCGTAAAGAAAATTTTAGTCAAATGGTGAAACTCGAAGCGCGACGTTGCTTCTTACCTAGTTGGTATAATTACACCTCCGCCAGGGTTGTTCGGAAGTTTTGCATCTAACCGAGATTCTTTTTCGGATTTCAGTGCTGACGGTGCCCGGCTACGACGTCAGAGTGAATAGATCCCCCGTGCTGGAGGGGTGCAACGCTGTTTTATCTTGCACGGCGCGAGAAGACGTCAAAGAACACCTGACAGTCACATCCTGGTTTCGCGACGACGCCATTCTTTTACCTGGAAGCACGGACACCGGTAAGCATAGCTCGAGAGTGAAACGCGTGTTCTTGTTGCGAATAAAACCAGAGAAAGCTCGCGTAATAGAGGAGACAAGAAGGGCTGCGAATATCGACTATTGTCAGCCCGAAGAAAGAATCGATCGGGAGAACCACTCATCCCAATATAGAGAATTCTTTTCTCGAGGTGTTCGGTGTTGAGTAGCGATGGGATCGAATAGTTAGCGAGTGACATCCAAACTCGTTCAAACCGTATTTCTTGTCTGTTAAACAAAATTAGATTCTTCGTTAGTCCGACTTAGTTGTGCCTCCGAATACTGTAGCGTTAATGCTTGATTAACAGGAACAATTTTTGTATCAGCTTTACGCGACTTCCTTCGTCTTTGGTAGAGTAGAATAAAATTATTTGAACGCGGCGTCTTAAGCGGCGTGTTCTACAAAGTATTTCATAAAGAGCGCGACCGAGTGCTCTCGTGGTACACCTGAGAAATAAACCCCTTTGAAGCGCGAGAAGATCGCGCTCGTGAAATCGTTGACTTTAACTACTGAAAAACTGGAGCGCCGTGTAGATATTAAAATATTAATACCACGCCGAGATTTCATGAACATACATGAAAACTTAGCGGTTCTCCGTAAGTTTCATAACGCGTTTACGTTTTTATTTTTACGCTTTGAGACTGTGAAATTTATTCGGAGTCGTTACTTAAGAAACGAAATTACATCGACCTTCACCCGAGTCTCCGGCGAATCTTTCCAGGACAGAAACCTCGATTCTTATATACTTATCCATTCGTATTTTTTGTAATTGTTCGTAAGCGCTGTCGACCGAGCGACGGCAACGAAACTCCGATCGTTTCGGTAGCCGCGAATTAATCTTCTTCTCCTTCGCTCAACAATTACATAAATTCTCATCGAGAACGCGAACGCGAAATGCACCGTGCTCTGTGAATAGCTGGCGTCGCGAGCATCATTTATAATCTTGGTGCCGGAGTGGCCCATATTTGCTCGACGGTGGCGATGCATTATGTTGCAATGATAATCGTAAACAAGTCACGTGCACGCGGAAAATGTAATATCGATGGCGCGATACGCTTACATCTGGATGCTGAATGAGGTGCAGCCAGGCTCGATAATTAGATTCCACTTGGTTTATCCGGACACCGGCATCAGAGACTCTGTCTTTCGCGTATTTGCCCGAGAAAATGAGTTTTCATAAAAGATACCACGAGAACTTTGTTCCGTGTCAGCTTGGAGAAAAATGTTCGTGGACAGAATTGTATGTATGCAAACGAGAGGATTGTAATTTCGCGATATCGAAACGAACTATTTGAAATTTGAAAGGAAACTCGCTTCTCTTTATCTTTGAAGGTATCGAACGCGGAGCGCAAGAATGAAACGAGAAGAAAAAGCTCCGACCAGAGTGAATAAGAATCTTTCGACGAGTTCGCGGAACTGCTTCTAGCAGCTTCGCGTATTTATCTGTTGCGACACGATGATAAATTGTTCCGCCGTGTCGCGAAATTCTAAATGAGATAGAACAGACCCGAGAAAAGGATAAAAACATTCACTTCGATACAGCGCAACTACCCTCGAGGGTGGCGGAGGGTTCCTCGATGACGTTAAATCGTCGTTCCTTGGAATCGGAGCTATCCCTAGTTGGACAAAAAGAAAGAGACCCGCTTCTACTTAAAAGAAGTAGAACAAGGGCATACCGGTTGATAAAGTGGAATTAGAACTGTTCCTACGTGGACAAGTGGAACAGATATCGCAGTTGAACAAGTAGAACGTAGATCGTTCTTGCTCGATTCTTTCTTTCGGGAACAAAAGGCAGCGCAAATGTTTCCTTTCGGTTTTTCGAAAAGTTTCGAAAATTCCCGTCGTTCACGGAAATTTAATTACCGCGGTCTCGCTGCTACTTTCCCATACTTCCAGGCGACTCAGAAGTAATTTTGCAACGAGTACAGCCCCGTTCCGTATAATAAATCCCGGCCTGGCTCTCTCCCTGTTTCCCTTTCCCGTTTTTGTCGCGTAGAACGCGGATTCGCGCAACCTCAACCGTAACCAGCGATCCGGTGTTTGCAGTTGGGAGTCTCTCGTATCGTGTACGACCGTATATTACTATCTCGTCGTCGTGTCCATGCTGATCCCCGCCTCTGAATATTCCCCCGTGTTGCATCGGGATTTCCATATTTCTTCTAGCGTTTCCATGTTTGTTTTCGCCATTTCCCGATATTAAAACGCCCGAGTGCCGCGACCTCCCAGCTAGATCCATGCTGGCTCCGACTGTGCTCCTCGACTTTTGCGTTATTGTCGCGACTCCTGCGGAACTGGTTGGCGATCTCTTAGGGTGCCGGAGGGACGTATCCTGCAGATGTCGCGATTCTTATGCCGAGACGCGCCCGAATACGGCATCGACGAGTTCGATATTCGCGTGTGCCGCCATTCGCGAACATCTGCCGATCCGGGATTTCTCTGACAAATATCGAAAGATTGCGAAGGGAGATGATACGTTTACCTTCTTCTTCTTTCTTTTCGTATATAATTTCAAGCTAACGAGCTCTTTATACGGAATACAGAGCTGATTACACGGTACGACGGAACGAGCTTGGCGCGGTTTTAATTCGTATCAAATTCGCGAATGAAAGCCCCAACGGAAATGGTGGCGGTATTTTTCCCCCCGGGGTTGCCCCGAGAACTGTTTATGAAAAGGCTCCGACGAAAGTTCGCGCCATAGAAAATTAAGTTTGAAGACCGTTTTTCGCCTTTTTTCACCGGGACTGTTTCGTGGATTGTTTAGCGCGGGACCAGTCGATGAAAAGTTCCACGCGTCGGGAATAAACGTTTAAACTTCACTCAGACGGTTGCCCGGTGAACTCGTTCGCGAATGGCCTCGCCTGGTTTTTTTTTAAATCGAAATTAAAGTGTCTCGCGCGGATGGAGAAACCGAACGTTTAAATTACACTTTAATCGTGATTACCGAGAATGCAAATAGAAGTAATCCGCGTCCCGTAGGACACTGAACGAATCAGAAAAATCGAGGTGCGTCTCCTATTCGCGTACCAATGTTGTGCCTATTCTACTCGATCGGCTCAGACCGTAAATGATTCGGAACATGTCGCCGTCTACGCTTCGCGCATTTCCTCTTCCAAGAACCCGACGAAAAGGTATCGCGAAAACGGATTCCATTCTCTCGACTCGCACAGTATCTCATTTTCTCTTCCGACCCTAAAACATTTCTCGTAACGACTCTTCCGCTCGCAAAAGCTCAAACTCCTCGCGGGGGCGGCATTTTATTGCCCGAGCGACTACCAAACTTTGATCCTCTGGGGGAAGGCTAAAAAAAAAAAGGAAGAAATGTTCGCCAGTCTGTCGACGCGGAGGGTGGAAGCGAAGGAGCGCCAACGAAACGGAAAAGAAAACGCGCGCTCGAAAGGCTCGAGAAAATCCGACGGATCCCGTCAAGCTTCCACGTCCGCTTTGTCAATTATCCCGATTCGAACTTAACGACCGTTACTCCCGTCGAGAGAACGGGCTCGTGTGCCTCGTCGACGTCGACTCGGTCGTCGTCGTCGTCGTCGTCGTCGTCGACGTTAGCGACGATGAAAAACAGACGAGGGATTGTACAAAGGTATAAAGCCGGAGAGGAATGCTCCAGCGGCTCCCAACGGGGCTGCAACGCATTCGCGACTGAAGCTCCTGAATGACTGCATGCACGTGCGTGTTCCGTTTGCCTGAAAAACCGGAAAAAGGGTCGAGCACCTATTTCCGGCGACGGGACGACTGCGAGAGGAGATGGTAGGTGGAGGACGGGCTATTATTAAAAGTATAAAGCCACTTCCGCGCGTTGCAACAGCGAGAGGGAATTAAATGGAAGAGCACGACGATCCGCCACGAGTAGGGCGACACAAAAATTTTGCGAGTCTCCCCGTGTACCCTGAACCTCCGAAACGGTGGACCGGGTTGCTTTGGTTCGCTCGCAGGAATTCTTTAAATACTAAACGCTACGTTGATTTTGTTAATATCCATTCTTACGAAGGATTACGAATACCTCTCGCCCCCAAAATACGTATCCTGGTAAAAACGAAAGATCTTCACGGTAGCTTTCGTCTCGTCGTTTACTAATATGTACCGTGAAACGACGTTAAATAACGAAAACGGTAAACACTCTGCGTGAAAAGAGATCGCACGGGAAAAAAAAGTATCTTCTCGTGAACGCTGACGAACACAAATTGAAGAGTAGAGACAACTTTGGACCATGTCGACGCGAAAAAAAAAAACGGTATAAAACTGTAATCATAACACGAGGCGCAACGGAAACGGGAAATGAGGATGGGAACAAGAGACGGAGGAAGACGGGGAGGGGCCAAGTCGCTTTGCAAATGTGTGCAGACACTCGTACGAGCTCCGCTGATGTCGGAGGACGTCATCCGCCGGGCACAGAAGAGGAATTTTCAGGCGAGTCGACGGTACCCAGGACACCAGGAGCTAGTTTTAACCAGGGAATGAGATGTCAACATTACTCGCTCTCGCGAAGAGGGTTACCAATTACCAGAATGACAGAAGATAAACTCCTGAATCGCTCGGCTCTCTTCCGGTCAATGGAGACGTTCAGACGTTGAACCTCCAAACGTTGAACTCATGATTTACTGAACGCGTGGAAGGGACCTCCTTCGGGAACACGAAATTTGAATTACGATTGGGAATATTTACTCCGACATTGACCCTTACATACGAACCACGCCGTTCTTACATCTAGAAGCTGCCCTTTCAAAAATGTTCGAGACAAAATGTTGCAGACTGAAAGATCGAGAATCGGTCGGGAAAATATTACGAGACTTTGCCGAGAGTCTAGCTAGTTTGAACAACTGGCAGGTTTAACTCTTTGCACTCGAGAGGTGACTCTCAGTTACCACTAGGTTTTCTTTAGGTTTAATTACTTTGGAACTCGAAGTCCCAATAAAATGATTGTCGTTAAGGCAAAGCTGACCCGATTCTCAAATCTCAAATTAGAGATTTCATTTTCGAAATCAATATAATCTTAGCATTCGTGGCGATAGAATGCTAAGAAAGCATCTCGAGTTGCTGGTAGATACAAACAAAAGGGCCTGGAGTGCAAAGGGTTAATTCCCCGCGTCGCGACGAGAGCCTCCGAGGATCGTGGATCGAGAGTAGGAAAATAGCGAATATTTTTCAACGCGCGTACAACTGAAACGTGCATTTCAGACCAGATCAGACGAGAGGAGTCTTAACAAAGAGAGCGAGAGTTACTGAGACGGCGCGTTTACGTAAAAGCTTCCACCCTACTTTGTAAAATCTTCGAACGGCCGACGGACGCACGTTCGCGACAGATTCTCCGGGCACGTATTTCAATCGAACGGTTCGTTCGCTCGCGAAAGTATCCATTTGCCCCTCCAGCTTCCGAATAAAAGCGAATCAAGCATCGACGACGGAAACTTTTGGAGCAGAAGAAGATCGAGAGAAGTTTCGTATGCTCGATACGCAGAAATTTCAAAATCGAGTTTACCGTTCTCGTTGAACCTTATTAACTAGTAAATTCCTAACTCGTTTCGACAGCTCACCTATCGAGAAACTCTGCAATTTCTCTCGTTAGCCCCTGTAAGATCGCGATGATCCATCGCGGTACCGATACGAAACTCCCAGCGGGATACGCTGAAAATACTGGGGAAAACGCCAGTCTCGCGCGCGTTTAAAGGGAAAAACCATTTGTTCAAACGGCAACAAGGTTACGCGATACGGTAACCCCTCTCCTATAAAAGAGTAGGACAGCGACGCGTCCAGGCTCGCGGTACGATTCCCCGGCCCTCTCGCATCCGTGGAGGCCAGGTACGTGCGCTAACTCCCCGGTTCGGATCGTCCTGTACACGCTCAGGCATTCATGTTCCATACATATTTATGCCGGTCGGGTGCACGTAACAGGTACGCCGTTATATACAGGTATAGAAGGCCGGGGTCTGCGGATGGCAGGATATCATGGAGAACATCACGTCGTGTCGGGGTGTGATACGTTTGTTTCGTAACTAGGCGGGTAACATTGTGCCCCCGTACACGTCCCGTCGAAACACCTGCACGTCGTGGCGCCAGCGCCGGTGCGCGCGAGCCTCTTCGTCATCGTGTGCGGCGGTTATCGTCGTCGCTATCCTGACCGAAGAACAGAAGCCTCCGTCGCCATATCGAGGTGACGCCGACGCGAAGCGCCCGAGCGTTCTGTCATCGACACATTGCCGTTCCCACGGTTCTCGATCCGCGGACCCAGCCGTTCACCCCAAACAAGGAATCGATGGAACGATAGTCTTTCAGCGTCTGAAAGGACCGCCTAGGCAGCCTCGATGCACCGCGGGTAGATCGCGTCGACGATTTCGCTCTCAACGATTGCGAACGTCGCGCGCTCGAGAGAACGCCACTCTTGCTGAGAGACGTCTCGACGACTGGGCAACTTTGGAAACCGATCCTGAGAGGTCGATGGCTCGCGATACCTTCGACGAAAATCGACGCTTTTGCTTTTCGTCTTCTCGAAATTACTGGACAAGTATCGAATTTTTTTCCACTGAACGCCCCTGGTTTAACGCTTTAGAGAAACACGCGTCAACTTTTCAATGCGAAATCCACTACTCCGAGAACGTGTTCCCGGACACTCGCAACTCGAAGAGAATGCAAAGGAAGAAAATCAATGTTCTAGAACGTCTGGAGTAGAAGACACCCTTAATCACCGTCTCAAAGAACGGTTCGTGACCGCAAAAGTGCTGAATGGATCGCGTGTCTCGATGTTTCGCGAGCGTCGTAGACGGCGCGCGGCGTCGTAACGCGGCAGAGGTCTCGCTCGGGATAATGAAAATGTGTCTCCCACGGAACAGACAGCCAGCAAGAAAGGTACGACAAAGCTGGAGAGGAGCCGTTTGACGCGACCCGGCGAAGAAGAAAAACTTGGAAAAGAATCGATAAACCCCACCGTCACCCTTTTCCCTCTCGTCTTCCTGCCAGGACACGCGACAGCTCGCGAGGGTGCCAGGCCTCGACATCGGATGCGAGCCTGTTCTCAAACGCGTAAAGCACCTTCGTAATGGACGCATTCAGCCGAACTATGCCTCTCTGTCCCCGTCCCTTTGACCCTTTCTTTCGGGAGATCGTGCATCTCGGCGCTGTATAAAGAAACAGACACGCATCCAACGACTATATCGCGGATTGCTACCATTCGGATATTGTTCGCAGCTTCGTTTTTCTCTGAACAAAGCTTCGACAGCTTTTTGTCGGAGTTAAACGTTGTTTTCCGTATAAACTTGATTACTCCGAATATAAACTCTTCCGAAGTATCGTTACGTCGTCTACTAACAAGGAAAGCTTTTAAGTTGTCCGCCTCCGATTGTTTCGATTTTTGGATATGTTTTAAGGGACCGAAAAATAAGATGTACGTGTTTTTTTTATATCGAGCCGTTTTCATATTTAGGGGGTGAAACGACTCCCTAAAGTTTCAGCTGCAATAGGCTATCTGTGAAACTATCATAGAACTATCATAGAACTATCATGAAACTTTTTAAGAAAAAGTATCATGGTTTTCTATCCGCATATAAAAAATAATTTGTTTATAACGATAGCCTATTGTAGCCGAAACTTTAGGGGTTCGTTTCGCACCTTAAATATGAAAACGGGCTAATATGAAAAGATACGTATATCTCGCTTTTTGGTCCTTTAAAACATATCCAAAAATGGAAACAATCGGAGGCGGACACCTACAAAGCTTTTCTCGTAAGAAAAATATACAAGTTGGCATGGAGAAAGGAAACGTTCGCGTCTGTCCTCGCGCGATATTTCCCCAACGCGACGCCCGTTGCCGCGTCCCTGCGTGAAAAACCACCGAACGCTATCGATAAACCACGAGTTTTATCGCATCTTATCGATGGTAACCTGGCCCGTTTTCCACCAACTTTCACATAACCATAGTCGCGCGTGACGTGGCCGTACGTGTGCCTCGAAGACCACGTAGCCGAGCCACCCAACTTACAAGGCTATTTATCTTCGTATTTTTATTCCGTCGAGGTAGGCGATATTAAATTGCTCCTTTCGTGGCGTCCACAATTCTCCGCTCTCCCCTGGAGTCGAATCCTCCGCGTCCTAGAAAGCTCATCCTTGCGGAGTCGCGACCAACCGACTACCTTATTTCCTACTTCCTCGGACGCGTCCGCAGCCACTCGTGCGACCACCGTTGCCTACCATGATTTTCTGCGTGGACGCCCTTTGACATGGAGCGGGAAAAAGAGATAACTCGATGTTCAGGAAATAAGAAATGGCAACGAAGCGGCTGCGAACGCGATAAATAACGCCGAACGCTAAATCTATATCGCAATTCTGGGGATGTCCAAGGAATATCGGACAAGGAAGTTAGGTCCGTTTAATTCCAAGGAATTTCTCGAAATTATTGATCGTTGACTCGAGCGAGTTCGAGGGATCGAAGGGACAGAAAAGAACGTTTCTACGCACCAGCAACCAGCTTACGGTTCGATCGAAATTCACCTGCGAGGAGTCTCGCGTATCAACAGTTCTCGTCGTTTCAAAACTGATACCCCGTCTCATCTATCAAGAGACCCTGCAATTTCACATCTCATTTACTCCACCGTAGAATCGCGATAATCCATCTTTACCATTAACGCGAAAGTGTCGGCGGAATACTCCGAAAATAAAAGAAACCTTCCGAAGCCCTGTAAATTAAACCTACGTCTATGGAATAACGAATTTTCTTAATTTCTTCCGATTAGTTGGACAATTGCTCGTCTGAAAAAAAAAAAAAAAGAAATCTCGAACGAACAGTCCACGGTCTTGACGTTCGTTTCCTGATGGAAAAGGAGCCCCAGCGGATGGTCTGGCTGGTCCAGCGAATCAACGCGACGGGTCCCGGGGTCTGCCCGTTGGCTCGACTAAATTGAAAATTTCACGCCTGACGGTACGTCCGTCGGTGATTCGACGGGATTTCATCGACAGATGCCGAGGATTTTGCATAACCTTTTGCTCCCGCGGATTGGAATCGGGGCAAAAATATCGGGAGTATCGCGGCTAGGTGAAATCCCGCACCGTGCTTTTGTTTTCGATTTCAGCGGCTCCAGCGATCCTCCGGAGCGCCAAGGTAAAGCCTCTTTCGACGAGAGGCGGATACGTTCGAAATAATGGACCCGATCCAGTGAATACCCTTTACTATATCTCCTCTCGCTGGAGGTGAAATCGCCTTATACATCTACGGCTTATGAAACGCGTATCGTCTCCCTTCGTCTAGGAATTTCTATCTTGTTACAGGTGGAAGATTCGTCGTTACTTCCCAAGGCGACCTGCACATCAGAGCTGCCAGACCAGAAGATGGCAGAGCCACGTACTCGTGTTTAACCCTTCACGCGCTAACCAGCGAAAGAAGAAGAAGCGAGCCCGCAACGTTAACGGTCACAGGCACGTCAGCTCCGCTTACAATGATCTCTTAATGACTGCCGTAGAGAATCTGCTTTCACGCTGCGTGCAATTTTCAGAACCAAACAGATCCATGGCGCCGAAGCTGATGCAAAGATCGCAGATCGCCATATCCGCGGAAAGCGGCTCGGATGTTCATCTCACTTGCTCCGCCCAGGGGAGTCCACCCCCGCAATTTACCTGGTACCGCGACGTTAACGGTTGGTTTGATTAGGAGATACTGTTTACCGTGTAATTCGGAGCGTGCCATCTTTGAAAATGAACAAATATTTTGTCGATCTTTGGCATCTCTGTTGGACATTATCGAGGACATTTTCATTCGTTCTAATTTGTTTTGCAGTTCTTGAAGTTTCGCTCAACCCTGCCTATAGTACTAATTCTATTTCATTCGTTCAAATCATTCATACATTTTAAACTGTTAACGGGAAATTGGTCGCTTAGCCGTTATTAAAGACGTTGCCCATCCCTACCACGTAAATTATCGAGCACAACACGTCGGGCTGTTGTTGCAGGCCACTCGATACCGGTGGAATCGTTCGGGCGGATTCAACTGTGGGGCGATTTGATGCAAATCCGCCGCGTGGATGCTCAGGACGCGGGAAGGTACATTTGCCGGGCTAGCAATCAGCTCGGCGAGCAACGAGCCGAAACGCACCTGTCGGTCACGTCAAAACTTAACGCGCGGATACAACCACGCGTTCAGGTACGTCTCGGCGATCCCGACGAGTCACGAATCGCATAATTCGAAACTATAGTTGTAACTCGCGACAGGCATGCCGTCGTTTCGTCGGAACGTTTGGAAAGCCATCGAACGGAGCCGACGGAACGAGGAAGAGGGGAAGGGACGCGCGATTCGTGGACGCGGGCATTAACTTTCGTTGCACGAATCGTTAACCGTTTCCCGGTATTTACAGATCATCAATTCCGGAGAGTCTGCCACTATGAATTGCACGGTGGAGGGTTATCCGGTCGAAAGCGTCGAGTGGTTGCACGACGGTGTACCGGTATTGACCGCGCAGGATACGAGGATCAAATTGTTGGCTCCTCTGGTGCTCGTGGTAGGCTCGATCGGCCGAAAGGACAAGGGGATGTATCAGTGCCTCGTTAGGAGCGACAAGGAAAACGCTCAAGCCACTGCGGAACTGAAACTCGGAGGTACGAAACTGAAGTAACGATTGCCTATGTAATCGACCTTTCCAAATTCCTCGCGAGATCGATCTTTCTGTGTCGCAATCGCGACAAAACCCGTAAGCGATGGAGTAATGGTTCTGACGGAAGAAACTGTCTCAGATACCGTGCCAGAGCTGCAGTACACGTTCATCGAGCAGGCACTGCGACCAGGACCACCGGTGTCCCTGAGATGCTCCGCGACAGGATCTCCTCCTCCATCCTTTACTTGGCTCCTAGACGGAGAACCTCTGAGCGAAATTGCAGCTGGGCACAGGTGCGCGTCTAGATCTCATCGATCAATATTCTCTCTCTTCTTAACTGCAAACAATGTCCACGCAGGTACGCGATAGGACAGTACGTCGATCAGTCCGGGGACGTGATCAGTCATTTGAACATATCGTCGGCCGGCGCCGAAGATGGCGGCCTGTACGCCTGTGTCGCGTCCAATACTCTGGCCACCGTCGAGCATAAAGCGAGATTGAACATCTACGGTAATTGTAACGGCAATTAACGCCACGTTTTGACCACTTGATTTGTAGGAGCATTAACCCGTTAAGTACTAATGTCCTACTCGGAGCTGCTACGATTTCAGTTACCTCCGGTTACGCCCGACTCCAACAACGTCTCTTCTATGAATCGCGCATTAAAACGTATTTGGCGTTGATTGATAATTTCAGGACCACCGTATATACGATCGATAGGACCGGTCCGCGCGATAGCTGGCGTCGATACCACCATAGCCTGTCCTTATTCCGGATACCCTGTCACATCAGTCGAGTGGTCCCACGGCGGCGTTGACCTACGTTTGGATATAAGACATCACGTCGACAAGGAGGGCCACCTGACGATCTCCAATGTAGATCCAAACGATGCTGGCATTTACACCTGCATTGTCAAGTCGAGGACAGGGGAAACAGCGAGTAGGGACATTCGACTCACCGTTAGCAGTGAGTACACTTTCACAGAATTTAATTTGTATTTACGTTAAGAAAGGGCACCGATAACTCGGTCGTTATCGTCCCGTTCAAGTACTCCCGCGAAAGTTTGGGACAGTAAGTAATCGTACGTGGACACTCGGGTTGAGAAGAAACGCGACCGTTCTCTCTCTGTTTTCTTGCGGTTGCCTCGCTCGAGCTCGCGAAGAAGTCGCGAAGCTCAATGAAAGAAGTAAATTCCACACCCGAAAGAATTCCTGTACCGTTACTTTTTACGTTTCCCTCGTTTGTCAAGACGTTCGAGAGAAGGGAGCTGGGGGTTTGTCGAAAGAATACGTGGTCGGAGGGTAGAAATACTTTACCCTCTATTTTTTGTCCGTGGCTCTTAAATTACTCTCGAAATAAATACCGCGAAGCTCGTTTGTACTTCGCAACTTTCTACAGTGGAGATTTATGGGACTCTGCGCGAAAAAGGTATTATATATTCAGGAAATTTGTATACCTAAATATTAGGTCTACCGGTAAGTTCTGTCCGTTCCGGTTACAAAATTTCAACGACTATGCGCAATCACGCTGGCAAGATGTCGTAAATAATAATAAAATTCAAGGTACGAGAAATTATTTATTTCGTGTTATTCTAAAAACGGACAGAACTTTCGGGTAGACCTAATAACAATATTCGACGAATATACATAGTTTACTAAGAACGAAATCTTACTTGTAATTTAAATGTTCATTCCAGGAAACATTCTTCTATATCGTTGACTAAAATAGAATAATAATTGACACGTTCCACGACCGCGTGGAATTTTCGTTTCAGGTCCTCCAGTGATGAGCCCATTCAGTTTCCCAGCAAATCTACAGGAAGGCAGCCGTGCTCAAGTCACGTGCAGCGTAACGTCCGGTGACCTCCCTATATACTTCTCCTGGCTGAAAGATGGCGAACCACTGCCGTCTTCTTTACGCGTATGTCCCCTTTTCTCTGAAAGTAGAAACATCGAAGTTCAAGCATACGCCCAACCGAAGCGACTTACGAAACCGCAAACGCGTCCAAATTCCTGTCGTCGAGACAAACCTTGACTCTCGTTCTCGTTCCAGATCGAAGACAGAGTGGCCGAGTTCTTCAGTCTGCTCGTTTTCAAGGAACTCTCGTCGCGTCACAGCGGCAAGTACACTTGCGTGGCAACAAATAGCGCGGCCAAAGTAAACCACACGGCCGAACTTCTGGTCAAAGTGCCGCCGCAATGGATCTTCGAACCGCAAGACGTGGCCACCCTGCTCGGTAACCCGTTGAACGTTCATTGCGAGGCGAAAGGGTTTCCACCGCCGCGAGTCACGTGGCTGCGTTCCAAGAGCCGAACTGCTAACGACTATCAGCCACTGGTCGACGGCTCCGACGGCAGGCTGACCATATTGCCCAACGGATCACTATGGACCGCCTCGGCTGGGCCCCAGAACGAGGGTCACTATCTCTGCCGTGCTAACAACGGGATCGGACCTGGCCTCAGCAAAGTGATTTACGTGTCCGTCCACGGTAAGCGCCGACGTTGTCTATACGCGATTCGCCGAGGATTTGGGTGTAATTCACGCGGTGACATTTCGCGATCGTTTGTCTTCCAGAACCGGCGAGATTCGAGTTTCAGAGCAAAAACGTGACGATCCGCCGAGGAGAGTCCGTGACTCTGGATTGCACCGTCATCGGTGACAATCCCATAGAAGTGCTGTGGATGCACAACAGCGACCGTTTGGACACGAACAGCCACAGACTGAGCATAAGCCAAATGAAAACGGAGCACGGGCTGAAATCGCAGTTGTCGATAGGCAGCAGCGATCGTCAGGATTCCGGGGTCTATCGGTGTACAGCTGACAACGCGTACGGGAGGAGCGAACATCTCATTTACCTAGCTGTTCAAGGTAAACTCTGTTTTCTTCTCGTAAAAGTATGTAGAGATCATTCGGTGAAATAAATCTTCGCCGATGTTACCTCTTTTTCTTTGGAGATGGTTATTCAGGATTTTCGATTGAAATGAATTTACTTTCTCGGTGGTCAAAGGATTCATTATGCTCGCTTTGTGTGTACAGAGAGGCCGGATCCGCCAGCCTCGTTGGAAGTCATAGAAATCGGCTCGCGATCGATACGATTGCTGTGGAAAAGAGCTTTCGACGGAAACAGCCCGATACGGAATTACGTTATTCAGTATCGGTCCCTGAATCACGGTTTGGCAGACGATTGGAATCCCGCGAAAACGCACAATGTCACCTATTCACCGGGAAGCTTTAATAGCGGGAACGCGGTACATCCGACGCAGAACGGTACGTAGCCGCATCGAAACCTGATAAGCGTGTTCGATACTCGGCGGTATTTCTGTTGATTCGGATTAAACTGAACGGAATTCCTCGAAATACTTATCGCGTATAATGTTATTATTTTCATTAACAGGTTTATCCCCTTACGAAGCGACCAGCGAGGATCAGGAAGTGGCTCTGGTGGGAGGACTTCATCCAGCTGTCACTTACACGTTTCGCATATTTGCTATAAATTCGATAGACGTGAGCGCGCCCACCGATCCTGTGGTGGCGAAGACCCAAGAAGAAGGTAACGAAACGTATTAACCCTTTGCACTCGAGGCTTGTTTTTCTTACCATTCTATTTCCATAAATTCTAAGCTATCTAGATTTGAAAATAAGGTCACCTTTACCTCACCGACAATCATTTTATCGACACTTGGAGCTCTGAAGAAATTAAACCTAAAGAAACATTCGGTATTGTAGACTTGCCGCGTGAAACTTAATGGTGACCGAGAGTCACTTTTCGAGTGCAAAGGGTTGATCTCTGGTCGACCGTTTAATTTTATCGGATATTTTATTTCGCCCAACAGCGCCGACCGAACCACCCCAAAACATCAAAGTTCAGTCCGCTGGACCAGGAGAGCTCGTGGTCAGCTGGCAGGTAAATAATAATAAATCAATTCTTGGTTCGTATCTCTTTCTTTCAACCCTGCCAATTTAATTCACAGCCACCCCCTAAAGAGTCCTGCAACGGAGATCTATTGGGTTACATTGTGACGTGGTCGGAGCATTCGTCTTCAACGTCGGGCGTGAACCAAAGCAAAAGTTTAACCGTGAACGGCTGGGCGACCACAAAGGTGCAACTTACGGGCCTTAGAAAATTCACCAAGTACGATATATCGATCAGAGCTTTCAACAGCATAGCCAGTGGTCCAGCCAGCGTTCCTATTGTTGGAACTACTCAAGAAGGAGGTACAGCGAACCTTGAACCTCCTAATTGTACTTGAACCTCGTTCCTAAGCAATGAGCGAGACATAAAAATATATTCTGGTAATGATAAGAATTTCATTGAACGTTTCAGTGCCAGAAACTCCGCCAACCCAGGTGTTATGCGTTGCTCTGTCTTCCCAAAGCGTAAAGGTGTCCTGGAGCGCACCTCCGCCCCATCAACACGGTGGAATCATTCAGGGTTACAAAGTTTACTACAGGCCTGTGCCTACCGACAACAGTGAGTAACAATAATAATCTAAGCTGAACCGAGGAAGACTTGACAGATTTATTTCGAAAGCGGTGATGACGAAATTCACTAACTAATCTATTAATCTATTATTCTAGTGGACATATCGACGGTTGGCGAAGTGAAAAAGACATCCAGTGTGGAAACTTATCTGCACACTTTGTACAAATACACGAACTACTCGATCAGAGTACTGGCTTACACGGGAGCAGGCGACGGAGTCCTGAGCCCGCCGATTTTTTGTACAACAGAAGAAGATGGTGAGAATCGTTAACCCAACCCTATTGATCTTCGCCGATTGAAATCTCTGTGGTGCGTGTTCTCGGAAAAGAAACGTTAATTCATTTTTTTTCAGTCCCAGGACCTCCAGCCGGTATCAAAGCGTTGGCGTTAACGGCCGAGAGTATATTAGTTTCGTGGTTACCGCCCCTACAACCGAATGGGAACGTCTCCAAGTACACGGTTTACAGCAGAGAAGCTGGCTCCAGCAACCACAACACGCACACTATGCACGAGCCACCCACGGACACCCTCACGATGGAACTACGAGGTCTAGTTGAGAGGTGATTTATCCAATTTTACGAAAAATGTCACGAGTATCGATGAAACCGATAACAAAGGACCTTGTCTTTCAGACAACTGTACGAGTTTTGGGTGTCGGCAACGACTGGACTAGGCGAAGGCGAATCGACCACCATAGTGACCCAAACTACGAATACCAGAGGTTTGACGACTCTGCTAGAATTAGCCTAAGCTATCCAGTCTTGGATCGTTTGACTAAATCCGATCAATTCTTTTCAAAGCTCCAGCCAGAGTAGCGTCGTTCTCGCAACTTCTGAGAAGAGCGATCAAATCGTCTATCACATTGTCGTGTCTGGTGGTTGGGAATCCTACACCGAGGCCTATATGGACCTATCGGAACGGTCAGGTTTCCACTGGCCGACATTACGAGCTGACTGCCGACGGTCACCTCAATATTCGTGGTTAGTTTAACGAACAAGCGATTAATACAAATCATTGGCTACGTAGATTATTAGATCTACCGGAAAGTCTTCTGTCCGTTCCGGTTACAAGTTTCAACGACTATGCGCATATTCGTTAGAAACGATATACAAATTGCAATCATCCTGGCAAAATGTCATAAATAACGATAAAAATGATATCATTCGATAAAATATATTCAAGGTACGAGAAACTTATTATTTCGTGTTATTCTAAAACCGGACAGAAATTTCCGGTAGACCTGATACTTTGTCGAGTCGTACCACGAACATTTCAAAGCGAATCTATCTGTTCTTTAGGATTAGAGCAATCGGTGGCTGGAAATTATACGTGCTCGGCTAGCAACCTGTTCGGCGACGATTCCATAACATACACTCTGGTTGTGGTGATGCCGCCTAAATCACCGACGTTGGAACTGCAATATACTACAACGAATAGCATAAGGCTTCGATGGAGTCACCCTAACAACGGTGGTGCTACTATTCAAGGTACACAACAGAATCTAGGTACTGTGACTGATGCACTCTAACCGATACCGATGTAACGAAATGGAACTACGAAGCACTACCATCTAACACGGTCTCTGCATCTTTCGTTAGGTTACGTGTTAAGTTACAAAAGGGACCAAGGTGGCTGGGAAGAAATTGCGTTGTCGCCGGAACAGACAGAGTTCATTTTGTCAGGGTTAAAGTGTGGTTCTTCGTATTTGGCGCACTTGACCGCGCATAATCGCGTGGGAACTGGAGACCCGAGTCCTCTGATAAGCGCCACGACCAAAGGAACTGGTAATTTTAAGTCTCCGATTCCAAGTCCAAAATCAATAAAAATTACAACAAACAACGGCCGCGAATGTCTTTAATCTAAAATATTGTTCGCAGCACCTCTGTTACCAAAAGAAAGGGACATCATCTCCGCCAACGGCACGACCGTGAAACTAAACCTCCTTTCTTGGCCAAGCGGCGGTTGTCCTATCCAATACTACACGGTGGAGTATCGTAGACGCGTCGGCACCGAACCATGGATTTTAGTAGCGAGTCGCGCCACGGAAAATCTAATCATAAGAGACTTGAAGACAGCGTCTTGGTACAGTTTGCGACTGACCGCTCACAACGACGCTGGATCGACCCAGACGCAGATGGAGTTCGCGACGACCACCCTCAGTGGCGTCAGCATAGGTCCTCCGAACGACCTGATCATGGAGGACGACGTGAAGAAGGCTATACCGAATCAGAAGGTGCTCTACGTCGTCGTGCCTCTCGTCTGTGCCATCGTGCTCGTCATATCGGCTGCTATTTTGGGATACGTGATGCTGAAACGCAGCGGAAGGTGGGTTCGTTGTCGTTCATCCTTCCGAAGATGCGTACGATGAGAAGTTTCTCTTTCAGGGCAAATTATTTAGGGGAGATGCTCCCTGGACAGCAACAGAACCAGCCATCGGGCCTGGGACTCGTTCAACAACAACAGCATCAGCAACATCACCACCTGTCCAGTTGCATGTCGACAGTGCAGAAATCTACCGCGGAACGCGATAACAGACGGAATCATCAGGTCTATACCAGTTCTCCGGTGAAACAGGAAAACCACAAGTCCAACGACCATGGATCGGGTATTCAGAATTAGAATTCGTTATTTTCAGACGATAGCTTTAGAACCCAGAGCGATCTAAATGTATATACTGTAAGCGATCATACGTGGTTCCCTTTGCTTTTAATTAGAGTTACAAAATAGTAACAATATTCACTATTCGATATCACTGTATCTATCACGCAAGAATAAGGTGTACGTTTTGAGAGACTAAACTACACGTACATGTACGGTTAAAATACTCAGGAGAGATGTTAAGAGTAAAGCGTACGTTTTCGTCCGCAGAAATGTACGAGATAAGTCCTTACGCTACGTTCAGCGTTCCTGGAAGAGAAAATCGTTCGGTGACTACAGCCACCCTCGACTACACGATGCAGTTCAAAACGTTTGGACATCTAGAGAACGAGGACATAAATACCATCGACTACGAGAGGTCCAGCGTGGAGTTTGAAAGGTAACTGTTTTCTTTCGACCTTTCCAGCTCCCCATCGTCGCGTGCATGTATCGAATCCAATTAAGTGTCTCGTTCCGAGTTTGACGTTCCGTTCCGTACCCTCTTCTCTGCCTCTTTCTGGTGTTCTTTCACGCGCAGGTCTAAAACGCCAAGGTGGCACAAGCAACGATACTTCCCGAGCATCGCGGAAGCCGAGAGCAAGATGCGCTCCAGCCGACAGGGTTCTGGGAGCGACACGTCCGGGAGTCCCTGCGGAGAATGCGCCGGACCTAGTTACAGGGTGCCAGTGAAACCTTGCAGAGGTGAACAAATCTCTCGATTCATTCTTGATCCGTGATTATTCTTGATCCGTGATTATTCTTAATCTCGCGTAGTTTCTTTTTCTTTTATTTTTTTCCGATCGTTTAATCGACCGACTCGTTTCGCAGATGTGTTTTCACGAGGCGTGGAGTCGAGTACAGAATCCAACAACGAAGGTTCACCTTCGCTCGCGAGACGACGAAGCCGACAGCCGAGCCGGTCCACTCGCAGGTAGCCAAGGTTTGTTTGTTTCCACATAGCACTCAGTCCTGATTTTACTCGATATTAATACCGTATCACGGTCTTATCGGTCTCGTGCCGATGCAGAATGAGTTATGGAAAAATGTGAACTCTGGAGAAACCGGGAACCACTGTTAAGAAGCAGACCTTGCATTCTTAGACAGCGATGCTGATCCAGCAACAAACCGGGATGCTACATTTTTCTACTAACGACAGATACTGCTGTAAAAATTGTCAAAAAAAAAAAAAAAAAAAAAATTGTTTGGTCAACCAGCCGAGAAACGAGCAGAACATCGATGCAGAAAGAAATCTATTTGATTCCAGGAAATTAATTTGAACTGACCGAACAATTGCCAGTGACAACGATAGGAGCGAACGACGAGAAGTTGATTAGAGATCAGTTGAAATTAATTTCCAAGCTCGATTGGATTCCGATAACGGCGATCAAATCTTTCACGTGCTTAGCGTTAATCATTCATTCCCCTAAGACGTTTTCTCTGATCTTATTGTGCGTAGTTCGGTGGAGGACATGACGTTGTTGCCGCCAAGCGGGTTTAGCGACAGCCGCGAATTGAGCGACGTAGAATGTGACCGTGACCGTGATCGTGACCGTGAGCGTGACCGTGACCGTGATCGCGACTGGCAAGGTCTGTCAGCCGGGACCCGCCACGGCGGCAGCTTGGGTAGACTGCCGATCGAGGCCGTCGAATCTATGCTCGCTAGGTATCGACACGAACCTCCGTAGACCGTAGTAAGCTAACACGTTGAGATCCATTTCTTATTGATCTTTAAACCTAGGAGGACTATCGGTCAAATGATAATCAAGGAAAGGTTAATAATCGCATCACACGCGTTATCAAAGCAATATAGGACGTCTCAACCGTACAAACGATTTCTTTCAATTACGTTCACCTTCTCTTCGTCTATGCAGTTAATTAAATTAACCCTCGAAATGTCTTCATTACCAAAAGATATCCGGTAATAAAACACGACAGAAGTCATCCTAGGATTACAAGAAGTTACACCAATTAATATATTCGTATCAATTAACTCACGGAAATGAAATTTAGTTTCACACCATACGTAAAATACCAACCACCTATATATGTGTATATATATATATATATAATCCACCGTAGAAGTTTTAAACACCGATTAGAACACTATAGCTGCGAGAGTTTAACTCGAATGGTACAAAATTTCTCTGATTCCGAAATTACCATTTCCTTTACAAAGAAAATATTTCTTAGCGATAGCGCGATACGAATCGGTGTTAACAACCTTTCCGTACAACTTCGTTTCCAGGTACCAACAAAGGAAAGAACAAGAGAGACAAGAGTTCACTATACACGTATGATCGAGATCTAGCAATTTCAATGGGAATCTTGGCAGTACGATGTAGACGGAATAATGAACTGTTGTCGATTGCCTAAGCGTTTTGTAGGATGCCAATGGACGAATGCGAGTCTTTGAATACCGACGAAATGTAAGATCGTCCAGTGAACGTGTTAGTGCGAAAGAGCGTTTCGATTCTATCTGGCGACGTTTGCTCGCCAACGGTGTTCCAAGGACCAACGCACGAAGCAATAGGACGGAAATGAAAGTACGACGAACGCTTAGGTGTCTTAGAATCCCGTCACCAGAAAAGAGGACGTTGCACCGCTTGAACGACTCATCGGGATGAGTCTGCGAGAACAGTTGGAACGCAAGGAAAACGAGTCAATTTAGCGATGGATAACGAACTACACTCCAGTATAATCGTCTACTGTATAATATTAATCTCGCGTACCGTTAGTCACGCTGTTATTAAAGGTTCTATAGCAGGGCTGGGGCTACTTGTCCAACTTTTCTTCCGATACGAACAATAATACTCGAATACTCGACTATTCAACTAATTTAATACCAGTCGAGCACTTGGGTATACGAACACTGTTTCGCGCACTGATCGAGCACCCGGATATTCGTGATAATTGAACAGCGCAACTTGGACTGCAAATGAAACGTCTGACAAATAGTTCCAGTCCCATTGTATAATTGATCTGGCCGCGAAGAGTAAATCGCGAAGCGAACATCGAGAATGGCCGCACAAAAGACCACCCTTCGAAAAATTTCAACAAGTGAATACGCATGGGAAATCTTGAGACGTCGCTCGATATCGAGACAATTTCAGCTTAGGACGAAGTGTCGCCAATTGTAACGATATTCCTAATTATCGGCATTAACGAGACGCGACTGCGCGTTTCGACGTTCAACTCGACTAATTCCGTTGATAATCTTGTTTCGACGATCGAACGATCACGTCGAGGCACGCAGTCTCGATCAGAGAAGAGGACTTGTGATCGAGACAGAGTATAACAGTAAGGTGTATATAATATACATGTACGCGTCATATTTAGAGGGCGAACTGTTTATCGAGATAATAGAGCGACCTCGATCGTCGACTAACGCCAAAGATAATTTTTAAGTGTCGCGCGTTATTTCCGATCGCGCAACGATGCGCGAGCCGTTTTGTAAAATAGCCTGTAAAACAACGCCTCCCCGAGGCAAAACTCGGATCGATCGATCGAGGAGGTTTTACAACGACCGATCCACCGAGTTTCGAAATTTGTCCGTTTAACCGGACTCGTGCTCCGTTTTCGTCGCGGCGAGAGACCGAGGCCAATTAACTACGCTTACGCTGATTTCTGCCAACCAAAATTTACGGTTCTCTAAGACTAATTAATTCAAGGCTACCGCCTTGATTACGATAGGCAAACGAGGTATCGATCTATCATCGTTCGCGATTCGAGCGTATATTCGGAAACGAGGGCATACTTGGTCTATTTTCTCGAAAACAAGAGAGAAACAAAGACTCGTCCGTGCATTATCGAATCGTTTTCAATCGAGGATTCATTTTTTCATAAGAGAATTTCTATTTCTATCGGAAATATCAAACAGACTGGATCGCGCATTTTAGAAACTAAACTATACGGCACCCGGTACCGTAACGTTGCCAGGATATTACTGCGGTATCGGGTGTCGTATAGAAAACCTCTCGCAAGAATAATCGATACGTGCAACAATTAAAGGTGTTTGGGACTAATCTGTAGGAGATTGCCGAACTCGACTGCATTATATCGATACCCTAATTTAATGTTAACCGATAAACTGCCAAATCAGCATTATTTAAACTTCCTATGAAAGTTCGCTAGAGTATATCTTCGATCTCCGAAGTTCCTCCCGCGCTAACGCTACACTTAATGATACGTGTACTTAATGTATACCGAAAGTTCTTCCAATGCTATTTAAATTTATACGGAACTTTTAATCATCTTGCGCGTCTTGTTATTGAGGTGCGCAACGTACGTACGCTAAGTTACGAATTAAACGAATAACACGTACCAAAGAGGCAAAAAGCCGCGTGGCAAATTGAGAATCTAGACAAAGGATATGCAGAGTATGCCCTCTTACGAGATAATTTATTATACAAGGTAACTGCGTGCTTAACATGTACAGATACGATGTGTAAATTCCACGAAGATTGAATCTATGCACCAATTTAAGCACGAGAACAGCGATCTGTATGATTTCTAGGAAATTTTTGTCATAGCCAGAAATCGTGATCGTAATTAGAAGAAATTCGGACGACAAAATTAGGAAAATGTTTCTTTTTTTTTTTTTTTTTTTTTCAAGCGTGCGTGTACGAAAAACGCGTGCATGTGTGATTGCGTGTGATATATAGGAACTCGTCGCCGTACCACCGCTACAGCGAACGAGCCAACTGTTTGTACATGAGAATCGTGAAACTTAGACTTTATGTATCATATCCTCGTATAAGTATCCGTGAGCAAACTAGATGAATTAATCATCGTCCGTTATGTTTAACATGAAAAGATTAAATAAACAAACCAATCGAATGTCGTATCGAAGTGTCAAACTTTCAACGGATATGCTAAACTCAGCTTGTTAATAAAGAAAGACAGACATTTATCGCGTGTAATATCATTTTGCAACCCTACACATGATTCCTCCTTACTTCTTGCTAATTACAAGACCGAACGATTCTGCGTTCTTTTGCACTCCCTGTATCAGGATAAATAAATAAGAAATATTTTTAGAGACGATCACACGAACGACGCTATTACTACCGTTCCCTTTGTTCAATCGTTTATTATTTTTCTGCAAATAATTTATTTTTCATTTGAAAAATTATATTTTTTGAAACGACGAAAATCCTCTGAGCTACGTCCTCGCTTTCTCTGCTTTACTTTCTTTTAAATAATTTCAAGCAATTTAAAAAACTCCGCTACTATACACGCGCATGCGCTCCACATCTTAGTTAGGTGAACTTTCCCACGCGGCGCTACTATGCGCGAGATCTCTTGTGTCTCTTGCTGTCTATTGTTTTTTTACGCGAGCACGTGGAATTCTTCTACAACTTGTAATTTGTCAATGTAGTTTTCACATTTTTAGTTGTATTGAAATCACATCCAAAAATGGTTGTAATAGGAAAGAAAAAGGTATGTGTCAAAAGTTTCTACATTTCTATTACACTTGATCGTATTAAACTAACGGAGGTTATGTTGTGACAAAAATCAATTTGAAAAATTATTATTAAATGAATGTTTAAATTTGCAGTATCAGGCTGGAGAGGGAGCGCAATTTATGTCAAGGAAGGCTGCTCTGAAAAAATTGCAACTTTCCTTGAATGATTTCCGTAGATTATGTATATTAAAGGGCATATACCCAAGAGAACCACGTAATCGTAAAAGAGCTCAGAAAGGCGAGCCTGGTATCAAAACATTGTATCACAAAAAGGACATTCAATTTTTGTTACACGAACCTATCATTTGGAAATTACGAGACTACAAGGTACATTGTATTCAAATTGACATGTCGGTGTTTACGTAAAGGATTATAAGCTTCTAATGGAATGGCATTCTTTTAGATATTTAATAAAAAAGTTGCAAAGGCAAAAGCATTGAGAGACTTCTCAAATATGAAGAGATATTTAAACAATCATCCCACTTTAAAATTGGATCATATTGTCAAAGAACGTTATCCAACGTTTATAGATGCTCTCAGAGATTTGGATGACTGTTTAACACTGTGTTTTTTATTCAGCACATTTCCATCTCTTCGTCATGTACCTAGAGATCAGTCGTTATTATGTAGAAGATTGTCAATTGAGTTTTTACACGCTGTTATTGCTGCTAAGGCACTGCGTAAAGTATTTGTATCAATTAAGGGATATTATTATCAGGCTGAAATCAAAGGACAATCGATCACTTGGATTGTCCCACATCACTTCTGTTTTGAGCCACAAGCAAAGAATGATGTGGACTTCAAAATTATGTCTATATTCGTAGAATTCTACATTACACTGTTAGGCTTTGTTAATTATAGGCTTTATCATACACTTAATTTGTATTATCCACCAAAACTTGCTACTAGTGAACATAATGAAAAATCACTCGCGGATGAGGACACATACGTCTCAGAGAGGATAAGTGCATTAAATATACAATTAAATAGTCTAGATCCTTCTGTGCAGAATGCAGAAGATGAAGACTTAGAGATGGACCAATTTACAAACGAGGGTGATGTCACAAAATTGGAAGAAGCTAGGATAGAGGTAGAAAAAGTTAAAAAGTTGAAGACGCTGTTTAAAGGCTTAAAAGTGTTCTTAAATAGAGAAGTGCCCAGGGAACCATTGGTTTTTGTTTTGCGTTGTTTTGGGGCCGAGGTGTCTTGGGATAAATTGCTTTTTATCGGAGCAACGTTTGACGAAAGCGACGAGACGATAACTCATCAAATAGTAGACAGACCTAGCATGGACAAACAATACATCTCTAGGTATTACATTCAACCACAATGGGTTTTCGATTCGGTCAATGCTAGGGAACTTTTACCAGTAGAAAAGTATTTAATGGGCTGTATACTTCCGCCTCATCTTTCTCCGTTCTCGGACAGTCGTCACGATGAAGCTTACATTCCACCAGAGGAACGTAGTACTACAGATCCTGGATTCAAACTAAACGATGGTATGTTTTTTGCATTGATCATATAAAATATCATTCTAATATACCAGTAATGGTAATTATAATCAATAATCATTCGCCAGAGGATAGCGAGTCTGACGAGGTAGCAGAAGAAGACGAAGCGAACGAAGAAGATTCGAAAGAGGCGTTAGACGAGGAAGTGGCGGAAGAAGGAAACGAAGATAATGACTTAGAGATGTCAGAGGCGGATAAAGAAAAACGACAAGAACGATTACAAAAGGTTGGCTATCATCGTTAGAAATATACATTGTTAGGAAGTTTGCCGTAATATTGTTTTATTACCTGTATATTCGTTAATTGCAGAAAAAGGAAATGAAGGTAAAAAGCGGAGCGGTAACGAAGGAAGATCCATGGGAAAAGAATCGACAGGAGAGGCAAGAGTACCGGCTGCGAGAACGGATGATCAAGAAAAAGCACCGGAACTTGTACAGGAGTATGATGAAAGGTCGGGAAGACAGAGCGAAAGAAGTGCGACTGCTTCGCAAGAAGAGGCGACTCCATGACGCTGCCGAAAAACAAAAACGCAAAGAAGAACGGAAGCAAAAGAAAGCTAAACCCACTGGATAAGAATGACTAATAAAAAGAAATATAATTGACAATTAAATGAATCACTTAATTCCTTTAAATCCTATATACAAATTTTGGTAATTATAGAGAACAGGTACATCCTCACCGATTTCGATGATTTTTAAATATGTTGTAGAAATCAACATTTTGAACAACTTTTTCCTATACATATAACCGTCGCTCGGCCTTAGTTTCCGAGATATTTGCAAAATACCATTGCTGCTACACCAATGAATATTGCGTATAACTACGCGTCTGTGACAGCGTGTGTGTAAGCGTTCAGTCGTCGATTGTTTAGGCTCGGAGTATAGCAATGATATTTTGCAAATATCTCGGAAACCAAGGCCGAGCGACGGTTATATGTATAGGAAAAAGTTATTCACAATGTTGATTTCTACAACATATAATATATAATTATTATATAATTACTATACTCTATAATTACCCAAATTTTCAGATGTTATTATCGCCTCGATTTATATTCTTACTAACCTTCTTTTCTAAATTTTTGCACTATGTCAGCTTCTCTTCTTGGTTCTCGGTGTTTTAGCAGTGTTATTATCGCTTTTCAGATGTTATTATCGCTTCGATTTATATTCTTACTAACCTTCTTTTCTAAACTTTTGCACTACCACAACTTTTCATGTTCGTTCCCGGTATTTTCGCTCAAATGAATAGCCATCTAGTGGTGAACATGCCGAACTATTTTTCGGAGTTTGGTCAGCGCCTCTATCGGGAAAACGCCCAAGTTTGTCCTCAACAGTTCTTATTTTTACTGCTAGATGGCGCTATTAGCAGTGTTATTTACCGACACGATGGTAATGTATCGACAGGTCGGTAAAACACACAGTAAACAGCGCCATCTAGAAGTGAGGAAAGGAACTATTGAGGACAAACTTGAGCGTTTTCCCGATAGAGGCGCTGACCATACTCCGAAAATTAGTTCGGCCTTTTCACCGCTAGATGGCGACACAATTACCCGCGGGAAATTCGAATGTCTTTTTATTTAATTATATAAATGCTTCATTAGAAGCATTTGAAGCTACAATTGAATAGTTTAAGAGTTGTTTTCGTATAAAGTAATACGTTCTGTAATTTATTATTCACTGGCGACCGATCTCGGCAAAAGCAATGTTGAATTTTCTACCAAAAGTTATTTCTCAACTAGGTTCTTACAACATCTCCTTATGTATGACATTGTTCGTTTCTTGTCTTGATGTCAACACGAAAAAATGTTGTTTCGACGCGAAAAGACGTACAGTTATCCATGAGAAATATATTCTCCGCTTAGATCAACTCCAACCACCATAACGAACTCGAACCATAGACACAAAGATGAAGTATACAACGATTCATCGCATAAATCATCCGAAGATTTGATAGCGGAACTCGACGACTTTCTCGACGGTCTTAGGTACAGTTATGCAGTAATGGAGAGATACCTTTAATCCAGTCCTCCCACTTATCGGGAGCCTACGCGTACGACGATCCTGATCTCTACTTTTCCACCGAAGGACTTTGAAGGCCAGACTGCCCACACACGCTAGCCTACGCGATTCATGCTCCCACGAAAAGTCGTTCCTCGCGGTGGTCTTTCGTGCCTGATGGTCTTGCGTGTAAAAAGAAAAAAAAGAAATGAATCTGCACGTTCGATGGACGTAGTACAACCACCCCGAAGGTCGTGCATTGATCTCGAAGCGATTCGAACACGGATTTGCTCTTTATTATGGGGCCCGTCTCGGTTGCCTGATCGCTAACGCGTCTCTGATTAGCCCCGTGGCTTTCGCTAGACGAATTATCATCGAAGGACAAACCCATTTGAAGGCGAATAAATTACCGTCGATGCATCCGGTCGATTCGCGTACCGTTCCCGCATCACCTTGAACATCAAACATCGGAATCGGATGCCAACCCACGGAATCGCGAGTCTGGCATTATCTTTAATAGCAACTATTAACTTTTGACTTAGCGCACCTTAGCACTTTCTTGTCCACCTTTACTCTTTTGAATTCTACGGTGTAATATTCGATGCTTAGGTATAAAGCATTCGTGGAGCGCAGAATACCATCCGAAATTTCAGGCCTCTCCGTTGGAGGTTACTTGGTCCTTTTTGGAACTTTTCTTGGAACAATTCTTGCACGGTTCCAAAGTTATACCATTTAATATCACGCGATTCCTGTCTGCACATTTTACAAGGAATCCTGGCGAATGAGGACACTTACGTGTTAATGGCTTGTTGAAACGAGACACGGAAGTGTAGGTGGGCGATACTTGCCGTCCACTCGAAGTTTTTTCTTGCCAACGATCCCTCCATGGCTACAGTAAAAGCAAAAGTACGTCGCGAATCGCTCATACAGCGAAAGTAAAGGATCGCCCCGTTACTCGTCGGATTCCTCCACGGTCGTTGCTGCAATTTTCACTGCTGGTCCCGGGTCCGACTTCAATTTCGATTCGAGACACGAACAAGTCGACGTATTCCGTGGCTCTATTGGCGATCGAACTGATAAATCACTCGCGACAAGTTTTTATAGTCCATCCGTGAAAGTAGAAAATCATGGAAAGTTACTATCGTTCTCACGATCTCCCTAAAAAAATATTTCTTTCTAAATTACCTACTCCTTATCTAGAATAAGTAGCCATCGGTGCGAACCGGCAGGATACATTCAAATATAATTGCGAAAAGTTGAGAGTAAACGGCCAGCAGAGAATCGCGGCGTTGTTGCGCAACCCTTGAGCGCAGAAGTGAATCAGCGTTGAGTCAACTAATTTAGCACAGTTCGAAAAATCGTTATCCGATCGAGTAACCGACGAATCGTATCGCGTTGCGTAAAAAGAACAGGTTCAATTCCGACGGCAAGGTCGGCGATCACTTCACGCCTGTTTCTGAAAATCGCCATTGTCTCGGGGATACGTACCTCACAGGATACATGGGGTCTATCGATTAAGTTATGTCAACGTTCGTTAGGTACTTCCGGCAGTGCACTTAAAAAATGTTTTAGACAAAAGTTTATCAGGTCTTGCTGATTGGTCGACCCTGTAATAAAATTTCATGTTTCTTTAATATTCTCATCTGTAAAAGAATTTTAATATGGTAAATCCAATGCTAAGATACACGAGAAATGGAGCCTTCCAGTTCCATGGAAAAGATACCCAGACATCGCGCGGGTTTCCAGTTGGCAGCACGAACCCAGGCATACCTTCGAAGCACACCTTGTACCTACCAAGCCGAGCCCGTCCCGGACTAGTATAGGTAACGGGTTCGTGGGGGCACGCGTTCATTTCGTATTCTTTTCGACGATGCGTCATCCGCCTGGCCAACTGCGGATGGCTTCGATGCCGGCCCATGGCGATCGGTTGCTCGATCGAGTTACAAAAGCTCAACCCGTCGGGCACGCAACCACCTTGTAAGTAGTCGTGGACATCTTGTACATTATTTTTTTCACGGGGACGGTTCACGGCACCCTGGGATGACGAAAACGAACGGCGACACCGTTCGTGGGGGCTGGCCCTTCTGAAATAAATATGTGTCCCTTAAGTACCTCGATCTTCGAGATCTCGACCACCTTTTTCTTTCGATTTTTATCATCCTCGCTATACCTGACGTCTTCCTTCGCAGGAAACGCGTGACACTGCATCGCAACAGCGGCGTGAGTTCGTTTTTTTAAAAATTAAGTTTCTCGTCGGTAAAACTGAGACAAAGGTAAAAACTGGATTCACGATTCGAGTATTTCGGTTTCGCGGAAGGTCGAGAGCACCTTGGACGGGTTGCGAAGATCGATGCGTAGAGACGCGTTGGCCGAACCGCGGGCGAAACGTTCGATCGAAACGCCGGCTAATGTCGTCGAGTGTCGCGGTAATTGACCAATTTGCAAACGTGCCGGGGCACGTGTATCCCCTAGCGATGCGAACGATCGCCGATCCGTTGATTCATCGCATTACATCACAATGCGACCGCACGCTTCGCGAGCCCGCGTGACACGCGATAATGCACATTTTCCGTCGGTCCGCGTGCAACAGGAATTCCTAGATCGGTTGGAGGTCGTGCACGCCGTCGTCGTCCCACAACGCGTACAGCTTCTGTCTAAAAATAGAAAAAAAAAGTGAGCAACTTAGTATAATTTAATATAACGAAATGATATAATTTAAATATCTGATTTTGAAGATTCCAAGTCTTGAAATGGATACGGAATTGGTACGGAAACATGCAGGAGACATTTAATTAAACGAAAATGTAGTTAATAATTTAGTCATTAAACGTGATATCGCATATAACATCGCACTGTTAAAAGGATTTAGTTTTTTGAAAATTATATTATTCTTTATTCAGCTAAATTGCTAAGGTAGACACACCGTACGCTATCGGCGGTAATTGCACGTTCGAGTGGATTTCCCGGGTCTCTGACGAACATAACTGCGCGAAGAAAAGCATTTCGGCTGATTTACGGAATAGTCGTATCGCGCTATTGCTCGTTCGATTCGTTTCATTGAACGAGCCTCGCGAAGTCTAATGAAAAACCATAGGCGCGCGACGCGTTTTCGCGTGGATACTTCGAACGATAATAATACTCAGTACTAGCTATAATAATACGTCTTTATTATCCATACGTGGCGCGTAGCGGAATAAAATGAAAAAGAAAATACCAGAAATTAACCGACAGGTTTCGGTAACAGGAAATACGCTGCTATTAAATTCAATCCAGTAGGAGTTTAACTAAATATTATCTCACGGTTGAAGAAGAGTATACGGATGTTGACGACGTCACTTTTATGTTTCACTACCATCAATTTCAATGTATCGATATAAACATTTCCAGACAGCGAGCTATATTGCCAAAATAGCGAGTAGATATACTGAAGTTAGTGATGTCGAGTTGACTCGGCGATCAAGAGTTACACTTTAAGTTACTTACACGTTAAATTTGATCCCATAACTAGTTTCAATATAACGACCGGCATGGAGGGTCCGGTCACGAAGCCTTGATCGAGTTTCTTGAAAGCTAACTGCACGTCGACGTGGATGCATCAAGACGTAACCCAGTCATTTAAGACGATTCGAATCTGCAATTACCAGGGAACAACAACGAGGAACGTTTAATCGAACGAGGAACGCTGCGTCACGCGATCTTAAACTTCATTAGATGGACTTTTTCATCCGTTGCTAACTTAATAAACGCGATCAAAGTTTCTTTTTCACGTCGACCAAGGCAGAGCGCGGACGAAAAGCCAGAGCTCGTCGCGGAGACATCGACGCCTGGGCAAGCGCGACACCCTGGCTGGCATTGAAATCACCCGAATTAAGCGGTCTTCTCTCGGAACTCTTCTCCCGGCGTTTCTTTCCAAACTTTTTACTCGAATAGAATTCGCGTCGAGTGTTTATCGAATTTCAATTAATTTAAAAACATGTTTTTAACACTCGAGACGCGAAGAACGTCTACGGCAGAAAATTCGCTTAATCATTGTCCGAGGCAACGACCTGCGAAGCAATTAAACACGTGAAAAACCACGTCGGACCTAGCATATATTTTGCATACCATTAATCACCGTGACGTTGTTTTCAGCGTGATCGTAGGGCGTACATGGCACTTCTTGCTTCAAACGAACGGTCGCGCATCTTTATCGCGATGGAGCATCGATTATCTAATGCCGTAATAACCTTGATTACGTAATTACCCCTTCGCTGGTACCGAGGCATCCTTCACCGTTTATTACACTTTTTTTCCATGAAATAACGATCCTCTGTGCTCGATCGCAAAAACGGAACCCGCAACATTTTCATCGTCGCGAATCCCATGAATATCAAACACGTTCTTCCTGGCGATGGAATAGAATCGTGTGAGTTGAGATTCCATTGAAGATATGTATATCGACTAGTCCTATTTACCGATTATTAGTTTAAAAGTAACCGTGTCAGAAGTTTGCGTAATTTCCAATCGCTCTGACTCAGTGGACAATATTATTGTCGTTATTATTCGTTTCAAAACACATGCCAATATTGTTGCTTGGCTTCTTATCCACGCAATTCTGACAGGTTGACCTCGAGTTCTCTGCTCAAATGACACCAGACCTATGTCAACAGGAAAATTACTCGCCAAGCCACTCCTTTTCTTTGATCCCTAGCGTTAACTTAAAAAAAAAAAAAACAATCTTTCTTCATCCGTTGAAATGACGCTTTCTCCGAAATCAATGCCGTTCGGGAACGTTTATATGACGTTGGATACTTTCAATCCGATGCGTTACGACGTACCATGTGGGCAGTCCGAACGTTGTCGCGCGCCTCCCACGCAAACGCCATCGCATTTCGCGCCAAATGCAGCGTCGATATCTTCCTTTTCGACAAAAAAAGAAAAAAGAAGAGAAAAAAAGGAACAGGAACTGCGAAAAATTCCACGGAGAAGGCGCCAGACACATATTCCGAAGCAGCCATGTCAGGTACCAATACGCGGTTATTCTTTCCGATAGGAATTACTAATGAGCTAATTAATTTTCCTTATTCGAAAGAATTTCTGGTATAACGTTCAACCATTTCCTTCTCAATTCTCTTATACCCAGTAACCGATCGAATCTAATTTAATTCTAAATAAGAATTTCGCCTATTACCGTTTACAGGATAATAACGCCATCGCGCTTGTCCTTCCCTAATTAAATTTCACCGCTCGTTTTCCCGGTCTTCGACGCGACCGTCAATTTCCATAGGGATATCATCGAAGTCCACGTATCCAGCGAAGCGTGACGAGACCATGTCTCGTGGCGGAGGAGATTAGGACGTTATTAGCACAGGTTCCGAGGACGACCGTTTTAAGGATACTCGCCGGAGATGGCCTGGAACAGGAATACCGAGTATGACGTAAGCGCCCAATCTGCACGCGAGTGCGCGCACACCTGGATCCACCGAGTGTCGGTGACTTCACCGACACATTCGTTCGATCACCACTGCAAATAACCAATGCGAGGCGGTTCAGGCGTTTCCTCGCTCGCGACAGTTCGTCCAGCTGCTGTCGATGGTAAAACTCGCAACAGTCGACTCTGCGGTACCCGAAAAATGGTACACAAGGTCTACCCGTTTTTTATTTATTGCATATATTGTTTCGCAAGGTAGATCTTGAAAAACAGTAGCTCAACGTCGGTGGACCAACCCTCACCTTGGGAGACAGAGCGAGTCTGTGGCTGCCGATGATTAAACATAGAAAAAGAATCATCGGACGCTTGTTTACACTCGTACACCTTTTGACATTTCCCCGAGGCTCGAATTGGACGGCCAACCACCTACAGCTTCGCAGAAGAGCTCGCGTCCAGCGGGGGAACCGCGAAATCTCCGTATAACGCAACGTCGACGTTGCGCAATCGTCGTTCCATCGAGGACGAACAATGCGATCCCGCGAATGCGAAGCGTACCCTTTTAATCGGACGAAATCGTTTGGTATCGCAGCGTGATCGTAGGCTCGCGGAAACCAGAGCCTCCGACCAGGTCTCATGGATCGTTGCCCGATGCTTCGGAAGATTGCATCGTTGGGCTCCATGGATCGTTGCGCCGATCCACGGAAGGAGAAATTCAAGGGATCTCGGGGATCTCGGCGGGAATCGTTATGCGTCGAGCAGCTCGAGCGACGTTAACGCAGCGCCCGGAGACGCTCAGGTGGAACAGGAAGGACGAAACCGGAGACTCGATAGCCCCGAGGATTTCGGAATGAATCGCGTCTGGTATTTCGCCAGAGGTGAAACCTACGCAAATGTTTGGTCTCGTCGATAGAATAGTTAGCTCTGAAGCGACGTTTAGCACTTTCATCCTTGTCCACGGAGGATTCTATGGACGTTACTTGAACGATGCGCGAGGACACCTGTACGTTGGGTGTCCCGTGGCAACTAGACGATAAAAGCACCGTACAGCGGTTAGGTATCCTAGTTGAAAAATTAGTGCTCCGTTAAACGAGCTGCACCGGAGTTAGATGAATCGAGTATGGCAGCCAGCGGGTGGATTAAATCAGTTTAGTTAGACGAAAGAAGCATTCGGTTCCCTTGACGCGATTTAGCGCTTTGCGTAGAACTGCGCTCCATACTCCATACTGCGTAACATCCGGAGTCTAGTTCTGAACGCGCTCCTCTTTCCACCAAAGGCCAAAGGCAGGATTTGTCGAGGTCGTATACTTCAGCTTCGATATTATGACAAGGACGTTTATTCTCGAACTTATTATACCGTTGAAGTTTTCAATAAACGCCAGGGTGCCAACCCAGTAGAACCGAAAGCAGTAATTAACGTCTAGTAGATTACGCCAAGTTACCATCCGACTGTCCATGGAACGGAAGAGGCACGGCGAGGAATACACGCGTTTCGCCGCGACTCTAATGACACCTATATACCTGGCTAGAGTACACCGGTGTCGCTGAACCCCGGCGCCTCGAGGCGTTTCACAGGCGGAGGCCGCTAAGAGAAGAATCCACGGACGTGCAGCTACACGTACATATATATACTTTGCACCATTACGCTTAATCTACAGCCTGCCGCGGCAGCGTCGATTCATAGAGACCAGCGTTACGCTGCCAGCGTAGAAACGCGCCGCGTCACCGAGAACGCGGTTCGTTCGACGTCTACATTGATTTGTGATCACGAAGACCGGAAGAAAAACCCCTGGCGGGACTGGCCGCGGTGCGCGACGATGGATCCCAGAGGCGAAGGAATTTCAAACTTGTCCCTCGGTGCACGACGCGCGCGCGGATCTGCATAAGATTCGCGTACCACGGAAAAATGTATCGGCATATATCGCTTACACGCATTCCCATCCATGAATTATTCATGAATATATTCGACGAGCGAAGCTAGACTCGTTACAGAAGACGCGCCGATGGGATTTAGTTAGGTGTGAACTGGTATTTCGAGACGGTTGAACATCCACTTCATGCTCTGACGATCGCTGTCGTGTATGATTTCGCTCCTTCGATGGCTATGTCCACGTCAAATCGACTCACTCGAGCACCGTTTTCGTTACACGACATTTCTAGAGATGGACGATTATTGGGAATATTTAGCGAACCACTTGGGAACCAATGTGAAATTATCGTTCAAATTAACGTATAGAAACGTTTTATACTACGTTTCAATTATATCGTCGCGCTCGACGACATTTGCAGAGCTGGACGATTACGGGGAATATTTATCAAACCTATTGGAGCTAAATGATTCTATGCGTAGAAATATCATACTTAAATATTTTATATTTCCTTGCATCCGATAGAAGAAAAGCTTGAACTCGCTTATCCGCGATGAACTTTGGCGAACGTAACGTCGAAGCCGCCGTGAAATTCCGGAAAGACCTTAGAGCACGGCGGGTTTCGATTGACCTCTAGTAACAGGATCATCTGTCCTCGAAGATACTTAACCCACAGCTAGCTATGCGGAGCCGGTACGCTTTATAGAGGCATTCACACATGACCACGAGCAGCTAGGGAGATTGGTTCCACGCGCTGAGCTCCACGACGTTCTCTCGAACGACCTTTTGTCGATGTTTTTCAGGATGGCCGTTCGCAAAAAATAAATCTACCAGAATCGAAGAATAAATCTTCCTACTTCGAACTTAAACCGCGTTAAACTGTGTCGCGAGCTTAAAATGGTTAAGAACCACTGTTGCAGAGGCTTTCACACACGGGTCCGCGAGTCAGCGATGGAGATTGGTTCCAGGCGTTGAGCTCTCCGGAGTTCGCGCGCCGTTCGAGCGGCTCCGCGCGGTTCCAGGTCTGCCGTGGGAGTGAGCCCGAGCAGGTAGGAGCGATTCGGTCGTTCCAGGTGCGAAAGAGAGAGGGAAGGTGCACCGCGATCCGCGGGGCGATGGGGGAAGGAAAGCCGCGAGAGCAGGAGTTCGTCGAAGGAAAAGGAGAGGGAGGGAGAGCCAGGGAAAAGAGAGAGGCAAGTCGACGAGAGAGCGAAGAGAAGGATCGTCGACCAATGAGACACCAGGCCGGCGATGACGTCGCCGTTGTCTCACGTCGAAGTCTCACCAAAAGTCTTCGCCAGCCGCCAGTTCGTCCGCGGTCTCCCGGCTGGACGAGGAGTACGTCCTTTTCCACGACGTCTTCGCCGAGAGGTGGTTCAGTTTGTTTATTTATTTTTTCTTTCACGTTGTTGACCGACCAGCGAAACCAGCCAACATTGGACTACGCATACAAGGAGGCATCGTGGCTGAAGGAGGCTGCTGTCAGCCATGGGGACGGGTAAGTGTGCTCGAGGAACCGTCTGCTTCGAGGATACGAAGTTTCACGAACGTCCAACCACCCGTCGGTACTTTCGACTTTAACGGTACACGTCGATTAATTAGGTCGTTTGCCGTTTTCCACGCGGGACCACCTGGTATCTCGCGCCGTTTTCGCGTTTTCTCCTCGGTACCAGGTCTGCTCGTAGCCGGATGTTAAAGTTATCCGGAGACGGTTCCCCGTGTTCGTCGACTGTGGTTCACGCGACTCGACGTCTCGATCGTTGATCCCGCTGTATCGCGAAGCGTGCGTTTCTGGTGATAAAATGGTAACGAGTCCGCGGGATTCTATATCGGGAGCTCAGGACGTATCGAAAGTTGAACGGGTTTAGCTTCTCCTGAAGTCAAGGTCGTTAAGGAGATTATTCTCGTGTCTAGCTCGGGTCGCTCGCGGACTGAAGTTTTTGCCAGGATACTCCGAAAAGAAGGATAATTACGGTGGTCACGGTCCAAGAGTCCTGTCGTGCTACAGAATCGTCATCCTATGGAGTTGTGGTTGCATCGGTGTGTAAATAATGCTGATCCTTTTTTTCGTACTGAAAGGGTTTATTCTTACCTAAAGTGTCACGAGGAGTGTACCATAGTTGTTTGATTAGCTTTGTCTAAAGTCTGGAAGCAGGATAAACAGGTTGGTCACGGTCGAAGGGATTCTTGGTTCTCCAAAATGGTCGTCTCTTCCTCTCGAGGATTTTTATTTCCGTTCGGTCGATACGGCTCGATGAAAATTTCTCACGCTCTTCTTCCTCTCCATCCTCGGCTTGGTATGCTCGTATCCGACCTTGAATTAATAATAGATCCTCGTAAAGGATACGAAGATTCCACGGGTTCTCGATCTTCCGTAAAAAGTGTAACACCTTCGTCGAAGCTGCGTGCTTCCGTTTTCGAGCAGTGGCGCGTTATCCCGTAGAAAAATAATCTTTAACGAACGTGCTTCGTATTTGAAACCAAAATAATAATTTGATATCCCATCTCCTTATATTCTATTTACAATAATTGCCTAAAAGAAACTGTTCTCAGAAGCTGCGCACAATCTAAGAGGACCTTCTACGGTTCGAATTCTTTATATTCCTATTAAAACTAAAGCGATCGAATTTCATTCTGTTTTAAACACCACGAGAGAATAACGCGCCACTGTCTCTCAGCGAGAATGTTCGATGCATTTATCGGCGAAAGTATGACGGATCGATTTTCGAATAGCATAGTTCTGTCGCGAACTTGACCTTCCAATATGGCGCGCGAATTTGAGACCTGACGATGCAGCGGAGGAAAATTGAAACGCAGCTGGAATCAACCGTGGGCGAACGCTCCGATCGCGAAATCGAACGTCGTTATGTCAGAGCGATAGTTTCGACCTTTAATACATCCTTTGGGCAGATGGTGTCAAGGATGTGCGCGAGGCGCGCGATCAGAAAATTATGCGACTACCTGGGCGTAACGCGCATCGGTTGAGTTTTTGCGCGTTAAAACCTCGTTTTAATTTCACTTGTAATTTTACCGCCTTTTTCATCGCGTTTTTATTTAAAAACACACCAAGCTTTTTTTGCAAACGGTGCGAAGCAAGTGGTCACCGAGCACAGTGCTCGAATGGACCCTTTTTAGGTGGTCGGCCTAACCATCGTTCGATTCGGGTGCATCTCCGTGACTCTTTTGGCAGCGCTTCCGGTTTCGTTGGTACCGGTGTTAACGACTTTAGAAAGCGAACACGCGCAGCAAAAGTCACGGAGGCGGATCTCTGAAAAAGGAATCGCGTCCCAGGCAAAACCGAAGTTCGGGCCTGACGCGTTGGCAACGACTTAATTGAAACTTACGTCACGATTCGTACAGTGTTCCCTCGAAGGATCAGTCGACGGAAGACTGGTTCGACTCGGAAATCCAATAACAATCACTCCGTCACCGTCATTATCTAATCGATTAAAAGTCACTTCCTCACCTTGGGACTCGTCTGCTCTTAACCCTCTATCGCATAATTTTATTCCGTCATCCTTCGACGGAACACATTACTTCTTAGAAGGTAATTTATGTTCGTTAATTAATGCTCAAGCAAAATGATAAGTGGTCTGCACAGCTAGATGTCCCTGCAAAAGGATACCATATGAGAATCCTTGTAAACTTTATAGATTGAAAGTTGGTGTTCAGAGCAATAGGCAGTAAAATAAATACCACCATCTCGAATAAAATACTTCCACGTACAAATACAAAAGTATCGGAACTTGTTTTTTATCGAATCCTCTCTTATATCACGCAACAGAGAGTCGAATGATTCCGGAGTGCTAATTAGTCCCTGCGCTAACAAACGTATGCAGACGCGCCGATAAGAGTCCCGATAGAAATTTCCTTTCTCGAGGAAGAGCGCGGATCCTTCGACGAAAAAGAAAGTGTTTCGGGTTCGCGGAATCTGAACCGTTTCGCGAGATGAGCCTAACCGCTCAAGGACGCTGAAAATCGAGAAAAACGATCGTCGAGAGGCCGTTCGAGTATACTCCGCGGACGTACTTACGTGATCCGTGGTGCAGTGATTTCGAGCGGGGGACACTTTCTGTGACAAGTATAGGAGTTCGTTGGCTGGGATCCGGTTCTCCGCTCGGTGTGCGTGCTTTCGCGAGAGACTTCGATGCCGGGGATGTGCAAAAGAAGGAACCTAGGACCGATTAAGCGTGCGACAGCGGCTCCGATGAAAAACGGGTCGGGAGTGTAGCGCGGTACGCGAGTGAGTGAGTTCTATGTAATATAAAAAAAAAAAAAAAAAGAAGGATACGCGACAGTGACGGGAGTGATCCTTTGGTGCGCTTTTATGGACTTGGACGGCGTCACCGCCACTGGATGTAACGCAAGTACCTATTTTTACCAACGAACCATCGACGGGCATTGCGTAAGTCCTGTTAGGAATATAAAAATATAGATGATTAAGGGGAGAGACGTTCGGTTCCTGGCGTCGTCATACCTACTGTAAATTATCGTCGTTGATTGCAAAAACTGACTCGTCGGGACGATTAATCGCGAAAAGGAACTGCTGCGTGCTGGGATTAAATATTTATGTTTCTAGAGACACATAAGGTGCCGAGCTTCCACGCGTTTCTCAAGTTTTCATGATATTATCGATGAATATGGGAGATATATTTACAGAAATTTTTCATAACTGTCCTGTAGAAATTATTTCAATGCGTATATATTCGCACATTTATAATTCTTTTGTCTGTATAACTACAGTCAGTCCCATTAGTACCTTCTATGTTAAAGAAATTTGTCTAAATTAAATGATAGGTTCGATGTTTTCAAGTAAATGTTTCCGAGTCCGCTTTAGAAAGGCACAGAATGAATTTCTACGCGCGATATTCAACTTGAGTTTAGCAAAAGATGAGACAGGTTTTAAGCCGTGTAGCGCTGAGTCGAATAGGTAGTTAAAGCGTTAAGAACTAGCATACGAGTGCGAACTCTTGGAAACGGTGCTGAATGTCATCGAAATTCATGGAAGAGGCCTATTCGTTGGAGCTTTCACGGAATTCATGGCGCGGTTGCATCTGGATGCGACGCGGGAAACTATTTTTACGGACGACGCCTTCGAAACGCCACCGAGAGAGTCCATTATCTTGCAAATGTATTCCGAATACATTATGCGATCGTTTGCTTCTGGCCCGTACGCCAGCGCGGCTCGCTAAAAAAATCGGTTACTGGAATACGTTTCCTGGAATTCCTCGACACGAATAGCACTCGCCAGAGATGAGTAAATTTCTTATCTACAGTCGGTCCCGTAAGTATTCATACCTTCCATATCTATTAAAGTGATAAAATATGTACGTAAATTGAGTTTACGCGTTCGTGTACTTACGGTGAAAAATTTATTTGGAAACATTAAACCTGTCGTTTAATTTAGATAAATTTCTTTCGTGGGACTGACTGCACGTAGGGACCTAATAGAGACCTAGGATGACTCGATTCGGCCAAAGAAAAGCAATTGATATTCAAATATCGATAAATACTTAATGGCGAAAAGCGTCTAAAATATCTCATTGTTCTCTAAAGTACGCGAATTAATGCGTATGGAAGTAGACGGCTAGTTCGTGCCGTAATGGAGATTCATAGTTAAATATAGAGTACACTTAACACTTCCCAGCTCGATGACGGTAGCATAGCCATGCATTGAAGTCACCCGCTCTTCCATTAGACTCGAAGCTATTTAATCGAATATCACGATATAATAACAGTAATTACAAATAAATCATTAAATCCTCTGTTATCAGAATCGACCCGGAGGGACGCGCGAATCATCTAAAAAGCTCACTGTTGAGTAACGGTATGACGAGTAAAATCGTTAAACAAATTAATAAGTAAACCGAGGAACTTTCGAAAGCGATCGTTTATTTTAGAGTAGAAATCTAACGCAACCTTTGGTCTATTGCGTTTGTTTGAACAGAGCAGCTATTACGCGTTTAGAGTTCGTTACCGCAAAATTCCCCGTGACGTAAGTCGACACTCGTTGATACTCTAATTTTCTACTTGTTCGAGCGTCGTGCCGAGTCGGTACTTAAAACGCAATATTCGCTATTACTTTCCAACGTTGGGTGGTTCTCGTGTCACGGATCGAAGCGGTGCACGATGCGGGATCGATAGCGAAAGGCATTGTCGAGGTCACGGTGCGCTGGTCTGTCATTTTCCCGGTTACGAATCGAAACGTTTGAAATTAGCGCGGTCGCGTGGGCAGACGAGACGATTGTGGGCCGACACCTTGCACAATCGGGTGCACTACGCGTGCTCCAGATACGAGGATCAATGGCGCCACGGTTTCCATCTTCCATTCGAATGAAATCCTGGTAGGACGCATAAATAAAGAATCAGCATGTTTATGGAGTTTGCGGAGAAATCATGGGAAAGACCCTGATTACTGAGATGGTAATAAAAATGTTTGAATCTCAATTGCTAAATTGCTGGTAGAGAGAAGAAATGTTGAATAGATTTAGGACGTATCTGATTAACCTTGAGACTAATAACAAATTAAATCCAGTTCTGAAATTAAATAGTATTAAATGTGAAGCTCGAAGGTGTACATCTTATGCTTCGAGGAGGAGTATGAGATCGGAATGAAACGAGGTTAGAGCGCAAAAGGAAAAATGTCTGGAATTTTTCGTCCATTACCTGTGACCCCGTTTGAACTTCGCGTTGACAGTCGTACATATTTGTTGCGTAACGATATGTGTATCGCACGCGAAGCACGGTTCAGACGCGTCCCAGCGGTCGCATCCGCCGACTGTCTCTGCTGGAAATAATTAATAAGCCTAACGTGGAGGGCTATCCTTGGCAGCGTTTAATTATTCGTCTTCCCAACGTGCTCGCATCCAAGAAACTGCGTGCCAATGTAATTCTATAACATTTGAAACCGAAATACAGTCTGTTACAAGCATTTCTTTAATTTTTCGGTAGAGTCACTTTTAGCGTTTCTCGAGGTACCGTAATCTTCGCTACGGGCTTGCAAAACAGTCGTCCTTTCGCGCTATTTTAATTGTTTTGGTATAGTATGCAAGCTTTCATTCGACATGTTTGTATTCCTCAGCTTCTGTTCTTTGCTTCAATCTTCCATTTTTTCTGTCGTATCGGATATATCGTATATTAGGTAATATTCTATTCGAAGAACGAGCTCGACGGTCGTTCAAGGTCGTTCAAGGTCAACCAAGGCCAGGTAGCAATACTTCAGTAGCCGTATCTGAAAGTAGCAGATTTAGAATAGATGCTTTCACTTTCAAAATTCATTCCTCTGTATCGTACAATCTTCAATAATTAAGGAACTGTAATTTGAGCCTACTTTGAACATGTCGATTCTCTGTCGCATGTCTTCGAGTCGTTACAGCTCGGTTGCCTCTCAAACCAATGACTCTTCTTCATTCATTCCTACGCGTGCAGGAAACGATTCAATCTCTACGGTTACGAAAAGCAGCGTTTCAACATCCTCTTAGGCATCGTTGCACGTCGCTTTAATTATTTCACCTAACGTCTTTATATAATAAAATTAATACTGACGCCTCCGGACTCCTCATAGTTATCCGACTATTTTTTTTTCCGTAGATATCACACCTGAAGTTAGTTAATCCACGGTTTAGAAATAAGCATCGGGTTACCTCGTCTGTGGATGGTCTGAAATCTCGGCCAGTCGTTCGTTCTCAAATGCATAGGATCTAATTCAATCCTCCGTTTTATGGTCGGCCATGAACTGTGAACAATGATGCGCGAGGGTTGGCCTAACGGATATTGTGGCCGTGGAGCGGGCGATTTTTGCCAGTCCACTCGAGGATGAAAAGCTTGAAAACAGGGGATCGCGTGGACTCTCCGTATAATCTCTGCATATTTATGAGTTTCGCAAGTAATATTTAACTTGGGCTCGATTCAATTATGCATCCTCGCGGCGGTTTCCTCGGCCCAATTGCATCTTAGCCGCTGTTTCTCTATTTACAAATGCAAGAGCACGCCTCGGATCTGTTCGGAGCGATTGCAACGACGGAGGCGTACACCTCGTTACTCCTGGAGGAGAGAAAAATCAATTGGAGCATTCCGATCTTCGTTCCTGGATTAAGTGTAGGAAACCCTGCAACCATGACCTTCGATAATCCTCGACTTTTCCACGTAGTCGACTCAAAGGATTTCAAACAGTACGATTCTTAGTTTGTTGGAGTTCTTAACATTGCGATTGGATAATTCGTTGTCTTCCTCTTGTATAATGGGTTTGTATTTAAGCATGCTAAGTGTGATTCTTTGTCTGAAGAGGATGTTGTCTTAACTAATGGCATGTTTGCATTTTCTTAACGATCAAAGACGCATTATATAAATATTCTCCTGTAGAAGGACAGTCTCGGAAAATGATCGACTCGGATGGTCGATGGATAAGTAAAATTAACATAGAATATTCGTATGAGCACTCGATGAAATCAGAGAAGAATAGTTAATTGACATGCGATGGGAAGGTTGTACTAATAAACGAGCCTGCGGGGATATAATTGCGATTACAACTTATTGTTAGCCATAGTTATTGTGTTTCAACTTCAACCTACTTTTATTCGGATACGATCCGTATCTGTGAGGTTACTATCGAACGAATCCGCGTAAATGGAAAGGAACGCGTAGAAGCTTTCTAGAATTAGGATCTAAACTTGAGTACGGTATATTAAATAAATTCCTTTACTTACCGACACATCTACTAGAAAAACTATCAAAATAACGAAGGCGTATAGTGTACCCGTGCACTTGGTATCGACGCGAAATATGGCGTCTGTACGAGAAAAAGATAAATGAAGAAACGCGAAGGCATCGATCATTCCGTCCAACGTTAGCAATACTCTGTATTCTATATTACTGCTACTTTCTCGTTCCAATTTTACCCGCATTTCAGTCGTTGTCCTCGTCGTATCTAATTGTAAAAAAAGAAATCCCTTCTCGCCTCGGAGACGCCCATTAGCGTCGAAACGATTATCCCTCGGCTAATTAAATTACGCGTGGTTAAGGGGCCTGGTTATTGGGCCCCACGAAATCCCTGGCCCGCTACCGTATAATAAATACGAGCGTGCGTGCAGAGTGGTGAGTGCGCGAGATAGAATCCACGAGAGGACGACGATGATTAACCGGTCGATCGGTTAGACCGGTATCCACGTCAAGCAACGCGAAAGTGGCGAGGTGCGGTCGTCCATTGCCGATTATAGGCATCCTTCGTTCCTGAGACGCCACTCGCACCTTCTCGCTCCTTCCGTCGACGCTATCTACGAGAGAGAAAGGAGGAGAGAGTGTACATCTCAGGGGTGCACAACTTATTGTTACCTGAACTAACCGCGAATTAACCGTGCCTACCCCCCTGGTGATCTCGTTGCTCGAATTGTAATCTTACATGTCGAATCTCAGGTTTCTTAGCGATGAGCAGTGACTGCTTCTAGGTTGGAGTGTGTCTTACTAATTAAAAGAGAAATGGAAGTTCCTTTTATGGTCTATATCCTTGACCAGTTCTTGCATTACATTCTTCAATTAAGGAGAGTTTGATCCATGTCAACGAGTTCATTGGCGAGGTGCTCCAGTAGATCTTGACTCGGAGAGTACTTCAATTCCGATCAATGATCAACCTTTAACTCTCCTCGGCCATCTGGCAGTCATTCTATGTCTCAAAGAGGTCAACGCTAGGCCTTCTATCGTTTTACGTCACACATCAAATAGAAGGTAACACCTGCAAGTAGGCGCCGACGGGAATCGAAGGGTTATGCTACAGTTTTTAAGACTCGAATTCCTTTAACAAAAGATAACATCGATGTCCTTTGGACAACTCGTACGACTACGAGGCAACTCGGTCACTTTCACTTGGGTTCGTTAAAATCCTCGTAACAGGTTTTTTACTGTGCTTCCCACGCGTATATTTATAGCATGGACTACATGCAATTGCCTTATTTAATTTATTACATTTTTCTTTATACGATACTTTCCGATACAATTTCTTGCTTGAAAGAAAATGCAATTTAGATTCTTCGCTATTTACAAAAGCGTGTCAGGTAATTGTTTATTAACGATCAGGCCAGTTTTGTCCTCCACGATGCGTGGCACGTACTCGAAAAGATTAAGAACCACTGTCCCAATGTGCACGCGTGAAAGAGCGTGCGCGCAAACTCCGTTCTTTCTCCGGTCATCTCCAAGTTTTCCCTCCAAGAAATTTTTCTGGTCACGAATGAGTACACCTCGCGACCTTCTGCAGCGCATGCCCGCAGGTATCATTCTGGACGGGGAAGGCGAGGAACGTTCGTGTACATTAGACCGCAACGTCTGGATCGAATCGTTAATTTTCAAAGTATTCGCCTTGTAATTTATGGCGCCCTTCCGTCGGACCTCTCGCGGATGTTCCCGCGAGAAGTTTATAAATGATTCCTGGACGGAAACGCGCGAAATTCTTATCTAGACAACGCTTTCGCGCCACAGAACGAAAGAAACACGACTCGTCGAGTAGAAATTTAAATTCGCAATACGAAGGGAAATATTTCACGCTGACCGAGCAAAAACGTATGAATGCAATTTAAAATTTTTACGATTTCGAATATTTTACGAGGAATATATATAATTCGTACGTTGCGTTTAAGAAGTTTATACAAAATTTTGAAAACAGTCATTTGATATCGTGGTTTAACATTGACTAACAAACAAATTTATACTTTTGCAACGTCACGTGCAAGTCCATTCCTACTTTGTCGTTCGACGAAAATTTCTATCAAGGAAAATGTATAATTCTCGTTACGAGTTCCTCGAATACTATACCTATGTCGAGGATGACTCCATTCGGAAGCGTTCTATGTTTAGAAACGATTCGACCGAAGCTACCGAGCCGTTCGAGCGTCAACAGTAAAAAAAAATAAGAAACAAATTCCCTCGGGACTCGGTGCATTTTATTGTACGCAGGGGCACCGCAGCATCGGCCATTAACATAGAAGTCAGACGGTAAAGCTGTCCCAGTTTGAGTGGTCGTACGTATTCCAACGCGTTTACTGCTCCTCGGGAACCCTCGATTTCGTTCGTGGCTTCTACGATCTCATTCCAGGAATATCGTTTTGCTGGTTGTTTAATTAACCGCATTAGAGCAAGGAAAGCCATGGGAGAAGAAGAGAAACGACCGGGCTGGTATCCCGTGCTACTCGCTGGATAGTACCCAGTGGATACATTTTCCTTCGTGGTCTCTGTGTCCCCCCCTCGGCCCGCCTCTTCGTCGAGTATTCTCCAGGCTTGTGTATCGCTGCTCCTCGGAAGCAGAATATTCTTCGACCTTTCGCGGCCACCGAGTGCAGGCGCCATTACTCGCCTCCTGGTCTCCCTCCTCTTCTTCTTCTACTTCTTTGCCTTTTCCTCATCCCTCCGTCGTCCTCTTCTTCTACTTCTACTTCTTGGTCTTTTGCTCATCCGCTGTTTTCTTCTTCTTCTTCTTCTTCTTCTTCTTCTACTTCTACGACTACTCGCGCCGCTTCTCCTGCTTATCTTGGCCGTCTCTACGAGTCAAGGACCGTTTCCAAGGAGGTCGCTCCTTTTAACCGGGCGTGTAGCTACACGTTTTCCTTTGTCTCCGGGAATCGCTTTCGTATTATGCCTGTTACGTGGCCACGACGTTTCCCTCGTCGTGATTCCCTGGCTGCTTTCGCTCCGAGCAGACGGACCTCTCGTTCCGAACACTTCCGCCCGATGGCTGTCTCGTTTCAGATCCTTTTGCATTTAGTTCCCTGGTATTTCCGTCTCTAGCTTCGCTTCAGCGATAATAAATAGCTCGATCATCGGTTAATATTAAAAACCAATGAAGATAACGTAACGCGAGCATATTATCGACCATAATTGCGCGACGTTCTTTTTACCCGTATCTCTGCTCATTTAAATCGCTCCCGCAAAAAGTCAGCGAACTATAAACCCCGTCGATCGTGTATCTGCCTCTAATGACTCCCGAGCACTCCGCCTCTTTACCTCGTACCTGAATTTCAGCAAACGGCTGGTCGTTATAGTATTCAGTAAGTTTTTGCGCGCCATCATCGTCGAACAAAAGAGAAGCAACAGGAGGATGATGGTTCGGCAGCCGATCGCTACCACGGGATCGCGTTCCATATTCTTTCGACGCGTTGCTCTTTTAGATCATGGTAGCGATCGTTCGATGCTGAACAACTCCACGGGTCAGGATGTCACGGTCGTTTGCTTCGCAAAAGGGAGATATCGTCACGTATCTCCGAGCAAAGTGGTTCGTAATCGAGATACACCTGTACAGAATCGACGGACGGTTAATAGTAGGAGCGAATTAATAATATCGATCCACCGTGTTTCCTCCTCGTCTTCTTCGAAAGGATCTTCCTCGAAACGAAACGCGAACGTCAAACCTTTCTCGGTTGATGGCCGATCGCACGAACGGAACTGTCACTTTTGCTTTTCTCGTGGAAACTCGTTTATCAGGGTTTCTTTTCAGCTCGGTGAAGCGTCCCGACGAGTTGTTGATCGCGGTTGATTGTAATCGCGTTCTAATCGCGTTTACCTCAGCTTTTATTTACCGAAGACACTTCCCTCTGTTTCTTGCCCTATGTCTCGTGCAGAATAAAGTGCCGATGCTATTTATTCCAACGATTTATCTTGGCATTGATCTTTCTGCGACTCGTACGACTGTTTCGCTACCCGTTACCCGTGTTCATTTTTTATTCGTCTTTATAGGCACAATTAATTTACCTGAAATCTCGTATTTCACTCTTCTCGTAAATTACGAGTCACTCTGTAAATAACGACGAAGAGTTCCTCGTACTTTAATTGCGATACGATGATTCGCGTTTGCACATCGTAAAAATGAATCCTCTCGAGCAATTCTTTTAAACGCGCATATCGAAATTTGCATACAAATAATAGGTTTCCGTGGTGCAAGCGTACTCAGCGCACGACTAATTTCTAGCACGACGTTTGCCTAACTGTAAACTCGTGTATATACCGAGCGTCGGCGGATTCGCGGTAACCTGTTATTCGAATTCCGTTTGCCGAACCTTCGGATGCGATTATCGTTAGGATGGAACGCCGTCACCTCGCGGAAGGAAAACTCGCGAGTGGAAAACGGAATTGCGGACGCGATTACCGCTCCGTACAAGGAGAGTCTCGGTTTGTACCGTTGCGATGACGAATTAAACGCGTCTTCGCGTGGCTAGCCTGTAATAAAACTTGCGGAGCGTTGCGTAAAAGTTGCTGGCGAGGTGTCAGATGTATTACGTAAATCGTATTGCAAACGCAAACTCGGAGGCATCGTGGCAAGGACGCGAATCTCTGTTTACAGAGCTGTTTGCAGAGCCTACCGGCGCGGTTGGGGCGCCTAATCCCCTGAGAACCAGAAACGGGTAACGTTTGCGTCCTGGATAACGAACGAAGCTAACATTAATCCTCTATGGACCAAATTTTTCTTCTTCTCCAAACGACTCGCAAGAGCAAATTCGTCACGGTATTTATCGCCGCAACCTTATCAGAGTTCGCGAATATTATCCAGATTTATATTCGTTAAAAAATCCCAGCAAAAAATCCACGCGACGGCCAACGTGCAAAACCGTCCGATTCGTTGGTAATCGGACACAGGGTAATCAAAGTTCGTCGAAGTAAGAATTCTGCTGGGATTCTGGTTGCGCCGGTTGCCGGAAGACGTTAGCAGAAGCTGCGATCATCCGCGGAAAGGAACTCGGAAACGCTCGAGCCGTATCTATTTATACCGCGATAAATTGTTTACGATAAAGCATAAACGATCGTGATAAATACCCCGGGGATGTTGCTGGCCGCGAGGTAGCTCGGTTCGCGGAGTCTCGATGCAATTTCCGCTAATAATGTTTTCTTATGCGTCGTCTGGCGCGTCGACGCTGTGGATATTCCCCTGGCTGATCGACCTTCCACCCCTGAACGGTTACGATGCAATTATTCGAGCCTCGGAGCCGGCAGGTGTCATGGGTCGCTGGTGCAAATTACTTTTCGAGTCCCTTCCGCGGTTCCGTTACGCGCGCTGACACGTACGACGTCGACGCGAAGCTGTCATTACAGAGACGATTTTATTATTTCATTGAGCGAGCGCCCGGTGACTGCGATAATGAGAGTCATTATACCCCGGTACGTAGAGTTTCCTTCCGTCGCCTTCTTCGTTCGTCGCGAACAAAACGCGCGCGCTTTCGATTGATTTCTGTCGACCTTGGGGGTGTTAATACGTTTATCCTTCGTCCTCCCATCTTCTTCGAATTAGCGATAATCATCCTTAAGCAGAGTCATTCCATGTTGGAACTATTACTCGCGATGGAGGATTTCGATGAAATGACCACTTGATATTAGGCGGCGAGCATTCTTGAAAATTTCTGTTAGGATTAAATATTACTATTCACGAATTTTATTAAAATTTGTTCCTTCGGTGCTTGACATTCGGAATTAATTTTTGTTTGTTCGTCGGTGAACCAAAATTGGTCCTAATTTCACGCGGACTGCATCGTATTTAAATTTCAACAGAGTCCACGACATCGATCGTAGGAAGTAACCGGTCTGGGATGACCCCATAGAGACCAGAACTTGGCACCGCGAGCAGAGGTCGAGTCCAGTTTCTGGTAGAACATCCTCGAGGAGGGTACGAAGGATTTTGCGTTCGATCACACTGGAAATTACAGGTTGCTTCTGCACCTGTGCTATAAATGGCGCGATTAGTCGATGACGACACGTTACACGAGCAACATGAGTTAAAGGGGAGCAGTCAAGGTCGCGCGTATTCTAGAACACCTAAAACCTCGACACCGAAGACCGGTGGCTCGTGTCGTTTAATATTCTGTCATCAGGCCTTTCTAGATATTTATTATGGATCAATTAGCCCGTTTCACATTATAATCGGAGCTGAAGTACGACCTAAAGTTTCATGAAGCGATGTATTTAAATCGGAGCAGTGTTTCTCAATCCACTTGTGGAACACCTCTGTAAGGGAACGTTCGCGACGGATCCTCCAGAACGGAATTAAATTATCAATTGAAAGTTGTATATCTATGGCTCGTAAAAGTAAAAATTACATTATGGAAATTTCATTTTTCGATACGAACAGCTGCCAACTCGAAGGCTTATAATTTAAGTCTTCCTTAGTCGTTTAGTTAAATCAATTACCATAAATAGCGCTCGAACCGAGTCATGGTGCACGTTACGTACCCGTAGGTCTCGCGGTAACGGCGCCAGTGGAGTGCAAAGGGTTAATTCGACGGCGCTGATCGGCGAAGCTTAATTCAACGTTAAAAGCTTGTTTTCCAACGGGCGTGGAGACCAAGCCAACCGATAGCAGATAGCTGGGGATAATTCCCGTTTATCCGGCAATCCATTTCCCGTTCCAACGAGGTGCGCTTTGCAACGAAAAACGATAAAAAAAGAAATAAAGAAAAAAAGAAATCAACCAGCGGCGCGAGAAACGTTAGAACGGTGAATTTTCGCAACGATCAATTTGTTCGCTTAACAATCGGCAACACGTGTTAGACGGCGATCAGGAAAATTGCTGTAATTTACCGTTTTGCAGTAGTCATCCAGGCGTGCGTACGCGGTTCTTCAAAACCGATAATAACGCCGCCGTTTCTGCGTCGAGACGTGTATCCTAAGTGGTCCATCGAGCAACGACGCGAGTTATTATCTGGCACTTTGTTTCGCGGTATGGTCGTTGCTCGCTTACGATTTCAATTCTCTGATTCCATGGTTATCTAGAAGTCGAAGACATTGTCTCATAGAACAAACGATTCTCTTTCGGATGATGTATGATTAGAATGTGCAAGAATCTACAAAATGCACACGGTATAATATAAAAAAAAATATGGAAAGTAAAGTTCGTATTATATTTGCAGAGTAAAGTAAATTCCTATTTACGTAGGTTTAATTTTTGTAGGTAGATTCGCAAAGATTTTATTTCACATAAACGTTCGCAGTCTGTTTATTACGTTTCGTATCGAATAATATTCCTTTGCGCGTGCCGTTTTGAATTCGAATCCCGATATAAACGGCCACGGGATATCTAGCAACTAGGAATTCTCCTTCTCCTCGCGTAGATCTCGTGCAGTCGATAATTCATCGCCCGTTACCGTTACAATAAAACTCGCGTGCTCGTTACGCGGTAATGAAACTCGCTGCGCCTATTATGCGAATAACCGGTGACACGTTTACCGAGTGCGCGCCGTAAGCAGCCCGGAGAGTTCAATGCTTGCAACAGACAGCGCGTGCAATGTCGGAGCCCATTACGAACGTGTCACCGGTCTTTCCATATTTAGGGAAAGCATCCGTTAAGTCATTGCGCGCGTAGACGTGGAAAAATCCTCGTCAGAGGGGAAAACGAGAAGAAAGGAAACTCGATCCTCGGGAACGATCGCCTCGTGCAACGTCGGATCAAGGTTTCGCAAGCCCCTGGACGTTACAGTAATATCTTCGAAGAGGAAGAAACTTGGAGAGAAATTCAATTTATTTTCAACTTTTGTAGGAAAATATTTTTAATAACTACATCATTCGAGATATATTTCGAGATATCCTATATTCACTTAAACAAGACGCTCTGAAAAGGTTGCCAAACAAAATGGTGCCTATGCAATTCGATAAATATATATCAAAATTCAAACGTGCCTTTGAATTTTTCTTAAAAATTGCCGCGAACTTCCTGGACAACCCAATGTGCCTAAAGTGTTTCGTCAGGGTGCTGCAAAGAATAGCAAGATCTTCGTGTAAGATTCAAAACTTCGAACTTCGATCTTTACTTTATCCTACGCGGTTTTTGTCACAAAGATTCCCACGGAGTAACTGGAACACCATACCGTTACCGCGATCTTGCGTGCGTGGGAAAAAATCGCGCGCGATTCACGCGAGAAAATCGTTACGTTCAATATGGCAGATAGCGCGATCGTCGGGCGGTCGCAGCGGCAATAAACTGGACACCAGAGGGGGAAGAATGATCGTTAACGATACGATTCGATCATCGAGTATTACCCGGGACGTCTCTATCCGCGGGAGCGACTCCGCTGGAATTTCGTCGTGGCTCTTCAAACTATTCAACGACGATAATAATTGGTGGTTTTACGCCGCTTGGGTAATTAACGTTACGCGACGTCGTCTATCGCTGCGCTGCTATCACGCCTGATAAGTTTGAGGATTACGAGCCGGCGCTCCGTCGTTTCCCCATGGGGGTCGTAGCGTCGAGCAATCTAATCGAAACAAAATAACAATTTCTTATCCGTATACCTCTCGTTGCACAATTATTTTATATACCCGCCGTTAAATTACCCTCGGTGTTAATAATGAAATTGGAGAGGTACGATTCGGAAACCGATACGCGTTGGGTAACGTTCTTCCACCGGCTCGATAGGAATCTTACTATCCCGAGGGAATCAGAGTGTGAAATTCTCCTCTCTTCATGAATTAACATCGCGGATGAAAATGGCGATGCACGCGTACGAACCGGGGACGGGTAGAATTTTACTCCAGTTACGTGCTCGAGCTGGAAAAATTGATATTCGTGCAAAATATGACCCGTTGGTTTTGAACGAAATAGGTCGTGCATCTCCCACGTTGGACGGTTTCTCATCTTTGATACAAAATAAGCAGTTACAATCGACCCGATGTTCTACATAGCACACCACGTTACTCGAGGAATTCCCATGGGGTATTACAGTTAACGACGACGGTTTATGATTCCATCGAGTCACCATCGAAGCTCGTCCGTTCCCGATCGAGGTCAAAGACATGGAACCTTGGCTCTCGTTCGCCGAGACGTCTTCGCGTCCTGCGCATGCCATCTGGATTTTCCTCGATCATCTCCTGTCCCACGCGCGAATCCGTGGATTTCTTTCGATTCGCCGACGCACTTATTCACCGAGCGTCGTCGCCTTGCCGTTCTAAACATGGTGTTTCGCGTCGTACGCGCGTCGTTTGCTCGGTGACGCGTTACACCATCGCGGGAGCCCGAGAGAAAATGGCACTTGCACACCTGAACCAAACAGGAAATCGAATGGTAAACGTAATCGAATGTAATTAAATTAACCCCTTGCCGTACTTTCACGCGTCAGGCTCGTGGTATAAATTTTTTACCAAACATGTTTATCAGAAGTCGGACTCAACGTGTTATCGATGAGGCAATCGCTAGCCAGGATCACTTCGTCGTGCGATGGACCAAAGGCGATAGGTCAGATGTTCGAGGAACAAGAACAGAGTAATTGTTCTCCGAGTTGAACGCACCCTGGAGAATTTCGATCGCTTCGGGACGATCGTGCGACGGAACCGTTCGTTTCATTCGGATGATGCCCGCGTTACGACGGACCTTTACTGTTAGGCTTTGCAACGCTGTTGCTATTTTACGATGCGGAGCATCTCTTCCACTGGATCGTAATACCGCGGGCCCCACGCAAAATCTGAGGGGAACGTAACGGTATACACCGAGCGCGTACGCGAACTCCTGTTTGGCGGCCACGACGATCCGCGCTGGATTTATTTACGCTGATGCGCGCTAGATCGGATGTAGTAAAGCGTTGTTCCCGTGTAACAGACTGTAGCGATTTATCTAAGACGGTGTACAGTTTCACGGCCATTTTCTGCCGCTGGGAATATGTACCTTTTACTGTACGTGAATTTTCTTCCACTTGTTCTCTTGGTTACTTTATAGAAATATTTCGCAATCTCCGGACGCATCCAACGACGTTTCGCGATTCACGCACCTGTCCACTTTGCGTTGAGAGTACGCAGCGAAGTTATTCAAACTTCGCGGCCTTGAGCGTCCCTCGCGGAGGAACCATAATCGATTCGACGCGCGAACACGAAGACGATGTTTCGCACGCGATGCAAGCAACGACTCGTTTTCGGGCAACGAGTGTACAGGAGAGCGATCAACGTTCTGTGACCGAGGCTGCCCATAGAATTAATTTGCTTGGTGCAACGCGGAGATAAATGTTTCATTAGCATTTCGTCGGTGACGCAAACCTCGTTAAACAATGGTTGGCAGGTTTCGGTTCGCGATCGTTCTCCACGTTTCTGTTAGGCTTCGTTGGTAATTTTTTTTTTTCTCCGAAGAGGAAACATTTGGAAAAAATATTTCAACTTCAGAGGAGAATAATTTACAGGTGATTGTATTCCGAAATGGGAGACTCTTATTTTTTTCTTTCTTTTAAACAAGTTTCCAGGTCTAGAAAGTTCTGAATTATATAGTCGCGTGTAGGAAGAAATGAATTTTGAAATTGAGAGCGACAGTTGAGCGACAGACGCGAGCGAGACAATAAAGATGACGAATCCAACGCATCCAATTTACCTACTTGTCGAGTTCACTGAAAATCATGCAAAAAAATGTCAAGCTATACGAGGAACAAAGAATGAGATACTCAACGTTTCGTTATGGGTCAAATGCCACCCTGGTACCGTCGTCGTGTAGTTTATGCCATTTTAAGCTACCTGTGCTCACGCCACAGTCCGTTCGCCACCAATCTCCCAGTCTACGGTTCACCAGTTACCAATAGAGATTCGATTGTTCTGCTAAACAATAAAAAATGGAGCAAGTTTCCAGCAACCTTTCAAACAATCGTCCGTAATAGCTCGATAAAATTCAGAAAAAACGCTCTAGTTTTTCCCCGTCGTCTAATTATACTTACATTTAGGCGGAAAAGCCGGAATTAATTTGATGATCGAGCATGAGCGATGAGAGGCCCACGCGCGTTACGCCAGTTTCGTTTGTACTACGTTAACCCAAAGAACTTTCACTTCGCAACGGAATAATTCTGTCTCGCCTCGCTCGCCGCTCTCTCGTTACCTGATGGTGGGCGTAAGTTTCAGTCCCGAATCCACTCTCGTTGGCTTTTATACTTTGTTGATTCACGCCGGATGTTGCCACAGCCGTGTACCGATGGACGTCGGATCGTGCTCGGAATAGGAACTTCCCCGAAGCACTGCGAACTGCGAGACGAGTCCAACGAACGCTCATCCTTAAGACTTCCTCCTTCTTTTAATACATAGAAAACACTTGTTCGACGTTCCAAGTTTGCAAGACGAACCTATGCGAGCCGTTCACGTACGAATATGGCCAGATGGTTCGTTGGAGAAATTTTTACTTGATCTGAAAATGTTCTGATAGCTGTAACAGATCAATAGGCTGTTCATATCTATCGAAAGGCTTCCAAGGATATGAAAATGACGCGGTTATTCCAAGCTCAGGATGTCGACCTGAGCTTCCTCCATGCTCGAGCATCGTTATGAAATGACGTTAATTAGTGCAAAGCGACTGGCACCACGGGAATGGAAGCAATTCGCGCAGAGGCACCGCAAATTACACGAATTACCGCGGCGATTATGTCAAATCTTAGCAGATGTCAGGGTCATTGCTTCGAAGGTATGATTACACGGTTGTTAGACAACAGGAAATCGAGGAAATCGAGTGCGATAGGATTACCTTGGTGTTTGATGGTTACAGAGAGGGATAATTATTCAATTAAAACTGTCCTCGTGAAAAATATATCCATCCGAAAGAGTTTAGGAGTTGAGATTTTATTTCTGTAAAGACAGTCTCCATCCACTCTCTCGGCGAGCACGATTAAAATAGCAGCCTCCTTTCACGCGATTCGAAATGTCATTTCATCTGCAAAATCAACCCAACGCTTATTTTATTATTCAGGTAAAATTTCTGGTTTCCTCGTGCGCGAAGGTCGTCGATTGGATCAATGTGTGGGATATATGGCAAAATTTCAATGAATTTAATATATGCAACGACTGCATTTCTCCTTCGTTCATGCTAATCAAGCTTGTTCGTTTCATCAACGGATACGTGTGCTTGGAGAGAGAAAGCTCCAACGACGCGCAATTTTTACCGTTAAAATAGCACAGCCATTAATAAATATTCATACGCGGTTGCAGGTGTGAGTTCATCTTCGTATCCCCGCGGTCTCGTCGATGAGAGGGCGACCAACGTAATAATTAAGGCTCTATTTCAAGCTCGACGTCTCTCATTAAACGTCTAACTGTATCTTCTCTTCAACCATCGAAATTTACTATCTTTCAAGAAAAGTTGCTTGCTGTCGAACACTGGTCGAACTGCTTACGGTTTCGAGACTCCATCTCTCGAACGCGGAAACATTAAACTTTCTTAATAATAGCATTCTTGAACTTAGTTTTGTCGAATGAATCTCGGGGAACAATCCAAAACCAATCGGTTAAATAAAAATGTCAAGGTTACTTCGAATCCTTTTACGGATCGGGACGCGTGGGACGTCCCCTTTCCTTTGACAAGGAAAAATAGTAGAAGTTGTCGAGACAAGATGTACCAAATAACATCTAAACACTTTCACGGCGCCGCTCCGGCAACGCAAGCTTCCATAAACTGAGAAGAACGTGGGCGACGCGATAGAGAAGAAATCCGTGGATCTAGAACAGTGTTTCTCAAACTGCGATCACACAAGCTAAGCCAATTTTCGTCATATTAATTCGTCTACGTTAAAAATTTCAAGTTAAAAAACTCCCCAGCACTCCACTTCGCGATGAGTTTGAGAAACACTGATTTGGAGTGTCTATCCTACGATCCAGGATCGTTATCCTTGATGCAGACGTCTAGCGCAAGATAATTAAATCGATCGGTTAAGTCATCGGCAATGTCCGCGACCACGTTCGCCGTATGACGAAATCGCGATTCGATTATCGCTGGATATATATGGAGGGAAATCTGGGTAGGAAGTCGAGCGACGGATTCTTATTTTTTGGGTCCTTTTGATCGAGGTCCTCTCGAGGTCCTGCGTTCGATCGAACAGCGATTCGAGAACGAGAGAAAGGACGATCGAGAGAATTGGAAGGAAGTAGGCCATGGAAAATCACTTTGGCGAATTTTGCATTAACCCGTTCTATCTTCTCGATGGGTTTCGCAACTTGCCGCGTGGGAGTCTCTCGTTGCTGCTACTGGGAGAATATATACACGCGCGTGTGACGTGTGTGCGACGCCGACTAATTGATAGGTTTTGTCATCGTTTCCTTCTGTTTGCGTACCGGATGATATCATTGACACGGTAACACATTTCTCGCAGATACCCTTACCGAGCGACGCGACAATGTTGCGAGCGCTATTTGCATAAATGCGCGTCGAATGGGGGTGACATCGAGTTAGGTGTAAAGCGTATCTCTGCGAACGAGGGACAGGTGAAGCATAGGTACTTTTTATGCCGCGGTAATTGAGCGTTAATTAACTCCGTGCTACTACAATTTTTGTTATTGAAATATCACCTGCGTATTACTGGTACCAAGTGGCGATCGCTTCCGCGAGCGTGGGTCGCACGAAGTTGCGGAAATGCCACGGTATCGGTGCATCTGAAATTCGTCGGCGGGGCGGCCAATTTCCGTAACGAAAATGCAATTCCCAAGGACGGGGCAGGTCTAGTCCGTTCGCCAGCTGTTCAGCTGGTATAGTTCGTTGCTCACGAGTTGGCGAGGTAGTTCGATCGGCTGTCGAATTTTCGGTATTGGTCGAGGCAAAAGCTACCGCGTGACTTCCGGTTTCCTCTGTCCTCTCAGTCTCCTCTAGTTTTGGGTACCCTCGCCAACTATCCAGCAACCGACGATACTTGCCGAGGAATTACGGATACGAGAAGGAACTGTAGGACGGTCCTAGCTGTTGCGGGGGGAGGGTGGAGGGGGGGGGGGAGGTAGAAGAGCCACAGGTGCATCGCACTCGCACGCCCTCCTTTATTACGTTCCTCTGCATCTCCCGTCTTTCTCTTTTCCGTCCCTCTCGCTCGCTCCTCGACCCTATGCTCGTTAGCGACGGCCTCAACACGCCTTCGGTATCATTCGAAACATTAACCGAATGTAAATTCAACTTACGCTCGGTGCTTCATTCGCGACACATAGGTTATCGTCGACTCCATCGAAAATTCGTGTAGAATAAAAAGATTTCCAAATTTCATTCGCGACAACTCCTTCTATGGTACGGCTGTAAAGTACACGTTAAGCGAGAAATCGTGCATTATACGGTCAGCCTCCGACACAGCTCCCCCTTTGACGAGGATAAAACGGAGCAGAGGCAAAGAGTACGCATAGTCAACGAGGATGATTTCTCAGTCAGCAACTGTCCACGCGAGTCCAGCGCAGAGATACATATAATATCTTCGAGTCCTTGCGGGATGACAATTCCTTTCTGGGAGAGACTTCCCGAGTCACCGCGTCTACAACAAATCTTTACGAAGATCAAGGCTGAATCGCTTGAAAACTCGCAAGGCCTCGAATCCCCATCGCTACTCATGGACATGCTCTTTCCTTCTCCCCTTCCCCACGTTCCACCTCTTTTCACTAGTTACTTCGTTTTTGTCTCCTCGGACTCGTTGCTCTTCTCCCGCCAGCACTCGATCCCTCTTCGGTGTTTTCCTCCGCGATCCTCGTTTTTCCTACCTTCGTATCCTTCTCCAGGGCCTTTTTCCTCGTTGTTTTTCTCGTCCTTCTGCGTTCCACTTGCTCGTTCCCCTAATTGTCCTCCTCTTTTTCCCTTCGACGTTCCATCGAGCTTCCCTTCGCCTCGGGTTCGTTCTCCGACGAACCCGACCGTTCTTCTTGCTCCTTCCTTCTTACCGGATACCTCCTCCACCATTCAATGATAGATAATGAATAAAACCGACGCGTAGCAATTTATTTGCGACGGAAAGTGATTTGTAAAACGACAACTCCTAAGCCGAGAAAACCGTGAACATCGTGCTGTTCAGAATGACGTTGTGTGACCCTTCCTGCCTAGGTCGCATGGGTGCGTCCATTCGCCGTATGTAAAGGCGTCTTCCGCGAATCGCGTGCGCTCGTGGCCCCTGAAAATCGTGCTTCCGGTGTCGTCCACATTCGCAAGGAATTCCTCCGCTGGAAAAGACGCAGTTTCCTCGATCCTTTAGAAATTAAATACACCTTATCTTCCTTCTTCGCTGAATCCATAAACCACTCGCCTGCTCCATTAGATCTAATTTCTTTTGCCCTCCTGCAATCATCTTAACAAAAAAATAAACCACCACCGATTATTATACAAGAGAAAATACCGGATCTCTACTCATTTTCTCTGCCTCCAGAGCCGACAGTTTCGCGTTATGCAACGCATAGCCCGAGCCGTCGTTTCCTACGACCAGGTTCTTGAATATCAAAACACCGCGTAACCAGGAAATTGGGTTTGTAGGGCCCAGGGCTAAGGTAAGCCGATACGGTTAGGGTTTGTTTGTGTAGGGGTTCGTGGATGCCGACGTGCCACCGGTATGTCAGTCGAACAGGTGTTCTCGCGTCGGTTCCCTTGTTTCGTTCGGCAAAAACGGACGCGTGGTTTCTTGCTGCTCCGACTCGCTACTCTTTTCACCTATTCGCCGTCGAGGAAGTCCGTTGTTTTCGTCGACGATGCTCCTAGGAACTCGTCCAACGTTTTCCTGGGACGTCGCGCACGAGTGATTCTAAAAATCTTGTTTGCTCTCGCGCGAAGGGCGATCGCTCGAGCGAGACCGTCGTATGATGGATGATGACGTAATTGAACGAACGTAATTCAGGAAACCGTCGAAAGAACGACGGGCGTGTTGGGCACCGCGCAAGTGTCGTAACGATAATCGAATTCCATCGCGCGCTTTTTGCCAATCGACAATTTTATCGTCGCGTGAATCTAACCGAGCGCTTCTCTCTGTTGCAGCCAAGATGAAACATCTTTGGCCGTTGGTGGCGTGGATACTTCTATCTCTGTGTCCAGTGAGTACTCGTCGTCTGTATCTGATCTAAAATTAAATATTTAATATATAAAATTAAATACATACGTAATATTTGTAGCTTCCGAAAGATTGTCGCATCTGTCATCAGCTTGTTGCCAACGTTTCGCAAACGTTGCTAACAGTACCAGAGCTGAGAGTGTCGGAGCTATCGATAATCCTTACTTTTATTTTGTAACAACTAATCAGAAAACAACGCGATATCAATTACATAGCGATAAGGATTAACGTCTGGGATCCTTGAATAATAACATTTCCAATGTGTTATCCAGGCCGAATCACTCAGGGGACTCGGCCGTGGATCGAGGAGAGAAGTGTTCTTTCTGAACCTCGAAGACGGCTACTTCGGCTGCCAGGTGAACGAGTCGACGGACGTTCTGCAGCTCTTGGAGCTGTCCAAGCTGTGTGATGGCAACGTCGACTGTTTCCAGGGCACGGACGAGCAACGCGACAAATTGAAGTGCACAGGTGAGTCTCGGAAACGATCTGGTGCACAGGAGAGGCTCGTACGGAAGAGTGCGTCGTCGTGCGACCACCGAGGAAGGGAACAAGCGCGTATCGTCGTTGTGCGACTCGGTTTTGCTACCGTTACTATCTTCGTAGCTTCTTTTCTCGTCATTCCTTTGTTCAAATCATCGTTTCACGACGTAAAGTTCTACAAATTCTAGACAAATTTCCAAATGCATTTTTCAGATCGCGTTAATCGATAAATCGTAATCTATTATTGAAATATTTAATATAAAATAGGCGTACAACGAGTTGCTATTATACATAGTTACCTTCCGGTCCTTTCCGGCCAGTAATTTTTTTACGGTTGTAATCAACACTCGACGGCCTACCGTACTAGGAAGAAATTAATTGCATATCTTTGCATATTTTAGGTGCAGACACGGCGTTGCTCTAAAAACTTAACGTTAATTACTTCAAACTAAAACTACGAAGTACGAAACGCGTATTGCGGTACCGAGCGTAATTGCGTTTCTGAACCTTCGTTCTTCGAACGTGATCGATCTCCACCATTGATTTTCATTCACTTCCCATCGTTGCTCGCGCTCCCGCGTAATCGAAGGTTCCTCGTCTCATTACCCAGACGATGAGAACGTTGCGCAATCGCTGGGAAACGAATTACTCATCGTAATCGACAGTTTTTAAACTCGCGCGTTGCGTAGTGGTCTCTTCCCTCGATGAGTCAGGAATTTATCGTTAGATCAATGAATATGCGGTGCAACGTGTTGATTTTTTCAATTCAGGGAAGACACCTTCCTTCTCTTGTAGCGATACGTGAGAATAATCCTTCATTTTTATCAGAGATTAATGTACTCCTAGTTAGGTTCTATGCTCATTAATTACCAAGCTAATGATTGTTCCCTTATTTTTTTTTTTGTTAATCGCAGATGACTGTACAAAAGAGGACGGGACCAGATGCTTCAACGGCGTTTGCTTGGATTCCGTTTGTCATTGCAACGACGGTTTTGGTGGTTGCAACTGTCAAGTGCCAGGTTGGTATCCTTTTTGCTATAACAAGTCGACAATTCAACCTTGTCGAAACTGGAAACGATTTGGTTTCTTCTTTTAATCACAGTGAACAAACAAATAATGAGTTACCGTTCATATCATCGTATCTTTACATCGATGCCTACAATTAATACTGTATGTCCTTCCACGTATCTTCTACATCTTCATACCACGTTAAGAATTCCTGGCCTTCTTCAAATCACTCGAGCAGTATATTTTTCTCACCAGAGAACGATATCATCGTGTTTCGTAATATTAACAAATTATAATACAATGGCAATGTTTAATTGCAATACCAACCAGATGCAATCGTTAAGGAAATTTATTTATATTATTCTCCGTGATATTTTCTATATTCTGAGGTCGATTTTTGATTAAATGATTGAAATTTGTTTAACGTACTTCGACCCATGTCGAGCGAGCATCTTTTAGTCGGTTCAGTGGATGCTACGTGCTCCCCCAAGACTCGAACCCTTCGTTCGACAACTTGAAGCGTCCTCGGATGTCATAAATTAATCGATGCGTGAAAAACAGCGAGTGTAAATAGAGGGAAGGCGCAAAAAAAAAAAAAACAATTAAGGAACAAGGGTGCCTCTGCATCCTCTTCTCGCGTGAGCCAGCATCGGCTAACGCCGGGTTCGGTAGCCGAATCACGGGGTTTTGAATTTCACACCGCTGGAGTGTGTCCCGAAGGTAGTTCACTGTATCGTTTCCACGATCGACCACACCTGTTCACGCTAATTCCTTGCTCGACAGCTACCGTTCGAATATTTTAGCCACGAACACCGTTACGTTTCGCGTCTGCCAAGTTGTCGCGACAATAAAACCTGGCTTGTCGAGCAATCTGTATATTTCTGTTGTCTGTACAATCGAAAAGAATGCAGCGCGATAGCTGCAGTTATTCGAGCATGTATAGTTGAAAAGCGAAAATGGTTTACAGATGAAAACGAGTGCAAGTACCGCCCCTGTGATATATTCGCGCATTGCACGAATACCCTAGGTAGCTTTCAATGTTCCTGTTTCCCTGGCTACCGAGGCGACGGCTTCTACTGCGAAGGTACGTAACAACGCTTGTAAACATATCAATCTCGAGACAAAATCTCAGCACCTGAAATTTATGATGCGCGAACACGTAGTCGTTCGACGTGAAAGATTATTCGGAAAGCGCATCCGATGTAGAATTTGTCCGTCAGGATTCAAAACGTATTCCAAGATGTTTTCCCCGTCGTCATAGTAATTCTTTTCGCGCGGTTCATTCGTCGAGCCTGTTATTTACCGCGAATGCGCTCCGTTTCCTGTTCATGGTAGACATCAACGAGTGCGATAACCCAGCGTTCGCCGCGAGATGCGTGGAGAACGCGGAGTGCTGCAACCTCCCGTCCAACTTCCTGTGTAAGTGCAAGTCGGGTTACATTGGCGACGGTGAGGTGCACTGCGAGGACGTAAACGAATGCACGGTGCCTGGTGCGTGCGCGGATAATTCCATCTGCCACAACATCCCTGGCAATTATACTTGCGCGTGTCAAGATGGCTTCACGGGAGACCCTTACGAAAGCGTGAGTGCGAGATGTTTATTCAACCTTCTTACCTGAAATTTATTCGGAACATATTTTTTTAAATTTCTATGAATTAACAAATATATAAATACAGGTTTTCATTCGAGTAGCTGAAGCACAAGTGTCACGAACTTTAGAACTCCTGATACACACATATATTCGTTAATTCATGAATTATGAATTTAGATTTAAAGAATTTCTTTGAAGGTATGTTAAAGGAATGTCATATATATTAGAAAACCGAATGACTTACTACGGGTATTTATTCCATATGTTACTTTTAGCGTTATAATTAAATTCTTAGAATTTATCTTGATTAATGATTATCACTTAGAACGAACAGCAACTTGTTTCACAGTTCTTGAGTCTAAATTAGAACGTTCTGTACTAATTGCTATTTGTAGCATGCAGCATGTAGGGGCGTTAAGAACACGCTGTTCATTTGTAGCTTAATTGAATTGTTCATTCCGCGTACGTTGGCCGTTATATCGTCAAAATGAACCCGAAACTTTTTGTACGAAAGTACACGGAGAATACAACGAGCGCCGCGTGTAAATGCATAACGATCCTGTTTAGTGCGTCGACATAAACGAATGCGAATACGCTGGTGCTTGCGGGAGGGATGCCCTGTGCGTGAACTTGCCCGGTGGCCACAAGTGCGAGTGTCCCGAGGGCTTTAACGGCAATCCCGAGGAAGAATGCGTGGACATCGACGAGTGCGCTCGCAGCCCTTGCGGTCGTTCAGCTCACTGCACAAACGTGCACGGCAGTTTCCGCTGCTCATGCCCGGAAGGAATGAGCGGCGATCCTTGGACGGGCTGTCACGGTGAGTAACGCGATTCCTAATTATCCGAAACATTATTAGGGCTCTTCTCCCGACTGTGGCTACAACGAATTAGCATTCAATTACTTCGAGCCTCCACATTCTCGAACTGGTAAGTCGAACCGCGGAAAGAATCCACGTACGAAACTTCTAACGCTAAATACTTGGAATAACAGTGTCCACGGTTCGGTAATAATACGGTTCGTGTTAACAAGCAAAGCATCATTTGATAGGGAGCTATAAAGATCGCCCGATGTTCACAGCGCGAGAGACGTTATCGGTCTTTTCGCTTGTAAAATGCTTTCTCGCGATAGCGATCTCCTCCAGAAATTAGCAGTAGACGTTTGTTCATACAATAGCAAGTCCCAGTCGTAAAAGTAACAAGACTAGCGTTAAGATATTCGAGGCTTCCAATTCAGGCGTCATTCGTCGTATGTAATATATCGTCGTCCAATGTGTTAATAACATCATTAACGAGATTAATTTAAACTACTAACCGTTACTAACAGATGTAAACGAGTGCGAGGACGGCGCACCGTGCTCGGCGGACGCCGATTGCGTGAACACAGAGGGTAGTTTCGAGTGCAGATGCCGGGGTGGCTATCAGATGGATCTGAATCGCAATTGCGTGGACGTGAACGAGTGCAGTAGGCCAGACGCGTGCGCTGAGAACGCTAAATGCATCAACGTCCCGGGATCGTACAAGTGCATCTGCCCCCAGGGTTTCATCGGTCAAGGGCTAACATTGTGCGAAAGTCAGTCATTCCCCTAACTCTATACGATGTTCGCTAATAACGTTCGCCTGGTAATCGGTTAATAATACTCATCGTCCCATTAACAGACGTGAACGAATGCGAGGCAAACCCTTGCGGCGAGAACGCCGAGTGCAGCGACACGATCGGCAGTTTTGCGTGCAGCTGCAAAGCGGACTACACGGGCGACCCGTTTAAGGGATGCAGCGGTCAGATATCGAGATTATAGCCTCCCTCTTTCTTCGCGCTCCTTCATATTCTTTGCGCAGGGTGTTACAACAGAGTTTTGTTAATCTAATTTTTGTAATAATTGTACCCTTCTTGTTGTTGATACTATTTTCACGATACACTTTCCTCGCTTCATTCAAGTTTACAAAGCAAATTTATGAAACCCTCTACGGTATCGTTGAAATATTTTCTTTTCTCCTGTACAGACATGATTACTCATAATACTAACCAATTCGTACATGTAGATATTCATTACTAAACAATTACACGTGCAATGCTTCTTTCGAGTGCTTCATGTTGCTTTGTTTTTCGTACGCTGCTGTCGATCCTGACTACCATCGGGATAATTCTAGCTAACACCGTTTTATGTTGGAGATAACGAAAAGAAAAGTTTATTTAACAGCGGCTGGCATGAGAGGAGAACTTACCTCAAGGCCTTCCTTCGAATTGGTACTCTTTTTTCTTAGAATGCCTATTAGATCCTAAGTCAGTATGTTCTTTTGTGTAATGGCATCCTGTACAATTATCTCACTTCTTTCTAGCCTTCTTCTTTAAATATCTTCTTTTAAAAACTATTACAATACCCGACTAGATATCGACGAATGCACGGCGTTGGACAATCCTTGCGGAAGGTACGCCATCTGCAAGAACACGGATCCTGGATACACATGCGACTGTCCGCCGGGGTACAGTGCCAACCCTAGTCCGAAAGTTGCATGCGACCAGGTAATTTCTCTGTTACACTAATTCAAAGAACGATCCAATTCGGACATCTATTCGTAAGTCGCCATTGTCGTGCCTATCAGACCGACGTGACCACTCTGTGCAAATCGAACTTCGACTGCGTGAACAACGCCGAGTGCATCGAAGGCCAGTGCTTCTGCAAGAACGGGTTCAAGGCCGTCGGGGCTGAATGCGTGGATCTCGACGAGTGTCTCTCCAATCCCTGCGGACCGGCGTCTATCTGTACCAACTCTAGAGGAAGCTACCATTGCGAGTGCGAATCCGGTTTCGTTGGAACCCCGCCACACATTCCCTGCAAAGGTAAACCCATCCATTTATTCATTTGCTTCGTTTATAAATCGGACGAACCACCTAGCGAATATATTAATAGAAATCCAGCAGGATTTAAATCTATCGATCTTCTTCTGTCTCAGCACCATGCGACGAAGTGACGTGCGGCGAGCACGCGTTCTGCAAAGCGGACGGCCACGAGGCTTACTGCATATGCGAAGATGGCTGGACGTTCAATCCCAACGACATCGCGGCTGGTTGCGTTGGTAAGAAATTTACACCTTCGATTTACACGAGATCGAGTTTCTAGATACAGGAATCTGCTCGATTTCTAGTTTGCGATAGTGTTTCGAATTTATGTGAAAAGGAGTCGCGTGGGTTGCGAGGATAATTCGAGGTGATTTTGTAAATAGATATAAACGAATGCGACGCGGTAAACGGTCCTTCGGGACGCTGCGGCAAGAACGCGGTCTGCACGAACACCCTTGGCGGCTTTAGTTGCCAATGCAAGCCCGGATACTCTGGAAACGCCTTCAAGCAGTGCATGGGTAAGACACCTGATTTTTTTTTCAACGAATAGTAGTTGCCGTTCGTTGGTCCTGGAAGCGATCTAATTACTCCGTTCGATAAACTCTCTTCGATTTTGAAATATAGACGTGGACGAATGCACGAGACACGACATATGCGGCCACGGTGCTACTTGCGCGAACACGGAGGGTTCTTACACGTGTACCTGTCCGGAAGGTACCATACCGGATCCTGATCCATCCATCAAGTGCGTCGGTATAGTTACTTGCGAGGTTGACGGCGATTGTCCTGGAAATGCCATTTGCGACCCACAGAAACGCTGTCTGTGCCCTGAACCCAACGTTGGAAACGATTGTAGACGTGAGTACTTACAGTCAGTCTCGTAAGTATTCCCTCTATATCTATCGAAGATCAACTGTATTATCGTTACTATTCGCTCATCGAATCAGATCCCTGCGAGGACCTGTCCTGCGGACCAAACGCTCACTGCATGCTGTCCAACGACGTGGCGACGTGTCTCTGTCGCAACGGCTACACAGGAAAGCCTGGAGTGAAGGGCGGCTGCAGAGACATCGACGAGTGCGTCATCAATCCGTGTCCTCAGGGCGCGATTTGTAACAACGAGCCAGGCTCGTTCTCCTGTCAATGTCCCAGCGGCACCACGGGAGATCCTTACAACGGCGGATGCCAAGAGTCGAAGGCCCCTCACGTCTGCGGGCCCAGCACCCCGTGTCCAGCTGGGGAACAGTGCATCAAGGACGAGTTCGTCGGCAGCAGCGTATGCATCTGTCAACGGGGCTACACGCGCGACCACGAGACAGGCAAATGCAGGGACATCAACGAGTGCATGGAGCTCAGGGAGAAGCCTGCGTGCGGGGTCAACGCCATTTGCAAGAATCTACCCGGTAGCTACGAGTGCCAGTGCCCGCCCGGGTTCAATGGAAATCCATTCTCGCTATGCGAAGGTGAGGTTTACGGAGGAACTGCGAGTCTGGTCTTGGAAGTCCTTTCTGAACAATTTTAGTTCTGCGATAAGGTGTACACAGTCAATAACATTAACGTATACATTTATAAATACATCGATATATTCATAGAAACCTAGACTCGAAAACTAAGTAAGCGATAATCACTAACGTTCGCGTCGATTACAGAATGCAACAGCATCGAATGCCAGTGTCAGCCACCGTACAAGATCGTGAAAGGCAAGTGTATGTTGGCTGGCTGCTCCAAGGGTGAGAAGTGTCCAAGCGGAGCCGAGTGTATAACGATAGCAGGCGGAGTCAGCTACTGTGCTTGTCCCAAGGGCTACACTACCAAGACCGATGGTTCTTGCGAGGGTTCGTACTCAAATCTCCGCTTTATCCTCCGATCCTTGGACTCCTTCCGAATGACCTTTAATTTTCCAATTCGCAGACATAAACGAATGCATCGTTGGACACCAAGTCTGCGGCTACGGAGCCGAGTGCTTGAACCAACCAGGCTCCTACCAATGCGTCTGTCCACACGGCTATGGCGGCGATCCCTACAATGGTCTCTGCTCTCCAGCGCAGAAAAGGTGCACCAACGATAACGAGTGCAGAGCGAACGAGAAGTGCGTGCAACCGGGTGAATGCGTTTGCCCACCACCGTTTTACTCGGACGCTCTCGATGGGAACCTTTGCAAGAGTGAGTGTCCCTGTAAACAATTTTTCAATCATTAACGATATCACTGCCAGACTAATACTTGTAAAAAATATGAGCCCAACATTTAGCGTGTTTATTTATGGGCGACCAACGTGTCAATGTTTCTATATCAGCGTTCAACGTTTGATCTTTTAAATGATGCAGACCCTTGCGATCGGTTCCCTTGCGGAATGAACGCTAAATGTACACCGAGCGATCCACCGAGGTGCATGTGCGAGGCTGGCTACGAAGGAGATCCACAGCACGGTTGCGTGGACGTCAACGAGTGCGCGAACAACCCATGCGGACACGGCGCCTACTGTATCAACACCAAAGGCGACCACGTCTGCGAGTGTCCCAGAGGAACCGTCGGCGATCCCTACGGTGCTGGTTGTACAGGCGGTGTCGCGAAGAACGAGTGTACCTCCAACGACGACTGCGATAACATATTCGCCTGCATCGGCGGAAGGTGCGCGAATCCGTGCGATAACATACCCTGTGGTCCAAACGCGTACTGCGAGCCCGACAAACACGCTGCTTGGTGTCGATGCGTGATCGGATTCGTCGAGGGCAAGAACAACGAATGCGTTTCGCGTGAGTACTACCTTCGTACGTTGACCGTACTCCGACACTGTTGAATATATCGCTAAATAAATCACGCAGAGTGCGATGGCTTCGTCTGCGGCTCGGGAGCTCAGTGTATCGTGAGCTACAGCGGGCCGACCTGCAAATGCATCGAGGGCTTCATGGGCAATCCGTTCCCTGGTGGACAATGTCTACCCGACGTCTGTTCACCGGAAGTACCTTGCGCCGAGCCGAGCGTGTGCATAAGTGGAAGGTGCAAGCGTCGCTGCGAGGGTATAGTCTGCGGAGTAGGAGCCTCCTGCGACCCAGCCACCAACAAATGCGTCTGCAACCCGTACTTCATCGGGAACCCTGATCTTCTTTGCATGCCACGTGAGTAATCAAATTAACGTTCGATCACCTTCGAAGATCACGCCGAAAATAACCGAATGTTAAATTACGAATTCGATAGCGATACAACCTGCCATCTGTAATCCCGACTGCGGTACGAACGCCCACTGCGAGTACAGCCTGCAGGAGTCCAAGTGCGTCTGCAATCCCGGAACAACTGGAAACCCGTACCTTGGCTGTGGCGTGCAGCAAAAGTCTGACTGCTCCACTGCATCGTGCGGCAAAGACGCGCATTGCAACGCTGGACCGAACGCCGTCGAGTGTCTGTGTCCTCCTGGATACGCGGGGAATCCGTACATTCAATGTTTCGGTTGGTACACCTGACTCGCACTCTCTTTTATGAAATAATAATAATAATAAGATTACAATACGCCTTCGATTCTCTTCTCAGATATCAACGAGTGCAACGGAAACGCATGCGGCGGCAACGCAGTCTGCATCAACACCATCGGCAGCTACGACTGTCGCTGCAAGGACGGATTCTTCGGCAATCCTTTCATCGGCTGCCAACAGGTGCAAATAGGTCCGTGCACCGACCCTGCGAGTTGCACCTGCAGCGAGTCGGTGCCATGTCCGTTCGACTACAGCTGCGTGCACGGCAAGTGTATAAACCGTTGCAGCGACGTAAGATGCGGTCCTCGATCGGTCTGCCAAGACGGAGCCTGCGTCTGCCCGCCAGGCTACAGCGGGAATCCCAACGACCTCAGCAAAGGATGCCACCTGCACGGTCACTGCTCCAACGACCTGGACTGCGAGCCTCAGCAGATCTGCTTTCAAGTCGGCAAAGGCGTTCGTAAATGCGTGGACGCGTGCAGCAAACTGCAGTGCGGCCCCAACGCGCTCTGCGTCGCCCAACATCACGTCTCCTCTTGCCTGTGCATCGACGGGTACCAAGGCAATCCTACCAACCTGGTGGAAGGCTGTCAGCCATCCAAGTCCGTGTTAACACCCGGCTGTACTCACGACTCCGACTGCCAGGAGGGCGCGTTCTGCCTCGTTCTCGACAACGGAGCTCGCGAGTGCGTGAATCCTTGCAGCAAAGTGGTCTGCGGCGCCCACCAGAAATGCGAACCGGATATAATCCCCGGTCACGCGACCTGCAAGTGTCAGGACGGATACGAGTGGAACCCCATACTATCCTCCTGCGAGAAACCTTCTGTTCCAGACTGCATTTCCGACGACGACTGCCATACCACCGAGGCCTGCAGACCGGACGCCCTGGGCGTACTGAAATGCGTACCCGTGTGCCGCAGCTTCACCTGCGCCGTTCAATCTCAGTGCGTAGCTGAACGACATCGTGGTCGCTGCGAGTGTCTGCCTGGATTCGTCGGCAACCCTAACGATCGCCAAGGTTGTCAAACGCCAAAGAAGGATCACTGCTCCACCGACAGCGAGTGCCCAGAGGATCAAACATGCAGGAGCACGGAAGAGGGTTTGTTAACTTGTCAACCAGTCTGCAACTTTGTTTCCTGCGGACCCAACGCCCTCTGCGTCGTTCACAATCACGTTGCTAACTGCGAGTGTCCACCTGGACTCTACGCTGGCGATCCCAACGACGCTATCAAAGGATGCCGCACCGTTCCCTGCGTCTACAACATCGACTGTCCACCTACTCAGCTCTGCAATAGGCTCACTCACACCTGCTACGACGTCTGCGACGAGGACGCCTGCGGAACGAACGCTGTCTGCATAGCCGACGACCACAGAGCGATCTGCCAGTGTCCCCCTGGTCTTCGACCCAATCCCGTGCCCGACGTGGAGTGCGTCGCCATCGAAGCCTGCCATCCTAATCCTTGCCACGAGTCGGCGCTCTGCGTCCCGGGACCTTCGAACAACTACATCTGTCAGTGTCCGGGAAATTTCGTGGGCGATCCTTATTCCGCCGGTTGCCAACCGGAAGGATATTGTGCGAGCGGCAAGGACTGTCCTGCTCATTCCATTTGCCACAACCATCGCTGCGTTAATCCCTGCGAGGACACTTGCGGACCCAATTCCATTTGCGAAGTCATCAATGGACAACCGACTTGCAAGTGTATTCACAACTTTGTGCCATCTTCCAAGGGTCCACAGGACGGCTGCGTCCGCACGTTGAATTACTGCACCGTTGACGCCGATTGCGACGAAAGCGTATGTCTCGAGGGACAGTGCATAGGTAAGACTTGTTGTTATTAATTTTTTCTTTTTCATTAATTTTATATACTGTTACAATACTTATTTGAATTTGTATTATAAAGGAAATTCTAATTTAATTATATTCCTTCGTGTATCGTTAAATTATTCTTATAGCTGTTTGTCGAACGGCAACGGACTGCTCCGTTGGCGAGAAGTGTGTGAACAGCAGGTGCACCGTTCCATGCGTCTCCCATAGTCAATGCCAACTCGATCAGGCTTGCGTGAACGGAGGATGCGTCCTGGGATGTCGAAGCAACAAGAACTGCCCCACTACGCAGTCTTGTATTAACAATAAATGCCAAGGTAACATTATCGAACTACGAAGTACCCTTTCGAGGGGTAAAGAATAGAAATACAATCGTGTCAAAGTCGACCTGTGACGTGTAAAATGATCCTCGCTTTAGATCCATGCAGTAGGAAAGACGTCTGCGGTCCAAACGCTATCTGCAGTTGCACCAATCACGCGACAATCTGTACCTGTCCGCTTGGCTTCCATGGAAACCCAACGCCCCAACAGGGCTGCGTCAGAGTACCGAATATATGCGACGGTGCTCAGGACTGCCCAAGTCAGCACGTGTGCGTTTCCGGATTCTGTCAGTGTCAATGCAGCGAGCAGAACAACTGTGCCGATGGAGAACGCTGCAAGAACGGCATATGCGTTAAGATCTGTTACAGTGACAGCAACTGTTTGCCCGGCGAACTATGCATCGACGGACTGTGCGAGGTAGGCTGCACTTCCGATGCAGGCTGCAAGGTCAACGAAGTGTGCATCAACAATAAATGCAGGTGGGTATTTGAAACGCACGGACTGGAGAGCCGATCAGAATTTTTATATCTTACCTTCTCATTTCTTATCCGTCATTCTTTAACGGCTAAATCATATGGTACAGAATTCGAGTTGAACATGAAAAACTGTTTAATAACGTAATGTAAAAAATAATGTTTTTAATGTCTCCAGATGTAGCCACGGATTCATCGCAGGACCGGAACATTGCCTAGACATCAACGAGTGCGACGATCAGCCTTGCCATTCGAGCGGAGAGTGCGTGAATCTTCACGGATCCTATCGCTGCGTCTGTCCTCAGGGAACCGCCGGGGATCCTGTGGGATCAGGTTGCGTGATACCTCATCAGTGTACCGTGAACACGGATTGCCCCGATTCCCAGGCTTGCATCCAACACAATTGCACCGATCCTTGCTCCTTGGGCGACTGTGGATCGAACACAATTTGTTCTGCCGTGGATCATTCGGCAGTCTGTCAGTGTCAACCTGGATACATCGGCGACGCTTCGGGATGCTTCAGAGTGGAGTGCCTATCCAACAACGACTGTCCCACGGACAAGTATTGCAACCAGGACACCAACAAGTGCAGCAGTAAGTAAATTATTTCTCGCGGGTAACCCTCTATGCGTGGGATCGCTTCTTTCAACTTGTTCTTTTGCGTTATTCAGGTCCATGCAATCAAGTGAACTGTGGATACGGCAATTGCGTAGCTTTAGACCACGCAAGCGTGTGCAAATGTTATCCTGGTTTTCTTCTGGCAGGCGACATTTGCGCCGACGTCAACGAGTGCCTGGAAAATCCTTGTCATTCCACCGCGGTGTAAATAAATTTTATCCGATACTTAAAAAATTGTATGTAAGTTGATCGTTGAGATGAGAATAATGGGATCGCGTTGTTGCAGTTGCCAAAACACGGAAGGCTCGTACACTTGCGTCTGTCCGCATGGTTTGGTGGGAGATCCTGTGAAATCTGGCTGCAAGCAACCTGGCGACTGTTTCACGGACTCCGACTGTCCGATCTCTGCCGCTTGCATAGACAACACGTGCAGGAATCCTTGCGATGTATCTGTTATTTGCGGCAGGAACGCCGAGTGTTTCGTTCAAGGGCACGTTCCGCTTTGCAGGTGTCCCGGCCAGACCACTGGGAACCCATCGGTGGGTATACGGGTTCATGTTCGGAGAGAGAGTTTGTCGAGTGCCGCCTAGTAGAATACACGATATTCGTTTCCAATTTCAGTCCGAGTGCATTCACTTGGAGTGCAACTACCACAGCGATTGCAGTCCATCGGATGCATGCTTCGATCACAAGTGCGTCGATCCTTGTTCCCTCTCGAACGTCTGCGGTCAGGGGGCCGATTGCTCTCCGTTGAACCACAGCGCAGTGTGCACATGTCAACCAGGTGGTACAGGTGATCCAAATCTAGGATGCACACCTGTCCAGTACTGCAAGTCTGACTCCCAGTGCGCGACTGGGTCAGCTTGCAACGGTGGAATATGCACAGGTAAGCGAACCGAACGGAGCAAAGACAAAAGCGACAGAGAATCAAATCGACTCGCTTTTAGCTAACGTTTCATCAAATCTCGATACTTTGCAGCGCTCTGTGGCAGCACAAGGGACTGCATCGGCGATCAGCTTTGCATCAATGGACTCTGTCAACCCACCTGTAAGACCAACTCCAGTTGCCCCGAGTACCAGTACTGTCTGAACAACATCTGCGTCCAAGAACTGCGTTGTATATCCGACGACGATTGCTCTTACGACGAGAGGTGCATCAAGAACAACATCGGGCAGGCGGAGTGTCGCAAGGCTTGCGACTTGGTCCTATGCGGACGCAACGCTGAATGCAGGGCGACCAACCACGTCGCGGTGTGCTCTTGCGAACGTGGATTCTTCGGGAACCCCAAGGACGACAAGATCGGTTGCCAGCCTATCGAATGCGAGAACAACGACGACTGTAGCGAGGAGAAAATTTGCGACACCCACAAGTGCAGAATCGCCTGTTTGGCCCACAATCCTTGCGGCGTTAACGCTATTTGCACGACGGAGAGACACGTTCAGGTATGCACGTGTCAGCCGGGATACACAGGAGAACCGACCCACGGATGTCAGCTGATCGATTATTGTTCGAACGAACCTTGCGCTCCTGGAGCTCTCTGCGAGAACTCCAGAGGCTCGTACAAGTGCCACTGTCAACAAGGCATGGTCGGGGATCCCTACAACAGCGGCTGTCAACCGCCTGTCGAGTGTCTTTTAGACGACGACTGTCCACAATCTGCCAAGTGCATAAACATCAACAATGTACCAAAGTGTTTCGGTGCGTATCGATAGCTAAACTCGTCGCGTATCGGTACCTAATCTCCACGTTCTATGTTTCAGATGTATGCTCGCGAACGCAATGCGGACCAAACGCTGACTGCGTTGCTGCCAATCACGCTGCAACGTGTCAGTGCAGGTCCGATTACGAGGGCGATCCAAACAATTTGAGCGTGGGCTGTCGACCGAAACCAATCGCTTGTTCGTCAGCCGTGGACTGCTCGTCCACTACCTACTGCTACGAGGGAATCTGTCGACGTGAGTATCATCTAACAAGCGAGGACTCTCCAACGACGCGTAACATCGCTTTTTCTATGTTAAATTCAAACAGATAAATATATAATGTTTCTATTTTTAATCAATTACGTAATCCTCTTCGTTATAAATAATTTTTTGACATGTAGCGTGGAAATTTTCAATACGTGATCGATGAGAATTCATTCGCAGAACCGACATTATTTTCTGCACCCCCTTAATAATTTAAAATTCATCCAGCGTCCTGCCAATCGGACGAGGAATGCAATCTATCGAACGTGTGCTTGAATGCACAATGCCTGGATCCTTGCGACATCCGAGCCGCGTGCGGAATAAACGCCGACTGCAACGTGAGGAGTCACATTAAACAGTGCAGCTGCCCACCTGGCTTTACTGGCAATTCGGAAGTGGAATGCGTGAGGCGTAAGTTCAAAATTTGCGATTTTTAACCCCTTAAGTTACGATTTAAGCTTCAACAGTGTGGGACCAAAATGTGACTGCAATTTGCATTTGGCCCGAACAACGCACCACGGACCAGGCTCGTTATAATCAATTTTTGTTGATTTCCAAATTGTTCCAGTGCCCGTGTCCTGCAGAGACAGCATCGACTGCAGCGAAGGCAACACCTGCCGCGACAACGTCTGCCTTCCGATATGCGCCAGCGACAACGAGTGCGCCTTCAACGAGAAATGCGTCCGCGGTAACTGTCTGCTCACCTGCAGACTAGACAACGACTGTTTCCTCGGTCACATATGCCTGCACAACATGTGCACGTTCGGTTGTCGCGCCGACGAAGACTGCAACGCGAATCAGGCCTGCATCACCAACAAATGCATCGATCCATGCGAGGCAATGCCTTGCGGACCGAACGCCAAGTGCACCGTGTTCAATCAACGCGCCACCTGTTCGTGCCCCGCGGGATTCATACCGAATCCGACCGCGAAGGTGGCTTGCCTGAGATCGCCGGGGGTGGGATGCCAAGCGAACAGGGATTGCGGGGTTGGAACGGCTTGCATCGGAGGCGTTTGCACGCCCGTTTGCTCGACGGACTTGAACTGTCTGAGCAACGAGCGCTGCGACTCGTCGGGCATCTGCAAGTCGCTGTGCAGGAGGGACGAGGACTGCAGAAGCGGGGAGATCTGCGAGGGACTCGTCTGCGCGATCGGATGCCGCGCGGATGTCGAGTGCCTAGAGAATTACGCTTGCTCGAACAACCAGTGCCAAGGTGAGACCAGTTCTTTGTACATTAGCAGTTTTTCGACGTTAATAGTAGTTAACAGCATTTCGATCGCTGTCCCTTTCCTCGTATCGCAGATCCATGCTCGTTACCCGACGCCTGCGGAGCAAACGCGAGGTGCTCCGTCGTGAATCATCAGAAGTTATGCGCCTGTCCCGCGCCGCTAGCCGGAGACCCTCTAATTGGATGCAAACAGGCGTTCCTTCCCTGCGCGACGGAACTGGACTGCCCAACTGGTCAAACTTGTTACGGGAGATCCTGTTACGCGGCGTGTAGGAGGTAAAACGAACGACGATTCGAGCGACGCGAGCTTTCGTCTTTTTTCCGAAGGAATTAACGACCATGTAAATTGTTAACAGCGACGCTAATTGCCTGAGCGACGAGCGGTGCGACGGTGGTATTTGCAAAGCGATATGCAACAGCGACGATCATTGCTCGGCGAATCAGATATGCCTGAACAGGCTGTGCGACATTGGCTGTCGCAGCGACAACACGTGCCCTAACGACGAATCCTGCTTGAACAATAAATGCAGAAGTAAGTAGATTAGTCGACCGGTCCAGGTCCAACGAACCTCGCCTAACGACGTCCTTTGACACTTGCTACAATTTACTTTTTGTACAATTGGAAACTATCAGGTTGTCCGAAAAGTTTCTTTCGCGACGTGACACCTGATCTTCAGAATTAATGTATTCAACTTCTTCATGAAAATCCCTGTGACACGGCGATCAATGTGTTAATGGATGTTCGTTATCTCAGATCCTTGCGAAGGCGGCAAGGCTTGCGGGGAATGCGCTGGTTGTCGCGTGGTGAACCACGTCGCGCAATGCAGTTGCCCAGCTAATTACTATGGCAACGCGTTGATCACCTGCGTCAAGTCTATGATACCTTGCGACGGGTCCTGCGAGTGCGACGAGATCGGCTTCTGCACGAAGAGCTGCTACAACCAGGACCAGTGTTCCTGCGGAGAAGTCTGTCACGGTGGGAAATGTCGCGTCAAGTGCGACATCAACAATACCTGTCCAAAGGTATCGGTCATAGTTTCAAGGAGCGACTTCGTGTCATTATTTCGTAATTTTTGTACTACTGAGTGATACAAACCTAAATACCGAGAAAAGTACATTCTATTTATGAGCAAGACTTTTGCAATATTTTATATCACCGTGGATTTCATATTCAATCGAAGCAGACAATACAAGTGCAAACACGAGTTTACTCGTGACCGGTCAACAATGCGTTAAGATGAGTTTCTATAGTACCTTGAACGTTTACTCTACGATTTCAGGGCTACGTTTGTGACGGAGGACTTTGCTTGATCGGTTGCCGCACTCATTCCGACTGTCCGTCATCTTTATCTTGCATAAGCAACCAGTGCGAGGATCCATGCTCCGCGAATGGCTCTCCCTGCGGGATCAACGCTCTCTGTCGCGTATCGAACCACCGCGCGGTGTGCCTCTGCCCAGAGGGCTTCCAGGGCGAACCGAGTCAAGAGTGCTACCAACTTGAGTGCCATCGAGACGACGACTGCGAGGCGAACAAGCGTTGCAGCGAGGACGGAGTTTGCACGAATCCTTGCCTGCAACACGGTGTCTGCGGCTTCAACGCCCAGTGCAGAGTGGTGAACAGAAAGGCCCAATGCTCCTGCCCACCTGGACACTATGGCAATCCTAAGATCAACTGCAAGAAAGGTACCGGAGACTCTTTCTCGAAATAAAAGCAATTTACACTTTATTTCTACAGAAAGTCTCGTATTCGATACTTCAGGAGGAGATCAGTGCCTGAGAAGACCTTGCGGCGTGAACGCCAAGTGCAGGGAGACCCTGAACGGATTCGAGTGCACGTGCGATCCTGGATGCAACGGAGACCCGCATCAGGCTTGCATATGCGACGGTGGTGAGCTCTGCAAGGACACTCATTGCGGACTGAACGCTGCCTGCCGTATATACAACAATCAGCCACAGTGTTACTGTCCGCCGAACTTCCCGTTCGGCGATCCAATGCTTGGTTGTAAGTAACATTTATTTTGAATAGAAACCTTCGAGGGATCATACATTTTTACAAGTTTTACGCTCCCGTAAGTTTATCCTGTGTAAAAGTTAACTTTATCCTGATAAAGTTTGCCTGGACTTACGGTGTTCCCTCGGAACAGACATCCGAGCGCAAAGGGTTAACACGTGGCAATGTTCGTAATAGTAAAGTAAAAAAGTAGAAGTTGGTAGTAAAATAAAGTTTAAGTCTAGATGTCGAACGACTCGAAGACTCTACTAGGTTCGACATCCTAGGTTTGACGAAACGTTTCTGATGCGTGGCCAATTTCTGACCGCAGGTAGCGTGGACAGGAGTCTAGGCGACTGTCGTACGAACGGTTGCGGGAAGGGCGCCGAATGCATAAGGGATGGCACGATATTCGTCTGTCGGTGTCCACCCGGTACCAGCGGTTCGCCGGATATCGCGTGTACCACAGGTAAGAGACGGCCTACTAACCGTTTAACCGGGCGGATCGATTAATTCCATGTACAGCATTTGTGACTAGCGAGCAATACTGACGAACAGAGGAACATGGTCCGTAGAATAACCATGTATCGTCTAAGTAGGACTTGAAGTAATACATAGATGTATTAATCCAGTGAATCGTTAACAATCGAGAGACAGATGTGATTGGACCATATATCGGATTCTATACATATATATATATATATATACACATACGACACTGGATCTACCGACAATGGTCTACGTACACCTGTACATATCTACATAGTTAGGCATACTGTACATAATGTGAACAAACGAAGAAACACGTTTTCACACATGTCTCACACGTAACTATTCATATGTAGAATGTTTATTTCAGTATCCAATCTGTCTTGAAGAAACCAATAGAAAAATCGAGAAAAATGAATGCTAGAAATAAAAAAAAAAAAAAAAAATAAGAAAAGATAATAATGATAAGAGAGAGACGTATAATAATAGACGGCATTCGATTGCAACGAAAAGGTACACATTTACAGTGAACACACTGATATGATCCGTTCTTTTATACCTAGGACTAATGATACAGATTGGGAACTGCGAAAGGGACATTCTCATATACCCATGCTTGTTATTTTGCTGGATTTATTCACTGTTACATCGTATTTTTTTCCCTCTTATTTTCTTGAGATCTGTGGGGGCTTGTGTTGTAAATATCGCTGCTTGCCAATTATACATATATCATATATATATGTACACACGTATGTATATATATATTTTCTCTCTGGACGAGAGGATCGTGTCTCGTGTTTGATCGAAAAATAGTGTAAAGATTCGTTCTCTATTATTTACTTCTTCACAGAGCTACCCTACTATTTCCGTTTTACAATTACAAAAAGCATGTGGTTTAATGTTATTTGTGAGAAAGTTTCTTTTCACAGTTCTTATAAATGCTTTTTTCTTTTTTTTTCCTGTCCCACCACCACCACCACCACCACCACCACCACCCACCATCGATCCACCAACTGTACACCACGACACCACGACTCTGAACAAACAAAAAAAAAAAAAAAAAAAAATTATATATATACATATATATCGCATACCTCGGGGTGAGAATAGAGCGCGAATGCACCAGTGACCTAGAGTGCCCCAATGAAAAAGCCTGCATAAACCTGCAATGCGTGGACCCGTGCGGTCTGCGCGGCGCCTGTGGGATCAACGCTCTCTGTCGTGTGGTTCTCCACAAGCCGCGGTGCTCTTGTCCGCAGTGCTATATCGGTATGCCCCGCACGGCCTGTCATTCAGATCCCAAATGCGACACGCTCAATCCCAGACCTCCACCGAGCATCGGTTGCTCATCCGACTACGACTGCCCGGAGAGTCTTGCCTGTCACTCGCGTACCGGCGAGTGCCGCGACCCGTGCTTGAGCTCGCGGTACGCCTGCGAGGTGAACAAACGATGCCAGGTGAGGAATCACAGGCCCACGTGCGTGTGCAAATACGGTTTCGTGGTGAACGAGATCGGAGAACTGACATGCGCCCCCGACACGTTGACGTGCACGAGGGACTTCGACTGTCCGTCGAACGCCGCCTGCGTGAACGGGAAATGCCAGAATCCGTGTAACGTCCGTAAGAAAAAGCCGTGCCCGGCCGATAAAACCTGCGACGTCCTGGACCACCGTCCCGTCTGCATATGCACACAAAACTGCAATCCCTCCCTCTCCATTTGCCTGCGAGACAGTGGCTGCTCTCCAGACTTGGCGTGCCGCAACTATCGCTGCGTGGACCCATGCAGAAACTCCACCTGTCCGGCTGATGCCCCCTGTTACGTGGAGGAGCACAAGCCTATCTGCAAGTTCTGTCCCCCCGGCTTTGTGCCAGATACTAAATACGGATGCATGGAAGGTAAACACCATTTCTCACCAAACCTATCTCGCTATCTTTTTTTTTTTCTTTCTCTTTCTCTCTCTCTCTCACTCTCTGTTACTTAGCTGTCTTTCACTCTTAATCTGATTTAGCCGCCACCGATGTTACCGTTGTTATCTCTCCTACGGATCTAACTAGGATTCTTTACGCGTGCTCTACGCCTCACACCGGACAATACCGATTGCTACTCTTTTCAGGTTTCCCACCATTCAGACAGTGGATACCCTTCGTCCTTTGTTGGACTGTAGAGAACGTTTTTGTGACACGGTTCGACGCGTTCACTGCTAACTGTGCGCGGCAGTCGACGTGTTCGGGGGAACATCACCTGTACGGTCAAAATTTAACATCGAACGAAATTAGACATTAATCAAATTAATGTTCCCTTCTTCAAAGGTGGTGTTCCCTCTTGACGCTTTTGAGCATGGCGTTGACGCTCTATCCACGCGTTGAAATCGCTCGAGTTGCGCGCGCATCTTCACCGCGCGTCGAAGTCACTCGTTGGTCGGATGAAAATGGTTACTTGCTTTTGTTTCTTATTTATAACAAGCAAATATTTTTTTAGAATATATTTTATTTATTTTTTTTAGAATACCAACGCTCCATGCTCACAGCATTAACGCGCGGAATAACGAACTATTGGCTGCGATTGTTTGCGTTTCACTGCGTGTTCCGTTGTCTGAATGAGAGAACGTTTCAGGTTCCAAAGTCACAGATACAACTCTTCACCTCCGATACCTATACTCTCCCTCTCTACTCTGCCGACGTCCTCACTATTCGAGGATTATTTTCTCCGTTACATCTGTCTCTGTAAAGATCTAATTAATGATACTTTCGAACGATAGCTTACCTGTTATTACGCGAGCATGCTGACTGATATCTTAATTCCGTAGATCGTTAGTGGAGTAAAACAGTGCGATGGCGTAGCGTAGTCTAATTACATGATGAATGCTTGAAACGTTTCAGACTCTTTACTTATGTCTTTCGATCTTCGTACGATCACTGTGTTTATATTGTATTGTATCCGCAGCAGTTCACCACTACACGACCGACTATCTCTGCGAGTCCGACGGCGACTGCAACGACACAGAAGCCTGTGTCGAAGGTTCCTGCGTTGATCCTTGCGTCAACCAGTGTCAGTCGGCAGTTCGGTGTCGGGTTAAAGCACACAGGCCAGTTTGCGTTTGCGACGATCGCGACGATCGTTGCATAGACACAGTCTCTAACCCAGAGTACTCTACAGTTGACACTCAGACAGCCACACTTCCGACGAGTACGCAATCGAGTACTCTGTCGTACACATCTTCTACTATCGAGGAGGGAACTTGGAGTGATTTCGTTACCCAAACCTCGGAAACTCCTGTTGTCGAAGAAACCACCCTTACGTCCGTGGAAAGCACATCAACCTTAGCAACCACAGCTGTCACCGAATCTTCTGAAAGTAGTACTGTCGAGCTAGACATTACAACACTTGGTGATAGATCCTCCAGTACGGTTTCTTTCGAGGTATCTACCGTTAAGGATATTCCAGCTGAAAGCACAGGTGCTGTTTCGACAGTCGGAGGTCTTGAATTTACCACTTCTGAGTTGTTTGAAACAACTACCACTCCTTATGTTGTCACTACGCAACATGTTACCGATTCGACGATATATGAATCTAGTAGCACCATCCAAATTCCTGTAACAAACAAATCGGAAAATGTTGAAATAGTCACCCCAATTACGCGTGCGACTTCCACAAATAAAGAAGGTGTTGTTATAGTAACACCTGTGTCGACAAGCGATTATAGTACGGAAATACCAACGGTGCTTACAGAATCTCCAGACACGACTAGTAGAAATCTTTCTACTGAAAGTTCTGTACTCGAAGAAAGTTCTACTATGGCGCAGGTTACAATGGATAGTTTGAATACGTTGACGTCCGAGAGAGTTGAAGTAGTCACCGTGACTGCACAGTATCCTTTGAAACCAGAAACGACTGTAGAATCAACCACTGAAACATCCACAACTAAACAATACACGTTAGAGCAGCCTTCGACAACTGAACAGTACTCTACTAATCAATTTTCAACCATGGAACACCATAACACGGAACACTTTTCAACAACTGAACTATACTCCACTGAGCAGTCAGTATCGACTGAAGAACAGTATACATTAACGTCTATAACAACAGAACAACATACTGTTGAACAACAATCAACGACCGAACAGTACACCACTGGACAATCGTCGACAACCGAGCAATATTCCACTCACGAATCTCCAACAACGGAACAACATGCCACGGAACAATTTTCAACAACTGAAAAGCACTACACCACTGATCAACATTCAACAACTGAGCAATACATCACTGAACAACCTTCAACCTCAGAACAGTACTCCACTGAACAGTCA